>NC_133127.1:80501594-81120514 GCF_048418815.1 Hemitrygon akajei | reverse complement strand
ATAAGAGGATCTATCCTGGGACCAGCATACAAGTGCCATAACAAAGAAGACATGGCAGTGCTTCTACTTTCATAGAAATTTGCGCAGGTTCAGCATGTTATCTAAAATTTTGAGAAACTTCTACAGATGCACAGTGGAGAGTATCCTATCTGGTGTTAGAGCATATTCTGGACTTAGGGTATGTAGCAAAGTATTAACTCCAGCAACTAACTTCAGCCACCAATCCTCAGACCTGAACATGGAATAAATATTAAACTTAAAATGCAGCTATGGACAATAGGTTCCTAGAACCATTAATTGAAAAATCAGACAATGTGGATTAATATTTATTTTGGTTGTTTGGAGTGTGGATGCGGAGGAGATATGGAAGTTATGTGCAATTCAAAGGAAGCATTGTAGATACATTGTAAATACAGAATTGTCCATTGATCTTTAGCATATAAAATGTCATGTAACGTTGGGTCAAATGGGCCTCTTTCTCTGAAAGGGTTTCAAGATGATGCCTGCTGTTACTCCTTTTGTCGAATAAAAGACTACTTCCTATCTATAGCTGTGTCTCTCTGGTCACTTTGTTCACATTACAACAACTGGTTACATCATGGCCTGGTATGTAAACACGGATGTCCAAGAACAGAAAAGCCTACAAAAAGTGGTGGATACAACAGAGTGCATCACAGGCAAATCCCTCCCTACAATTCAACACATCTACAAGGAGCACTGCCACAAAAAAAGCAGCATCCATCGTCAAGGACCCCCAGGCCAGGCTCTCTTATTTCTGCTGCCATTAGGAAGGAGGTACAAGAGCTTTAGGTCTCACACCACCAGGTTAGAAACAGTTATTATCTTTCAACCATTAGGCTCCTGAACCAGTGTAGATAACTTCACTCACCTCAACACTAAATAGATTCCACAACCTATGGACACACTTTCAGGGACTCTACAACTCATGTTCTCAGTATTACTTACTTATTTGTTATTATTATTATTTTTGTATTTGCACTGTTCATCTTCTTTTACTCATTGGTTGGTTGTGCATCTTTGTTTACGTAGTTTTTCATTGATCTATTGTATTTCTTTGTTCTGCTGTGAATGCCCACAAGAAAATGAATCTCAGGACAGTATATGATGACATTATGTACTTTAATAATAAATTTACTTTAAACTTTTGAATACAGGGATAAAGGGAAATGACATAGAAGAAGAGATGATGCCAGCATAGATCAGCCATGATCACTGGCATATGTCATGAAATTTGTTGTAGATTGCATTACATAATAATAAAAACTATAAATTACAGTAAGTACTGCATATATAAAAAAGAAAATCTGTTCCTGAAATATGGCTGGAAGAGAGGCAAGATGATGGCTTAACTTTCCTAGTTACAGGATTTTCAGATGAAATAGGTTGGGCTGCAAATGAGGGAGCTGGGGGCAATACTAAAATAACAACTTAGCTGTGAGAAAGGAATAATCCACAGATCCTCAAATGACACTTTGTGGATTGAGGAAAGCAACAATAAAGGGCAGCCACAATGTTAGGATGGTCTGAGCTAGGTGGAAGAGTAGATTCCAGAAAATTTCTGAAAATTTAAAAAGAGGGCAGAATCAATGAGGAATTTAATTTATGCTATTATAACTGGATGCAGTTGGTGTATTGTACATGAAGAGCACAACATTTCAAACTTGCATTCAGGAGAACTTTTTCAGTCAGGCCCAATAAGAGCAACTGCAGGACGAGGTCTTGGTTATGAGGCCTTCAATGTTCTCCTCCCATGACACAAGCAGCTGCCTGCTTGCCTCTAATACCTATGTTTCCTTTCACTGTTGTCCTGCAAAACACAGACCCATTGGTATCAAGTTTCCAGTGCAGAAATATACATGTGTGACTAGTCTGCACAATAAGCAAAGGGGCTACAGATGCTGTGCAGCGTTATGTTAAATAATGTGCTTGATTATGCAAACTGTATTTAAATTAAAATTCCATTCATCTTACTCCACTTCTGCAATATTTTGCTCTTAATTAAGATTTAATATAATGTTGTGGCACTTTACAAATGCATGAATGGTAATGCACCAAAAATGATTATTAATACATGGAAAGAGCAGATTTAATTTAAGCTCACGAGATGTCTAAAATGTCTCCAAGTATGGTTTTACATGGCATATAAATATTTTACTTTAATTATTATAAATTCTCAAGAACTTGCAACAGAGAAAGACTAGTTCCATATAGACTTAATGGGTCAGAACTTATTCATTTGTAAGGAATTCCTTAAATGACAGGAATTGTCAGTAATGACAAGTGCAATTGCTGATAGTTCCTTCAAAAATCCCACCAATATTTTATTATGGGCTAATATAGATCTTAATTTTGCATGAGCCATTATTGAAGAAAATTTGGTACTGACAATAAAATGGAACTATTAGCATAACAATGCATAGTCAGTAGCAGATTTTAAGAGAATTTCAAAGGAAGCAAAATCCATTTAAAGAGAGATTCAGAAAAGGAATTCTGGAGTCGTACTCCTTTCCCTTATTCATAATATAAAAACAAATCTAGAAAAGGTAGCATTTATTGCTCTTTAGGAAATGGAATTAACTGACCATTTTTGCAAACGTTTCACTGAAATTACTGCCAGTGCTGTTAAAGAGAAAGCTCTCGGATTCTGACCCAGCAATAATAGAAGGTGGCATATAACTTGGCAGTGATAGTATTTTCATGTGCCTGCTACTTTGACCTTCAAGGAAGAACAGGTCAACTAGTTGATCTGATTCAAGTGCTATTTCCTGAGATAAATTGAGCAGCAGTACTCTTTTATTTTTGGCTAGACCAGTGTAGGTGACGAAGAGGTGTCTAAGGTCTGCTGCTCAAGGCACCTACAACTTTTCATATAAGATTTGTTCATATTTTGACTTTTGCTCTGATATTCCGAGGAGTCCTTGGTAAGAGAGTATATAATCTAGCATAACAATGTCTTGGTGTTGGATCATAAATGAGTGCCTGACACAAAGCTGAAGATTAGTCAGTGGGGTTCCAGGATTGGTGATAGGACTTCTACTTGTGACACGTGTTGATGACCTGGATGAAAATATAGATGGATGGATTAATGGTTCGATGCACAAGATCCTGCTGCCTTGCAGGGTTCATCATTTTAAATTCAGATTTATCACTCTACAAGTTCAGATAATCAGATAAAGTGCACAACAATAGCGAGGGCACTAGGCATTTCTGGCTGAAAATTTCTTTGAGTGATATTACTTAAATTGAACCAAGTCATGTGTTTCAGTCTACAAATGCATCTTATGACCCTTAATGAAGCATGCCTACAATTGTTTGAATTTTCATTTTGTTTTTTTAAAGAATAAAGATAAGAATTTTCTCAGTGCAATAGGAAATGGTGAAACACTGCTTTGAGTACTAATCCACTTGTTTTTGAGATTTGGATTCCCATAGATAACTCAACTCTCTTCTTGTTATGTCATGATCTCATTTGAAAAATAAATTAGAAACAAGTTGTCACACAAACCAAAGGAAGTGAAATTGCACAAATAAGAATAAATAATACAGTGCCTTGAAAAAGAATTCGGCCCCTGCAACTATTTCACATTTTACTGTCTCATTTTCTAAATTAAAATAATCTGAAGTAAGATTTTGAGCTAATCTACAAAACATTGTGCATCATGTCTAATCAAAAGAAAAATTCCAAAACTTGTCAACAATTTACTAAAAACTAAACACCAAAATTGTGAGGCTGATAAAAGTATTCAGCCCCTTTGTAATTACTACGCTAACTTTCTTCAGGTGCAATATTACCTTACCAGTTCACCCAATTTGTTGATGTAAAAACTTGGAGGATCACCTGTTTCCAATGAATTCATAAGAATAAACACCCCCTCTCTCTGTAAGGTCCAACAGCATGGTAGATTTTCAACATACCAAACCAAAATGAAACGAAAGAGCATTCAAGGTAAGCCGGGGAAATGATAATCAAATCTTGGGAAGGGCACAAGACCATCTCAATGGCACTGAACATACTTTGGAGCTCAGTGCAGTCCATCATGAAAAATATGAAACCACAGCCACACTACCTAGGTCAGCACCCCCCCCCACCCCCAAACTTAATCACCGGAGAAGAATGGCACTTGTAGGAGAGGCTACTGTGACGCCAACAGTCACTCTGAGTAAGCTGCAGAAATCAGTTCATGGCTCCACAATCCCTAAAGCCTTGCACAAAAAGGGGATTATTGGAAGAGTGGCAAGGAAGAAGATCTCAAAGATTGAATTTAATGTCAGAGAAATGTATAAATATACATCCTGAAATGCTTTTTCTTCACAAACATCCATGAAAACAGAGAAGTGCCCAAAGAATAAATGACAGTTAAACATGGGAACCCCAAATTCCACTCCCCCCCAAGTTCACCCCTCCCGCACGTAAGCAGCAGCAAGCAACTTGGTTAAAAAAAAACATAACCGTGCCCAAAAAGCATTAACAAAGCATCACTCAGAATATACTGTAAAGATGTGGAAGGTGGTCTTGTGGTTGGATGAGATTAAAGTGGAATTTTTGGGCCTCAACACTAAGGAGGTACATGAGGCATAAATCTAATACTGAGCATTAGACAGGTAACAACATTCCTATGGGGATGCTTTTCAGCAGCAGGGACTGGAAATCTGGTCAGGGTTGATGGGAAGTTGAATGCTGCTAAATACAGAGAGATCCTGCATTTAAAACCAGCTTGCCTCTGCCAGAAAGCTTAAACTGGGAAAGACTGTTGTTCGTCTTTCAGCAAGACAATAACCCAAAGCATACTGCCAGAGCAACCATGGAGTGGTTTCAAATGAAAAAATTAATGTCCTTGAGTGGCCCAGTCAGAGTCCTAACCTTAAACTAATTGACCACCTCTGGCAAGACCTCAAAACTGGTGTCCATCACCGCTTCTCAACTAACCTGGCACAGCTTGAGCAAGTTTGCAAGGAGGAATGGGTAAATCTTGCTCCATCACATTGTGCAAAGCTAATACATACCTGGCTGTATTAGCTGCGAGAAGTGGTTCAACTAAGTACAGAGCAAAGGGGGATGAATACTGATGACAATTTCAAGTTTTGAATTGTTAGCTTTTCATGCTTTACAAATTTCACTTTTTTTTTGGGCTCCACTGTGAGATAAAATGAGCTTGTGATTCACAAATAATAATTCTCTGTTAAATTGAGCCAAATTCCTGGTTGTAATGTTTATTTGTGTGAATAAAGTGTTTGGGTCTGAATACTTCTTCAGGGCACCGTAAATGACAATAATGTCAACGTGAAAGTGATTGCCTACCACCAGTTTTGTTAACTAATGTATGAGCTGTATTAAGATACTAAATATGTATACTTATCTATAAAAAAGATAAAATATATTTCTTACACTATTTTGATACTAATGGAAAAAGTCTTGATTCACACTCACATCCTCATTCAACATTCTCCACATATGTCAGTTACACCCTTCTAGGAAACTGCCCAGTTAAGTGGCAACATATCAGTGTTCACAGAAATCTTTTAAAAGCATAGAATGATATCACTTGACGATGTTCAGGCTGGCCAAAAACATTTATTTGGGTTAAACCCAGCTCTTGGGGACTGGGGACCATAATTGTTCAAGAATGCATCCAGGTCTTTTTGAATATGATGAACATTTCTAGCTCCACACATTCTTTTGGTGAATATATTTCCAATCCTTGCAATAAATTCCACTCCTCCAAGGGAAAAAGATTATTCTTGTTCATCCTGTTTACTCCCGACTTCTCAATTTCTGACATCCCAATTAAACTTTATTTCCCCAACGTTCTTTTTTCTCATACTTCCAGCAACAGCTCTGCTCTGCACCCCACTGTTCCACCAACATTTATTTTTCAGCATGCCTCTCATTCATCTCTTTCTAGTTGCACTCCTCCAGTTAGATCAGCTATCATCAAGAGTCATTAAACACTTTGCTTTGATGGCATCAATAATATTTGTGCCTTCCAGTGAAGCTGCATTTCACATCTATTTACAATTTTGTGTAAGACATTGCTCATAATATGGTTACATCTGCTTTGGAGATGCCAAATGCAGATTGGGCAACCGCTTTGCTGGGCCCACCAGCTCAAGTCAAGTGTGATACTGAGCATCCAATTGCCTATCACCTTAGTTTGTCATCTTACTCCTAGCCTGATCTCTCTGTCTCTGGCCTTGCCTTTTCCAGTGAAGCTGAATGTAAGAGTGAGAAACTGCACCTCATTTCGGAATCAAAATTGAATTAAACAATTCTACATAATCAGGATTTTCTGTTTGTGTCAGAATTGGACAAATCTGATACAAGGCCATCCTCTTGTAACATTAACTTTGTTCTCCTGACAGATGCCACATGCCCTTTTGAGTATTTCTAGCATTCTCTTCTATTTCACATTTCTGGCAAGAGCTGTGCTCTTTACCTCATGGTTATATTACTTGGACTAGTGGTCGCCAACCTGACGATCGCGATCGACTGGTCGATCTTTGAGATTCCCCCAGTAGATCCCGAAAAAAATGAAAAATAAATACACAAATACTGTTGTGATGTGAGCATTATAAAAATAAGTAATACAAATTAGGATAGTGGTAATATAGCAATACTCCCGCTACTGAAAGCTGTTTGTAAAGAGAGATTGTTTCCGGGTTGCAGGGTTTTAGTTCCGTTCTTTCTGCCCAGTGTGCATGTGTGTATAGCTCCCGTCATGCACTGCGGTAGAAAAGACTGGAAGTAAAACCCCGCAACCTGGAAGCAACCTCTCTTTACAAATAACTTTCCGTAGCGGGAGTATTGCTATATTACCATTATCCTAATTTGTATTACTTATTTTTATAATGCTCACATTACAACACTTCTCCCTCTTTAAATTCCAACATTCCCCAAATGTAAATAACTGGGAAACAAAGAACACTGGTGTCATTATCTGCATACTTCTGAAACTTATACTAGTGTCTCAGTAATGGTTAACCAATACAAAACATCTGAACAATGTGGCAGATTCAACATTCAGTCTAACAAAGGAAACTGTCCATTCAAATATTCAGTCTGTCAGGAGGTTTGCGAGGGCGCTGTGCTGCAACAGATGAAAATTATGAAATCTAAGTACAGGAGCTGTCTTACTGACAGACACCCCACAGTCTGTCTTAGACTGGCTGTCTGTAGTTATGAGCCAAATTTCAGGGAACTAGCAGAAAGTATTCGGCCCCAGTCATCACACTGAGTGCAACAGTCAATTTTTATTCATTTATTTTTCATGTTGAACTAAAATTAAATAATGAAACATAGAATTAAAGGTGTTGTAATGTGAACATTATAAAAATAAGTTAATTAAGATAATGGTAATATAGCAATACTCCTGCTACGGAAAGCTGTTTGTAAAGTGAGGTTGTTTCCCGGTTGCGGGGTTTTACTTCCGGTCTTTTCCTCCTGGTGCGCATGCATGTGACTAAATGATTTACTAGGTCGATCTTGCCTTTCACCAAGGGTGAGGTAGGGGATCTTGGGCTTAAAAAGGTTGGCGACCACTAACTTGGACAATCTTAGTCACCACCCTCCCATTGACATTCCCTTTGTTTTCCCCCCTAACAATGTGCTACAGTACTGGTGAGCACAGCTCTGTCACCCTGCTATCACCATGACTTCCAATGGGCTACTGGCTAACAGTACAATCTGGTCTAATAGCACAGACTCTGGTGTCACAAGTCACTTTGCCGTTTATTGGTCTTCCAAGTACGTGATTACTTTAAAAATTTTTCATGAAGCAAGATGCCAGAAGCATCAGTAGACAACATCATAGTGAGGGAATTCTTGTATTTTATCTTAGCGAATAACACAACTAATCAGAAAGAAGAACTAAGAAATCGGAGCAGAAAGAGTAGAAGAACTAATGGGAAAATTCAATGCTAAATCAGGCAATGAAAGGAAAATTAATATTGAATTGCAAGTTACAAATGAGACAAAGGAAAAGTCAAAAAGAGCAATGTTTTAAGATAACACACACAAAATGTTTTAAGATGTTTTCTAAAATTTCAAACAACCATTCAAGCCGAGGAATGAAATTCAAAACTTAAAATAATAAATTTTCATTGGTAGAGAGGATAATTCTTACATGTTAAAAAATACCAAGTCTTGGAACACACTGACAAGACACTCTGCAGCATGCAGGCATTTTCGATGGAACTGTTGGCTAGCTATCAGCGTAATCCAGTTTGTCATTATACAGCTCTCTGATGCTTTGGCAAAGCTTTTGTTATTTTATTTAGTTTTAAATTTAATATTTAGTTTTAAATGTTTAAAGATTTATATTATATTATATGCCAATTACTGTTACATTTATTGAAATAATACCATGACTTAAAACATTACTTGATGTTGCTAAATAGGATGTTGGATTTCTTTGATCTGAAACTGGTTTATGACATATAACCATATAACAATCACAGCACGGAAACAGGCCATTCCGGCCCTCCTAGTCCGTGCCGAACTCTTAATCTCACCTAGTCCCACCTACCCGCACTCAGCCCATAACCCTCCACTCCTTTCCTATCCATATACCTATCCAATTTTACCTTAAATGACACAACTGAACTGGCCTCTACTACTTCTACAGGAAGCTCATTCCACACAGCTATCACTCTCTGAGTAAAGAAATACCCCCTCGTGTTTCCCTTAAACTTTTGCCCCCTAACTCTCAAATCATGTCCTCTCGTTTGAATCTCCCCTACTCTCAATGGAAACAGCCTATTCACGTCAACTCTATCTATCCCTCTCAACATTTTAAATACCTCGATCAAATCCCCCCTCAACCTTCTACGCTCCAATGAATAGAGACCTAACTTGTTCATATTTAATATACTCCAGACAAAAAAAATCATATATCCTTTTTATTAAATCTGTAGCTTAGTTTATGCACATTACTCCTGACCATTAATGCTTAAGATTTGTATAAACAGTAGCATTACTACAGAAGCTATCAGACAGGGAAAAGATGAAATACTGGTAATTATGCTTACCTGCCCTATAATGAGAGGAACTACTACAGTCATGAACAACTGAGAGAAAATGGAAGTAAATGGCACTGTAGATGAAGATCCCAGCTGCAAAATGAAAAATTATAAAATAAATAAAACAAAACACAATACAGACAACCAATCAAAACATATACCTATGTGTACAATGATTACATAAAAAAGTCACTACCTTCTTCAGTAGAAGTTCTTTAAGAACCATTGCGCCATAATTACACAAACACACACACACACAACACATAGACTTGAGTATTTAATAAGGAGAGTTAATGCACTACCTTAAAAACTTTACTGCATCAACATCATTAATTTCCCACATGGCGCTATATTTACTCCTAGCTTCATCATACACTTAAGACAAATTTCAGAACAAAGAATTGTTCTCAGTCTGTATTTTGTTGAATTCACTATTGTCTATAAACAAAAAAGGGAAATTTTGGGAGGCAACAATTTGAGATAATTTTTTCATCATTTGTCATTTAATACAGCAGCAATGTATTTAGCATGTTTTTGCAGGGCACCTGCATTTTAGAATGGCACCCTCCATTTTCGATTTGGAACCTGTGTCAACCAGATAAGCAACTGCGTGCATCCTTCACCAATCAAACTGAAAAATCCTCAGACTCTGAACCAGGAAGTATATATTGGCATAGTTAATTCAAATCATACTAACAACTTGAATTAAGCAAAGAGAGAAAGATGATAGGGTCAAGGAAAAAAAAAATTTGCTTTTTAAAAATAGCCTGAGGTAGCAACATTTTCAGTGCTGGCGAATTTGGTTAATAATAAGCAATCTGAAAAAAAACACTATCACTGGAATGAGCAAAAGTTACGTTCACTTTGTATATGGTATTTAAGTTTGAGAACTTTGCATCATTCTGTAATATAAACACAAGAGAGTTTGCAAATGCTGGAAATCTTGAGCAAGACACACAAAATACCAGGATATTCAGCAAGTCCAGTAGCATATATGGAGGTGAATAAACAATTGATGCTTAGAGGCAACATCCTTCATCAAAACTGGAAAGGAAGCGGGAAGAAACCAGAATAAGAATGTGGGTGAGGGGAAGGAGAACAAGTTTGTTTCTATGATAGGAAAGACCAGGTGAAAGGGAAGGTGGGAGGTGGGGGAAGGGGATATGAAGTAAAAAGCTGGGAGGTGATATGTGGAAGAGGTAAAGGCACGAAGAAGAAGGAATCTAATAGGAGAGGACAGTGGACCATGCAAGAAAGGGAAGGAAGGAAGGGAACCAGAGGGAGATGATCAACAGGTAAGGAGAAGACCTCAACTCCCAGAACCTCATCTCACATACTACAACTCTATGATCCTCAGAGCACTGATTATCAACTGCCACCATCCCAAACATCACTACAGGTCCTTTCATATCCTCCAACCTCAAACTTCTTAAATTGCTGAACTTTTTCTAATATCTTCCCTGTACCCCACCATCCAGCATTGCCTGGCTCACCAAAATTCCACCAGCAATATCCTACGACAATTACCAAGCATCTTCAGTTACAGGGTTATCATGATCCCATGTTGTTATAAAACTGTAATTGTCAGAAGTTTGATCTGACATAGTCACAGAGTCACAGAACACCACAGGACAGAAACAGGCCTTTCAGCCTATCCAGTCTGTGCTGATCTATTAATCTGTCTAGTCCCATCGATCTGCACCCAGACTGCAGCACTCTATATCCCTCCATCCATGTATCTATCCAAATTTCTCTAAAATGTTGAAATCAAACCCAAATCCACCACTTCTGCTGGCGTTCATTCCACACTCTCATCTCCCTCTGAGTGAAGAAGTTCCCCCTCATGTTCCCCTTAAACATTTCACCTTTCATCATTAACACGTGACCTCTTGTCCAAAGTTGTAGTCTCACTCAACCTCAGTGGAAAAATAGCCTGCTTGCATTTGTCCTATCTATACCCCTCATAATTTTGTATACTTCTAACAAATCTCTCCTTGTTCTCCTATACACTAGGGAATAAAGACTTAATCTATTCAACCTTCCCCTAAAACTCAGGTCTTCAAGTCCTGGCAACATTCTTGACAATTTTTTTTCTGCACTCTTTCAATCTTATTGATATTTTTCCTGTAGGTGGGTGACCAGAATACTACAAATTAGGCCTCACCAACATCTTATACAATTTCAACATAACATCCTAACTCCTGTACTCAATACTTTGATTTATGAAGGCCAAAGTGTCAAAAGTTCTCTTTACAACCCTGCCTGCTTGCAACACCACAAATATGGATCTATATTCCTAGATCCCTCTGTTCCATCCATCTCCTCAGTGCCCTATTGCTCAGCGTACAAGTCCTACTGGTTTGTCCTCCCAAAGTGTAACTCCTCACTAACGTCTGCGTTAACTTACGTTATTTTTCGGTCCATTTTTCAAAATGGTCCAGATCGCATACTGTAAGCTTTGATGGCCTTCTTTGCTGACTAATACGCCCCCAATCTTGGTGTCATTCACAAATCTGCTGATCCAGATTATTACATTAACATCCGGATTGTTAAAATAGATGACAAACGACAATGGACCAGGACCTATTCCTGTGGCACACCATTAGTCATGGGTTTCCAGTCGGAGAGGCAACCATCTACTACCACACTCTAGCTTCTCCAGCAAAGCCAAAGTCTAATCCAATTTACTACCTCATTGTAAATGCTCAGCAACTAAGCCTTTCTGACCAATCTGCCATGTGGGATTTTGCCAAAGGCTTTGCTAAAGTCCATTTAGACAACATCTTTTATGTTTTGCCTTCATCAACTTTCCTGCTAACTTCTTCAAAAAACTATAGGTTCGGTAATATTTTGAAACGCAATAATGAATAAAGAAATGAGAAAGAGTTGGTTAACCAACTTAACCCAAGGAAGATTCTATTTAGAAATGTTATTGAATCAAGGTTACATGATTCCATTGTTACATTTGGTATATTATATATAGGTATACTGTTAAATTTACAAATTAAAAAATCATTAGTTTTTCAATAGAACAGGATTTAAACCCAAATGAACTACAAAAATGATGCAAAATATGCCAAAGTACATTGGATTCACCTGGGTATTAGTTTCAGATCACTGGTTCAATTTCAAAATTATAGTTACCAATATACATATTGCATAATTTAAGCACAATCTTAAACACAAGGGATCTAGTACAAATTTGCTCCTCCTAAAATTACGTAACACAAAGATATACAGTCGGCCCTCCTTATCTGCGGGGGATTGGTTCCGGGACCCACTTGGATGCCAAAAAATGTGAATACTCAAGTCAGTGGACTTTAGGACCCGGCGGGGCTCCGGGGCTTATTTAACCTGTCTCAGTGCGGTGGACTTTAGGACCCGGCGGAGCTCGGGACCCGCCGCCCGCAGTGTTTCTGTTCTGGAAAATGATCACGATTGGAAAAAAAAGTGGAAATAATAAAGCGATTGGAAACGCCATTGGTCATTGGAAAAACGTTAGGCTACAGTTGGTTAATGATCAGAACAATTTTAAAGGGTAAAGTGAGAATAACGGAGCATGTGAAGGCCCTGCCCCAATGAAGGCTACAATTATTAGTAAGCAACGCAGTGGTTTAATTATTGAAATAAATACGTTTCTTAAGTGTCTTATATGCATAGAAAGATAAAATATATACTATATACTAAGACAAACATTTGACTAACTGACATTAAATAATACTGGATGTACCTGTTCCGACTTAGAGAACTTCCATTTTTTTTTATTCCCGATCTGCGGTAACCTAGGCACATCCTCCTGTATACTTTAAATCATCTCTAGATTACATATAATACCTAATACAATGTAAATGCTATGTAAATAGTTGGTATACTGTACTGTTTAGGGAATAATGACAAGAAAAAAAAGTCTGTGCATGCTCAAACAACAAGGGCTGGAGAAAGAACTTCCGGGTTTTCCCAATCCGCAGTTGATTGAATCCGTGCATGTGGAGCCTGCGGATAAGGAGGGCCAACTGTATACTATGTATTCCCTTATGATTTAGTAATGCAGTAAATGACAAAAGTTACAACTTGATAGCAACTATGTCAATTTTCTTACAAGTGCAGTTTTGCAATCATTCCTTATCATTGTTAGTCCACATTCACTGATGACTCTGGTATACTACAAAAGATCTATGAGCCACATCTGGCTGGGGGCTGGCCAATCAGACCTGCACTCGCTGTCATTTTTGATGTCAGCTGTTCTGGCTGTGGGTCCTCAACTCCTTAAAATTAGCAACTAATGATAGTAGCCGGAGAAATATATGGAAATCAGGAGGAATGCAGTGGAGGCTGCACTGAAGACTTGAGGTAGGACACCTCCCCACTGCTCACTAAGACTCTGGGACTAGAGATCCAAATTAGCTAAGAACTCAAGGACCAGGAGAACTTCCCCCACCCCCCAAAAACACAATAGCCTCATTAGCTCAGCCCAACCATACAGCTCTAGATATTGGCATAATTTTACATTTGGAATAGATTTTTCACAATAAAACAGTGGCAGTACTGGTAAGCACAGGTTTATTTCTGCATAACACAGGAACACTGTACTGGGTACTCAGGTCTGAAATGGTGCTAAACTGTAGGATTGTTGTCCAACAATCTTTCACTGTATAGCAATGAGGTGAAGTATTGGTCTGGAAGATGGGTAAGAGAACTGGAAATGTAGCACATGAACCAAAGTGAAGGCAGTAAGTGGAACAAAGAGAGGACAACTGAATAGTGAAGAGCCATCAAAGAGGTAGTAGCGCTGTAACGAGTACATCTGTCAGGAAATGGTGAGTTGGACAATGAAATAACCAAGAATGGAGCAACGAGGAGTTATTGAGTGGAGCAGTGAAGAGCTAAGTGGAAACACCAAGTAAAGCAACAAAGAGATGGTAATCAGAACAGTGAAAGGGCTCTACGTGGAATGGCTAGGAGTAGTGAGAAGAATAGTGACATGTCAGTGAGTGGAGCAGTGTGGAAAAAGTGAGGCAGCAGGAAGTATTCTTTTGTACAAGAAGGAAAGAAACAAATCAGAATTTGGTGATACACAGTTAAGCCGTATCTTGTGAATGTTCTAAGGGAGTGGTTTGGATTAGAAATTTGGACTCCTGTTGTGCCTCCTGCTTTTATTCCACAAGAAAAAGAGCCGTACTTTCTCTGGCATGACAGTTCAGAGCAGAGTGTGCTTTGAGGATCTGGTGATATGCATGCAAACCTGGACGCCAATCAGGAACTGAACATCCAGTTGAATGCGTGCTCATATAGGTGGACAATTAAGATAAAGTGCAGGAAGAATGAACATCAATACTGTTTCAGTCAGCGGCAGGCCAGAAGTCAATTTTGAAAAAATTTGTTCCGCTTAACTGATTACTTGAAGAAGCGGATTGAATGACAGTTAGTTAAAGTGATAGAAAATAGAAATGTAATGTCTAAAGACAAATTGAATAAGATGGCCAGCAACCAAAAACACATACAACGACCTTTCCAGTCCCAAAGGACCAAAAAAAACTGGGGGAGATTGGTGGGTTGGAGGGAACACTATTATGGGTAGAGGGATGAAACAAACCATCACCCATGTGTAACTGAGCACATTGTGGTTGAAGAATGTATATCACTCACCTAGCCATCTATCACCTGCAAACCATTAAGTAGGAAGAAGAAGAAGGAAGAGGAGGAGGAAGATAACAATATTACATTGTGCACAGCAGCTCCTGTTTTGCTTTGGTAAAACTAGAACTGATCTTCTTTGGTTTAGTTGTTCAGATTTTTGATAAATGATGTTGAAAAATATAACTTTTTACTATAAAACATTTGTTTTATCTCATTTTAAAGTGATTTGCAGCCTGTGAGGTGCTTTTAGAGTGCAATAATTGTTGTAATTCAAAATACTTTGGATAGATACCCAATTGCACTCAAAGTATATGGTTTCATTCAAAGTGGTTCCACAGCTCAATCTCCTGAATGACTGAAACACCCTGAATACCCTGGCTGGCTCTGCTGTTATATTATCAAAATTACTAACAGAATAAATAAATCCACATAATGCAATTCTTGTTAAGGAGGTATGAAGTAAAACAAGAATAGCAGAACTTCAAAAAGTTGGTCAAACATAAAGTAAAGTAATGCACACAAAATGCTGGACAAACTCAGCAGGACAGGCAGCATCTACGGAAAAAAGTATAGTCTTTTCTTCCCCTGTCCTGATGAAGGGTCTCAGCCTGAAATACCGACTATACTCTTTTCCATAGATGTTGCCTGGCCTGCTGAATTCCTCCAGCATTTTGTGTGTGTTGCTTGAATTTCCAGCAGCTGCAGATTTTCTCTTGTTTCTGAATAAAATAATTGCCTAGGTTGGCACACTATTTTGTCTCTGGTCTCACCCAGGAGAGGTGGAGAGTACTAACTCCTCTTGAACCCATCAACAATTTTATCTGGAGACTTTGCATGATACCATGAAAGATGAACGGGTTGCTGATATTCTGATTTATAGCTTTCAGATGAGTTGAAAGTGGCAGAACTTCAATACCTAAAAATCTAAATGATTCCAAAAAGTCAGGGGCAAAATAAAAAAGTGGTTTCTGTCATGCCTCATTTGGCATTGGAATCTTCTTTGCACACCTTCTACTAGCCGTGCTTCAGTAGACTACAATGGGCTTGCAATAACAGGCAGGTTAATGCCAAACATTATGATGAACTCAACATCACACTGTAGGTACTCCAACATTGGGATGTAGTGAATCGGTGACAATCCTCTGATTGTCTCCAGTTTAGAGACAAACTAAACTGGAGATATAATCTTCTGCATAAGAAGGCTAGGAAGTCCATTGAAATGATTCTCAATGATTCTCAAGTGGCTAATTAAATACAATATTCTTTCGGCATTAGATAGGGCAATTTTTATAGCAAAGATTCCAATGAAAATATGGAAAAGGTGACTAGCCACAAAATATTCACAAATATTGTCTGTAATGATGGACATTTTATTTCTCTTCACATTACTTGTGAAATAAAGGAACCTAAAGTTTTGTGATTGCATTTGGGGCCAAACCAAATCACTAATAAAGGATACACATTATGGAGGATAACATTTAAAATCAGATCTCTGTCACTTTTAATGTCCTTCTTCACCCAGATTTAATGAGCTTATCTAGTCTCTGTTCATGTTGTTTAAACATGAGTATATGCAGTCCTTCTTCTATTTGGCATCCACACTATTATATTTTAGGGGGAGGGGGAGGAGGGAGAGAGAGAGAGGGAGTGTGTGTGTGTGTATGTCTGTCTGTCTGTCTAGGGGCTTTCTCAAAGTCCAACCCTACAACCCTGTTGCTAGAGATAGAAATGGGTAAGGCTGGTCAGTGGGGCTCTGGTGAAGCTGCATAGGCCAATCCCCTATCCTGTGGGTACAATGGATTACAGAAACATTGTTGAACTCCAACTACTCCAACCATAGGGAGGTCATCGGTGGCCTATGCTCCACTGGGAGCTAAGGGCCCAAGAAGTGGAGTGTGAAAGAGGTGAGAGGAAGGAATTAGGTCTCCGATAGAAATTATTGGATGAAGAATAATATCACTTTGTACACTGTTGATATGTAAAGGTTGAAGCACTGTCAAGAGTACCTGGTGAAAATTTCTGATTGGCACGATGCAGTTTGGAAATTGTTGCAAACATGACCCCCGCCAAGCAAAAATTTTCATTTGCAAAACACAAAAACATACTCATGTAATCCTTCAGAAATCTATTTTAAATCTTTCAAATGTTAGAACGGTTTGGCACAGACAGCATAATCAGAAGGCATCATGAAAGCTGGTTACCACGAAATCCAGTAAAGAATTCAACATCCTTTACCCAAATGGTGATAAAAATGTCGAAACCGCAAGAAAGGAGTGTGACTGAATTTAAGAGAAGGAAGAGGGAATTAGAGATGGTTTAGCTGATGGATTTAGTTGAGGGAAAATGGAGCAAAATCATCAAAATGGACTGGTTGATCCAAACGGCAAGTTTTTTTACTTATATCCTATGTTACAGAAGCAGACAATTCAGCACCAGTGATGCAATACCAACAGTGGCATTTCTTCTTTCTTTCTGAAGAGTCCTGGAAACAATTCCCTCAAGTGGCTATACAGTTTCTTTATCAATCTTCTGACTGGCTCCATTTCCATCTCTCTGATAGGGAGTAAATTCCAAATTATAACACACTTCCACGTTTAAAAAAAAAGCTTCTCATGCATCCCCTTTGTAAATGCTGACCAAACTGTGGCTTTGTAGCGGTGTGCTACACGCAGCGCTGCAATAACGACACGGAGTCGGTGAGCTGCAGTTACAAAAAAACTTCATTCAAACATCACGGCCTCACTTTAAAGCCTTCCTGATCCCACCTGCCCCGGGCGGGAATGCTGTAGGGGGCGCGTATTCACACTCCCGTGCCGCGCGCAGGCTTTCCCCCTTGCTGGTGAAGCAGGCTTGGCGCCCTCTTTGGGACCTGCCTCAATGCCGACGCGCGCCACTTTGTGAGCCGGATCGAGTGCACTAGGAAGTGGGTCACCACATAACCCCCCCCCCCCCCCCAGAACCGGTGATACACCCCCCAATGTCCACAGTCTGGGTCGGACTCTGTTTGGGAGGTCTGCCTCTGCGCCGCGGTGCCTGAATCTCGACCGGCTGTGCCGTCCACATTGGCCGGTTTGAGTTGGTCCACCGTGAAAACCACCTCTTTCCCTCCAATGTCCAGCACGAATGTGGACCCGTTGTTTCTGATCACCGTAAATGGCCCCTCGTAGGGCCGCTGTAGCGGTGCCTGATGTCTGCCCCGTCGTACAAAAACGAACTTACAGTTTTGCAGGTCTTTGGGTATGCAGGTTGGGTTCTGCCCATGCTGTGAAGTGGGTATGGGGGCCAGGTTACCGAGCCTCTCGCGTAGTCTGCCCAGGACTGCTGCGGGTTCTTCCTCTTGCCCCCTTGGGGCTGGTATGAACTCTCCTGGGACAACCAGGGGTGCGCCATACACCAACTCGGCCGACAAGGTGTGCAGATCCTCTTTGGGCGCCGTGCAGATTCCGAGCAGGACCCAGGGAAGCTCGTCCACCCAGTTAGGCCCTTTGAGGTGGGCCATGAGAGCCGACTTCAGGTGACGGTGGTAACGCTCCACTAGTCCGTTCGACTGTGGGTGATAGGCAGTTGTGTGGTGCAGCTGTGTCCCCAAAAGGCTGGCCATAGCTGACCACAGGCTGGAGGTGAACTGGGCATCTCTGTCGGAGGTAATGTGGGCCGGTACACCAAAGCGAGATACCCAGGTGGCAATCAGTGCCCGGGCGCAAGATTCGGAGGTGGTGTCAGTGAGCGGGACTGCCTCTGGCCATCTTGTGAACCGGTCCACGATAGTCAGGAGGTGCCGCACTCCTCGCGACACTGGCAGGGGGCCCACGATATCCACATGAATGTGGTCGAAACGCCGGTGGGTGGGGTGGAACTGCTGCGGCAGAGCTTTGGTGTGCCGCTGCACCTTGGCTGTTTGGCAGTGCATGCACGTTCTGGCCCATTCACTGACCTGCTTGCTGAGTCCGTGCCAAACGTACCTGTTGGCTACCATCCAGACGGTTGACCTGATGGAGGGGTGCGCTAAGTTGTGAATGGAGTTGAAAACGTGCCACCGCCAGGCTGCCAGGATGACGGGGCGAGGTTGGCCAGTGGTGACGTCACAGAGTAGGGTCCTCTCACCTGGGCCTACGGGGAGGTCCTGGAGCTGCAAACCGGAGACTGCAGTCCTGTAGCTAGGGATCTCCTCGTCTGCCTGCTGCGCCTCCGCCAGTGCTTCATAGTCTACCCCCGGGACAGGGCTTGGATTTTAGGGCGGGGGAGGGTGTCTGCCACGACATTGTCCTTTCCCGAGACATGCCGGACATCTGTCATGTATTCGGAGATGTAGGACAGATGTCACTGCTGGCGGGACGACCAGAGTCAGATGCTTTCGTGAACGCAAAGGTAAGCGGTTTTCTGGTCCATGAAGGGCCTACCTTCTAAGAAGTACCTGAAATGCCGGATTGCCAGGTATAGCGCCAACAGTTCCCAGTCGAAAGCACTGTATTTCAGCTCGGGTGGTCGTAGGTGTTTGCTGAAAAACGCCAGGGGTTGCCAGCGACTCTCGATGAGTTGTTCCAGCACTCCACCGACTGCCATGTTGGATGCGTCCACCGTGAGGGCGGTAGGGACGTCCATTCTGGGGTGCACTAACATCGCGGCATTTGCCAAGGCTTCTTTGGTTTTAATGAAAGCGGCGGCTGACTCCTCGTCCCAGGTAATGTCCTTGCCCTTACCCGACATCAGGGCGAACGGGGGCGCATGATTTGGGCAGCTGAAGGGAGGAAGCGGTGGTAGAAATTCACCATACCCACGAATTCCTGAAGGCCTTTGATTGTGTTAGGTCAGGGGAAATGGCGGACCGCGTCTACCTTGGCGGGCAGAGGGGTTGCCCCGTCTTTAGTAATCTTGTGGCCCAGGAAGTCGATGGTGTCGAGCCCGAACTGGTATTTGGCCGGGTTGATTGTCAGGCCGTATTCACTCAGTCGGGCGTAGAGTTGATGGAGGTGGGACAGATGCTCCTGACGACTGCTGCTGGCTAGGAGGATGTCATCCAAATAGATGAAAGCGAAGTCCAGGTCGCGTCCCACCGCATCCATTAACCGCTGAAACGTCTGTGCGGCATTCTTTAGGCCCAACGGCATGCGGAGGAACTCGAAAAGGCTGAAAGGGGTGATGACTGCTGTTTTGGGGACATCGTCCGGATGCATCGGGATTTGATGGTATCACCGGACCAGGTCTACCTTGGAGAAGATCCGTGCGCCGTGCAGGTTTGCTGCAAAGTCCTGAATGTGCGGCACAGGGTAGCAGTCCGGTGTTGTAGCCTCGTTCAGCCTGCGGTAATCGCCGCATGGTCTCCAGCCCCCTGTTGCTTTGGGCACCATGTGCAGGGGGGAGGCCCATGGGCTGTCGGACCGCCGTATGATCCCCAATTCCTCCATCCTCTTGAACTCCTCCTTCGCCAGCCGGAGCTTGTCCGGTGGAAGCCTTCGAGCATGGGCGTGGAGGGGTGGTCCTTGTGTCGGGATGTGGTACTGTACGCCGTGTCTGGGCATGGCTGCTATGAACTGCGGTGCCAGAACCGATGGGAAATCCGCCAAGACTCTGGTGAAGTCGTTGTCGGAAAGCATGATGGAGTCTAGGTGTGGGGCCGGCAACTGGGCTTCACCCAGGGAGAATGTTTGAAGAGTCTTGGCGTGGATCAGTCTCTTCCTGGGCAGGTCGACCAGTAGGCTGTGAGCTCGCAAAAAATCCGCTCCCAGGAGCGGTTGGGTTACGGTGGCCAGAGTGAAGTCCCACGTGAACCGGCTGGAGCCGAACTGTAGCCGCACTGTACGGCTGCCATAGGTCCTTACTGTGCTGCCGTTCGCGGCCCTCAGGGTGGGACCCGGTTCTCTGTTGCAGGTGTCGTAACTCGTCGGAGGTAAGATGCTGATCTTGGCTCTGGTTTCGACCAAAAAGCGGTGGCCAGACTGCTTGTCCCAGACATACAGGAGGCTATCCTGATGGCCAGCCGCCGTAGCCATCAGCGGCGGCTGGCCCTGGCATTTCCCAGGAACTTGCAGGGCGGGTTACAGCAGCGGGCTTCTGCGCCCCACCGCTGGTGGTAGAAGCACCATTGTTTGTTGGTCTCCTCACCCCTGCCTCTGGGGTTAGCGGGCTCTGTGGCCGGGCCTGGTCTGGGCTGCTGCTGGGAGCGTGGCCTGGTGATCTGTGCGACGGACGCCCCACTCTCCATATTGGCTTTCCACAGCACGTCTGCCCGGGCCGCCACCTTCCGGGGGTCGCTGAAATCCGCGTCACACAGCAGCAGGCGTATGTCCTCGGGCAGCTGCTCCAGGAATGCCTGCTCAAGCATGAGGCAGGGCTTGTGACCTCCGGCCAGGGACAGCATCTTGTTCATCAAAGCCGATGGTGGCCTGTCCCCCAAACCATCCAGGTGCAGTAAGCGGGCAGCTCGCTTGCGCCGTGAGAGTCCGAAAGTCCTTATGAGCAAGGCTTTGAATTCTGTGTATTTGCCGTCCGCTGGGGGCGATTGTATGAACTCCTCAACCTGGGCAGCTGTCTCCTGGTCGAGGGAGCTCACCACGTAGTAGTAACGTGTGGCATCTGAGGTTATCTGCCGAATGTGGAATTGGGCTTCTGCTTGCTGGAACCATAGGTGAGGTCGCAGCGTCCAGAAGCTTGGCAGTTTTAACGAAACTGCATGAAACAGATGTGGCGTTGTTCATCGCCGGTCCAAATATCGTTTGGGCCGTCGTGGTCACCAATTGTAGCGGTTTGCTACATGCAGCACTGCAATAACGTTACGGAGTCGGTGAGCTGCAGTTACAAAAAAACTTTATTCAAACTTCACGGCCTCGCTTTAAAGCCTTCCTGATCCTGCCCTCCCCGGGCGGGAACCAGTCCCGTGCGCGGGCTTTTCCCCTTGCTGGTGAAGCAGGCTTGGCGCCCTCTTTAGGACCTGCCTCAATGCCGGTGCATGCCGCTTTGTGAGCCGGTTCAAGTGCGCTGGGAAGTGGGTCGCCACAGCTTGATCCTTGAACAATTTAATGAAGGGAACAGCTTCTCTCTACTTATATATGTAATGCCCTGGTTAAGATTTCTACTGCTATGCTGTGAGGTAATCTGTGTTAGCAGTTTTCTGAAAAAGCAGTGTGCCATGCTGCAAAGTGTGTTTTCAGTTCAGCTAAGGTAAGCATGCATGTTGTCCAACTTGGAAATGTGAGGCTGCAAATCAGGATTGTGAGATGTGGGAGAAGGTTAGAGAGCTGTGAGGAAGAGTTTTCTGAAGACAGAGTCTGATTCGTGGTCTTTAGGCGGGAGATGCGGAGAGAAGATTGAAAAGATGGCCCGTAGGATTCGATTCAATGGTAAGATGCTATTGCAAGGAATCCTTCACAAGACGAAGAAGTCCACGATAGGAAATTCTACCAGTGATTGGTGATGAGAATTCAGTGCTGTGAGTAGCGGTTATACCCAGCTTTTAGAAGAGACATCTCCAATGATCATGTGCACATTTAGACTAGTCTAACTGTAATGGGCCCTTTTATTTATTTTTTCTTTTTCTTAATAACTGTTTGATAAGACTGAAATTAGTAAATATACTTTTGTTATACTTTTATGTGGTGTACAATCTGTTATTTCTTGCTGACTGATAAATGTGCACGAGCATATTTACATAGCATTCGCTCAAATTAAGATTCCTTTAATCAGAACATCCCAACAGTATGATTTGGTTGAAGCCCAAATCATACTGACCCTAGATGTATACAATATATGAAAAGTAACCTTCTCACGCTGTTAACAAACCAAGTTTGCATATGAGCCCGGTGAAAGGGTTACATTTATCTAACAGAACGTAACCTTGCAGAGCTCCATCGAATCTCCTCTTAACCTTTGTTGATCCTAGAGAATAGCACAGACTTTGTCACTTTGAAATTATTCTAATAGTTTACTGCAACTTTCCTTAGAACTTCACAGCTTCCCAAAGTTTGGTGTATATAACTGGACACAAAATAGCATTAAGATTGTTATAGCCACGTGTGGTAATGGGGAGAAGCTCCCACTACCAATTAAATGTTCTCAATGGCATGTGCCTCAGATAGCCTCTGACAACGAAGTCCAGCTCCTGGCCTTCACAAGTGGCTTAGCTACCAAGCTGGTGGAACTGTTTCTACTGACAGGAGAAGGGGCAAAGGCAGTTTACTGGCACCTTAAAACCAGTCTCTTCAGGTAGATGGGGCTCGTCAGCCGTGGTTGGCAGCTCATCTAGAAGAAGGAAAACTCTAATCTGAAACTTTCCCCGAGGGAAAAATCCACAGCTGGAATCCCTAAGGCAGCCCTATATTGAGTTCACTGCTGACTGGCAACTCCTGCGACGCTGCTGGTACCAAACTGTATCGGTCTCTGCCATTCCTCTGGGTTTATCAGATGCATAGAGAGGGGGAGCTTGCTACATGGGCAACAGCCTGTTCTCCATATCATACTGCCCAGGCTTGAGTATCTAAACAGCTAGAATGCAATATCCATGGTTAACTCTGACTGATGAAGACCTCAAAAATAAAGCACTGTATTATCCATAGAATTCGGAAAATCTACATGGCACATTTATACTCAGTGGCATTTTATTAAGTACAAGAGTAGAACACAACATGGTCTCCTGTTGCTGTAACCCATCCTCTTCAAGGTTCGACATGCTGTGCATTCAGAAGTTCTCTTTGACATGGCACTATTGATTGGCTACTTAGATATTTGCATTAATGAGTAGGTGTACAAGTGTACCTAATAAAGTGGCCACAGAGTGTATATCTAAGCCTTGAATTAATATCAAAGACAGCAGTATTCCATGCACTGATTCCTGAGGAACAGTGCTTTTACATATCATCCAGTCCAAAAAAACTTCCTACGATTATTTTCTGCCTTTAATTCAAATCTCCTATCTATACTGCAGCTGACCATTTAACGACTGTCTTACTTCAGTTAATTGCACTGAACCATCAATAACTTACTTGAAAATCCTTGTGAATACCATCTATTTCATTCTCTTCATCACCATTCTCACTTATCTCAAATTGGTCAGACCCAATTTGCCTTTAATAAATCTATGGTAGCTAACTTTATAAGTATCTTAAAGAGCACCTGGAAGTTTTCTGATTATTGTTCTAAGTGGAGCTTCAGAGACAATGGTGCCTAACAGCCACTCCTTTGCTTGCATCTTTGGACACATATTTAATATCTCTATTTTTCCCTTTCAGGGTTCTGTTGAAGACCTTGACCTGGAGTTAAACACTGACTTCTTTACGGGAATGGGACCCGCTCTCAGGGTCTCACGACTGGCTGTTATTCGACATACCAAGAATGCAGCCTAGATTAGCTTGCCTTCGGAGTTTTGGAATTTGTGGCTCTGGAGGCGGGCGGACATGAGGTTGGTGCCTCTGCAGGAAATTGGTGTGTCATGCGAGATGGAAGATCACTGGCTGTGTGCCTAGAGACCTGAGTTCTTTGGGCACAGAGCTTGGAAAAAGTGATGCAACGGACTTTTAACATTGTAAATCAGTGAGTTGTTTGTTATGTCTCCCTCTCGCTGTGAAACGGAGTCACCTCTTTTTCCCTTATTGGGGGGGGGGGGAGGAGGGAGGGAGAGAGAGGGAGAGAGAGGGAGGGAGGGAGGGAGAGAGGGAGAGAGGGAGAGAGGGAGAGAGGGAGAGGGAGAGAGGGAGAGAGAGAGGGAGAGAGAGAGAGAGAGAGAGAGAGAGAGAGAGAGAGACACACACACACACACACACACACACACTGTGGTATGTTGAACTACCAAGCGAATAAGTAATCTTGGGGGTACTGCAAGTTTGTGTCTTTATTGATGTTTTTCTGCACACTTGCACACTACAGTACATTTGTTCTTACCCCTCTCCTCCTCCTCAAATTCCAAAGCTCTTCTTTAACAATCTTTCAATAATATCACTGCCTTCTTTTAAAAAATTGTGTTTCAACACTTGAAAAAATCATGCTTTTAAGTTCATAAAAGAATTCCACTATGCTTAATCCATGAAAAACAGATATTTAGATGCATGAGGCCTTAGCTTTTGCAATTCATTCAACAGAAATTATTAGCATCATTTATCTTGTTATTATTAACGCTAACATAAAGAATTTTATATTGATGAATAGCTGATAGTCAGCTGCCAGCTTGTGCAGATCTCAGGCATGTTGTAAAATCAACAAAGCATAATGTTTATCATTTTGTAGTTTAGAAAATATGCTTATTATCAATTACATTTTCATTTTTCTCACTCCTAATAAGTTCTTCGCAAGGCCAAGTACTTATTTCTACTGATAGTTCATTGCTTAGATGAAAAATTACTTAGTATTAGCTTGTGGGCATTACAATTGGACATGCATTTTTTGAAACACAAAAAATATACAAAATGATTGGTACTCACAAACAACAGTAGTAATAATGGTGTGATGACAATCCCCTGAAAGAAAACATTAAATTGTTAGTTGTTCCTCAAAGGAAAAAATTGTAAACTTAACTTTATGAGTAGTGTTCATCCTTAAAGAATATTAAGCACCTCTGTGACCTTTCTGCATCCTTCAAACCGAAGTCTCAAAGAGGCGGCATCTGTCATTTAATGGCCCCCAATCTCCCAAGACATGCCCTCTTCTTATTACTACTATCAGAGAGGCGCATGGCCAAGTGGTTAAGACGTTCGTCTAGTGATCTGAAGGTTGCTAGTTCGAGCCTCAGCTAAGGCAGCGTGTTGTGTCCTTGAGCAAGGCACTTAACCACACATTGCTCTGCGACGACACTGGTATCAAGCTGTATGGGTCCTAATGCCCTTCCCTTGCCCAACATTGGTGGCGTGGAGAGGGGAGACTTGCAGCTTGGGCAACTGCTGGTCTTCCATTAAAAAAAACCTTGCATGGTCTTGCATGACCATGCCCAGGCATGGTCTGTCGAGACTAACGGAGGCCTACATCAGAGAGGAGGTACAGGAGCCTGAAGCCACATGCTCAACACTTTAGAAATAGCTTATTTTCCTCCACCATTAGACTTCTAAACAGACAATAAAACAACCCATGAACACCAGCTCAATATTTTTGCACTACTTATTTAGTTATATATATTTATATAAAATAATAAAAATCCCCGTTACTACTTTGGAAGTCTGTTTCTCCAGAGCAGTATTAATATACCCATGGGAAGAAGCCCATCAATCGTAAACATGGCTTCAGAATTGTCCTCAGTACTGTTTCTGATGGAAAAAAAAGCGAAGATCGAAACATTGGTGCTGAGAGGAGGGTGAGAAGGAGAGGGAGAACTTATTACGGGTCGATGGATAAGGATTGTTATCATTTGGTCAGATGATACAGGAAAAGAAACAAGGAAATAGAATAATAAAGGAAAAAAGAGAAAATAAACTAAGGGAAGAAAGAGATGTCCTTACATCTGGTTTGCATAGAGAGAAGCATGAAAATGTTCTCCCTTACCAGTTCTATATCTCTCATAGCCAGAAATATGACAGGTATCTTCTTTTTGTGATTCTAGGAACACTTTCAGTACTCTGCTGATCATATAGGAATGGTAAGCATAGTGTCGACAGATTTAGTAGCCTATATTGAACAAAATGCCATGATCCCGTATCAACATTATTCTCCTCGCAGCAACTGGTTTACCATTTATTAGCTGGGTATCTTAAATTACTATAATTATTTTAAGTTTGTTCCCATTTGCAGAACCTGTACCGAACGACACAAGCTCCTGCATAGAGAGAGGGAGGAATAATATATATATATATTCAGACTGGAAGAGGTGGAAGGAGAAGTGAGAAGTTAAGGGGAAAACGAAATACAAACCAGTTGAAGGGAAAATGCAAAAATCAGGTGAAATGAGACCATTGAAATATCTTAAAACAATCATGAAAACTTTAAATTTGAGATCTAATACAAGTCATTAAGCACTGGGGTAAAGTGTGGATGCAAATTAGGAAACTGATGAATCACAGATAACAGTTACAGGAGTCCCATAAATTCAAAGGATTACTGAACCAAAAAGATAACAGCAGATAAGATTTTTAACCTGTAAAGGCTTCATTCAAAACTGACTTCAAAACAGAAGAAAAACTGGTGTGTGACTGATACACATAATTTTATTATGAACCTTAAGGCTGATTTATACTTCTGCATCAAATGAACGCCGTAGGTATGGCTTAGGGTACCTACGCTGTACCCTACGCCCTAGCCTGACGTGCACCTCTCCAAAAATGTAACTGCGCGTCACGGCGATGCAGAACGCAACAACTGTGATTGGTCTGCTTGGTAGCATCGTATTTCCTCCTGTCTATAGGCATACTGTGCGTACACTGATGCGAAATAATGGTTGGAGACGATGAACCAAATCGTCAAATCTACCTGCTGATAACTGAAAATATTTGAAATGCATTTCCTCGTCCATGTCTCTCAGTGGCTGGACAAGCACAGAAAATTCACCCTCCTTCTGCCTCAATCCGTTCAATGGTCATACGTACCATCTCCTCCGACGTAATCTCACTTTACTGTGTTGCAGTAATTTCAATAAAAGTAACCCTTGTTCACCATTTATTTACTCCAAATCCAACATGATGCGCTCAGTCACCATTAGAAACCCTACTGCCAACCAGCGTTTTGGCTGTGGATTGCAGAGCGACGCAGGCACACCAACGCACAGGTATAAGTGCTCACAAAGGCGCAGGACACTTACGAAGGCTACGGCGTAGGACACTACGCAGAAGCATAAATTAGCCTTTTGTCATCAGCTAGTGGCAAGGAAGAGATAGCTATGGATTGAGAGATCACAATTTCCAGATTCAAAGTAAATTTATCAGAATAGATTATACAGTCAGCCCTCCTTATCCGCGGATTCCGCATGTGCGGATTCAACCAACCGCAGATCGGGAAAACCCGGAAGTTCTCTCTCCAGCACTCGTTGCTTGAGCATGTACAGATTATTTTTTTCTTGTCATTATTTCCTAAACAATACAGTCTAACAACTATTTACATAGCATTTACATTGTATGAGGTATTATAAGTAATCAAGAAATGACTTAAAAGTACAGGCAGTCCCTGGATTACGAATGAGTTCCATTCCTGAGTCCGTCTTTAAGTCGGATTTGAAGTCGGAACAGGTACATCTGGTATTATTTAGCATCAGTTAGTCAAACATTTTTCTTAGTATATAGTACATATTTTACCTTTCTATGCATATAAAACACTTATGAAACATACGTATTTCAATCATTTAACCACTGCGTTGCTTAGTAATAATCATAGCTTTCATCGGGGCAGTGCCTTTCACATGCTCCATTAAAATTGTTCTGATCGTGGACCGACTGTAGCCGAACACTTTTCCAATGACCGATGGCGTTTTACCTCTTTCTGATCTCGTTACTACTTCCACCTTATTTTCAATCGCGATCGTGATTATTTTCATGAACAGAAACACTGCAGATTCAGAGCAGCGCCGCCAGGTCCTAATGTCCACTGCACAGAGACATTTAAATAAAGTCTGGTTCCGCTGGGTCCTAAAGACCACTGCACTATTACATGTTAAATAAGGGACTTGAGCATCCGCAAATTTTGGTATCCGTGGGGGGTCCCGGAACCAATCCCTCGCAGATAAGGAGGGATAACTGTTCTTATGTCACCATTTACAATCCTGAGATTCATTTTCTTGCAGACAATCACAGTAAGTACAAAGAAACATAATAGAATCAATGAAAGACCACAGCCAACAGGATGGACAACAAACTATCTGCAAAAAAAAACACAGATGAATAATAAATAGTGAGAACATGAGATGAAGAGTCTTTGAAAGTGAGTCCATAGGTTGTGGGAACTGTTCCATGATGGAGTGAGTGAAGTTATTCCCTCTAGTTCAAAAGCCTGATGGTTGAGGGGATAATACTTGTTCCTGAACCTGGTGGTCTGGGTCCTGAGGCTCCTGTACCTTCTTCCTGATGGCAGCAGCAAAAAGAGAGCATGGCCTGGATGGTGGGGTCCTTGATGATGGATGCTGCTTTCTCTGCATAAATGTCCTCACTGATGGGGAGGGCTTTACCTGTGATGGACTGGGCTGTATTCACTACTTTTTATGGGTTTTTCTGTACAAGAGCATTGGTGTTTCCAGAACAGGCCATGACGCAACTAGCCAATATACTCTCCACCACACATCTATAGAAGTTTGTCAGACTTTTAGATGGCATGCCAAATCTTTGCAAATTTCTAAGCAGAGGCACTGCTGTGCTTTCTTCATAATGGTACTTAAGTGCTGGACCCAGGACAGATCCTTTAAAATGATGACACAGAGGAATTTAAAGTTGCTGATTCCCTCCAGATTTGATCTCCTAACGAGGACGGGCTTATGGACCTCCAGATTCTTCCTCCTGAAGTCAATAATCATCTCCTTGATTTTGCTGACATTGAATGAGAAGTTGTTGCTGTGACAGCACTCAACCAGATTTATGCCATTTTGCCTTAGCTGAATATTTTCCATGGTGATTAAATTGGATCATTAATTGCTCACTTAAAATTAACTTAAATGGCCTTTAAGTGACCTGATTGTTGATAATCACTGCTAATAAAATACCTTCACAGTAACTTAACAAACATTGCATTCCTTAAGATTATGGAGATTTTTTAATATGTAAATAGTTTCTTTTCTCACTCTTTTCATTCTTCTCTGCAATCTAAACTTCCACTCTCCATTTTTCTTGTAGTACTACGGTAATTCCTTACTGCATTCAACCGCTTCAACTCACCAAGCTTGGTCTCTTCTCTTGTCTCTCAATCCTCAAACCTTATTGCTTAACAAGAAACACTATCATTGTTCACTAAGGATCTTGTGTTCTGTTTCCTTGGTTGCCCTGTTATCAGCTCATATATCAAACATTTTTGTAGGCAAAATAGCTGTATATGCAAAAAGGGCACACAATGAATTCACCTGTATCATCAGAAATTCAGCTACTACTGATATATTAATTTCAAGTGTGGATTACATTCTAATGCTAATTTGTTAAAGCATTATTAGCAACAACTGTATTTTATTTAATGTTCAAGTAGGGCATCCTTCACAAATTTGATAGAATTTATTCTCTACCTAGATTCTCTACTTGTTACTGTTTATGTTTGAAACACATGGACCAATCTTTCTTAACAATCTTCTCTATTACAACGAAGTACCCTTATGTTCAGTGCAAAAGCAACGATTATATAGCTCTTGTAAGAGTAATCATGCCAGCTTACTTTCTTTGGACTTTTGTATCCTTCTGCCATTAAGTAGGCCAAAATAAAGAGCTAGAAAGGACTTACAATCAATATGCCTGCATAAACATTAACAATATTTCCTCTTATTTGATGATATTTGCAGAACAGGCAGAATCAATATAACACTTTTGCAGTGCTACTATCTATTTTTTTAAATTCTGAAATACAGCGTGGAATCAGTCCTTCTGGCTCTTGGAACCATGCCAACAGTAATCCACTGATTTAACCCTAGCCTAATCATGAGACAGTTTACAATGACCTACTAACCGGTATGTCTTTGGACTGTGGGAGGAAATCAGAGCACCTGGAGGAAAGCCACACGTTCATGGGAAGGACATACAAACTCCTTACAGACTTCACTGGAATTGAATGCTGAACTCCGATGCCCCAAGCTGCAACAGCATCGTTAGTAATTGCAACGCTACCATGGCAGAAACTTACAAAGTTGCTCTGTTTAACATTGAACTATCTAAAAATTTCACTTTAAATAACTAACTGCATTGCATAAACCATTAACATGCCTCGGCCATCTTTGAGATAACTAATGAAAAAGAAAATTGATGATTTTATTTAAGAATCATTGGCTTCTCAATGACAGGAATTTTTCAACAATGGTTTAGATAAAAGAATGTTAATTAATATTTTGTTAGTAGGAACCAAGCTGATAATTATGCCCATGGATAAATGTTTAAAGGCTATGTGAATTAAACCCAATTCATCAAAGTATAAATTTATACAGAAATTTTGAAAGGTATATAGTTTATCAATTTAGAACTCAGACACAAGTAGATGAAAATGTGAAAATGTTTGAAATGCTGTCACTCTTCATCTGCCTATATATTTGACATATATAATGAAATTTTCATGTAGCCAAAGAGCAAAGCATAGAAGAGGTTGTATGGCATATTGTATGTGTACTGGTTCTCTTCCAGAAAAGTTCAAAACTAATCCAATTTCTCCAGCAGAAATGTCAACCTCTTCCCCCCTTAAAAGATGCAACAGCCTCTGGCTTTACTATTCCACTTAGCAGTTTTCCCCAACTACATTGTTAGTTGCCATTTTAGTGATACGTCAACAATGACTTCATAAAAAGAGAAAAAATTTGTTGCTATTTCACTCATGTGATCAAAACTTTGTAATTTTTTGAGGAAAACCTTTTAAATCACTCTTCAATTCTCACTAGATACAGGCTACAGTCCTGTTCTCTATGTCTCATTTCACTCTGTGCCCTGTGTACATCATGATTCCACAGGACTGTTGGAAAAAACAAGTTGTACCTCCTCCCATAGATGCTGTCTGGCCTGCTGAGTTCTGCCAGCATTTTGTGTTTTTATTGATAACAGTGCCACTGGTTAAACATCTAGAACTGTCTCTCTTCTTAACCAGACAATTAAAAAAAAGGCAAGACTGAAAATGTAAATTGAACTGGTAGACTTTTTAAGAGACAGAGAGGAAAAGGTCAGACTAAGAAAGAAACCTGAAAGGAGAATGGTTGAGGATTTGCAAATTGTTTCCTGTTTCTTCTTGAAACAAAAACATGAAATATAAAACAGCAAACACGAGGAAATCTGCAGATACTGGAAATTCAAACAACACACACAAAATGCTGGTGGAATGCAGCAGGTCAGGCAGCATCTATAGGAAGAAGCACTGTCGATGTTTTGGGCTGAGACCCTTCGTCCTGACACAAAATGAGTTTGAACGCCACTTCAAAGATACCGAACTGAAGCCTGCAAAGTTCAAAGTACATTTATTAGAAAAGTATTTTTAACTATATGCAGCCTTGAGCTTCATCTCCTTACAGGCAGCCACAGAACAAAGAAATCCAATACAACCCATTAAAAAAACAGAAGACTGTCAAACACCCAATGTGCAGTAAAAAAAAACAAATCATACAAACAACAAAAGCTAGCAAACAACTGAAGTTCATGAAAGTGAGTCCACAGCTGCAGAGCCAGTCATCTCTGCAGCCAATCCAGTAGATATTTTAACTAGCCCATCCCTTAAGTGTCACATGGAGTCTAAACAAGTTATTGTGCTGACAGTTCCTGCACAGAAAAACAACTAAGACCAAAATATTCAAAACTCTATACAGTTTTATTCTATTCAAAGGTCAAGACCCTACTGGTAAAAAGTAAAATCTTCAATTTTGCACCAATTACAGATTTCAGTTGCAAGTTCAAGCATTTAAAATATGCTCACTCTTGTGGCAAAAACTTGTAATATCAGCAATGAAACAAGCTATGTAGACTATCAGGTAGGTACTGAATTTAACTGCACAATCTGAACAATAGATCAGACGTTCTGTGGTAGTGATGACAGCAGTGGACCACAGATTATTTGCCACAGAATGAACAAAAGATGATGAAATTGGCAAGCAGAGAGGAGAATTAACTCGAGTGGAAGTGAAGAGAACAATTCTTATTCCACAATTTTAATCACACACCACCAATAACATAAATCTCTGGAATTCCCTCCCCATGCATTGTTGCTTCTTTCCTCCTTTAAAATGTTCCTTAATATCTATTTCCCTGAACAAGGATTTGTAGCTTTGCCAAATGTTGGCTGATAATAAATATAAGAGGTTCTGACAGAAGCTGGAAATCCAAAGCAACACACACAAAATGCTGGAGGAACTCAGCAGGTCAGGCAGCACCTGTCATCAGGTCCCGAAACATTGACTATTTATTCATTTCCACAGATGCTGCCCTATGTACTGAATTCCTCTAGCATTTGTATGTGTTGTGTTGGTTGATAAAAGTCTTTACAAGAACATTGACATGTTTTTGGTACCCCAAAAGGACTATAGAAAAGTTTTCAATTTTTGTATCGCAGGCTTCAGGGAATCCTACAGCTCAGAGAGGCAAGGACAGCTTTAGGAAAAATGCAGGTTCCTTTTATGATAACAGTATTGGCTATTGGCTAGAAAAGCACTTTGATGCTTATTTCGTTCCCTGAGATCAGACAATCCCCAAATCAGATTCTTCAGGTATTTCCAAGAGCATAGGTAAGCTCATTCAGCCCATCATACCTATACTGGCTTTCAGACTATTCCCAACAATCACATTCTTTCACTGATTTTCCCTTCATCCTTATCTCTTTCACATAACCACCAACACTGGGGTTAATTTACGAAAACTAATTAACCTATCAGCCAATGCATCTTTGGGGTGTGGGAGGAAACCGGAGCACTCCAGGAGAATATCACACAGTCATAGGGAGAACAAATGAACTCCACACAGACAACACCAGTGGTCAGGATCGAACCTGGGTTGCTGAAACTGTGGAACAACTAACGTGCTGCTCTAGTATTACCTTAGGAGTCAAGGGTCAAAGCGTGTGGGTGAAAGGCAAAGTCGACATGAGGTCAAGGCATGTTGGGGTGAGGTTGTAGCATACTCGAGGCAAAGTCAGGACAAGCGGAGTGGAGCAAAGTCAGAGCAGAGAAGAGGCAGGTTCAAGGCATGTTCACCTAAACCGATAGTGAGGCTTGATCAATCTAAGCACCAGGCCAATTTGGAATGGTTGGGTATGGGCCAAAACATGGTGGCAGGGTCCAGGCCCACAGCATATTGATGTGACAAGGCCTGGGTCCTAGCGTGAGGATGGTTGGATGATTTAAACACCGGGTCAGGTGGATTGAAAGGCAGGGTTTTGGGACAAGAGGCGAGGGTTGGGCTGGTTCTGCTCATTGCTCCATGGCATTTACTTGGCTCTGCTTTGAATTAAGGCTGAGGCTATGGCCTATTCAGCTGCTCTGGAATCTGTGTTTGAGGGCTCTGCACAGAACTGAGGCTGAGATTGTGGCCTGCTCTGGGCTTCGTGTCTATGGACTTAGTTTTGTTGTCAATGCTATTTGCTTACTTTTATTGTTTGCATGATTTGTTTTTTCTCTCTCTGCACACTGGGTGTTTGAAGGTTTCTTCTTATGGGTTCTTTTGGGTTTCTTTGTTTTGTGGCTGCATGTAAAGAGATGAATCTCAAGGTTGTATAATGTACAAATGCTCTGATAATAAATGTACTTTGAACTTTGAAGATTGGAGCTCTGACCAGATCAAGTCTCAACATTTCATAATTGACTTTGGATTTTATTATCTTACACTACCTGTCTAGTACTAGAAGTTTGCAGTCTGAATTCTGCTTGGGCAGGAGTTCGGCTGGTAAATCAGTTTGACTTCTAGCTGGAAATCTTGTCAAAAGGGAAAAAAAATCCATCATGTGAAGTTAAAATCTCCACAGCATGAGAGGAAACCATCCAATATTTTGCCCCCTCTCACCCTGTTCATATAACAGCAAACAACAAAAACTCAGGATATGTTTCAAGGTTGTATTTACTCATTTCATACACAATATTTTATAACGGGTTTCCACCATCAGATATATTTCATTCATAGGTTGTTTCTCTGTGCAAGAAACATAACCTATGAAGTTGCCACTAGATGGCAAAATAAGCCCATTTGCAAGAAGCAGTTTATCTTTCAGCTTATTTTACATATTCCTCAAAGCGTCAGGAGAAGGGAAAGTCTGAGGAAATAATACTTCTGTTTGATCAAATTTCTTGACTTCAATTATTTTTACACGGAGTAGTTAATTCTACAGAAAAAGGTGGCAGTGAAGATTAAAGATATCAATTTTATTTGGGAAAAAGTAACCCATTGAAACCACTTCAGTGACATTAACCAAAGATAGAATCTGATTACAGACCCATAAATAGTGAAACTAGATCAAGGTTCCCCCCCCCCAAATATCTACTCCCAGTCCTCAAAAAAGCTTAATTCTAGGAATATAATTGAACATCTTATGGGCTATTTTGTGCTACATTAACATAATACTTCTATGTGTGATCATATATTTCCACTTTATGAATAAGGGTTAAAAATGCTAAGTTACATAAGGTACCCATTATTATAAATAATCAGTGGGTCACGATTGAAAAATCATTCTTTATCTTAAGAGACACAGACACAAATTGCTGGAGGAACTCAGCAAGTTAGATGCTAACTGACCTGCTGAGTTCCTCCAGTATTTTGTGCCTATTGCTTTAAGATTTCCAGCGACTACAGAAGCTCTTGTATTGCTTTATATAAAAGTCCTTGACCATAATGGTAACATTCTTGTCTGATAATCAAGTTAGCTTATTTTTGGAAAAAAAGCATCCTGATGAGATCTAACAATTGAATAAATGATAGTTACAAGATATCTCTCACTCAGCAAGATGAAAGCCATACTTTTAACCTTCATAACAAAAATCACAAAGATATTTGTTGTTGAACATACATAAAAACAATCAGCAAGTCAGCAGCATCTATGCAAAAAGGAATAGAGCTTAGGGTTTCAGGTCAGTGGTCCTTTATTTGAACTGGAAAAAAGAGACAATCAAGAGAATTTTAAGTTGCAGAGAAGACAGAGGGAGAGAGAGAGAGAGAGAGAGAGAGAGTAAAATCTATGATAAGGTCAAATTTGTAAATGGAGAAGTTAGAAGGTTGTTAGTTTGTCAAGTTTATTGTCATCAACACAAGCAGATGTTTGCATAGATGCAATGAAAAGCCTACTTGCAGCAGCATCATAGGCAATTGGCATCGTATATTCAACACTCAGAAGAATAACATAAAAACAAGAAAACACAGACAAAAAGTGAAATCTATTTTAGTGTTAAGTTATTACAATGTTATAGTGTTGATAAACTGTACTGATTAGGATTTGTCAGTTGGTTTAAGAACAGCTTTTGAAGGAGGAAGCAGTTCTTAAACTTAGTGGAGTGGGTCTTCAAGCCTCTGTAGCTCATATCCAATGGTAGCTGCAAAAAAAAAATGATGTGATCTAGATGGTAGGAATTTTTGATTATGCTTGTTGTCTACTTGAGGCAGTTCCTCCTGTAGATATTATCAATGCCCATGATGCACTGGACAGATTCTTGATTTCCTGTGCATTTGAATTACCAGATCACAATACATCGGTCAGGATGCTTTCAACAGTACATCTTTCGAAGTTGCTCTTTTTGGTGACAAGTTGAACTTCCTTAATGTTGTAAGAAAGTAAAGATATTGGCGCACTTTCCTTATGACTGCATCCATGTGAACAGCCCAGGATTGGTTATCCAATGCATTAATGCCTAGTAACTTAAAGCTACTGACTCTCCATTACCAATCCCCCAGTGTAGACTGGTACATGTTTGCCCTCCATCCCCTTTCAGAAGTCCACAATCAGCTCTTTAGCTTTGCCAAAGTTGAGTGAGAGGTTGTTGCGGAACCACTCATTCAAGTCCTATCTCGCTCCAATAAGCTGACTCATCACCACCAGAGATTCATTCAATAACAGTAATATCATCATGAATTTGTACATGGTATTGGAACTGTGCTTAGCCATACAATCATGTGTGCATAGAAAGTAGAGGAGGGGCTAAGCACACAGCCTTGAGGTGTATCTGAATTGATGTTCAGTGAGGAGGAGATATTGTTACCAATCCTCACTGATTGAGATCTGTCAATGAGGAAGTTTGAGTACTCAGTTTTACAGGGAGGGTCAGAGGCCTGGGTCATGAAGTTTCATGATAAGTTTGAATGAAATGAATGTGCTGCATGCAGAGCTGTGGTCAATAAATGGTAGCCTGACATAGGAGTTCCTGTTGTCTAGATGGTCCAGAGCACTGTGAAGAGCCATAGAAAATGTATCTGCTGTTGACCTATTATGGCAAAAGGCAAACTGGAATGGATTCAGGTCATTTCTGAGGTAGGAATTACTTTGCACCATTACCAATCTCTTGAAGCACTTTAATACAGTTACAACCAGACGTTAGTTATTGAGGGAAATTATCACACTCTTCTGGGGTACCAGTATAATAGATACCTTTTTGAAGCAGGTAGGAACCTCAGATCGCAGAAGCATAAGATTGAATTTGCCTATAAATACTCCAACTCAGTTAGTTCACACAATTATTTAGCATTCAGTCTGGTTTACTGCTTGGACCAGACACCTTTAATGGATTCACCTTCTTGAAGAATACCTCAGTGTTAGCCTCAGAAACTGAGGCTACAGGGTCATCTGAAGATGTAGGGGCTCATGTGGGTGTGCCATAGGTGTCTCTATCAAATTGTGTATGGAAGGCATTGCACTCGTCTGAGAATAATAGGTCATTACTACTTACTTAGTGTTATGTGTTGTTAATAGCAGGGTTGTGGGACACACAAAGCAGATTAGGCTGTCCTAACAAAAAATGAAGTAAGCAAACTGGCAGAAATAGCCAGATCTGATATGTAAAGAACATGTAAGTAATCTGAAGTTGGAAAATTTGATTCTGAATTTGGAAGAGTGCAATGTGAACAAACTTTAGATGAGAACCTATTCTTCAAGTTTGCATTGGGCCTCACTATAACCATTATAGAAACACATGGAGAGGAGGCAGCATTGTGAATGCTAATTGTTCCCTGTCCATGAAAGGAAGTGCAAAATTGTTTGGATCTCTGTATGGTGTGAAGGGGAGAAGTAAAAAGATAGCTGTTGCATTTTTCAGCTTTGCCTGGGAAAGTGCAATCAGAAGGGAAATGATTTGTGTGGAAGGAAGAGGAGACTAGAGAGGTAAGAAGAGAATAATTTCTTTGAAATGCTGGAAGAGAATGGAAGGACAATGCGTGTCTGGTAATAGATGGAGCCCACAGAAATTACAAATTATGATACATCGAATGTGGAGGCAGATGATGATCAGGTGACCTTTCCGTCCAGGAAGAATGGGGGGGGGGGGGGGGGTGAGAGCTGAGGCATGGAAGACAGAAGAGTTGTAGTCAGAATAAGACTCAGGTTTAATATCACCGGCGTATGTCATGAAATTTAACTTTGCAGCAGCAGTACAATGAAATGCACGATGAACATAGAGATAAAATTATAGAATGTATACATTGCCTATAAAAAGTATTGGAAGTTTTCATGTTTTATTGTTTTACAACACTGAATCACAGTGGATTTAATTTGGCTTTTATTTGACACAGATCAACAGAAAAAGACTCTTTTGTGTCAAAGTGAAAACAGATCTCTACAAAGTGATCTAAATTAATTACAAATATAATTAAATTATAAATTAAATTACACAAAATAATTAATTGCACAACTATTCACCCCTTCAATTCAGTATTTAGCCGATGCACCTTTGGCAGCAATTACAGCTTTGAGTCAGTGTTGATAGGTTTCCATCAGGTTTGCACATCTGGATAACTGTTCAAGCTCTGTCAGGTTGCATGGGCATCGCAAGTGAACATCCCTTTTCAAGACCTGCCACAGATTATCAATTGGATTGTGGCCTGGACTCTGACTTGGCCACTCTAGGACATTAACTTTGTTCTTTTTAAACCCTTCTTGTGTAGCTTTGGCTTTTTGCTTGGGATCATTGTCTTGCTGGAAAACAAATTTTCTCCCAAGTTACAGTTCTCTTGAAGACTGCATCAGATTTTCCTTCAGGATTCCCCTGTATTTTACTGCATTCATTTTACTCTCTACCTTCACAAGCCTTCCAGGGCTTGCTGCAGTGAAGCATCCCCACAGCATGATGCAGCCACCACTATGCTTCACGATAGGGATGGTGTGTTTTTGATGATGTGCAGTGTTTGGCTTACACAAAACATAGCATTTAGTCTGATGGCCAAAAAGCTCAAATTTGGTTTCATCAGACCATAGAACCTTCTTCCAGCTGACTTCAGAGTCTCCCACATGCATTTTGGCAAACTCTAGCCAAGATCTCATGTGGGTCTTTTTTCAACAGTGGTTTTCTCTTTGCTACTCTCCCAAAAAGCTGTAACTGGTGAAGCACCCGGGCAACAGTTGTTGTATGCATAGTCTCTTCCATCTCAGCCACTGAAGCTCGTAACTCCTCCAGAGTTGTCATAGGTCTCTTGGTGACCTCCCTCACTAGTCCCCTTCTTGCACAATCACTCAGTTTTTGAGGAAGACCTGCTCTAGGCAGATTTACAGCTGTGCCATACTCTTTCCATTTCTTGATGATTGACTTAACTGAAGTCCAAGGGATATTCAGTGACTTGGAAGTCTTCTTGTATCCATCTTTTGACTTGTGCTTTTTAATAACCTTTTTGCGGAGTTGCTCGGAGAGTTCTTTTGTCTTCATGGTGTAGTTTTTGCCTGGATACTGACTCACCAGCAGCTGGACCTTCCAGAGACAGGTATATTTTTACTAAAATCAACTGACACACCTTGACTGCACACGTCTCCAAAAACAGATCTCTATTTAACTTATTATGTGACTTCTAAAGCCTGGCTGCACCAGTGATGATTTAGTGTGTCATATTATTTTGTGTTTTATATTTGTAATCAATTTAGATCACTTTGTAGAGATCTGTTTTCTCTTTGACACAGAAGAATCTTTTCCTGTTGAGCAGTAAAAAAGCCAAATTAAATCCACTGTGATTCAATGCAATAAAACAATAAAACATGATAACTTCTGGGGCGGGGGGGGGGGGGTGGTGAATACTTTTATAGGCACTGTATGTATATTAAATAGTGCAAAATTGAAATTTAAAAAAAAGTAATGAGGTAGTGTTCATGGGTTCAATGTCCATTTAAAAAAAAGTCAGATGACAGAAGGGGAAGAAGCTGTTCCTGAATCACTAAGTACGTGTCTTCTCATTGATGGTAACAATGAGAAGAGGACATGTCCTGGGTGTTGGGGAGTCCTTAATGATGGACGCTGCTTTCTGAGACACCACTCCTACCACTCCTTGAAGATATCTTGGATATTACTAAGCCTAGTATCCACAATGGAGTGGACTAATTTTACAGCTTTCTGCTGCTTAACTTGATCCTGTGCCCACCACACCACCCCCCCCCCCCCCAAGATGGTGATGCAGCCAGTCAGAATGCTCTCTATGGTAGTTAATTGCTCTGTGTACAGGAGGAATGAGTCATATTGGGAAGCATCTGTGTAGAACATCTCATCATTGAAGCAAATGCAACAGAGATGGAAGAACTGTGAGAATGGAATGGAGTCCTTCTACAAGGTAGTGAGAGAGGAAACTAGATAACTATGGAAGTTTGTGTCCGGAATGGAAATGAGTGGTTAGCCTATTCTCTGATTGGGAAATGGACAGAAAAAGAAAGGAAAAATTAGTAATTGACTATATGAGGGTAAGGGCCGAGTGAAAAATGGCAGCAAAATGAATGAAATTTTCACAAGAGCAAACACGAGGAAATCTGTAGATGCTGGAAATTCAAACAACACACACAAAATACTGGTGGAACATAGCAGGTCAGGCAGCATCTATAAGGAGAAGCACTGTCGACATTTTGGGCTGAAAACCCTGACGAAGGGTCTCGGCCCGAAACGTCGACAGTGCTTCTTCTTTTAGATGCTGCCTGACCTGCTGTGTTCCACCAGCATTTTGTGTGTGAAATTTTCACAATCTGTATTAGTGCAGGGGGCAGCACCATTGATGTACCACAATTACTTGTTAATAAAATTTTCAACATTAAGGTTTAGTGATTTGAAGCTCATATTTTTATAATGCTGACAATACACAATTCACACAAAATGAAATTCAAAAAAAACCACTGTTCCATTTCACTTCATCCGGTAAAAATACGATTTTATAATTGATAATAGACAGTGCTTTATTTGTCCACATTAACATAGTCTTCTGGAAACAAACTTGCTATGGAATCTGTAAATTAATGAAACTTAGCTTCAGGTGCTTATAAAATAATGCATGATTTATGTGCTATGTTGCAGGATCTTTAATTATTTAACCTAGATCTAACTTCAGGTTATTTACATTAAGATACTGCTATTAAGTTAAAGTTACTTCATGGGCATTAAAGTCTATAACACACAGGAACGCAGGTTAAAATTCTGTGTGGAATTTTGTCTCCTGCATATCATGGCAACCAGAGATGACAGAGGTATATTAAAAATGTTTCAACAATATTAACACATGCTGTAAATACTTAACCTCTCAGCTGGACTGATCAATAACTTATCAAGCACAGATAGAGCAAGGTAAGAGGACAACATTTGATTACTAATTTGGCTGCATAACAATAAGTAATTTCATGGGTCTGTTAAAGATGACAGATATAGGGTGCTGATTGGAAAGCATGTCAAGTACAAGCAGAAGTGAAGCTCACCTCATTTTGCCATCTATATCTCATAGGCGCGTGACAGCAAGCCAGAGATCCCAAACAAATGATACACATTGATTCTGAGAGTACAAGCATCTCCACAGCTTCCAGGCAGAACATGAGAGGAAGAGCTTAAAAGGACTAAATAACTGTTAATAGCTTTGAGAATGAGCATGATAGCAATCAGAGATAAACTTTGGTAAAACTGCAATCTGGGATAATTGTTGTTCTACTAGTGAATTACACCATTTGTAGAACACAGAGTGTCATAACTTTAAGGCATGAGGCATATAATCTGCTGATGTACATGTTCTAATAAAACTTTAATATATTTTGGCCCAGCTTTAATGAAGTACCATAAATATCAGAGTGGTGTGTGAAATAATTGGAAATTTGGAGCTGACAGTGCTCCTTTGGATTTGCAGTCTATACTTTTGTTAATCATTGCGATCCTAGCATGTAAACAGAGCTGATGAGCTCACTTTTTATGAGCAAAATGTAAATAAGTTAATACCAAATCAGAGTTAATTACACCCTTCACAAAAATGATAGTTTTCTAATGTGGATCTTCTTGTGGCAACACTCCTGTTCACGTAAATGCTTTGGGTCAAGCTTATGGATGTAAAAGCATTGTACAGTGGTCAGTCCAATATTTATTAGTCGCTGTTAAGACACAGATAATAGAAACTTTCTGAGGTCCTTCAGACAAAGCGGGTGCCAGTGCGTGGACCAGGGGTGTTGCCACACACCTTGTGTTTCACCCCTGATTTTAAAAAAAAGTGTTCATTATGACAAGGCCATGCTCCAAGAATGTTATCAAAAGAAGGGCCTGATGAAGTTGGTCTTTTCTACTCCTTCCTGGCCATTGACATTGGATTGCATCCATTCCCATCCTAGCATGAAGATGCCCAAGGGATCAATTTGTTTTGCTGTGAGATGCAGACCAGGATAGTCTTCACTATCAGAATAGAAGTGTATCTGGGTGTCATCTGAAGCCTTCAAGATATGATGAAGCACAACATGAATTCTGTCCACTTACAGGCACAATGCACATTACCTTCACTACATGGCAATACCAAGCCAACGTAGGGAGCAGCCCCAGCATTATACATGTCCTTCTTCAACCTCACCAAAGCTTTATGACTGTAGAAGGACTGTGAACACCATTCTCAAATTTGATTGCTTACAAAAATTTTGTCATCTTACATTTGCTCCATGACAGCATGCAAGCCATGATATCTAATTAGAAGTAAGTTAAATCGTCAAGGCAAACAAAATGCTGGTAAACAGAATTGGTACACATGATATGATGGTCAAACATTGACAGGGTAGGTTGAATGACTTGTTTCTGTTCTGTATGATTTTATGATTAACCAATCTTAGTGAAAACTGATGTCAAACAAGGCTTGATTGCCCCAACACTTCACTCAATCTTTCTCACAGCAATAGACTATCCATGGAAATACAGCTAAGTTTGAGAACAAATTGGGAACTGTTCAACTTATGGTAACACCATTCCAGAACTAAGTTCACCCTAAGCCCAGTCATTGAATTGCAGTATGTTGATAACGTTCATCCTCATGCTCAATTGGAGCCTGAGCTCTAAGACACCGTCAAGTCGTTTGCTGATGCATATATAGTTATAAGACCAGAATCATTGACCATTTGTCCTTGCTTGGACGACACTGTACTTTGACAATAAAATGTCATTGCAAGACTGTAGAAAACATAGTCCACTTCACAGATCTTGGGAGTTACCTCTCAGATAGGGCAGATATCAGTGATGAAATTTACTACTGCCTTCAGTGTTTCAGCTCAGCCTCTTGTTCAGCAATAGATTACTTGAAAATCAAGATCTCAGATCTGGAACAAAATTCACGGTCTTCCAGGCATCAGTGATCACTGACCTCCAATATGATTCTGAGACCTAGAGTACCTATTGGAAAAGTACTATCAATTATTACTCAAAATCCTCCAAATACAATAGAAGGATCAATATCAGAGTCCTCTCCAAGGACATCCCCAGCACTAAGGCCCCAGTTACTCTCAATTGGTCATGTTGCTCAAAGAGTCATACTGCAGAGAAATAAACACTTTGGGCCATCATGACCATGTCAGCCACTAAGTAGTATTCCATACTATTCCATTTTCCAGCACAAGGTCCATAGTCCTCCATGCATTGGCAATTCAAGATAATTCTTAAATATTGCCAGAGTAACTACTTCCACCACCAACTCAGGCTCTGCACTCCAGAATCCAAACACCTTGTGGGTGAAAAAATCTTCCTCAGGTCTCCTATAGACAATTTATCACTTATCCTAACCCCATGTCCTTTGATTTTTTATTTTATTTTGTATGCCTCTATCAGGCTTCCTTCATTTGCTTTAAGGAAAACAAACACAATCTACCTATTTCACCTCATAACCAAAACATTCTATCCAAGAGAACATGTTGGTAACTCTCCACTGTACTCTTTCCAATGCAATCACATTCTTCCTAAATGAAGAGAAATACACACAATACTCCACTTTTGACTTAAACAAAGTTTTATAAAGTTGTACCATGAGCTTCATTGCTCTTGTATTCATTACCCTGACCATTAAAGACAATGCATTTCACATGTCTTCTTCACTACCTTATTTGCCTGAGATCAATGGACTTATACACCAGGATCCCTAGGTTCTTCAATCGATCCCAGCGTCCTACCATGTATTGTGCACACACTATTGAAGCTTTATCATCGGAGCAGACTGCGCACAATGTACCAACGGAAAGATTCAAGGACCTTCTCAAAGTTTCCTTGAAGAAGTTCACTCACCTTCCATCGAGGAACCTCTGGATCAAGACCACTCAAAGCGAAGAACAGCATTTGGGCAGTATTGACAACCTTGAGGCTATGCAACAGATGGGCAGATTAGTTCTGCATAACTGGCAGGAGTGCAGGGTGCCACAAACCAGTTAGCAGCCACCTACTGCCCCATCAGTGATTCCCTCAGTGGCCAACTTAGAAGCCACTAAAACTATTTGGAAGTAAATCATCCTATATCAGAGGGACTCCCTAAGCTGCCTAAGAGCTGGAAGTACTTGTTACTGTATATGACTGGTCACTCCTGAAGGTCATGGTCCTTGGTGAGGAGGCAAAATACAACATATCCTACCTAGATCTATCTGACCAATAATGCAGTGTTAGGTTTTTCAAAGATGTCTTTACTGGGATATGTGGAGTAATGCAGGAAGCCCTTCAGCCATCTCTCTTCGTGGATTGCTCTCCTTGCGGAGGCTAAGGTGATCCTGATTCTGAAGGTTCTTATGATGGGAACTTTTGAAACTATTGCGCAAATCTTGGCTGCATCATTCAATTCACAGATGTCCCCCAGCATTATGTCAAACGAGAAATGACTTCATCTATTCTGCTTTCAGTGACAACCAGATAGCCTCTCCAGCACTACTATTTGTCGGCAATTGTGCCTTCCCATAAGTGGATGCAGTCACTTATACATTCATGTGCTCACAGTTCCCATTAAAAACTTGGGTAATATTATCAACAAGTCAGATTTCTATTTCTACAAGGTGCAACTTGTTATGAGCCCTAAAACAATTTCCCTTTGGACCCTGGCTCCTCACACCTACTTTTATGTGCCTTTGTAATAGGATCCACACAAGAACATGATAACTAGAGAAAGGACCACTGGTCAAAAAATGAGATTCTGTTGCCTGCAGGTCTGGGGGGTAGGGGGCATCTAGTGCCAGCTATCCACATGGTATGCAGCATGATCTTAGGAGCACAAAACAGCTCTGCACCTGAAGACCATGCCACAGATCCTAAAGAACAGCAAGCACAAGTAGAAGGCTGCAGCTACTCGAGAAATGTTATGACTAGCACTTAGCGCCTTACCTTACAGCTAAACCAATGAGAAAAGCAATAGCCACAAGGGATAAATGGGGATATATCTCTGATAGCAAGACATTTTCCTCAATGAGCTTGCAGTATTGTAGTCTCTCAAGCAAAACCAATAAACATCTCCACACTTGAATGGTTGCCAACAATATAAATCAATCTTAATCAAGTGACAAATGCCCAAAGACATTTATTAATTTCTTACAGGCTGCTTTGCATACCACCTGTACTCAGTGTAAACTGAGTACTGAATATAGGAGTTGAAACATCAAGTTGCAGCTGTACAAGCATTGGTTAGACTGCATTTTGAGTATTGTATACTGCTCTGGTTGCCACACTATAGAAAGGACATGGTAGTAACAGAGAGTGCAAAAGAACAATCACCAGTGTTGCCTGGAATAAAGGGCAAAATTCTGGTGAAGGTGAGGGAGAGAAATTTAGAAATCTGTCTATTTTTTTTATATAAAGGAGAGGGCAATGGATATCTGGAATAAGTTGCAGGAGGAGGTGGTGGAGGTAGATACAATGACAACATATAAAAGCAGTTTGGAGAGGTACTTGTTTAGGAAAGGCAGAGAGATATTAGCCTAATGCAGGTAAATGGGATCAGCGTAGACAGGCATCATGGTTAGCATAGATGAGGTAGGCCCAAAGGACTCATTTCTGTGCTGTACAATTCTGTGATTTGAGAACAATTTTTGTGAGAATGTAAAATTTATTTGTTTATTGCTCCACTGAGTGAAGATTCTCATATCATGAGGAGACAAACTCCCTTATGGGGCTTTCCTTTTAACTATTGCTGTAAAATAGATGCTTGCAGGGCTGGAAATCAAAGGAAGTAGTTCAGCAATTTTCACACAATGAACTGAAAGCTCTTTAATTCTGACTATATAGAGCAATATTTATTAAAGTCATAATCACAGTCATAGTCATACAACATAGAAACAGGCCCTTGGGCCCACCCTATCAATAGTGGCCATCAATTTACCTACCCATACTAAATATATTTTACAGCACTCAGCTTACGGCCTTCAATACCATGACTTTACAAGTGCTCACCTAAATACTTCTTAAATATTGTTAAAGTACCTAACTCCACCATCCCTTCAGGCAGTGAATTCCAGATTTCAACCCCCTCTCTGAATGGAGAAAAAATATAAACCACAAATAGCCTCAGAACCAATTACTCCTTAGCTTAAATCCATGCTCTCTGGCTTTAAGTACTTCTGCTAAGGATAAATGTTCCTTCTAATTTTTCCACTCACAATTTTGTATATGTCCTCCCTCAACTTTTCCACTCTATCCAGTCTCTCTTTATTTTTGAAACAATCCATCTCAGTGAAAGCAAAAGCCCAGTGTATCACCTCTTCATCTTTTCCAGTCCAATCACATCCTTCCTATAGTGTGGCAGCCAGAACTACACAAAGTACTCTAACTGTGGTTTAACTGATGCTTTGTACAAATATATCATAACTTCCTTGCTTTTATATTCCATGTCTCAGTTTTCACAAAATGCATCACATTTTTTCAGAATTAAATTCCACTTGCCCCAAACATTCCTTCCTTCCACTATTGAGGAAAATGTGCCACCTAAATTATGTTCAGCAACCTTACTCCATCAGCACCTTGAAACCCTGTGAACTCTGCCACCAAGAAAGAGGGAAGCAAGGACAGGGGAATATTAGCATCTGGAAATTCTCTTCAATTTTTGCACCACACTCCTTTGGTTGAAGAAGGAAGTTTATCACTACCTTCTTGAGGGCAATGAGAGATGGTCATTAAAGCTGCTCTTGAATTCAAAATTTGAAAAATGATTAAAGAAGACATGCATATTATTGTCTGTTTGCACTGTGGTGATTGAAAATTCCTGTTCTCGATCAGGATATTAGGATTTCTCTGGCATCAACAATTTCTCAGGTGTTACCCTCAATGGCACACCCAACATACACTTTTAGGCCAACATTTATGTTGCCGGTTAATCATGTATAAGGACTCATTGTGGGAGCCCTTGTAAGACATCTGATACTCTTAGCCTAAAAGAGGGTCAAGCCTTTCAGCAGTGTCTAGCATATGAACTACCTGCTTTATCATTAGGTGCAGATACACCCAGCCCTGAGAAACCAAACAAGGTCATTTGATTCCAATCAACTGGCTTACTGATCATTATAAAATGTCTCTGGTGTTTCCCTCTCCCTTCCCCTTTTCCCAGCCATGATTCCCCTCTCCCTGCCTCCTTTCCACCGCCAGCCTACAACGGAGACTCATATGAGAAGCAGGTTTATTGTCATTCACATGTCATGAAATTTGTGGGGTTTTTTGCAACAGGAGCAATACCGTGCAATATATAAAATTACTACAGTGCTGCGCAAAAGCCTTAGGCACACTAGATATATATATGTGCCAAGATTCTTACACAATTCACACACACACACAAAACAGATGGCAATCTTGTCATTAATATACTAACCTTGGAATTATTTCAATTTTTTCACAAATAAACTTCCCAAATTTATCCACCCCTTTTCTCACGATGCTTAATTTTTCAGTTTGGTTCTCGATACCCCTACAATGTGCTGTACACAGAACTATTTAATGTGTTGGCTTACCAAAGCATTAGTTTTATTATGGATTTCTCTGAAAGTACAGTTTTTGAAAGTCAAGGGTAAGTGGATACATTATCATCTTAGGTTACATCCACACTAGACCGGATAATTTTGAAAACGCCAGTTTCGCGTAAAAACGATAGGCGTCCACACTATGCATTTTTGAAAATATCTCTATCCACATTGAAACAGAGATTTCGGCGAATTTCCTCCTCATGTGCAGGACACATCTACCGAAAACAAGCAACATGTTTGGTGTTGAATCTCACCGTAGAAGTGTGCGTTTGTGTAGCTACAGACTAGAAAAACTTAAAACAATGGACAGCTGTTGGCTGTCGCGCAGGAGAACTTAAAACTAAAAAAAACAATACTGGAGCGTACGGTGGCAACCGATAGGGAGTTCACGGACAGATGAACCGGCTGACGACAAACATTGAAAAACTGACTAACTCTGTTGCTTAATAAAGCACCTTGTTAAATGTATAAAACAAGTCTGCATCAGTGCTACCTTGTATTTCCATACAATGTTACATTAGGCTGTTACACATCTATTGTCAGAGAAGTACTTGCATAAATAGGTAAATCACCTTCATACGAGCAAGGACAGTACAGTATGCTTATTTATTCAGTAAGTTATGGGTCAAAGTATTTGGTGAGTACATTTCTAACTCTTCTAGCTTCAGTCTCGTTGCCATCTGTTCTGAAATTGTTAGGTTGCGTTCAAGAAAACAATGAAATAGCGCGCAGCTGTATGATAGCGTTTTCAGAAGTCTCTGGTTACCCCATCCACACTGATCTGCCCGAACAGCGTTTCCAGCCTGGAAGGCGTTTCTGAAAAGCTCTGGTTTCGGGGGATGAAAACGCCGTTTTAGTGTGGATGGAGTGTAAAAACGAAGAGAAAAAGCTTCGGTTACGGATTTATCTGGTGTAGTGTGGACGTAGCCTTAGTGGTGTCTATTGCTTAGCTGTTGTGTGGTGCAAATGCTACTTGCCATTACTATCCCATGTTTGAATAATGATCACATTTTGCTGCAAGCTTCATTATCTGAGGAATGCAGATCGAACCATCAGGGAATATCTCTGCCTCTGAAATTGATGTTAGTTTCTGAGTACAAGTCTTTAAAATAAACTGAAAATTCCATTGCTGCTAACTTGAATCCCTAAAACACTTCATCAGCCTAAATTAACACTTTTAAAAAGGACTAGTTAATTTCATTATTTAAGCTTCTTTTTATTCATGCCCAAGATTAAGGGTTTGACTAAAAGTCTTTCCTGTGTGAAAATCTGAATACAGAGTGCTAGAAGACTAGCTACAATTGACTGAGGGACAGAACTAAGATGTTGTTTTCATGAAAGTCAGATTTTGGGTTAAGAGACAGCTACCCTATCCAGAGAGATGGAGAAGAAAGAGAGTGCAGCTATTGCAACCTGGACCAAAAATACAAAACGTTATAGGAACTCGGCAGATGAAGCAGAATCTGTGGGGGCAAAGGAACAGTTGACATTTTGAGTTAAAACCATACATTAGTTTCAGTCTGAAATATCGATTATCTCTTTGCTCTCACAGACACTGTTCAGCCTGCTGAACTTCTGCAATATTTCGTTTTTAGTTTTCTTATCCAAACCATGGACAGCTACTAAGCTATTACTGCTGAAGCAGTTTTCAAACTTATATTAACTAACAAATTCCATGGACTAGAAAATCCACTGGATAACAAAATGACTTTGTGCACACCACCATTGAATTTTATCAAAAACATAGTTACAATATGTATAGCAAATTGCTCCAGCATACATATACATGTTAGCACTTGGAGACACCCGGAAAGGCATGATGGTTTTAAACCAATGCAGAATAGGATACTGTAGTGAGGAGACTATGCACAAAACATGCATCGAATCACTCCATGTCAGTCCCATACATCATCACTTTTTCATGCATGGAACAATCTCCAGTCCATTATTTTACTCAAAACTAAAGAAAGATTAATGCTTCTAGAGTTGCCTGTACCCAATTTAATGCACTTTCTTCTGAATATGGGCACTTATGTTGTCCTGTTCACAATCTATTGCCATTTTCCTGCATCCTGTTGAAAAGATCAGTGTGTTATTTGGTGTATAACTTCAGTTACATAAATAGTGTTATATTTAAAATATTGCATATATCCTATGCATACATGCGTTGTAGCATGAAATTAAATGGCTTTGTGTCTCTTAAAATAATTTAATTCCAATATTTGCTTATTAAAAGCATGAATCCTGGAGTTTGCAAACTGACAAAAGTATCCAAATTAGCATTTTTAATACCACAATGGTGTTGCATCAAAATTACTTGCCATTCATTCTTTAAGTAAAGATTATATTTCATGCTGTTGAACTGCTACAGAGAAACATTTAATAAGTTTCCATTTACTCAATACTTAGCCTAAGCATACTTTATTCTGCAAAGACTCAAATTATAATATCTCTATTTCTCACCTTCAGCACAATAAAAAATCTAAGATTTTTCTTAAAGGACTTTCTTTCTTTAAAAAGTTATAAAAGCTTATCAATAGGGGTGGCTCTCAATTTTACACATGCAAAAAAAATTAAAGTAATGTTCTAAAAATTTCTAAGAAATCCTAAAATTATAAATGCAATGGTAATTTTCTGTTATACGAGAACCTATTTATGCAATCAGCCTAATTTGTACATGCAAATTAAGTTCAATTAGCATAATTGTTCCTAACTAAATGATGATACCTTCAAATTTTGATAATGAAAGGCTTTTCTAATTAAATGTACACTCATAAATTAGGTACGATTTGCATAATTAGTATTAGTATGACTAATACCCTGCAAGTTTTATAAAAGGATTTACACTTTTAAGATTCTAATTAAAACATTAAAATATCTATACCAATGCCACCTTTTCTTAGCTCTTACAATAATACACTATTATGAATTATTGAAAAGTAGAAAAAAAGCATTGGAATCACATTTATATAGCACAGAAACAGATAATTTGGCCCTCCGTATCCATGCCAGCCATCAAGTACCCATTTATACTAATCCTCTTTACCAGAAGTTAATCCATAGCCTTCAATGCCTTGGCAATTCAATTCTTCTTACGTTTGTGAGTGTATCTGGCTCCACACACCATAAGCAGGGCATTCCAGATTTCAACCAACCTCTGGGCAAAATGAAATCCCTTGTAAATCTCTCACACATTGGCTTAAACTTTCCCCTCTGCTTTAGACACCTTTGTCTATCCAGTCTCTCATAACTGAAATACTCCATCGCCAGCAATATTCTGTGAATCTCCTGTAAGTTTGTAAAAACAAACAGAATGACTGAATTATAGCTGAAAGTGATAGAATCACTGGTACTGGTGTGGGGTGTAAGGCGGGGGGTGGGGTTAGAATGTAACATCCTTAATTAATCTGTTCAAACAGTCATCTGGGTAAAATAAAAGCCAACTTTCTTTGCAATGTTGAAGGTACAGCACTGCCTCCTCCTGTTGCCAGCAGCAGGAACACCTAACCTGCTGGTTTCATTTATAATGGTTATTTCATCAATGCTTGTTGGTCTTTTTATTCTTTTGGACTATTCAAACTTCACTACAGTTAACCCAGACAAAATGCTGGGGGAAATCAGCAGGTCAGGCAGCATCTAAAGAGAGGAATTAACAAGCAACACACACAAAATGCTGGTGGAACATAGCAGGCCAGGCAGCATCTATAGGGAGAAGCACTGTTGACGTTTCGGGCCGAGACCCTTCGTCAGGACTAACTGAAAGGAAAGATAGTAAGAGATTTGAAAGTAGGAGGGAGAGGGGGAAATGCGAAATGATAGGAGAAGACCGGAGGGGGTGGGATGAAGCTGAGAGCTGGAAAGGTGATTGGCAAAAGGGATACAGAGCTGGAGAAGGGAAAGGATCATGGGATGGGAGGCCTAGGGAGAAAGAAAGGGGGAGGGGAGCACCAGAGGGAGATGGAGAACAGGCAGAGTGATGGGCAGAGAGAGAGAAAAAAACAGAGGGAGGGAGGAAAAAAACTAAATATCTCAGGGATGGGGTAAGAAGGGAAGGAGGGGCATTAACGGAAGTTAGAGAAGTCAATTAAAATGTGTGGCCACTGGGAGTTCCTGCTTTTTCTGGCAGACGGAGCGTAGGTGTTCAGCGAAACAGTCTCCCAGTCTGCGTCGGGTCTCACCAATATATAAAAGGCCACACCAGGAGCACCGGACGCAGTACACCACATCAGCCGACTCACAGGTGAAGTGTCGCCTCACCTGGAAGGACTGTCTGGGGCCCTGAATGGTGGTGAGGGAGGAAGTGTAAGGGCAGGTTTTGCACTTGTTCCGCTTACAAGGATAAGTGCCAGGAGAGAGATCGGTGGGAAAGGATGGGGGGAACGAATGGACAAGGGAGTCGCGTAGGGAGCGATCCCTGCAGAAAGCAGAAAGGGGGGGGGGGGGGGAGAAAAGATGTGCTTGGTAGTGGGATCCCTTTGGAGATGGCGGAAGTTACAGAGGATTATACGTTGGACCCGGAGGCTGGTGGAGTGGTAGGTGAGGACAAGGGGAACCCCATCCCGAATGGGGTGGCGGGTGGATGGGGTGAGGGCAGATGTGTGGGAAATGGGAGAGATGTGTTTGAAAGCAGAGTTGATGGTGGAAGAAGGGAAGCCCCTTTGTTTAAAAAAGGAAGACATCTCCTTCGTCCTGGAATGAAAAGCCTCATCCTGAGAGCAGATGCGGCAGAGACGGAGGAATTGCAAGAAGGGGATAGCATTTTTGCAAGAGACAGGGTGGGAAGAGGAATAGTCCAGGTAGCTGTGAGAGTCTGTAGGCTTATAGTAGATATCAGTAGATAAGCCGTCTCCAGAGATGGAGACAAAAAGATCAAGAAAGGGGAGGGGGGTGTCGGAAATGGACCAGGTAAATTTGAGGGCAGGATGAAAGTTGGAGGCAAAGTTAATGAAGTCAACAAGCTCAGCATGCGTGCAGGCGGCAGCGCCAATGCAGTCGTCGATGTAGCGAAGGAAAAGAGGGGGACGCATACCCGTATAGGCTTGGAACATGGACTGTTCCACAAAGCCAACAAAAAGGCAGGCATAACTGGGACCCATGCAGGTGCCCATGGCTACACCTTTGGTTTGGAGGAAGTGGGAGGAGCCAAAGGAGAAATTATTGAGAGTAAGAACTAATTCCACTAGATGGAGGAGAGTGGTGGTAGAGGGGAATTGGTTAGGTCTGGAATCCAAAAAGAAGCGAAGAGCTTTGAGACCTTCCTGGTGGGGGATGGAGGTATATAAAGACTGGATGTCCATGGTGAAAATAAGGCAGTGGGGACCAGGGAACTTAAAATCATTGAAAAAATTCAAAGCGTGAGAAGTGTCACGAACATAGGTGGGAAGGGAATGAACAAGGGGGGATAAAACAGTGTCAAGGTATGCAGAAACGAGTTTGGTGGGGCAGGAGCAAGCTGAGACAATGGGTCTACCTGGACAGGCAGGTTTGTGGATCTTGGGTAGGAGGTAGAAACGGGAAATGCGGGGTGTGGGAACTATGAGGTTGGTGGCAGTGGATGGGAGATCCCCAGAGCAGATAAGGTTGGTGATGGTATAGGAGACAGTGGCCTGGTTGCTCCTTAGTGGGGTCATGATCAAGGGGTAAATAAGAGAAGGTATCAGAGAGTTGTTGCTGTGCCTCGGCCAGGTAGAATTGGTCCACTGATGATGCCATTGCTTCTGCACTCTACACCGCCCTGTCCCACCTAGAAAATGGTGTCTCAAATGGCAGGATGCTTTTGACTTCAGTTTGGCATTAAATATGATGATCTCTTGGAAGCTGGTGGGTAAACTGACCTCACTGGGTCTCATCTCTGTAACTGTATCTTGGATTTCTTGATAGAAAGGTCTCAATCAGACTATGTTGGCAGAAACATCTCTAGTTCTGCTGAGCAGCAGTGTCCCTGAAGGCTGCGTTTTCAGATCCAGTTCAAACAGAATCAAGTTTGCTGATGACATACAATGGTTGGCCTCATCAATGACAATGAGATGGCGCAAAGAGAGGTGGTACAGCGGCTGGCAGAATGATGCAAACACCACAACTTGAATCTCAATGTGGATTAGACCAAAGAGATAATTGCTACCGTGGAAATACTGAGGAGCACCAAGTTTTTGGAAGTACACATAACAGATGATCTAACCTGATCCCTTAACATAGTGGTCGCCAACCGGTCGAGCTTTGAGACTTTCCCAGTAGATCCCGAAAAAAATGAAAAATAAATACACAAATACATTATGCCTGATAAACCTTTTGATGCAAATATCTAGTAACTTCTACTTTGAAAAAGGACCACTTGATAAATTCATGCCCAAAAGGAACAACTTTACCTAGGACGGTAAAACGATATTCGCATAGATGTTTTCACGAATACGCACCGGGCAGAAAAGACCGGAAGGAAAACCCAGCTACCCCGGAAACAATCTCTCTTTACAAACAGTTTTCCGTAGTGGGAGTATTGCTATATTACCATAATCCTAATTGGTATTAATTTATATTTATAATGCTCACATTACAACACTTCTCCCCCTTTAAATTCCAATGTCCCCTCAATGTAAAAGAAATGGGAAACAAAAACAGTGGTGTCATTAGCTTGTGTACCTCTGAAACTTATACTAGTGTCTCAGTAAGTTTACCAATATCAGGAAAGTTGAGGAGCTGAAATCAGGGTTGAAGGCCCAGCAACCATGCTGCTTAGAGGATGTGGATCGACAAGTGTTAAAGGACTTGTCACTCTGTGAATATTTTTCACGACAGTTCGATGAATCCCTGGACGTAATGCAAACAGCTCAGCTTGTTGTATTCGTCAGACTGGCTTTCCAGCATTTTACAGCAAAGGAGGACTTCCTCACTCTTTTGCACTTAAAGGAGAGAACGAGAGGTGAGGATATTTACAATGAGATAAAAAAATGTCCGTGAAAATGACATCCCCATTCATAAATTGGTGGCAATTACTACTGATGGGGCCCCAGCAATGTGTGGTGTGCATGTTGGTTTTATAGCACTGTGCTGTAATGACCCTGATTTTCCTGACTTCCTGGATTATCACTGTGTGATTCATCAGCAGCCTTGGCTGGGAAGGTTGTGGATTTTTCTAATTGAATGACACTGGTGGTCAAACTGATAAGCTTGATTCGAGCAAAAACACTTAAGCACTGCTTATTCAAGGCGTTATTGGATGAGCTCGAAGCCACTGTGGCCTGTTTGATATGCTAGTTACAGTGTTTTCTTGGTTGAATTAATTTTATAAGTTTGACAAAAGTATTTTATGTAATTCAAATACAATTAGCCCAAATAAAGTGCCTCAAGCCGGAAGTACAATTGAGCTGTTTTTTCTCTAAACGATTTAGTAGGTCGATCTTGCCTTTCACTAAGGCTGAGGTAGGGGATCTTGGGCTTAAAAAGGTTGGTGACTACCTTAACATCACCTCTTTGGTCAAAAAAGTGCAGCAGCATTTACACTTACTTTGAAAATTGAAACGAGTGAGGCTCCCCCCACTCATTCTCAACAAATTTTGCTGGAGCATCATTGAGAGCATCCACACCAGCTGCATTACCATATGCTACAGGAATTGCAAGGTACCTGACTGGAAGTCCCTACAAAAAATTGCGAGGACTGCTGTAAGGATCATTGGGATCTCTCTTCCACCCATCAGATATATTTATCTTGAGCTCTGTGTACACAGGGCCCTTAGCATTGTCACTGATCCCTTCCATCTGTCCAACAATCTCTTTGACCCTCTACCAGGCAGAAGGTACTGTATTATTAGGACAAGAACTGTTGGGATGAGAAATAGCTTCTTTCCCCAGGCCGTAACACTACTGAACTTCCTGCCACCATTCAAAACCTCATCACATATGAAGCGCCAGTAGCGTTATACTGCTTACTTTTTAACTTGTGTCAAAAGTGCACCTTATTGTTTGTGCCAATATTATTATACGTGTTGTGTGTATGAATTATATGTATTGTGTTGTGCAGTTTGGTCCAGAGGAAAGTTGTTTCATTTGGCAGTATGCATGTGTTTGATTGAATGACAATAAACTGAACTTGAACTTCAAGATGTGTGCTTAGCCCACTGTTCTATTCTCTCTATAGCCATGACTGGGTGGCTAGGCACAACACAAATGCTATCTATAAATTTGACAATGACACAACTGCTGTTGGCAGAATCTCAGATGACGATGAGGAGGCATACAGGAGTAAAACAGATCAGCTGGTTGAGTGGTGTCACAACAACAACCTTATATTTAATATCAGTAAGACCAAGGACTAAGGAACTGATTGTGGACTTCACACAGAGGAAGTCAAGGGAAAACACACCAGTCCTCATTGAGTGATCTGGAATGGAAATGGTGAGCAACTATATTTCATTAGGAACTTGAGGAGATTTGATATGTCACTAAAGACTCCAGCAAATTTCCACTGATGTACCGTGGGAGAGCATTCTAACAGATTGCATCACCATCTGGTATGGAGGGGCCACTGTACAGGATTTGAAAAAGCTGCAGAAGGTTGCAAACTCAGCCAGCTCCAACATGAGCACTAGCCTCTCAGTCTCAAGGACACCTTGAAAAGGCGATGTCCCAAAAGGCAGCATCCATCATTAAAGACCCCCATCACCTAGAACAAGCCATGTTCTTATTGCTACCACTAGGGAGGTGGTACAGCAGCCTGAAGACACACAATCAACATTTTAGGAATAGTTTCTTACCCTTTGTCATTCAATTTCTTAGTGGGCAATCAACCAACAGATGAACACTACTTCAAGATTTTTTGCTCTCTTTTTGCACAACTTAATATAAATTTGTTTTAAATATATATATTTCTTATTGTCAATTTTGTTCTTTTACTGTACTACTGCTATAAAATACATTTCATTACAAATGCCAGTGATATTAAACCTAAGCTTGGCCTGCTGAGTTCCTCCAGCAATTTGCATATGTTACTTGGATTTCCAGCATCTGCAGATTTTTATTTGTGATATTAAACCTGATTCTGATTTCCCACTGCAGGTTATTTATAATTCTAAACAATATGGATACTGCTTTTCAATTCAAACTTCTTATTCAACCATGTGCCCCAGATTATAAAAATTAACATGATCCTCCTACTGCAATTGTGCACTTCTTCCTCCCAGCCAGTAAAAAGTAACTCCATCTTAAGGATACACAGGGTTAACAGCCAATTTCTTCAAAACCAATGCATGTAAGGTTTTGTATTACTTTGCAAATTATGTCTATATTTTACATATTTTTCACCTCAATGCAGATAGTTACGGCTATTGCTAAGTCAGCTGTAGGCAAATCATTAGCAAGGAAGTGTTCATTCGGGATGATAATTTCAAAATTACTGATAGCTCTTAATTCATGATGATGTGTATCAACCATTGATGGAACACTTCCTGTACACAAGTTAAATCCTGTTGGTTTGACACCTCTTTATAAAAAAACAACAATCTTATGGAGGAAAGAGTGCAAATGCCTTGTGTTTTTCAATCAAAGCATGTACTTAGTAGATCTCTGCTAACATTAATTGAATCAGAGAGCAGTTTTTAGAACTTAGATTGCATAGTGCAATTTTTTTTTCACCATATGCGACTGAAAATCCATTTAACCCACAGTAATTCATGTTTGTGAATAACACCCTTTCAAATAACACCAATATGGAAATTTGACCTGGTATTTCCAGTCACAAGCTACAGTTGCAACCTAAAGTTCTTCGTCAGAGCTGTGTGATGCAATGTTGCATTTGGGTGAGGAGATGATGGAGTTGGACTGCAGTACTACTGGTATCTACTGTTAGGGTTCCTGGTACAATGCTGAACTGGGAGACTTGCAAGTTGAGCAAAATTCTTACCTTCATCCATTGTTTCATCTCTCTGAGACTCCATTTTATCAACTGAACCTGTGACTTCTCCCTTTGGTCCTTCTCACCTTTACTGCCACTTACCCTCCAAACTCATCTCTGCCTCTTGTAAGGCTTTCAAATCCCTGCTGGAAATTAATGATTGAAATTTCCTGCTTCTCAGATACTACGGAGACATTTCGCTTCAACCTTCTCCCCAAGGCTATTCTATTATTCTGATCCTCCTCAGTAGGAAAGGACAGTATTGTTTTCCTCAATCAACAAATGAAAGCTGTCTGACTTCTTCTTATTCAACAGACTCTCCATATCCCCCTTTTCTGAAGAAAAAAATTCCAATGCCTCTAGGTTCTCCAAATCTCTGCTGCCCAGATGAATGTGCTATTCGCTCCTCCCAGTCAAAAGATGATCCAATATTTCCCTCAATTCCAGAAAAGGAGTCACTAATTCCATTCAACCAACAGAAAACTCTAATTACTCCTTCCCCAACAAGAGAAACATGCCCATTTCTCCCATACCTGATAGAAGACAACTCAATTTCTCCTCAGTGACATAAAGATACTATAATTCTTCAATTCCTAATACAGAACTCTTCAATTCATCACTCCCCATCAGAAGACATGTCCTCAATTCTATCCTCTCAGAAAGAAGACACTCTGCTTCTTTCTTCCCTGACAATTCTCCATTCCTACCTTTCCTGAAAGAAGATTCTTAAATTCTGACATTCCAGATTGCAGAATGCTTTTCAATTTACTCTGCCCCATCAGAAGCGTATTATCTGATTCTGGTTCCACAAAACTATCTGCTTCTTCTTATCACCCCATTCCTTTCTGACCACAAAAACACTGCACTATCCTCAGTACCTCCCAGTTAAGCTAAAGGTCTGATTGCGCCTGTGGCCAACATCTAGAGAACATTTGAACCTAAGCTGCACGATGAATGGTATTTCGCAGGCCTTCATTGAAAAGCTATGATTTCCTCCCACATCTCAAAGATGTGCAAATTTGTAGGCTAACTGGCCACTGTAAACTGCCCCTAGTGTGCAGGTGAGTGGTAGAATTTTGGGGGGGGGGGTTGTTTATAAGAACGTAGGGGAAAAAAAATGTGGATTCATGGAGGATTAGAATAAATGGTTAGATGACCAGTACAGAGTTGGTGGACCAATAAGCCGGTTTTTATGCTGTATTTCTCTATACCACTGTAAGTTTTGTCAGGAAATATAGAGGAGATTTGACCAAAAAGCAGAGCAGCAGAGACCATTCAGTGATAAATGGTAACTTTAATAATAGTCTGCAAAATAACACACCACAAGGGGCCTCAAGACAAGAGAGTACAGATACTTAACACGACAAGGCAACAAGGTAATGGAAGGCTAGGAGCAACTGGTTGAGGCAAACTACATGTTGAAGAACCAGGTCTGCTATCTCAACTGCTGACAGAAATTTGGGGAGAGCAATGAAGTGGGCTGTCTGGAGAACCGGCCCACAACTGTCATGATCACCATGGTCCCATCAGAAGGTGGCAAACCCATGATGAAATCTATGGCAATGTGGGACCAGCAGGGGTTGTAGGAGTGCAGAGGGTCACTGGTTGGAGGAACTGGACTAGGCACATTGAGAGCAGGCAGTGATGAACTGATGTACATCTGCGATCATGGTGGGCCATGAACCAGCATCGCAGAAAACTCAGAGTCCCATGCACCTGGATGTCTGGAGAAGGCCGAGGAGTGGGCCCACTCAAAGCTTAGGGCGGCCAATACATACAAGCGAAGAGAAGACTCGTTCTGTAGAGACTGGATGTTCTGGTTCTCAGGGTCCCAGATGATCAGGGTGAAGATCTGGAAGGATGGAGTAATGGCAAAGTGTCAATCTCCATTTCAGCTAGGATGAACTGTCATCACAGGACATCTACCTTAGTGTTCCTGGAGCTGGGTTGGTAGATGGTGAAGTTGAATTGCTTGATGAAAAGCAATTGAATTGTCTAATGTGTGTTGGGTTAGGGTGTCTGTTAGTGTGTGGATATGACATTCTGGTGGTCAGTCCAGATCAGGAAGGGCTTGGTGTTTCCTATCAGCCAATGTTTCCATTCCCCCAAGGCCCATTTGATGTTGAGTTAACTCCCTGTTTCCTACTCCATAAAGCAGCAGCAGACCTGATTACCTAAGTGTTAATATCTGGTGAGGGAGGTGAGTGGAGTGGCGATTTTGCTGTTGTTCCTGATGAAACAGTGGCAGAAGTTGGATAAGCCCAAGAAGCACTGTAGCTTCTTTAAGGGAGCACAGTTGGGACCATTCAATGATGACATACACTTTCTCTGAGTCTATGGCTATGCCTTGGGGTGAAAGTACATAACCCAGGGATGGAAGTAAATGAGTTTTTGAAGAGACGTTGAAGGACTGAATGGACATGACAGATATAGTCTTGGGGATCCTTGGAGAAGGTGACAATATTGTCAAGGTAGACGAATGCATACCTGTGTAGCATGCCTCTGTGGATCTCGTTAATGAAGGCTTGAAAAACAGCTGGACTGTTGAAGAGTCCAAAAGGCACCGCCAAGTATTCATAGTGGACAGAAGGTATTATGAACGCTATCTTCCACTCATCCCCCTGGTGGATATGGATCAGATTGTACACACACTGAGATCCAGTTTGGTGAAGATCTGATGCAATCAAGGAAAGAGGGAAACTGTTGAATCCACGGTAGTCAATACAGGGACAAAGACTTCCACCTCCCTGCATTGGCTGTAGCGCTTCTGCGATATAGTCATTCGTGGTTTAGGTCTCAGAAGGGGAGAATGAGAACAGATGACCCTAGGGAAAGGTGGTGCCCAGGAGGTCAACTGTGCAGTTGTGTTGTCTGTGATGTGGCAGGGTGCTACTAGCTTCCCTTTTACTTAAGTCAATGGCAAAGTCGTGGTATTCCTGTGGGAGTCTGGTGAGGTCGAGAGTTTCTTTCAACTCCAAGAATCTGTGGGGTGAAGTCCGCTGAGTTTGCAGGCAGGTGGTCCCCGACTCAGCAGTGAACCAGATGGCCAGGCAGAGTGAGGGCCGTAAGGGGGAGCCAGGGGTTACCCAAGATGAGAGGAGTATTGGGTGAGTCAGTAAGGAAGAACTGGATGGACTCGACAGCTTACAGGATAGATGACCCCTTGTCTCTACTGTCAGTCACACAAGTCCCAGGTGGAGACTCAGGAATGCCATCATACTCAGATGTAGAAGGATTCTTCATTGCTGTTTTTGTAACACTTTTGTTTGACCAGAGAAATGAGTGGGTCAGGTACATGGGGAAATGGTGCTTCAGGTGAGATAAAAGGGACAGTGAGAAATGGGGTACAGTTAGTTTAAATGAAGCATGGGAAATGAGACACCAGTGAGTTGAAAGAGATCATGGAAAGTAAAGCATAGTGAATTTAAAAGAAGCTTGAGAAATAAGGCTCCAGTGAGCTTACAAGGAATGGGGCAAATAAGCTCAAGAGCCAAACAATTGTGAGATCTGAAAAATCAGTTAGCGGATTATCCAGAGTTTTACTGTAGTAACAGAGCTTTTTTAAAAAAAAAACTTTGAGGAAAGACAGTTTTCGATACTGTTAACAGGTTTTATTTGAATTAAATAAATGCCTGTTTAATACAGCATTTCCTGCATGGAATAGTGCACCTTAACAATATCTGCTTATTCTAATATAAGACAGCTCTTCATACAATATGTTTTGGTTTCAAATAACAACTCCTTTCCATCATTTAGAAGGGACAGCCTTTCTTACTGACTTTACAAAGCAAAGCATACATCAATTCTTTATCTTTGACGTGATTTATCAAGAGAATTAAGGTAGCAAATCAAAAAATTGTTTCACACATGAATGCCCAAATTAATGTCACAGATTTTATTAAAGAATTACTGGTGACCCTAGGCAATTTATTCGCAATAACTGCAGGTTACAAACAGAAATTGTAAATGGAATAGAAAAAACCTTTTAACTGAGTGTTACTAATCTTGTATAAAAGAAATAAAAGGAATCATGACAATTGCCCAACTATTTATCCATGGTTTAGGATTAGCTCTCCCACAGGTAAGGATCAGAAATCTCTACTGTTATGCAAATTAATTTACGCTAGCAGTTTAAGACAAAGCATTATGTTTACTACATAAATCAAGTTTAAAGGTGCTCATCCTAGGAATTTTAAACAATATTAAACAAGATTATCAAATCATAAATGAAAAAGTGGGAAATAATTTGATACATTAATACAATTGCTGAACTATAACCCCATGTGTGTTAACTAATTTTTAAAAATATTATTTTTATCTACTGGCACTTCTGCTCCTTGCTTCTTTTGAAAGACAGAGCTTCTGAGATGCACATTTCTGGCTGTGCCGTTCCTTTAATAGGAATGTTGGATTTGGGCTATCTCTCTTGAAAACAATCAGGAAAAATGGTTAGGGAATAAAAATCAGCATACCAGTCAAATTCTGGTATACTGCCTAGGTGACCATTATTCATTCACAAACCCCAAGCTCCCTATTTTATCATTGGGATTGGATTGAATCATTAGGGAGCACAAACTGTTAGAAGTCAGCTTTTGCTGAAATATTTAATGCTTAGTAAATCTGTACGAACAAGTACAAAAGAACTCACACACTAGATTAACACAACAACTGCTATCCAACAGAATTCATTAAAAAACTATAAAATCTAACTTTAGTCACAACAGAGACTTTTGTCACAATTGGGAGTTTCTGGTCAGCAAGACTGTCCCCAATTGCCACATTTATAATGCATTCTTAACTACAGAGAAATTCCAACTTAATTTAAAAACTGCAGTGTAAATTAGACACAATGACATGTAGCTGAGAGGAGAAATCTTTGAATAATTTTATCCATCAAGCTCAGAGAAAAGTGTGAATGTAGGAGTGCAGAAGTCTAACTCTAATGGGGAATCAGAGGATAGATATAGAAAAGAACTGGTCCTGCAGGAACCAGTCCTGTGGAGCAGATAGGATCTACTTCAATGGTTCTCAGCATGTGCCATATTGTCCCCCAGGGGGCCACGTCAGATTTTATAGGGGCCACATGTGCTCCCACCAGATTTAAAAACTCACTCTTTGCTCCACATTGACCAAATACAGTACAGTGCAAAAGTCTGTACTTTTTTTTATTAGGAAAAAACTGATTCCTCATATCATGCAAAGGGACTATTACCACTTTCCTTGAAAACTCAAACTTTTCAGCAGTAATATTGGACATCGTAAATGTATGCAATTTCCTTCACTCTTAAAATAGTATTGCAAAATGATTTGAGGGGACACAACTTTAAATTATGTGGAAAATGTCCAGGTGGATGTCAGTGTTTCAATTTTTATACAGAGAGTGGTGGGTGCATGAAATGTACTGCCAAAGGTGGTGGTAGAGGCAGATACATTAGGGGCATTTAAGAGACTCTTAGATAGAGTGGGAATGAAGATTTAGTTTGATCTGAGAGTAAGTTAAAGGGTCAGCAAACAACATGGGCCAAGGGGCCTGTGCTGTGCTATGCCGTTATGTGTCCTATGCCGTTACATGTCCTATATAATCTAATGCTGCATCGTATAATTTTATGAACTTAATTCAGGTTTTCCCTTGGTCTCCAATGCTCCAGAAAAAAAATCCAAATTTATGCAATACTCTCCAATCCAGGTAACATCCTGGAACAACCTCTTCTGCACCCTCTCCACAATACTCCAATGTGGCCTAACCAAAATTTTACACAACTGTATCATGACTTCTCCATTTTTGTAATCAGTGCCCCAACCAATAACAAAAACAGACTCTGTACCTTCTATACTGCCCTATCTACTTGTGATACCACTTTCAGGGAGGTGGAATTTGCACCACTAGATCCCTCTGTACATCAGTGCTCTTAAGGGTTCTGTAGTTTTCTGTATGTTTTCCCTAACATGCAATGCATGATACTTGTCAGGATTAAACACCATCTACGTCACCTCTGCTTAGATCTCAAATCTACATCTTGATGAATCCTCTGACAAGCTACTTCATTATCCAAAGCTACACCAATTTTTCATCTAAATCATTTATTTGCAGATGTCCTAGCAGAGGTATTTAACATCCTTAGCTGGAGGATTGGAGGGTGGCTAATATTGTTCAGTTGTTTAAGAAAGTCTCCAACAATAAGATGGGAAATTATAGGCTGATGAGCCTGTAGTGGGTAAGTAATTGGAAGGTATTCTAAGGGACCAGATATGCAAGTAGTTGGATAGATAGGGACTGATTAAAGATAGTCAATGTGGCTTTGTGAGTGGTAGGTTGTATCTAACCAATCTTATAGAGTTTTTTTGAGGAGGTTATCAAGAATATTGATTAAGGAAAGGCAGTGGATGGAGCCTATATGGACTTTAGCAAGGCCTTGACAAGGTCCCGTCTGAGAGGTTGGTCAAGAAGATTCAGTCACTTGGCATTCAAAATGAGGTAGCAAATTGGATCTGATATTGGTTTCATGGGAGAAGTCAGAGAGTGGTAGTTCAAAGTTACCTCTGGAGGCCTGTGACTAGTGGTGTGCAACAGGGATCAGTGTTGCTTGTCACTTACATCAATCTTGATATACTAAACTGGATCAGAAGATTTATGGATGATAGCAAGATGGGGGTGTAGTGGACAGTGAAGAAGGCTGTTAAAGCTTGCAGTGGCATCTGGACCAGTTGGAGAAATGGGCTGAAAAATGGTATATGGTATTTTATACAGAAAAGGGTGAGGTGTTAAATTTTGAGAGGACAAAGCAGGGAAGGATTTATACAGTGAATGGTAGGGCACTGAGGAGTGTAATAGAAAAGAGGGATCTGGAAATACAATCCTTGAAAGTGATAAATAGGGTCATAAGCGCAAACACGAGGAAATCTGCAGATGCTGGAAATTCAAGCAACACACAGAAAATGCTGGTGGAACGCAGCAGGCCAGGTACCATCTATAGGAAGAAGTACAGTCGACGTTTTGGGTGGAGACCCTTCGTCAGGATTAACTGAAAGAAGAGATAGTAAGAGATTTGAAAGTGGGAGGGGAAGGGGAGATCTAAAATGATAGGAGAAGACTGGAGGGGGAGGGATGAAGTTAAGAGCTGGAAAGGTGATTGGCAAAAGGGATACACAGCTGGAGAAGGGAAAGGATCATGGGACAGGAGGCCTAGGGAGAAAGAAAGGGGGAGGGGAGCACCACAGAGAGATGGAGAGCAGGCAAGGAAATAGTGAGAGGAGCAGAGAGCGGAAAAAGAGAGAAAAGAAAAAAGGGGGGGGGATAATAAATAAATAAGGGATGGGGTAAGAAGGGGAGGGGGGCATTAACGGAAGTTAGAGAAATCAATGTTTATGCCATCAGGTTGGAGGCTACCTAGATGGAATATAAGGTGTTGTTCCTCCACCTGAGTGTGGCTTCATCTTGACAGTAGAGGAGGCCATGAATAGACATATCAGAATGGGAATGGGACGTGGAATTAAAATGTATGGCCACTGGGAGATCCTGCTTTCTCTGGCAGACAGAGCGTAGCTGTTCAGTGAAATGGTCTCCCAGTCTGCGTCGGGTCTCACCAATACATAGAAGGCTGCACCAGGAGCAATGGATGCAGTATATCACACACACACACACAACAGGGTCATAAGAGAGCTTTTGGAACACTGGCCTTCATAAATCAAAGTACTGAATATAGGTGTTGGGATGTTATATAGAAGTTCAACAGGATATTGGTGAAGCCTAATTTGGAGTACTACTACAGTTCCTGTCACTTACCTACGGGAAAGATATCAAAAAGATTGAAAAAGTACAGAGAAAATTTGCAAGGATGCTGCCAGGATGTAAGGACCTGAGTTATAAGAAATTTAAGAGGTTGGGAATTTTTTTCCCTAGACCATAGAGATTTGATTGAGGTATATAAAATTATGAATGGTGTGGGCAGGGTAAATGCAAGTAGGCTTTTTCCACTGAGGTTGGTTGAGACTAGAACTAGAGGTCATAGGTTTAGCTTGTAAGGTGAAAAGTTTAAGGGAACATGAGAGGGAACTTCGCTGATGACACGGCCATAGTGGGGTGTGTCAGGAATGGACAGGAGGAGGAGTATAGGAAACTGATACAGGACTTTGTGATATGGTGCAACTCAAACTACCTGCGTCTCAATATCACCAAGACCAAGGAGATGGTGGTGGACTTTAGGAGATCTAGGCCTCATATGGAGTCAGTGATCATTAATGGAGAATGTGTGGAGCAGGTTAAGACCTACAAGTATCTGGGAGTACAGTTAGACGAGAAGCTAGACTGGACTGCCAACACAGATGCCTTGTGCAGGAAGGCACAGAGTCGACTGTACTTCCTTAGAAGGTTGGCGTCATTCAATGTCTGTAGTGAGATGCTGAAGATGTTCTATAGGTCAGTTGTGGGGAGCGCCCTCTTCTTTGTGGTGGCGTGTTGGGGAGGAAGCATTAAGAAGAGGGACGCCTCACGTCTTAATAAGCTGGTAAGGAAGGCGGGTTCTGTCAAGGGCAAAGTACTGGAGAGTTTAACATCAGTAGCTGAGCGAAGGGCGCTGAGTAGGCTACGGTCAATTATGGAAAACTCTGAACATCCTCTACATAGCACCATCCAGAGACAGAGAAGCAGTTTCAGCAACAGGTTACTGTCGATGCAATGCTCCTCAGACAGGATGAAGAGGTCAATACTCCCCAATGCCATTAGGCTTTACAATTCAACCGCCAGGACTTAAGAACTTTTTAAAAGCTATTATTAATGCTTTTTGAGATAGTGATTTAGATGCATATCATATTTTTTTACTGAGTTAAGTATTGTATGTAATTAGTTTTGCTACAACAAGTGTATGGGACATTGGAAAAAAAAGTTGAATTTCCCCATGGGGATGAATAAAGTATCTATCTATCTACTTTACTAAGATGGTGGTGAGAGTGCAGAACAAGCTGCTAGTAGAATGATGGTTACAAGTTAGATTTCAACATTTATGAGAAGTGTGGATAAGTACATTGATGGGAGGGATATGGAGAGCTACGGTCCAGCTGCAAGTCAATGAGACTAGGCAGAATAGTTCTCCATAGACTAAATGGGCTGAAGGGCCTGTTTCTGTGCTGTAGTGCTATATATATGTGACAGGGGTCTGCAGAACACCACTGGTTATAAACCTAGTTAGAGAAACATTACTACACCACTACCTGTTGTCTTCTACAGCCAAGTCAATTTTGAATCCCGCCTACCAGGTAACCATGGAACAAACAGATTGTTCTTCCTTCAGGCAACTTTAATCTTGTAGTAGCATTTACAGAAAATGAAACAGAACACTGTGTTTAGCCTGAGTAATTGTAAAAATCTGAAGAAAATTAATTTTCATAAACACAGTTTTCAACATTCTTGTGCAAAATGAATGAATAAGAGTGTAAAGCCAAACCTAACTTATTGCCACTGACTTTCCCCAAGTTTTACACAAGGACATAAAAAACAAGTGTAGCTGGTAGCCCAAATAGATTCTGAATCCTGCTGTACTTGCAGTATGATCAAGGCTGTTTTGAATTTGGCCTCATCTGCACAATATGCCTGTTCTCCATAATGATTTGCTTCACTATAAATCAATGTTCTCTTGAGTTTGGCCTTAAGTACATTCAGTGATTCGTCCTTCAAAGCTCAGGAAGAGAGTTTCAGAGATTCACAACCCGTGGTGAGAAAAAATTTCTCCCATCTTCACTTTATACTGCATGGCCAGCCCTTTGTTCGCCCACAATTTTAGCTTTCACCATGAGGGAAAACATAATTTCAATGTCTTTCCTGTTAGGTCCCCTCAGATGTGCGCAGAAGATCACCTCTCATTCATTTAAATTCCATTAAGTATATTCCACTGTGCTAAATCTTCCCTATATCATCCACTTCATTACAGAAATAGATCTGAGGGGCTTTCAATACAGCTGTGGGCCAAGATGTAACAAGAATTTCTTACTTTTTATTTGCATCCCCATTGCATTAATGACCAATATTTCATTTCTATTCCTAATTACTTAATGTACCTAGAGGTAACTTGATTTGTCTTTTAAATATATAGGTGTGATGATCACAAAATTAGATTCAGCACTTCCAATTAAGATACGATTTCTTCAGAAGATTTTCCAGCATCTGATACACACCTAATGATGTCAATTGTTGTGGAACTTAACTAAAAGTTCCCAGTTGCAACAAATGACCAAGGTTTGGCAGTCACAGAGAAGATGATGCACAATCTGTTGTGTTTTCTGGTCAGATGTTTAAAGAGCTCTCTTCTGACAGCAGGAAACTTCCAAAACATGGAGAATGTATGTACGAGTCTGCTTAATCTCTCCTCACATCACCAATTTAACATCATGTGGTCAGTCTGGTTAATTTTGGTGTACTCTCTCCACCACAAGTATACTTTGTTATTGGGTATATTTAAAGCTAAGGTTGATAGGTTCTTGAATTGAAATGAATTGACTATATTTCTTACATCCTTCACATAAATGTGGAATAAAAATCTTTACGTTACATCTCCGTCATAGTAATCATAGTAATTTATAATAATTTGTAATAAACAGAACGGTCAGTGTAACATAGAAATACACTCAAATCAGCACGAGTTAATCAGTCTGATGGCCTGGTGGAAGAAATTGTCCCAGAGCCTGTTGGTCCTGGCTTTTATGCTGTGGTACCGTTTCCTGGATGGTAGCAGCTAGAATAGATTGTGGTTGGGGTGATTTGGGACCCCAATGATCCATTGGGCCCTTTTTCACACCTGTCTTTGTAAATGTCCTGAATCATGGGAAGTTCACAACTACAGATGCTCTGGGCTGTTCGCACCACTCTCTTCAGAGTCCTGCGATTAAGGGAAGTACAGTTCCCATACCAGGCAGTGATGCAGCCAGTCAGGATGCTCTCAATTGTGCCCCTGTAGAAAGTTCTTAGGATTTGGGGGCCCATACTAAACTTCCTCAACCATCTGAGGTGAAAGAGGCAATGCCTTTTTCACCGCACAGCTGGTGTGTACAGACCACGTGAGTTCCTCGGTGATGTGGATGCCAAGGAACTTCAAGCAGTTTACCCGCTCAACCCCAGATGCATTGATGTCAATAGGGGTCAGCCCATCTCCATTCCTCCTGTAATCCACAACCAGCTCCATTGTTTTTACGACATTCAGGGAGAGGTTGTTTCCTTGACACCACGGTGTCAGAGATGACTTCTTCCCTGTAGGCCACTTTATTATTGTTTGAGATTAGGCTAATCAAAGTAGTGTCATTGGCAAATTCAATTAGCAGATTAGAGCTGTGGGTGGCGACAATTCATGGGTATACAGAGAGGAAAAGAGGGGATTTAGCACACAGCCCAGAGATTAGTAAGGCTATCATTAGAAGGCAGGACAATGGGTTTGAGAGTGATAATAAATCAGCCATGATTTGATGCCAGAGCAGACCTGATGGGCCAAATGGCCTAATTCTGCTCCAATGTCTTATGGACTTATTTTTCTTTCAGTAGGGAATCTGGACATGTAGACAATATTATAGGTGTGACCCTATTTTTGCAGGAAGACTTCTGAACTCCTATAGCTCTTGGCATCATGCCGTCAATATGAATTTTGGCCTCAATCCTGATCATGAAAAGCAGTATCTTTGCTAATTATTGAAAAATACATAAGCATGAACATTCTGTTCTGCTCTTCATTTCTTGCCTGCCATCCCTAAGCATTTCCCTAACCCAACATCTTCAGACCTGCAGGGAGGACCATCCTGCAGCCTAGATCCTTGACCATGCATCAAGTATCAAGTAATGGATGGCTGTTTCAGGTGAAATTGTTAAGGATTAGAGTCCATAGGTCTAAATTAAATGGAAAAAGAATTAATAATGACATTAGCCGCATGTGGTTAGGATATGGAATGTGCTGCCTACAGATATGGTGAAAGCAGACATGGCCTTCAAGAAGGAGCAGGATAAGTATAAAAATTGCAGGACCAAAGAGAAGCTGGGAGAGGTCTGAGGTAGAATTATGAGTTGCTCTGGCAGAGAGCTGGCAAGGACCCAAAAGAACAAATGAACCAATTTTTAAAAAGTATAATCAATCTATGTTTCTTCAAAATTATGTCATTTCCATGAATGCTCCTTTTAAAATTTTCCCAGATAAATTAGTCTATGTTATACTAGATTACTCTTTGTGGTTACTCATGGGATAAATATGGTTTAATATTGCTACTCTGCTCACATGAGTATATTTACTTATTTCCTGATTTCTGGCAATTCCCAGTGTTGCTATAACACAACTGAACACTGCTCACTATCTCACAGCTATGACTATCATCTCTCCTCTGATAATTCTTTGACCTCCAAGTTGGTCAGCCTATGCTTGCAGCTCAGCATTTAACACAGAAATTCCTACAGTCCTGATTGAAAAGCTCCCGAATCTGGGCCTCTGTACCTCCCTCTGCAACTGGATCTTCAACTTCCTAACTCAAAGACCACAATTTGTGCAGATCAGAAATAACATCTCTACCTTGCTGACAATCAATACTAGTGCACCTCATGGATGTGTGCTTCGCCCACTATTCTCTTTACACCCATAACTATGTGGGTGTGCACAGCTCACAGCTGATGATACAACCATTGTTGGCAGAATCTCAGATGGTACAGGAGTGAGATATACCAGTTAGATGAGTGGTGTTGCAGCAACAACCTGGCACTCAATGTCAAAAAGACCAAAGAGCTGACTGTGGACTTCAGGATAATCAGGATAAGATGAGGGAATGAACACACACACAGACACACACACACACACACACACACACACACACACACACACACACACACACACACACACACTCACTCACTCTCTCTCTCTCTCTCTCTCTCTCTCTCTCTCCCCCCCCCATAGAGGGATCAGAAGTGGAAAAAATGAGCAATTTCAAGACCTAACCTGATCCCGAAATATTGATGTAGCTAGAAAGAAGACTAGACAGCAGCTACAGTTCATTATAGTCTGAGGAGATTTGGCCTTTCACCGAAAACACTTGCAAATTTCTACAGATATATCATGGAGAGCATTCTGACTGGCTGCATCACTGCCTGGTACGGGGGAACTACTGCACAGGATCGAAAAATACTGCAGAGAGTTGTAAAATTAGTCAACTCCATCATGGGCACTAGCCTCCATAGTATTCAAGACATCTTCAAGGAGTAGTGCCTCAGAAAGGTGACAGCCATCATTAAGGACCTCCACCACCCAGGACATACCCTCTTCTCGTTGTTACCACCAGGAGGTACAGAAGCTTGAAGGCACATACTCAGTGATTCAGGAACCAGCTTCTTCCTCTCTGCCATCTTATTTCTTAACGGCCAATGAACCCATGAACTCTGATTCCCTACACACCCTTTGAACAACTTACACAACCCTGGCCTCTATTTAATCTCCAAAGCTTTGTCAACAACTACAATCAGACTCCTGACCCTCCCTTATTCTGGAAGCAGCCTAAAGTTTGTTACAGCAAGCCCAGGACTCTTAAAGTTCATCTTCTATAGTGCACAACAATTTGTAGGTTAGTCTTCTGATCACATTCCATTGCTAATCTAATTAACACTGGAATCTTGGAGTAAATTTTCTGGAATTTGAAATAAAGTATTAGAAGTACTGGCCATTAGAATACTAGATTATTGTCTGCCATCTACATGAGATCCAGGCTGCATGTGAGTCTAATTTTTTTTCAATTAAGTTGAAGCACAACAAAGAAGAGACAATATACCAACAAAGGGCACATGATATGAATTAATAAAAATAATCAGGAAAAGTTGAATCTGAATATCATGATATTGTTTAAATGCATTAATCACAAAATTCATTATTCAGTTCTCAATTCGGATTTAAAGTTCCATAAGGTCTGGGGGCCTTTTATTGAGTACTTTCATAACCTTCCTCTTGACTAGGGTTTTTTTTCTTCTTTTCGGTCCCTTGCTTTCAGCTCCCTTTTTTTTCTGGTAGTAGGCATTATTATCCTCTGTTGCTAAGTGTATTCACAGTCTGGGAGTTTGACTGTCCGGACTTATACTCTCTATATTGTGTGGTGGTTGGTCTGGAATTGTTGTTTTTTTCTTGTGTTGTGGGGTTTGGGGAGGACACTAAGCTCACTTGTCTTTAATTTAGGTGCTTTTTTGTTAAATTCTCTTCCTCTGTAGCATATTGTTATTGTATGCTTAACCTTGCTCTGTATTAATGCTCCTCATTGGGATTTGGAGTTTTTCATTTGTAAAATGTTTTGAAAAACTAATTAAAAATTTTAATTAAAAAAGCATTAATCACATGTAATGATGTTTAATAGAAAACTTGTACTGGTCATGGAAAAACATATAGAATTTTCTGGTCATTTCTTATAATGATGCAAGTAAGCCTTACTCAACAAATATCAGTAATATACTAACAATTCCTCCTCCAATGTTATGCATCATTAACAGAGATTGTACAGTATATTTATGATAAAAGCGCTGATATGTAAGATTTGCTGTAAAAACATTGGAATAAATTATAAAAAATGATAAAGTATATCTGGAAAGGCCTTTAACTATCTATCACTGGATAATCAGTCTTTTTGGAAGTGTAAACAACGGAAGATTGTTAATGCAAGTATCCATTAATTATAAACATACTAGAAAGCCCCAAGATCCCTTCGCCAATTAACTGGAAGAGGTACAGTCTGACAAATGGTGAAAGCTATTTAATCTTGGTAAATAGCTATGTGTTCCACATACAACTGTTCTGATACCAAACAGAATGCAGCATAACCAACTGTACTTTATACCAATTAAAAACAGAATTGCATCTCACCTCAGTATAGGAAAACAGAATATGGCAAAATACCAATCAAAATTACAGAACACTGGAGAGTAAATTACAAGTCTCCAAGGACTTGTTTGGATCATAAGCAAAGTAAGCAATTATGTGCAACCATCACTTCAATGTAACCTTTGCAAGTTAAAATTTAAATATATAACTTTATCTTTCCAATATACATCCAGTTCTAATAAATACAATAACTTAAAATTACTTTGAATTCAGATGTTTACTCTAAAAGTGCAGGTAAACAATCTAATCTGACTATCCCAACTGAAGACACAGATTTTCTGGCCCATTCCCATAATATGGCAATCTACTGCAATTCACCTACCACTCTCTGAAGCATTGGGACAGCAAAGACACACGCATTAGACTACTGTTTATCAACTGCAGCTTGGCCTTTAATACTATCATTCCAAACAAACTCATCTCCAAACTCCTTCACCTGGGACTCAACACCAAATTTTGCAACTGGATCCTTGACTTCCTGACCAACAATTGACAATCAGTAAAGATAGAAAATAGCCCAGTAAGAAAGTAGGATGAGGTGCTTGTTTCTCTACTGTTTGACTCCAACTCTAAAATCTACAAATGTTTCAGCATAACAACAACTTGACTTTCTGATAGGATTCCCAGGATATTGCAAGAGGCTAGTACAATTAGCACTGAAGTTTTGGAACTCATAAATATAAAAAGAGTGTGTATACTGGCCAAGTGTGGAGTGATGCAGTTCGTTAGGAATCCATATCTCTTGAAAACAAGTGTCTTGACATGGTTAGGCTTAAATCAAAAGTACAAATCATACCTTTAAAACCACAACAGAGGTTAGCAAAGTTTTTAAGTGCAAACAAAGCACTGTCATTTATATTGCAAGGAACTGAACTTAAAAATCAAACAATATTAAACTGGTAAACAAAATTACACAGATTTCTATGTACAGTGCCTTAAAAATATTCAGCCCCCAGAACTTTGTTCACATAAATGAGTATTACAACCAGGGATCTTGATCAAGATAACTGAAAAGTTTTTCTTTATGAATCTCAAGCTTCATTTTTCCCCCCACAGAAGAGCCCACAAAGCAAGGAAAATTGTAAAGTATGAAAAATTAAAATTCAAAAACCGAAATGTTAGCAGTTCAAAAGTATTCAATCCCCCTTTGTTCAGTACTTAGTTGAACCACCTCTCGCAGCTATTGCGTCCGTAATCTTTTTGTGTAAGTCTCTCTCCACAAACAAGAAAAAATCTGCAGATGCTGGAAATCCATGTAAGACACACAAAATGCTGGAGGAACTTCATCCTAATGAAGGGTCTCGGCCCGAAAAGTCCACTATATTTTTTTTCCATAGATGCTGCCAGGCCTGCTGAGTTCCTCCAGCATTTTGAGTGTGTTGCATAGATAAGTCTCTATCAGCTCTGCACAATGTGAAGGAACAAGATCTGTCCATTCCTCCTTACAAAATTGCTCAAGCTGTTCCAGGTTACTTGGGAAGCTGCAGTGGACAAACAGCAATCTTGAGGTTTTGCCAGAGATGTTCGATTGGGTTAAGGTCAGGACTCTGACTGGGCCACTCAAGGACATCAATTTTCTTCATTTGAAACTGCTAAATGGCTCCTCTGGCAGTGGGCTTTGGGTCGTTGTCCTGCTGAAAGATGAACTTTGAATGTCGTAAAACAAAGCAACATGAAAACTTCCAAGGAGTGTGACTTTTTATAGGTACTGTATGTATATGAGGAAGGAAGGAACATATGGATATTTTGATATTTTAAGCAAGATAAGTTAGGAAATAAATACCTCTGAGCTCTTTTGGATTAAATTTATGTTGCATGAATTCTGCATTAATAAATTAAATCCATATATAATTATATTCTTAACCGAGACATTTAATTGTATAAGAATATTTCAAATCAAAGTACATAATCTCCACATAAAGTACATAAACTTAATCCTCATCGCTGAGGCTGAAGTTGGAGGTGAAAATTTGCAACATTAGCATTGCCATCTCAGGAGCAAATATACAAACAGCATGGTTCAGTTTCAGGAATTTGCCTAGAAGTTAGTCCAGAAGAATGTCAGCTGCTTCGAGTAGAACAGTACAACAAAGGAATATAAAATAAATGGGAGGAAACTGAGAGGTGTGGTGGGGAAAAAAAATCAAATGGTAGTTAATCTATCTGAAAGAGGGTTAAATAAAGGTTGAATAAAAGAGACAAAAGCGTAAAAATACCGCAGCTGTGACATCCATAGTTCAGTAGTTGTTAAAATAAAGAAAGCTGGGAAATTCCAGCAGGTCAAACAAGATTTATGATATGTGGAAAGAGATTCCCTTATGTATTATATAGGAACTAAGCAGCAATTCAAAACAAATAATTAGAAGATGTTGGAAATCTATAACAAGAACAGAAAGTGCTGGAAACATTCAGAAGATCACACAGTATCTGCAGAGAGAGAAATATACAAGCTAAGAAGACTTAAATTGATGATTTCCCCATGTATCTTAAACCCCCAACGCTGTTTTGTCATTGAATTCAATGCTGTGGTCAGCAGAGTGCTTAGAAGGAAGATGAAATGATGTTCGTCAAGTCTACATAGGGATTTGTTGAAACAGTGCAGGGAGCAAAGACAGATAAGTTAAAATGGGAGTGGGATGAAGAATTAATATGAAAGACAACTGAAAGCACATGGAATGCAGATTGAATGGAGGTGTCCCACAAAGTGAACACCTATACTTCACTTGTCTTCTCTAATGCAGAAGAGACTACATCTTGAGCACTAAATGCAATATGCTAAATTGGATGAAGTGTGAAGTAGATGATCACCTCAGGTTTACAGTAGTGTATAAACAAAACATTGCAAACACTCTCAAAGAGGTCTGAAAACAAAATATTTTAAGAACTCCGTCAAGTCCTTCTTTAATCACTGACCCAGCATTTTGTGAGCACCTCAATCATGATTTATTTTTCTAGACAGAGGCCCACCTATACAGAAAAATAGTCCATGAACTCATGACAACTTCCCTGATATCACAAAAGTACAAGCAATGTGAATCTTGTAAAAGCAACATGCTCTTAATCATAAAACCCAAAGTGGTATCTGTTGCTCAGTATGCTGCAAACAGGTGTAAACATAAATTTACCTAACTTGGTATTTGCATACTCAAAGCACCTAACCAGCACATGATATCAAGAGACACCTTCAAATTGAAAGGATAAACATCAAGTATAAGTTCATCTCTACTTTTAGTTGTGTCTAAAGTATTTCTTTCTTATAATTTTTATATTATTTTGTAGACTTTACTTCTCTTCTATATTCTCTGTATTTGTTTTTGTTCTTTTACTTATTTAAGTACTTATAAATTTCATTCAATGTTCACTTCAATGGGACAGAATGTTCCATAATTATAATTAGTGGTCTTTTTTTAATATAAATTAGTAGACTGCATTCTCCTTAGACTGTGCTAATTACTACTTTAAAAATGTTCTATTGTTTTACTGTCCCTGTCAGCGTCTCTGAATTGTGTTGTTCTCAATCCCAATATTAAACGTATTGTTCGTGATCATTACCACATAAAGCACCACTGAGAAGCTCTTCACATTTATTTCACTGACTGATTGACCATTTTACGATCAGATCAATAATGTTTTTGGATTTCTTGCACACTGGCTAAGAAACGAGTCTTCATAAACAAAAAGAAAGAATCAATTATCTGTCTCCTATGTTACTTTTTCTTACCAGGCTATTGATGCGTAGCTGAAAATGCCCCTGATCCAGATTCCATGTCTTTACTCACTTCAAACATCTACATTCTACATAATTTTAACACAGTCTTTGTTATCCATCATGTGAGATACAGTATCCCAACACCTTTTTATTTTACACTCAATCTAAATCAAATTTCTATCTATCTTCATATTACTTACGTGCTTTCCTCCTATTGCTGTATGCCAAGCTGCAGTTCTTTGACTGCAGCTTGGTGTTCTACCCAATCAATCCATCCAAACTTATCATCGAGCTTCAAGACCTGGGCCTCTGTACCTCCTTCTGCAGCTGAATACTTGACTTCCTCATCAGTAAACTTTAATCAGTGAGGATTGATAACAATATATCCTCCTCACTGACCATCAACATAGCTGCAGCTGAAAGCAACATATTTAGCTCACTGCTCTATTCCTTATTAACACAAGAGCATGCTTAAGCACAGCTCCTTTTATAACGTGAAAGCACCACTGTTGTATGAATCACAGGTGGTATTGAGTCAGTTTACTGAAGAGATACGACACCTCGTTGAATGGTGCTGCATCACAACCTCTCACTTTGTGTCTGTAAAAAAGCTGATTGCTGATTTCAGGAAGTGGAATGAGGGCAATCACGTGCCAGTCTACATTAGGGAAAATCAGCAGTGGAGAGTTAACAGCTTTAACTTTCCTGATTTTAACAGAACAGATGACACATCCTGGGCCTTAGCTTGTCACTGGACACCCTAACAAATTTCTACATTTGTATTTTTGAAAGTTTCCTGACTGTCTGCATCATGGTCTGGTACCACAATTCGAGTATGCAGGAATGTAAGAAGCTGTCGATACACTAGCAGCACATCCCTCCCCATCAATAGCAGCATCTACAGGAAGTACTACTGTAGCTCCAGAAGACAACATTCAAAGATTCTCATCATCTGGGCGTGTCATCTTCTCACAATTACAATCAGAGAGGAGGCAGAGAAGCCTGAAGTCCTAGCAACAGCTACATCCCTTCAACCATTCAATACTTGAACCAACTGGCACATTCATAATCACAAGAGTTTAGCAACATTATGACCACTTTGATCACATTACAATAAAATTGACCCTTTCTTGTTCTGTATTCTTTCTTGTAAAGATAGCGCTTACTTTGGTTTTTTTTTTGTGGATGCTGTTTATATGATGTTATGTAAGTTTTTCATTGCATCTGTGCATTAATGTACCTGTGCACTAATGTACCTGTGCACATAGCAATAAATTCAACTGACGATATATATTTAACTAGTACAGTCATTGATCCCCTTTCTTCTTAATTAAAAGAGGGTGGGCTCTGGACTTGTTGCTGTAGGAAGGTGCAACAGCTACAAGATATTAGACAAAAAAATTATGTTCATCCTTTTGTTTAAAATCCCAGGTTCTAATGAAGTTCATTTGATAGAGAAATTGAATTCAAGGTGATAAATATAAAATATATCATATAATATATACAAAATACTATATACAAATTATAAATCCTCCATAAAGTATTTCCATTTTCAAGTTCAAGTGAACAGTACATTTAAATTTTCTCAATATCTGCTGTACAGGTGTTATTGATCACTATGGACTAACAGTCTTCCATGCCTGTGCTAGTTTTCCTGGTTCACTTTTCAACTTCACCCATCAAAGAGCCATACCAACATCTGGTTTGGTATTAGTAGTGGGCACATTATTTAATACAACTGTTAGTTACAAATTAAAATGAGAAATCTGGCATACAGCTAGTAGAATGAGTCAAAAATACTGCAAGTCTGCCATTTATCACAGAAATGGTAATTATACCGATGCTTATATTCCTTGTAAGCTGTAAACAAAAAGGTAGGATATTTATCAATACGAGTGAAAGATTTGCTGAACCTCAGATTACATTACACAAAAATCTCAAATCACAAAGGATTTCAGTCATCATGGAACACTGAACTGTCTCCCAAATCAGGCTTTGAAATTTTTAACGTGATCTGTTTCAAACCAATGGAGTAAAGCTTTTCACATTTACTGTTTTCAACCATGCAAAAGTATGAAAAAGTCAGTTGTATAACTAAACCAAAAGTAAAGATTTTGTTTTAGAAAAATTAGGACATTTAAAAGTCATTCTAAGATTATAAACACTACTTCTTAACAAAAGTTAATGCTAATAGCTGAAAGATAAATGGATAAGATACAGAATGTTTAGATAATTGATCCAAATTCACAAGTTTTAATAGTTGCATTCAAGAGTAAATTTAATTAATCAAGAGCTTAACCTACTGTTATTCATTTATGATTACTTTAGTTCTAGTATTAACTGATATCTTAACAAATGTACCAATCCTTTTTCGGATGCAATACTAAGCTTTGTACACAATATCTGTACACAGAAGAGTTAATGAATGTTTTATTCAATTACATGGGGAAATGTTGAAATGTGTCCACTTGTAAGGGAAGATTAAAATCAGGGACCGTGAACCTATGAAATTTACCAATAAAACAAATCAGGAATTCAGAAGAAAGCATCGTCTACCCAGAGTGATGTCAAAATGTGAAACTGACCAACAGAAGTAGCTGTTGAGAACTATACAGATGTGTTTATGAAGGAAGTGATTATAAAAAATGAGGGGAAAATTGGTTAATGTTGAAAAGAGATCAAAAAACAAATACTGGGCAGGGCCAAATAGCCATTTCATGTACAATTCCCTATATTTATTTGACTCCTTTCATCTTTCTACCCCACTTGGTTCTTTTATTATAACTCATTAATATTTCTGGCTTTGAATTTCAGTAATTGGTTGGTTCTGGTGTTAAATAGGAGTGAATAAATTATTCCATATGTCATTCTATAATGTTGTTGCTGCACAAAGCACTGAGACCACCATATGGAAATCAGTGTGATTAAAATAAACGTTCAGAAGTGCACTGGTGACATCAGCTCCAATGCACGATGCCAAACAGTGAAGAAATTTATTGCTTATGGTTTTCTTTAACTGCAGGAGCTGAATATTTTAAGTGAAGAACAAAAACTGCTGGGAAAGGCAGGCCTGTCACATTCAATACCCAGGATAGGTTAATCTAAGAAATTACTGTATGGAGACTATGCAGGTACATGACTTACCGATCATTTCAAGTGAAATAATACTTAATTATATTCTTTTGTAGGATAATAAAATGGTTGTTTTGTCATTTTAGCTTTTCTTTGTGGATCAAAAAGTATAGGGGTAGGTTCCAACTTACAATGTAACCCATCTTAAGAAAGACTGAGACATTTTGTTTCACAGATTTGAAGCTTTTCATCACGACTTCCATCAAATGCGACTATACTTTGAACACTTGATCAATATTACTTGGTAGATAGTTCTCCCGTGAGTTGTATTTTTCTGGGTATTGAAAAATTAACAAAGAATACATTGAGCATGGCAACATAGTTGAAACATGATTGAAGCAGGTGTTGGACAGCAGGATGAAACAAGCTGATTAAGGAAAGCAAATCTTAAGTTAAAAATGCCAGAAGCATGCTTCACTTCAGTTTGTATAAAGTTTCAGGGACTTAAATTATTCATTCTTGTTATTTCAGATACAGCAAGTTTAAAAATTTGTTTCTGACACTTATTATACATTTTCATTTGATAAAATGTTTGTTAGCTGGTGCATACATTTGAATCTTGTGAAGCTCAGATTTCATGAAGCATAGCACAAATGATTTTTAAAATATTTATCTATTTCTGTAATCTATTAACAGAAAAGCTTTTATTATGTAAAATGCACTTAGAACTACTGAGCACCTTCATCTCTGCAAAACACCACAAAATGCAGCATATTATTTTGTAATGTAATGAAAGAAAGCTAAGCTGTATAAACACTTCAGCATTCCAAACAGAAATCAAAATGATCCACATTGGCATCTTACTGACACATTAAAATAGAACAGAAGAGTACAGCACAATAGACACTTCAGCCCAGGATGTGGTGCTGACTGCTTCAAGAACAATCTAAACCTTCCCTCCCACATAAAAAAAAACTACTATACCTATATCCCTCCTTAACATTTCTACAAACACCTGAAAATTGTTTAGACATCTCTGCCCTGGGAAAAAGTCTCGGGCTATCTACTTGATCTATCATCTTACACACCTCTATCAAGTCATCTCTCATCCTCCTTTGCTCCAAACTGAAAACCCTTAGCTCACTCAACCTATCCTCATTCAGTATGCCCTCTAATCCAGGCAGCATCCTGATAAATCCTCTCTGCACCCTCTCTGAAGGTTCCACATCCTTCCTATAATTAGGTGACCAGAACTGAACACAATACTCAAGTGTGGTCCAATTAGAGTTTTATATTACATCATTATCTTACTGCTCGTGAACTCAGTCTACTGACTAATGAAGGCTTCTTAACCATATCAGCTTACCTTCATCAATTTATTTTGTCTCTTCCTCGAATAATTCCTCAGGCTCGTGAGGCATGTTCTGCCCCTTACAAAGCTATGTTGACTATCCCTAATCAGACTATGTTTCTCTAAGCATAGAAACTTAGAAAACATGCAGCACAATATAGGCCCTTCGGCCCTCAAAGTTGTGCTGAACATGTCCCTACCTTAGAAATTACTAGGCTTACCTATAGCCCTCTGTTTTTCTAAGTTCCATGTACCTATCCAAAAGTCTCTTAAAAGACCCCATCATATCCGCCTCCACCACCGTTGCTGGCAGCCCATTCCATACATTCACCATTCTCTGAGTAAAAAACTTACCCCTGACATCTCCTCTGTACCGACTCCCCAGCACCTTAAACCTGTGTCCTCTTGTGGCAACCATTTCAGCCCTGGTAACTTTTTATTTTATTTTTACAGAGGGAGGATAGGCAGGTGATAGAAAAATGCTTGTAAATTCTGTCTCTAAGAATCCTCTACCCACCACTGATGTAAGACTGGTCAATAATTCCTAGGGTTATCCCAATTACCTTTCTTGAATAAAGGAATAACATTTGCCACCTTCCACTTTTCTGGTACTATTCGTGCGGCCAGTGAGGATACATAGATCAACGCCAAAGGCGCAGCAATCTTTTCTCTTGCATTTCTTGGTAACCTGAGGCATATTCCGTCCAGACCCTGGGACTTATCTTCTAATGTTTTTCAACAGTTCCAGCACATCCTCTTTCTTAATGTCAAGATGTTCCAGCATATATGCTTGGTTTACACTGCCTCCACATTTGTCGAAGTCCCTTTCACCGGTGAATACTGAAGTAAAGTATTAACTAAAGACCTCCCCTACCTCCTCTGACTCTGGTTCACATTTCTTTTTATTCTTGATAAGCCCTACCCTCACTCTAGTAATCCCCCAGTTCCTTACATATGTATTGATGGCTTGGTGTTTTCCTTAATCCTCCTTGCCAACACCTTCTCATATCCCCTTATAACTTTTCTTAAAAACTCCTTCCTGGCTACCTTATAACTCTCAAATACCCTTCTGACCTTTGCTTCTGAAACCTAAAGTATATTTCCTTTCTCCTATTGACTAAAAGCTAAAAGAAGTTACGAGTTTGGTTTGGCAAATAAGGTGGAAGTAAATCCGAAAGGCTTCTACAGTTATATTAAAAGCAAGAGGATAGTGAGGGATAAAATTGGTCCCTTAGAGAATCAGGGTGGTCAGCTATGTGTGGAGCCGAGGGAGATGGGAGAGATTTTGAACGATTTCTTCTCTTTGGTATTCACTAAGGAGAAGGATATTGAATGGTGTAAGGTGTGGGAAACAAGTAAGGAAGTTATGGAACCTATGACAATTAAAGAGGTGGAAGTACTGGCGCTTTTAAGAAATTTAAAAGTGGATAAATCTCCAGGTCCTGACCGGATATTCCCCAGGACCTTGAGGGAAGTTTGTGTAGAGATAGCAGGAGCTCTGACGGAGATCTTTCAGATGTCATTAGAAAAGGGGATTGTGCCGGAGGATTGGCGTATTGCTCATGTGGTTCCATTGTTTAAAAACGGTTCTAGAAGTAAGCCTGGCAATTATAGACCTGTCAGTTTGACATCAGTGGTGGGTAAATTAATGGAAAGTATTCTTAGAGATAGTATTTATAATTATCTGGATAGACAGGATCTGATTAGGAGTAGCCAGCATGGATTTGTGCGTGGAAGGTCATGTTTGACAAACCTTATTGAATTTTTTGAAGTAGTTACGAAGAATGTTGACGAGGGTAAGGCAGTGGATGTAGTCTATATGGACTTCAGCAAGGCCTTTGACAAAGTTCCACATGGAAGGTTAGTTAAGAAGGTTCAGTCGTTAGGTATTAATGCTGGAGTAATAAAATGGATTCAACAGTGGCTAGATGGGAGATGCCAGAGAGTAGTGGTGGATAATTGTTTATCGGGATGGAGGCCGGTGACTAGCGGGGTGCCTCAGGGATCTGTTTTGGGCCCAATGTTGTTTGTAATATACATAAATGATCTGGATGATGGGGTGGTAAATTGGATTAGTAAGTATGCTGATGATACTAAGGTAGGAGGTGTTGTGGATAATGAGGTGGGTTTTCAAAGCTTGCAGGGAGATTTATGCCGGTTAGAAGAATGGGCTGAACGTTGGCAGATGGAGTTTAATGCTGAGAAGTGTGAGGTTCTACATTTTGGCAGGAATAATCCAAATAGAACATACAGGGTAAATGGTAGGGCATTGAGGAATGCAGTGGAACAGAGAGATCTAGGAATAACAGTGCATAGTTCCCTGAAGGTGGAGTCTCATGTAGATAGGGTGGTGAAGAAGGCTTTTGGAACGCTGGCCTTTATAAATCAGAGCATTGAGTACAGAAGTTGGGATGTAATGTTAAAATTGTACAAGGCATTGGTAAGGCCAAATTTGGAATATTGTGTACAGTTCTGGTCACCGAATTATAGGAAAGATATCAATAAATTAGAGAGAGTGCAGAGACGATTTACTAGGATGTTACCTGGGTTTCAGCACTTAAGTTACAGAGAAAGGTTGAACAAGTTAGGTCTCTATTCATTGGAGCGTAGAAGGTTGAGGGGGGATTTGATCGAGGTACTTAAAATGTTGAGAGGGATAGATAGAGTTGACGTGAATAGGCTGTTTCCATTGAGAGTAGGGGAGATTCAAACGAGAGGCCATGATTTGAGAGTTAGGGGGCAAAAGTTTAAGGGAAACACGAGGGGGTATTTCTTTACTCAGAGAGTGATAGCTGTGTGGAATGAGCTTCCTGTAGAAGTAGTAGAGGCCAGTTCAGTTGTGTCATTTAAGGTAAAATTGGATAGGTATATGGACAGGAAAGGAGTGGAGGGTTATGGGCTGAGTGCGGGTAGGTGGGACTAGGTGAGATTAAGAGTTCGGCACGGACTAGGAGGGCCGGAATGGCCTGTTTCCGTGCTGTGATTGTTATATATGGTTATATATTATATATATAGTTATATATGGACTAGATGTGTTAACCATGGTTCCTTCATGCTACCATCATTTCTTTGACTTAATGGGACAAACCTATCCAGAAACCCATGCAGGTGCTCCCTAAACAACCTCCATATTTCCTTGAGTCCATCTGTTCCTAATTTACATCCCAAGCTCCTGCCTAATATCATTATAATTTACCCTCCCCAACTGAATACTTTTCCATACCATCTGCTCCTAGCCACATCCTAAACAATGCTAAAGGTCAGGGAGTGTTGGACACTATCTCCAAAATGCATGCTCACCAAGAATTCTGTCACCTGACCAGTTTCCTTCACTTTCTAGAGAGAATCATATTGACACTCCCCTAGTTGGCCAGTCCTTCCTGGACACATCTAACAAGTTCTGCCCTATCTAATCCTTTTGAACTAAGGAGGTGCCAATCAATATTAGGGAAGTTGAAGCCATCCATGACAACAGCACTGTTATTTTTGCACTTTTCCAATCTGCTCAACTGTCTCTGCTGCTTTGTGGGGGGGGGGGGCGGGGGCGGGTATGGAGGGGGAGGTCTATAGAATACCACCAATAATATGATTGCTTCTTTTTTGTTTCTGACTTAACATCTACAATGACTCAGTTCACGATCCTTTCACAACATCCTCTCTTTCTGCAGCTCTGATACTGTTATGAACCCCGTAACTGGGTCACTTACCAGCAAAGATGGAGACGTCCATTGAAGTCTGATGATACTATTTTTAACAGTATTTATTAATAAAAATACACTAAAATAATATCAATGCAAATATACAGATAATATACGTCGTCAATACTAAATCTAAAAGTGCGGGTATAATAATAACCAATAAGAAATAAGCTCTATCGTTGTCTAGGGGATAATGTATTGTCCGATGGAAATACAAAGTTCACTCAGTTCATGCAGGCTGCAGCCTTTGGGGACCGCTGTGTGGCAATGGTTGGACAGAGATAGAGATTTGGAGAAAAACTTGCCGGCTTTCCTTTTATGATTTCGATCCGTCAGGAGTCCCGTTGGTGTGGTCGTTCACTTGTGGCCTCTCCTTTAGCTAAACCGTTCTTCCGTGATGAGCCCGCCATCCTGGCAAGGGAGGACGCACACGAGCCCCCACCGGCTTCGCTATTAAACGCTGTCACGGGATTTCTAGCGTTTCTCCTGGTGCGCCTGAAGGGGTTGTTCCCCAGGCCCTCTTTTATCCTTACTCATGGGGTCTCAGATGTCAATCAGGTTGGGATGATGCAATCCCTCAACCAGCCCACTCTGGTTGTCCCGAGGGGTTTCAATGAATAGTACAGTACTCAATACACAATTCCATCTCCAAGAGACAATAGCCGTTATCAGTGGTTCCGTTTTGCTGAGGCCAGGACACACTCTAAACCCTGTGTATTCTGCGTGTCTCTCTCTCATTTCCTGGGTCCCAGACCCAAATTAATAGCGATCTTGCGAATCTCAAAAAGGAGGGGGCGACTTTGTACCCTTCTGCCCCTCAGAGTTGCGTCACATTCGTAACAATACTATCAGTGATTAGAACATCCAGCAGCTATTCCTGCCCTTCTGACAGCCAAATCTCTGTAATGGCCACAATTTCGTAGTTCTATGTACTGATCTGTGCTCTAAGTTCATCACCCTTATTCTTGATACTTCTCAATTTAAGGTTGACACATTTCAAACCATCCAACTGAGTGTCCTTATGGCCTAGCTTTCCTCAGACTCTCTACACATTTCACCTGCCATTACACCAAATGCTCCATCTCCTAAACGTTCATTCTAGCTCTCATCCCCACTCAACCTAGTTTAAACTTTCCCCAACAGCTCTAGTAAACTTACCCACAAGGATATCATGACATTTTTAATCCATGTTAGGGTCCATGACATCTTTATCCATGTCATTTTTTAAGATATCATTATTAGCTGGCATTGTGCTCAAAGATAGCAAAGCCCAGCTAGCAGATGTTCTCATTGACATTTTCAACATCTCCCTGGATCAGACCATGATCCCCAAATGCTTCAAGGTTATCACCATCATCTCAACACCCAAGAAGCTGATGGTATCCTGCCTTAATTACTACCATCCACATTATTATTGTGGCACTGACCTCAATAATAATGAAGTGCTTCGAATGGCTTGTCATGAACTGCATTAAATCCAGCCCTCCCATCACACTGGACTCCTACTAGTTTGCATATCACCCAAATGAGTCCATCAATTATAACATAATCTCTGCCTTTTCAACAATCCTGCCTTGTCTCAACAAGGTTGTCTCATGTCAGAATGCTCTTCATTCACCTCAGTTCTTATGTCAGAATGCTCTCCATTCACTTCAGTTCTGATTTCAATACAATCATTCCCTGGAAGCTAATGGATCTCAATACCTTGTTCTGTAACTGGAACTCGGACTTGCTGAGGAAGAAACCCCAGATGGTCCGTATTGGCAGCAACATCTCCACCTTCATGACGCTGAGTACCTGTGTCCCAAAGCTTGAGCTTAGCCTGATGCTGTTCACATTGCTAACATACAACTGTACTGCCAAATCCTGTTCTAATCACATCATTGAGCTCAATGACAACACAGCAGTGGTAGGTCTCATCAGCAGCAATGATAAAATAGCATTGTGCAGCTTGTGGACTGGTTTAATCACAACAAGCTAAGTCTCAACATGGACCTCAAGGAGGTGCAGGCTGACCACTCCCCACTGCATATCAACTGAGAGCATCAGGAGCACCAAGTTTCTTAGCGTGCACATTACCTACAATCTCACTTGGTCCCTCAACACCACCTATTTAGCACAGCACAGCAGCACTTCCACTTCCTGAGGAGACTGAGGCAAGCGAGGTTCCCCCCACCCTCCCATCTTCATCACATTCTGCTGGAGTACCATTGAGAGTGTCCCAAACAGCTGCATCACCATCTGGTATGGGAATTGCAATACAACAGATCACAGGACCCTACAAGATAGTGAGGACTGCTGAAAACATCATTGGGGTCTCTCTCCACACCCCCATTCAGCACATATATTAGAAGTGCTGCATATGCAGTGCCTCTAGCACTGTCAAAAACCCCTGCCATCCTTCCCACCATCTTTTTGACCACCTGCCATCAGGCAGAAAGTACCACAGCACCAGAAAGCAAGAACTGTCAGGCTGGGTAACAGCTTCCTCTCCCTGGCAGTTAGTTTTCTTAACACCCTTCTGCCACCCATCAAATATGTCTACCCTGCCTGAATGTCTTGCCGTGCACCCCACTCCACTCCCCACTCTCCAACTCAAAGACTCATTCTCATGCTGCACTGGTTACTTTTCATCTCTTATTGCTATTGTTTCACATAGTTATATGACTGTTTTATTTTAAGAGTGCCAGTAACATTATACTGTCTTACATAAACATGTACTTCACACTTTGTCAACCTGTCAATCTTCAGGCCATCCCAATCGGGGACTTGAGCTAAAATAATTTTGTGACTGTATGTGCTGGATTGTACCTATATGTGCTGTGTGCGACCCTATGTACTGAGTTTCGCACCTTGGCCCAAGAGGAACAATGCTTCATTTAGCTGTATACATGTGCAAGGTTGATTGACAATAAACTTCAACTTCTGAATTGTTCTTCTACACCTGCAGATGACATTATTACTCAAAACATATTTTATTTACTGGAAGGTATATACCAATTATGGACTGCCAAAGTGGATTTGTAACAAACAGTGTTTTTTTAAAAAATTTTTTTAAAAGGACCCTCTGGAAAATCCTGGCAATTCTGGACAATGTTTATCACACCCCACATGCCACCTTGACTGAACAGAGGAGCACTTTCAGTAATAGACTAAGGCAACTGCGTTGCTCCAAAGGGTGCTATATGAGGTCATTCTTAACCTCAGCCACTAGGATCTATAATGAATCAACCTATAGCCAGGAAGAGATCTTGTAATCTTTCCTTGTAAATCTTGGACATCTTATTTTTGAAGTCACTTATTTTTATTGTTTCTTCTCTTCTAATATTTGTATATCTGTACACTTGTAATGTTACTGTGACACTGTAATTTCCTTTGGGATCAATAAAGTATCTATCGATCACTGTAAAGATAAAGAAAATTTTATGGTGTTGTATATATTAATTTCCTTAAAACACTTGTTCAAGATAGCTGTTACCAAAATCGAAGCACAAAATGTAGTTACATGGGTAAAAAGGATTGAGGATACAAAGCAAATAGAAGGGTTTATAAAGCAAAAGCAAAATGCTGCAGGTGGTAACAATCTAAAACAGAACAGAAAAATCCACCAGGTGAGCTACCAACTAGAACACAACATTAGAGTCAACATCTCAACTCAGTAACATTTCATCAGAACTCCTCTGATGTAGTTATAAAGAAAACCATTGGCAGCAATAAATGCTGCCCAATTTCTGAGAATTTTCCACCAACTTTTTTTATTTTAGTTTTGGCAGAGAAATATTTTGCTGTTTGGCACCTGTGTGCTAGTCTTATTTTATGTACAGACACAAGGCAATCTAATTTGGAATTTCCTAAGGATACCAAATTACAGGAAACTTAAGTAAGGATGCTGGAGAACATGCTGGTAGACAAAATTTAATACATAGAAGTGACTCACTAATCTTTTAGAAATACTGGTTGAGAGGAGTTTACTGGTTTGAATATCAAGAGAATCCAGCACTCTCCAAATAATGTCATATATTTTCTAAGCACAACTAGATTATGCATCTAAATCTTAGAATCAGGATCGGGTTTGGTATCATTGGCATATGTCATGAAATTTGTTGTTTTCCAACAGCAGAATATTGCAATACATACTAATTTTAAAAAAGAAAACAAGAAAAAAACATCACGTAGTGTGCATGTGGTTCATTGTCTATTCCGAAATCTGATGGTGGAGGGGAAGAAGCTGTTCTTAAAACATTGAGTACTTGTCTCCAGGCTCCTGTACCTCCTCCTTGATAGTAGTAATGGGAAAAGGGCAAGTCCTGGGTAATGGGGGTTCTCAATGATGGCATTGCACGTGCCCACGATGGAGTTAGCTGAGTTTGCAACTATTTCTTTGTCCCACATTGCTACTTCTATCATGTCATTTTTCAGTTGTCCAATATCCACTCTCACCTCTCTTTTACTCTTTAGGTATCTCTTTTATGTTACTGGCTAGCTTAAATTCATATTTCATCTCTTCCCTCCCAATGCAATTTATTTATGGACAGCCTTGAAATAAAAGCGTTTGCTACAACAACTAAAAGCTAGACTTATGGCTGACCTATTAGAGGCATTTTTAACACATTTAAAAAATCAGAACAAGGCAATAGAGTTTACTATGGAGGTAGATAGTGAGGGTACTTCACCGTTTTTAGATGTTATGGTAAAACAAATGGCAGACAAGCTGGAGTTGAGTGTTTACAGGAAGAAGACTTGCACAGACCAGTCAAATCATCCAAAAAAAAACAATGCTTGCCATTGTTCGAGGCATAGCACTAAAAGCAAATACCTTGTGCACAACTAGAGCTGCAAAGGAGGAAGAGTATAAGAAAATCAGAGAAGCATTCAAGAAAAATGACTATCCTATGCACACAACTGAGAAAGGAATGGAGTGAAACACAACACCACAACAAAGACAACCTCCAGATAGAATGGTTAGTGTGCCATACAGTGGTAGCTTAAGTGAAAAGCTAAGATGAATTTGCCAAAAATATGGTGTCCAGTTATTAACAAAATGGGAGGACAAAATTAGAAAAGGCTAAGCAAAGTGGCACCTAGAATACCTAAAGAACAGTGTCAGGGAGTTGTGTACTCCATATCTCTGTCACTATGTCTAAAAGTATATATTGGTGAGACTGGAAGGTCACTGAAGAACAGGATAGCAGAACATAAGAGTGCCTTAAAAAACTTGAAAGCAGAACGAAGTGGGATCACTGAACACTGCCTTTCATACTCATGTAGACCAAGATTTGATGAGGCCAACATCCTTGGCAAGGAAGAGAAGCCTACAAGAGAAAGATTAGGAAATCATTAGAGATGGAGTACATGGGAGAACCAAATTAGGTACTAAGTGTGTAAAGATAGCTCTAGTTTGGCACCACATATACCTGAAGAGGGTTCGGCCTAAAAAACACAACCAATCAGAACAGGGCTAATTCAAACTAACCAATCAGGAATAGGCAATTCGGACCCAACCAATCAGGGTCGAGCATTAAGCCCCACCCATGGCCTGCTCACTCAAGAAAGTATATAAGTAGGTGTCTCTTGGGGATGTCATTTGACTAACTTGCGTATGAAGAAAATGGTTGGTTTACTGTTGAAATGTTGCTATCATATCTGTAAGTATGTGACTGTTATGGCCAAAGGATAGTATGGATAGATGTGATAACCAATCACCAAGCTTCTGTAGTTGGTTTTTAAAAGCTTCCCATCCTCTAACTTTACAGTATGCCCTCTTTTTGCTTTTATGCTGCCTTTGAATTCCTTTGTCAGCTGTGGTTGCCTCATCCTCCTTTTAGAATACAGGGGTGCGCCGCTTAACGTCCATTCAGACAATGTCCGATCGCATATATGTCCATAGTCCCGATTGGAGAACGTGACGTAGTGGACGTAACCAACCTCGTGTATCGCACATCTTGAGTGTAGTAGCATTATCTCTGTTTAATTTTCTTCCGAAAATATTACCGTACAGTGCATCATGGCTTCCAAATGCAGCAAAACCACTCCTAGTGATAGCAGCAGCAAGAGGCAAAGATAAAGTATTGATTTGGAAGTGAAACAAAAGGTTATTAAACAATATGAAGGAGGAAAACCAGTGAATGCTATTGCTCGGGATTTAGGCGTGTCACATTCAACAATCACAATGATCCTGAAAAACAAAGAAAAAATTCTTGAAGCTGTTAAAGGATCGGCTTCACTGAAAACTACAAGGCTCACGAAAATGTGAGAGGGACCTATATTGGATATGGAGAAATTGCTAATGACATGGATTTAGACAATACAGGTACACTACAGTATTCCATATAGGTTTGCTAAGTATATAATATGCTGTTCGCAAAATGTCCAAACCACATAATGTCCAATTTCACAGAACGTATCGTGGACGTTAAGCAATGCATACCTGTACTTATTTAGAATGTATCTATCCTGCATCTTATGAATTGCTGCCAGAAATTCCAGCCTTTGCTGTTCTGATGACATCCCTGGTAGTGTCCCCTTCTGATCATCTCTGGGTAGCTCTTTTCTCATGTCTCTGCCCTTTACTGTAATATTGATACATCTGCTTTTTGCTTTTCTCTCTCAAACTGCAGGGTGAATTCTATCATTTTAAGATCACTGCCTCCTAAAGGTTCCTTTACCTTACACTCTCCCATCAAATCTGGTTCTTTATAAAATGCCCAATCCAGAAACGCCTTTTCCCTAGTGGGTTCAACCACATGTTGCCCTTAAAAAAAAAACATCTTGTCGGTATTCTACAAATTCCTTCTCATGATCCAGCACTAACCTGATTTTCCCAATCTAACTGCACATCGAAATTCAACTGTGACTATCATAGTACATTGCTCTTCTCGTGCCTGTTGTAATTTGTACCCTGCATTCAAACTACTGTCCAGAAGCCTGCATAACTTCTATCAGTGTCTTTTTAACCTTACAGTTCTTAACTCTACAGTCCTTCTGCCAAATTAGTTTAAATCCTCCCAAACAGCTCTAACAAACATGCCCCAAGAATATTGGTCCTCCTCAAGTTCAGGTGTAATCTGTCCTTTTTGAACAGGTCATTCTTTCCCCAGAACAGATCCCAATGATGAAACCTGAAACCCTGCTTCTGCACCAATTCCTCAGCCACACACTGATTTGCCAAATCATCTTATTCTTGTCCTCATTGGTGCATGGCACAGGCAGCAATCCAGAGGTTACTATCCTTGAGATCCTGCATTTCAGCTTTCTACCTAACTCCCAATATTTTCTCTTCAGGACCTCATGCCTTTTGCTACCTATATCAATGGTACCAATAATCACCACAACTTCTTGCTGCTAACATTCACTCTTAAGATTGCTGTGGACCCGATCTAAGATGTCCCTGATCCTGGCACCTGTGAGGCAACATATCATCGGATGTTTCATGTCCACAGAATCTCCTGTCTGCTCCTCTGTGGAATCCTCTATCACTACTGTATTCCTCTTCTTCCCCCCCTTTCCCTTCAGAGCCACAGCAACAGACTTAGTGCCAGAGACCTGATCGCTGTGGGCTTCCCCTAGTACGTTATTCCCCCAACAGTTTACAAAGAGTATACATGTTATTCAAGTTCAAGCTCAAGTTTAAACATCATTTAACCATATCCATGAATACAGCCACAGAAAGCACCACTTCTTTGGGGCCAAGTTGCAAAACACAGTACCAACAGTCATACGCAGCACAGAACATGCAATTATGATAGCAGAAAAACAAAGTTACAAAGAAAAATATATATCCTGAGTCCCTGTTTCATGACCTGTAGATTGATGGTGCATGGATATTGTCCTGAAGCCATATTTCTACAAGAACAGCCAGCAGCAGTTCCTCATCCAGCAGTCGCAGGCAAACACAATTCAGCTTGTTTTCCCATCGATCAAAAACTGGAGGGCAGCAACGGCAGGAGTGGGCAGTGCCCAACCCAGCACAGAATCCAGCAGCACACAGCCAGCTCCAGGTTTCTCTCCTCAGTGGCCACAGCAGGTGATCCCTAGGCATAAATGAGAGTCTGGTCCGCTCCAGAACTGAGGTCACACAGCTGCCTGCCATCAGTCTTGCCAATGAATCAGACACGTAATATTCTTCATTACTAATGTCCAACAGGGACTTGCGATTACAACAAAAGCGTCCAAGACAATCACCTGCACCATCAGTTAGATCATGCACCAAGCTTTGTCTGAAGTAGGCTGCAACAAGCTAATAAAGATTTCCTTGTTTGAAGTGAAGAAAATTTCAATTTTCTGTTTTGTGACAGCATAATTTTCATGAAATCACTGTTTAGCCTTTACCACTCCCAGAAACTCAATTTCAGTCTGAGCCAATATCAAAGTGACATCTACCGTAATTCAAACCATTTCCTCCCAGTCAATCTGTTAACTTCTTTTGATGGCCATTCAAAACTCTTTCCAAGAGCAATCAGGGTACCAAAATATCCTGATTTCTAAATTTTCTGGTTGCTTGATGCATCTCAGCATTTTTGCTCTCTTTTTGCATTACTTATTTAATATATATATTTTTTATTGTAACATAATTTGTTTTGTTTTGCTTGTACTGCTGCCGCAAAACAACAAATTTCACAACATGTGTCAGTCACATTAAACTTGATTCGGATCCTGATTCTGACTTCATCACTCTTTATCTTTCCCCACCAACCAGCTCAATGCACTCTCCCACACAAAATCTTTGGTGTTGCCAGCCCAGAAGTATATTGAATCTCTCACTGAATAACAGCACAAATGAACTTTCAGGTACGAAGGACAAGTTAAGGCAGTGATGCACATTAAAAAAAAAACAGGTATTGCTACATTTATTACCTAAATCACTTACAAAGATTAGACATGAGAAACATATTTTACTGGGATAATGATAATTTCAGTTATTTTTATAAACAGTTTTCCTCACTTGCTGTTCTAGTTGCTGCCTTCTCAATAACCCCTCATTGCTTCTTTAATTGTTCTCACATTGGTCAACATGTGGTCAACCTCAGTGGTTCTTTTCAGTATGCCAGACTCACAATACTAGTCTTCCAGCAGTACTGTATCGTAGTGTTACATTGCCACATAACTGAACCTAACACTGTGTTGTGACAGTCCCATTCCCAACAATAAAATACGTCCAGGTGTAGAATTGCATACAGATGTGGCTCTGGACTCGGGTCAAACAAGATCACTAGTCATCTTATTTGTGGTCCCTGATGCTAGATCTAGTGCTTTTCCAGTGCAAGGTACACCATCAGACCCGGTGTTGCAAAGAGCCTCAAGTCTCAGGATGCAGCAGTATGGATCAAGTCCTACCATAGACCTTTTGCCCAGCCTTTCAGCATGTCTCCTGGCTACCACATCTTTTACTAATAACATCACTGGTTGCTCCTTTTAAGTAATAGACAATTTATTGCCAGATTTATAGCCAGAGCATCAAGAGTAAAGGGTAACTAAATGGGATAGAAATAAGGTTCGGAAGATGGCGAGCACTGAGTTACTGGATTTTTGTCATGTGTTGTGTATTTTAGGACTTGGGCACTGACTGATAAATCTCCTGTTCATAAACAAGTAAGCACCTAAAATTTCCTTAAGAGTAATCCCATGTATTAAATGCCAAAATTTTGGTAGAGGCTCAAAATTTGTCAGTTGGAAGTGTGGAGATATGTATAGCAAACAAAAAACAGAAATTTAAGTAGTTCAGAGTTTCTCAGACAGAGAAACATAGAAAACCTACATCACAATATAGGCCCTTCGGCCCACAATGCTGTGCCGAACATGTACCCACATAGAAATTATCTAAAGTTATCCATAGCCCTATATTTTTCTAAGCTCCATGTACCTATTCAAGAGTTTCTTAAAAGACCCTACCCACCTCCACCGCCATTGCCAGCAGCCCATTCCACACATTCACCACTCTCTGCATAAAAAAATCTCACCCCTCTCATCCCTCTGTACCTTCTTCCAAGCACCTTAAAACTGTGCCCTCTCGTGTTAGCCTTTTCAGTCCTGGAAAAAAGCCTCTGACTATCCACACGATCAAAGTCTCTCATCATCTTATACACCTCTATCAGGTCACCTCTCATCCTCCGTCGCTCCAAGGAGAAAAGTCCGAGTTCACTCAACCTATTCTCATTAGGCATCCTCCCCAATCCAGGCAACATCCTTGTAAATCTCCTCTGCACCCTTTCTATAGTTTCTACATCCCAGTACTCCAAGTGGGGTCTGAGCAAGGTCCTTTCTAGCTGTAACATTACCTCTTGGCTCTTAAACTCAATCCCACGATTGATGAAGGCCAATGCACCATATGCCTTCTTAACCAGTCAACCTGCGCAGCAGCTTTGAGTGTCCTATGGACTCGGACTCCAAGGTCCCTCTGATCCTCCACACTGCCAAGAGTCTTACCGTTAACGCTATATAATGCCGTCATATTTGACCTACTGAAATAAACCACCTCACACTTACCTGGGTTGAACTCCATCTGCCACTTCTCAGACCAGTATTGCATCCTATCAATGTCCCACTGTAACCTCTGACAGCCCTCCATACTATCCACAACACCCCCAACATTTGTGTCATCAGCAAATTTACTAACCCAACCCTCCACTTCCTCATCCAGATCATTTATAAAAATCACAAAGAGGTCCCAGAATAGATCCCTGAGGCACACCACTGGTCACCGACCTTCATGCAGAGTATGACCCATCTACAACCATTCTTTGCCTTCTGTGAGCAAGCCAGTTCTGGATCCACAAAGCAAGGTCCCCTTGGATCCCATTCTTCCTTACTTTCTCAAAAAGCCTTGCATGGGGTACCTTATCAAATAGCTTGCTGAAATCCAGGTACACTACACCTACTGCTCTTCCTTCATCAATGTGTTTAGTCACATCCTCAAAAAATTCAATCTGCCTTTGACAAAGCCATACTGATTATTCTTAATCATATTATACCTCTCCAAGTGTTCATAAATCCTGCCTCTCAGGATGTTTTCCATCAACATACCAACCACTGAAGTAAGACTCACTGGTCTATAATTTCCTGGGCTATCTCTACTCCCTTTCTTGAATAAGGGTACAATATCTGCAACCCTCCCATCCTCCGGAATCTCTCCCATCCCCACTGATGATGCAAATATCATTGCCAGAGGCTCAGCAATCTCCTCCCTCGTCTGTCACAGTAGCCTGGGGTACAGCTCATCCAGTCCTGGAGACTTATCCAACTTGATGCTTTCCAAAAACTCCAGCACATGCTCTTTCTTAATGTCAATATGTTCATGCTTTTCAATCCACTGTAAGTCATCCCTACAATTGCCTAGATCCTTTTCCATAGTGAATACTGAAGCAAAGTATTCATTAAGTATCTCTGCTATCTCCTCCAGTTCCATACACACTTTTCCACTGTCACACTTGATTGGTCCTATTGTTTCAAGTCTTATCCTCTTGCTCTTCACATACTGTAGAATGCCTTGGGGTTTTCCTTAATCTTGCTCACCAAGGCCTTCCCATGGCCCCTTCTGGCTCTCCTAATTTCATCCTTAAGCTCCTTCCTCCTAGCCTGATAATCTTCTACATCTCTATCATTACCTAGTTTTTGAATCTTTCGTAAGCTTTTCTTTTCTCCTTGACTTGATTTCCAACAGCCTTTGTACACCACAGTCCCTGTACCCTACCATCTTTTCCCTGTCTCATTGGAATGTACCTATGCAGAATGCCACGCAAATATCCCCTGAACATTTGCCACAGGTGACAACTGACCAGGTTCATTTCCCAATACCAGATCAAGTACAGCCTCTCAACTTGTAGGCATATCTACATATTGTGTCACAAAAGCTTCCTGAACACACCTAACGAACTCCACGCCATCTAAACCCCTTGCTCTAGGGAGAAGCCAATCAATATTTGGGAAATTAAAATCTCCTACCACGACAATTATTACTCCTTTATTACTCCTTTCTAGGATCTGTCTCGCTATCTGCTCCTGTATGTCCCTGTTACTACTGGGTGGTCTATAAAAAAAACACCCAGTAGAATTATTGATCCCTTCCGATTTCTAACTTCCACCCGGAGACTCAGTAGACAATCTCTCCATGACTTCCTCTTTTTCTGCAGCCATGACACATTCTCTGATCAGCAGTGCCATGCCCCCACCTCTTTCACCTCCCTCCCTATCCTTTCAGAAACATCTACAGCCTGACACTCTAAGTAACCCTACCTGCCCCTGAACCATCCAAGACTCTGCAATGGTCACATCATAGCTCTAAGCTCATCTGCTTTGTTCATGATGTTTCTTGCATTAAAATAGACACATCTCAAACCATCAATCTGAGCGCTTCTCTTCTCTATCACCTGCCTATCCTCCCTCTCACACTGTCTCCAAGCTTTCTCTATTTGTGAGCCAACAGCCCCCTTCCTCCATCTCTTTAGTTCAGTTCCCACCTCCCAGCAATTCTAGTTTAAACTCTCCACAATAGCCTTAGCAAACCTCCCTGCCAGGATATTGGTCCCCCTCAGATTCAAGTGCAGCCCATCCTTTTTGTACAGGTCACGCCTGCCCCAAAAGAGGCCCCAATGATTCAGAAACCTGAATCACTTCCCCTTGCTCCAATCCCTCAACCACGCATTTATCCTCCACCTAACTTTATTCTTATACTCACTGTTGCATGGCATAGGCAGTAATCCCGCGATTACTACTTTTGACAGTCTGCTTCTCAACTTCCTTCCTAACTCCCTGCAGTCTGTTTTCAGGACCTCCTCCCTTTTCCTACTTATGTTGTTGGTACCAATATGTACCACAACCTCTGGCTGTTCACCTTCCCACTTCAGGATACCATGGATGTGATTAGAAACACCCCAGACCCTGTCACCTGGGAGGCAAACCACCATCCGCGTTTCTTTCCTGTGTCCACAGAATCGCCTGTCTGACCCCCTAACTATAGAGTCCCCGATTACTGCTGCTTTCCTCCTTTCCCTACCCTTCTGAGCCACAGAGCCAGATTCTGTGCCAGAGGTGCAGCCACCGTTGCTTCCCACAGGTAGGCCGTCGTCCCCAACACTACTCAAACAGGAGTACTTATTGTTAAGGGGGAGAGCCACAGGGGTGCTTTCTAGTATCTGCCTCTTGCCCTTCCCTCTCCTGACTGTTACCCACTTATCTGTCTTCCGAGGCCCTGGTATGAATACTTGCCTATAGTTACTCTCTATCACCTCCTCACTTTCCCTGACCAGACGAAGGTCATCAAGCTGCAGCTCCAGTTCCCTCACCCAGTCCCTAAGGAGCTGCAACTCGATGTATCTGGTGCAGATGTGGCCTTTCGGGAGGCTGAGAGTCTCCCGGACTTCTCACATCTGACACCCAGTAAAGAACACCGGCCTCACAGACATACTTCCTGTTTCTATTCTTCACAGATAACCTACCTGGCCTTGACCCGTTATACCAAAGCTCTCCTACTCTGTCTCCTTCTACTCTGTTGTCTCCTTTTAAACTTCGTGATGGTGTAATTCACTGATTTCCACGCGCTTGCACAGTCATGCCTTGATCAAAATCCATCAGGTTTTAGTGGTTAGAATTGGACATTTTTAAAGATCTTGGCATTTCTTTTTCTTTTTTGGTCAAAATATCAACAAGTGAATGTTGGCAATGCAGGGAAGACCTCTGCTTCTCCCAATTGCCCCTCACTACCACTGTGAAATTTTCAGAATTTGGGAATATGGCGAGTGAATGTGGAAATAATATTTTAATTTCAGTTTTAACTTTTCTTTCTTTAATTCTCTTCATACTTAATAATTTAAGTCATTTTTTGAGGATCCAATTACCATATATTCCGGACTATAAGCCGACCTGGCGTATAAGACGACCCCCCCCCCCCCCATTTTCAAGGTTAAAAAATTGACTTTTTCTTGTTACCTTTGTATTAGCCGATCCCTTTTGAAGAAGTTTTTGATTTAACCAGAAAAGATCACAAGATCTCACATGCCGGTACTCAGCTTTGCCGGATCCGGACCCTGGAGATTTTGTGAACCAGTACCTGTTAAGAAAACAGGCCTACAGGTTGTAGAGCGTTATAGGCGAATTCTTAATAAATAAATCAGGGAGAGAAATTTTGGATTAGGTTTCCAATGGAAAAGAATCCTCTGAAATGTAACCCCTGTGAAACCATTTAGTGCCCGTCATAATCTCGTTAAAACATAACACGGGGTGGCGGATCATTACATGTACTCAGTATTGAATTTGCGACCACCAAGTACAAAAGATTAAAACAAATGCGATATGATGCTGGCTTCAAGCTGAAGGTTGTTGATTTTGCTAAAGGAACGAATAATTCTACAACTGCTAAGAAGTTTAGTGTAAACAAGAGAGAGTGGAGAACGGCAGAGGACATGCTGAGGGAAATGCCAAAGACGAAATGTGCAAACCACAGGAAAACATGCCAGTGGCCAGAACTGGAAGAAAGAGTTTTAGAGTGGGTGAATCACCAGCGATCCTCTGGATACATTGTTACCAGAGAACTGATTTGAGTTCAAACGTTGAAATGGGACAAAAAACACCGTGAGGTCAGCAAAAATTTCAAAGCTACGCGAAGTTGGTGCACCCGATTTATGAATGGATATGATCTTGTGCTGAGACAAAAAACAAAGATTGCTCAGAAAATTCCCGTGGGGTGTTGTTTACGTTCAAGAACGCTGCTGGATGGATGAAGCGGGTTGCTTGAAGTGGGTTAAAGAGGTGTGGTGTCAACATCCCGAAGGTGTCAGGAAGGAAAAATCGCTACTTGTCTGGGACATGTCCAAAGCGCACTTGTCAGGTGAGACAAAAGCAGCAGTGAAAGCTGAAAATACGGACATTGCAGTCATCCCCAATGGTTTGATGTCCGTGGTCCAGCCACTAGATGTGAGTTTAAACAAACCAAAGAATTCATGCGTCGACAGTGGAACCAATTTGACTCAAAAACAGCCAATAAATACGACCAGTCTTCCGTGTAGTCGTTTTTCCAAAGTTGTCACCCTCTATATAAGCCAACCCTCTAATTTTAGGACCAAAATTTAGGGCCAAATTTTCGGCTTATACACTGGAATTTACGGTAATGATGCTAATTCACAAACAGCATTCGTATATCTATTCTGTCTGGCGAATAAGCAAGAAAACTTGCATCTACCTGTGCTACGATAGAAATGCATCTGACAAAGTATGTCCCAACCCAGATGAAGATTCCAAACTAAAATGTTGACTGCCTATCTCTCTCCTAACCCAGTGAGTTCCTACAATATTTTGTACATGTGCCATTCTTTGCTGGGACAACGTGCTTGATAACTAAAAGTTTAATAACTGTTGATCTAATAGCATTGATTTCAAGTCATTATTTGGAGATGATGAACATATTGGAAACATCACACATTCATTGAATTGCCTAAACTCCAGCACTGATCATACAGTGGCATGCAAAAGTTTGGGCACCCCTGGTCAAAACTTCTGTTACTGTGAATAGCTAAGCGAGTAAAAGATGACCTGATTTTAATATTGACAATATTCTTGCGGACCGGCCAACGGGGGAGGGGGAGGGGTGTTAAACACAACGGGAATACAGCGATACTCGAAGTGGGTTCCTTACGTCCAGTCTATTCCGCAATTTAGTTTTCGCGGCTCTCGGCACTTAGCTTCTGTCCCGCTTGCTCACATTTTCTCCGCTGAAAAAACTCAGCGGGTTTTCTCTTTAAGTACAGGGTGCTTGGACTCAAGGTACCGAAGCAGTTTTGAGGGCTTCATTGCCTCATTAGACAGCCTCAGGGCCCGAACTCCAGCTCCCGCCCGCCCGCCACCTTGGCCAGGTGCGGCTGGGCGTGGGTGGGGTGAGAGGACAAGGTAAGGGCCGGAGGTCCCCGTACCAAGGCTGCGGCGGTCGCAGTCTGGAGAGAGCGACTGACCGAGCAAAGAGAGCGACAGGGCGCCCCCCCCCCCCCCGTAGGATCTATCGGATTTGTTTGTTTCAGTAGATCGCAGCGCGGTAGATGCTCTGCTACTTACAGAACCCTGAGCCCGAATTAGGTCATCCGCGAATATTTTAGCACCAGGTTCCCCACGAACATTCAGAGTGGTAAACACGTTCAGAGGCGGCACCCATCTGTCCGTGCTCCAGGCCAGAAGCAACGGCACTTCTCCCCGGCCGATTACCCGAGGCCAACCAGTGATCCCTGGCGCAAGGGTGTCACTGCGTTTAGGCGACTGATGACCTCGCGTGCGTTCAAATTCAACAGTCGGCTGACAGAGAATGAGGAAAGGTGCAGCTGACTTATATTGTTTCCTCGCGGCCCAGTGGTTGGAGACTACTGAAGTACACTGTGTAGTGCAGGGGAGCTACATGCATGTGCACTGGGCAGAAAGAACGTAACTAAAAACCCGCAATCTGGAAACAATCTCTCAACAGTATTTGTGTATTTATTTTTCATTTTCTTTCGGGATCTACTGGGAAAGTCTCAAAGATCGATCCGTCGATCGCGACCACTAGTCTAGATGCAGGTCAGTGGGACCAGGCAGAAAAATGGTTGGGCATAGCCAAGAAGGGCCAAAAGGCCTGTTTCTGTGCTGTAATGTTCTATGGTTCAGATGATGGTCAAAACTTGGAACTTCCTAAAGGCTTTCATTTTGCTGATGTGATAGCATAAGTTATCAATCATTATCAAAGGCACCAATGTCATACTGTATCTCTTTGACTCTGACTTACAGTGAGAAGACCCCAATAAGAGGGGTTGTAGCTGTCAAGAATATGTTGCCCAACCATTATTAGATAGACACCGATTAGAGATAAGCACTGAACTTCCAGAATGTATACATGAAAAGGAAGTTGAGAATTAAATATGTGAAGACAGGCGATATTCCCTCCCCCAAATAGAAACAACTGAATCTTTGCTGTGAGCTTGTAAATATCATAGAATTCTACTCTGTCTTCTCAAGCAAAACATCACTCATTTTAATTCCAAGTTGAATTATCTTCACAAAGTTCTATTTTGAACTTAGGCTCAGTGCTCACACACTGAAAAAGAATGGGAATTCTTTTTACAAATCTTGTAAATGTAAATGGACCCTCCATACCCCATACCTCTTGCATAACTATTTATACAACATTTTAAATATGTTTGTCCTTACAGTATAACCTTAATTCAAAGCTAAAAATATCACTTGTCCATTCTTATTACTATTTGGAACACGTATTTTCAAAGAGGAAAAAAAATCCATTACCTAAGAAAATCAACTTGATTCAAACAAAATTAAATTTGAAACTACTGGCCATCACACTAATTCAATTCATGTCACAAATTTGCACAAAAAATGAACATGACTACTATATTTACATTCTGCCCAATTACATAGATATCAGGGCAAAACTCTCTTGTGAAGTAGATAATTAATTAACACAAATTTGGTGGAAAAAATATCAATTTAAACACAAATAATGAAACCAATAATTTTCAAATATGTATTTTATCAAGACTCATCATTAAAACTAAGGTATAAAAACATAATATTTATTCTAAGATGCTTTTGTCTGATTATAGATTAAAAATTCTGCAAACTTTACTGACAAAGGGGTATCTGAAATGCTTGATGTTCATCTGTTTATTCTTTACATCTTTCACTGCCTCAAATAATTAGAAATTATGGTAATATTCACAACAGAGCTCCAAATTCCAAATAAATACAGCAGTTAGAAAAGTCTAAAAAAAGTATAAAATTTTCATTATTTGGAATGATAACAGTAAAGGCAGATTTTATTAGCTGGCAATTCAGCAGACTATAATTGATCTGCCATCAAATATTATTACTGCACATCAAGGAGGGAAATCAAATCATTTACTCCAATCTCTTTTATTGTAAAACAGCATGTATAAAATAAAGGAAAGATGATAATGAAATTATGCTTCTAACTTAGAGCAATTCTCTGTGGCACAATGCAAAGACACTACAAAGTCTGGAATTTATGTAAATTATATTAATCTATCAAATAAAAATAGGATATCTACATTAAAATAATCCAGAAGATACAAAATCTGTGTTTTATAGTAATCAAACAGGCATCAGTCTAAATAAAGGTTTGTATGATAAATGTCTTGACTATGAGTAAGGATCTACCAACACTATATACATGGAAAGCAAAAATATAGATATATACAAAGTACAGCGACAAATTAAATCATCCTCCCCTGCTATATGCTATTTGCTCCCCTCCATATGCTATTTGGTGTCCAAATATGAATCCTTCTATATTCAATCCTTCTATATTCAACGAGTATTTGATGATCCTCATAAAAACATTCTCTTTATCAATTCATGCTTCTACTAGGTCCTATAAATCATATAACCAATTGATATTCTATCCAAAACTATATTTACAAAGGTTTTGAAATGTAGTGGAAAGGTTCACCATAACAAGAGAACTGAAATATAATTCAGTTTATACATGTTAAGCAGTAAATGAGATTTTAGAATTCCATTCTTGTCAAGATTAACAGCTATTTAAAAATATATGCAACTACACTGTAAAAATAATTTAAACAGTAATAAAACTAATATTTTTGTCGCATCAGCATCCATTTACAGCCACAGTTCAGAGAGGCACACAAATTTCAATGCTAAAGTCAACTTCAAGATCAAGAATACCAACAAAGTACCTTAGAAAAGATATCTAAAATTCTGAATTAGTACTCTTATTAAAGAAAACTTTTTAAATATCATGAAATTCTTCATTTTGCTCATGAGTAATTTATGACAAATTGCAAAATTAAAAATTAACCATAACTTAAAATAGATAATTTTTGATATATAGCTATTGCAAAGAAATCACCCAAGAAACTCTACTTTTGTTTACTTTTGAAATAACACAATAATAAACTATTGAGCACTGAGCTATGATTATGAAATTAATTTTGTATTGCAATCATTAAATATTTTGATTCTTACCAGAAAGCTTCCAAAGGCAGAATTGAAAATAGCAGCTGCCTGTAAAACAAAATTCAATTATTCAGGCAAGAAAAACAGCATTTTTTTCATAATTAAATATTTCTAACTGATTAATTTTATTTTAAATCATTATTTTGAATAAAATACTTTAGACAAACTAAAATTTGTCTATTTAACCAAATACAGCAATGAAAGCATTTGCTTGATTCAAACTGAAAATTAATATAGTAGCATTCCATTAAGATATCAACAAATAGTGTAAGATATTTTAAACATCTTTAGCGAACAGTTGCAACTTACCTTCTAAATCAGTTTAAAAACTAATACAGCAAAACCTACCAAAAGACAAATCTCAAGGTTGTGTACTGCATAAATGTACTTTGAATCTGAATCAATATGTAAGATTCCTGGTGCAAGTCTTGAACAAAATATGGAAATAATAAAACAAAATAAAGATCTTGAACAAAGAGTCAAAAAGTAAGTAGGTAATGAGGTCAAAACACTCAGTAGATTCACTCATAAACACTGAAACAAATAGCAGCCATACAACTCCCTCAAGAAAATTAACAATATTTCTGTCTGTACACTGTTTAAACACAAAACAGCACACAAGTACCAAATAAATCTAAAACTACATTCAAAAGACTAAATTAAACCTATGTACTGCTCTCAAAGAGGAAAAGATAATGTAGATAGACAATATGAACTACTATTATGGTCCACAGTATTTAGCTTTCTTATCCAGGTTCATAATTAATTCAAGAACATTGGTAATCTCATTAGATTTCTCAAGATATCAATAAATGATAGCAATAGACCACATCTCTATAATGCCTGGAATATTGCAGGACCCACAGACACTTAATCCTGTTCATTATGAAGGATGTGGTATTTGGTGTTTTTTGCCACATCAGAACATTTTCAGTATCTTAGTGAAGTAATTAGCTCCTATCAGATGAGAAGCAAGTTCTTACAATGAAGCTTGCAATTGAAATGGTAGCTGAAACACACTTGTGTGCCTTTCTGAATTATATCCAGTTGTATTATGCTTAAGAACAAAAAGAGGTTTCCTTTATCCATACTTGAAATAGGCCATTAGCACAAATAAGGAGCCCAATTGATCCTGCTATGATATTGAATTGTCCTGTCCTGCAAGATGCAGACTTGTCTCACTTCAAACCATTTCCCCTCCTTTCCTATACACACTCTTTAGCACCTAAAAGTTAACTATAGCTTCCTACATGGCCCAGTAAGAACACAAAGTCTGCAATGTACTTATTTATTGCCTCCATAATGCTACCATGTCCAGCCTCCAAATCCTCAAAGATTATAAAGCCAAGCCGGACCTCCATCAGAATCCTGTGTTCAATTCTGGAAAGTAGGGTACTATCCAAACCATCCCTTACCCGAGTCTCATCACTTTTAATATGAAATCAAAGTATTAATATTTGGACATTACTAGATAGTCCACTGGTCTAGGAATCCAAAAATGGCCATTCTGAATTTGATTTTTTCTTCTGTAAACAGTTGAACAAGGTAGCTTTGCATTCTTCATGCCCCCCCACTCCTACTCAAAATCTATACAAGCTCTGTATTGTGCAGCTGTAACTTCTAGGGTCTTTCCAATATCAGAAAGTTACAAGTCAGGAGTGTTTTAGATCCACTCACAACAATTAAAGTTCACATCCATCTAAAACAAAGGAGCCTGCTTGATCATTATCCCATCCAAGACAATAAACATTCCCTTCCTAAAGCATCAGCGGAGCAAAGTTGCAGTGTATACCCTCTAACAAGTCTCTAAGGCCCCATTAGCAGTGTTTCACAATCCACAAGATCTACCATTTTGAAGACCAAAAGCAATGTATTTAAGAACATCAATTTCAAGTCCCCTACCAAATCATAATCTGCGCTAACTTGGATAAACTTTGCCATTTCTACATTGCTATATACTCCTCTTCACTGTAGTGTAATCTTGGAACTGCTTCTTGAACATCATTTGATATCACTCAAGAAAGAAACTACAGCAGGTTAAGGTGCAGCTCACCTTTACATTCATTGAGGGAATTAGGAGTGAGCAATAAATGCCCACATCTCACAAAGAAACAGTAAAAAAAATAGAATCACATACAAAAATGACAACCACTAAATGTAAGAATAACACAAGCATAATGAATTCTAAAATTCTAAATTTTAACAAGATGCTTAAAACCTCTCATTTCCAAATTCTTTGTAATTACCGGTAGATATTTAACCATTTTTGCTTCCATAGAAAAAGCATTTTAACCAATAAGTATTAATTATTGGATATAAAATTAAACAACCTTAATTAGATTATGTGTGTATGCATGACAGATAACTTGGTTATTGAAGATAAAATACTGGAGGGGATGATGGGGGATGATGAACAAGTGCAGTGAGAACATGCACGTTTACTGTATCATTTCAGCTGGCTGTCATTTGCAGTCATTATGCTGCTTGGAACTATACACTAGATAAAAATATCTAAGACGCTCTGCAAATGAGGGACATCAAGTATTCCAATTAACTACCTAGACTGTATGATGTACTAATGTCAAATTTGTATACACTGAAATCAAATGATAGCAAAAGCTGTCGGCAAAAAGCAGCACAGAAGTGCCCTATAGGAGCAGCAACTTCGAGTGAAGAAAAAGAAGTTAAGGTAAAGAAAAGTTATCAAGGCCCTCCGTTATTTTTGGATGCGATAAAGGTGGTGTACTAGTCAGGGAAAATGTCACGGCAGTGCTCAGTTAGGACAGACTGAAGAACTTGTCTAGTGAGGCTTTATAGGTGGATTTGAGGAATAAGGAATGTATGAACATGTTAGTGAATGAAGCTGGGCAGGTTACAGAAATTTGTGTAGGGTAGTGGTCACCAACCTTTTTAAGCCCAAGATCCCCTACCTCGGCCTCAATAAAAGGCCCCACATCAATTAGTTACACGCATGCGCACCAAGGCAGAAAAGACCGGAAGTAAAACCCCACAACCCGGAAGTAGAAATAATATATAAACACTGGGGGTACCCACCCTTTTTTTTGCACCGCGGACCGGTTTAATATCGATAATATTCTTGCGGACCGGCCGATGGGGGTGCCGGGGGGGGAGGAGGGTGTTAAACACGACTGGAATACAGCGATACTCGAAGCAGGTTCCTTATGTCCTGTCTATTCTAGTTTTCGCGGCTCTCGGCTTCTGTCCCGCTTGCTCAAGTTTTTTCCGCTGAGAAAACTCAGCGGGGTCGTCTTTAAGTGCAGGGTGCTTGGACTCAGGGTACTGAAGCAGTTTTGAGACATTGCCTCATTAGACAGCCTCCGGCCCCGAACTCAGCCTCCCGCCCTCCCACCACCAGATGCCTTGGCCAGGTGCGGCTGGTCGTGGATGGGATGAGAGGACAAGGTCAGGGCCAGAGGTCCCCGTACTGGGGCCGTGGCGGTCACAGTCCGGAGAGCGTGGCCGACTGAGCAGGGAGTGCGACAGAGCGCCTGCCCACCCCCCTTGTAGGATCTATCGGTCAACAAAGGTTTGTTTCAGTAGATCGCAGCGCGGTAGCTGCTCTGATACTTACGAAATGCTGAGTCCGAATTAGGTCGTCTGTGAATATTTTAGCACCGGGTTCCCCACGAACATTGGGTGTGCTAAACAGGTTCAGAGGCAGCGCTCCAGGCCAGTAGCGACGGCACTTCCCACCGTCCACCCGAGGCCAACCGGTGATCCCTGGCACGAGGGTATCACTGTGTTTAGTCGCCTGATGACTTTGCGTGGGTTCAAGTTCAACAGTGGGCTGACAGGGAATGAGGAAAAGTGCAGCTGACTCATAGCGTTTCCTCGCAGCCCGGTGGTTGGGGACCAGTGAATTACACTCTGTAGTGCGGGGGGAGCTATACACATGTGCACAGGACAGAAAGAACGGAACTAAAACCCCGCAACCTGGAAACAATCTCTCAACAGTATTTGTCTATTTATTTTTCTTTTTTTTTTTTCGGGATCAACTGGGAAAGTCTCAAAGATCGGCTAGTTGATTGCGAGCGACGGGCTGGTGACCACTAGTGTAGGGGAACACTTTGCATCTAGTGATCACAATGTCATTAGTTTCAAAGTAAATATGGTAAAGATAGGTATTGTCCATGGGTTGAGGTTCTAAATTGGAGAAAGACCAACTTTGATGGTATCAGAAAGGATCTAGCAAGTGTGGATTGGGATAAGCTATTTTCTGGCAAAGGTGTACTTTGTAAATGGGAGGCCTTCAAAAGTGAAATTTTGAAAGTACAAAGTTTATATGTGCTTGTCAGAATAAAAGGCAAGATAACAGGCATAGGGAACCTTGGTTTTCAAGAGATATTGAGGCCCTGCATAGAGGTATAGGCAGTTAGCAACGAATGAGGTACTTGGGAATATAAGAGATGCAAGACAACAAATAAGAAAGAAACCAAAAAAGATAAAATTCTGAAGTTAGCATTAAGAAGCTATGGTTTTGGTATAAGACATGAAGCTTCAGTCTTTGAATAGCCTAGGGAGTATTTAATATGCTCCATATCACATGATATAGTATACTATTCAAATGGAATACAGTGGCATGCAAAATTTTGGACACCCCTGGTCAAAATTTCTGTTACTGTGAATAGCTAAGGAGTAAAAGATGACCAGATTTCCAAAAGGCATTAAGTTAAAGATGACACATTTCTTTAATATTTTAAGCAGGATTACATTTTATTTCCATCTTTTACAGTTTCAAAATAGCAAAAAAGAAAAAGGGCACGAAGCAAAAGTTTGGGCACCCTGCATGGTCAGTACTTAGTAACACCACCTTTGGCAAGTATCACAGCTTATAAACACTTTCTGTAGACAGCTAAGAGTCCTTCGATTTTTGTTTGGGGGAATTTTTGTCCATTCTTCCTTGCAAAAGGCTTCTAGTTCTGTGAGATTCTTGGGTTGTCTTGCATGCACTGCTCTTTTGAGGTCTATCCACAGTATTCGATGATGTTTAGGTTGGGGGTTTGTGCCTGTTGAGGTAGTCCACTGTGGATTTTGAAGCATGTTTAGGATCATTATCCTGTTATAGAAGCCATCCTCTTTTCATCTTAAGCTTTTTTAAAAGATTGTGTGATGTTTGCTTCCAGAATTTGTTGGTATTTAATTGAATTCATTCTTCCCTCTACCAATGAAATGTTCCCCATGCCACTGGCTACAACACAAGCCCAAAGCATGATCAATCCACCCCCATGCTTAACAGTTGGATAGAGTTCTTTTCATGAAATTCTGCACCCTTTTATCTCCAAACATACCTTTGCTCATTGCAGCCAAAAAGTTCTATTTTAACTTCATCAGTCCACAGGACTTGTTTCCAAAATGCATCAGGCTTGTTTAGATGTTCCTTTGCAAACTTCTGACACCGAATTTTGTGGGGAGGTCGCAGGAAAGGTTTTCTTCTGATGACTCTTCCATGAAGGTCATATTTGTGAAGGTGTCACTGCACAGTAGAACAGTGCACCACCACTCCAGAATCTGCTAAATCTTCCTGAAGGTCTTTTGCAGTCAAACGGGGGTTTTGATTTGCCTTTCTAGCAATACTATGAGCAGTTCTCTCGGAAAGTTTTCTTGGTCTTCCAGACCTCAACTTGACCTCTGCCATTCCTGTTAACTGCCATTTCTTAATTACATTACGAACTGAGGAAATGGCTACCTGAAACTCTTTGCGATCTTCTTATAGCCTTCTCCTGCTTTGTAGACAGCATTTATTTTAATTTTCAGAGTGCTAGGCAGCTGCTGATTGTTGGGACAAGGTTTGAGGACTCAGGGTATTTATAAAACTTTGAAATTTGCATCACCTGGCCTTTCCTAACGATGACTGTGAACAAGTGATAGACCTAACATGCTAATTAAGGTCTGAGACCTTGGTACTGTAAAAGTTATCTGACAGCTCAAATCTCTTGGGGTGCCCAAACTTTTGCATGGTGCTCCTTTCCTTTTCCCCCCACTCTAAAATTGTACAAAACAAAAATAATACACTAATCTTACTTAAAATGGTGAAATGAATGTTTCATCTTTAACTTTATGGCTTTTGGAGATCAGTTCATCTTCTACTCACTTACCGTAGATTCCGGACTACAGAGCGCACCTGATTAAAAGCCGCTGGCTCTAATTTTAGAAATAAAATCAATTTTTTAATTGTAAAGGCCGCACCGGATTTTAGGCCGCACCGCTACTTTTAAATATACATACGTATCGGTAACACAAATTACGTTGCATATACTTTTTTACTGAACAGCACGAACAACATTCCAATATCTCCTAGCGACTGGTAAAAATATATATACTGCAGCCTACCAGGAAAAGTTATTGATCGCCTTTAACTTAAAAGCAGCGTTTTCGCTCGGGTCTGACGCGCTCGCGTAACGCGATCGGGTCTAATCGGGTCTGATGCGCTCGGGTCTGACGCGCTCGCGTAACGCGATCGGGTCTAATCAGGTCTGATGCGCTCGGGTCTGACGCGCTCGCGTAACGCGATCGGGTCTAATCGGGTCTGATGCGCTTGGGTCTGACGCGCTCGCGTAACGCGATCGGGTCTAATCGGGTCTGATGCGCTCGGGTCTGACGCGCTCGCGTAACGCGATCGGGTCTAATCGGGTCTGATGCGCTCGGGTCTGACGCGCTCAGGTCTGACGCGCTCGCGTCTAATCGGGTCTGATGCGCTCGGGTCTGACGCGCTCGGGTCTTGCTTTTCTTCGAGTGTTTTCCATGTTGATGAGGGTGAGTACAAATGACTGATTTACAATAATTTAATTGTGAAAGTGCGCTTGATTTATCGTACAATTTCATTGGACCTCTGTGAACTACTCATCAATTTTATTGGTCTACTGTTACGAGGCAAAATGTTTATGAGGCGGCATGAAAAAAAACCATGTATTAGCCAAAGCTGTTCAAGATGTGGGAAAAAAGTAGCGGCTTATAATCTGGAATCTACAGTAACTATTCACAGTAACAGAAATTTTGACCAGGGGTGCCCAAACTTTTGCATGCCACTGTATCAAGAACACTAAAACACTGAAGCAACCTACAGTATTATCACACAGAATAATGGTGTAAGGTGTGGGAAACAAGTAAGGAAGTTATGGAACCTATGACAATTAAAGAGGTGGAAGTACTGGCGCTTTTAAGAAATTTAAAAGTGGATAAATCTCCAGGTCCTGACCGGATATTCCCCAGGACCTTGAGGGAAGTTTGTGTAGAGATAGCAGGAGCTCTGACGGAGATCTTTCAGATGTCATTAGAAACAGGGATTGTGCCGGAGGATTGGCGTATTGCTCATGTGGTTCCATTGTTTAAAAAGGGTTCTAGAAGTAAGCCTGGCAATTATAGACCTGTCAGTTTGACATCAGTGGTGGGTAAATTAATGGAAAGTATTCTTAGAGATAGTATTTATAATTATCTGGATAGACAGGATCTGATTAGGAGTAGCCAGCATGGATTTGTGCGTGGAAGGTCATGTTTGACAAACCTTATTGAATTTTTTGAAGTAGTTACGAGGAATGTTGACGAGGGTAAGGCAGTGGATGTAGTCTATATGGACTTCAGCAAGGCCTTTGACAAAGTTCCACATGGAAGGTTAGTTAAGAAGGTTCAGTCGTTAGGTATTAATGCTGGAGTAATAAAATGGATTCAACAGTGGCTAGATGGGAGATGCCAGAGAGTAGTGGTGGATAATTGTTTATCGGGATGGAGGCCGGTGACTAGCGGGGTGCCTCAGGGATCTGTTTTGGGCCCAATGTTGTTTGTAATATACATAAATGATCTGGATGATGGGGTGGTAAATTGGATTAGTAAGTATGCTGATGATACTAAGGTAGGAGGTGTTGTGGATAATGAGGTGGGTTTTCAAAGCTTGCAGGGAGATTTATGCCGGTTAGAAGAATGGGCTGAACGTTGGCAGATGGAGTTTAATGCTGAGAAGTGTGAGGTTCTACATTTTGGCAGGAATAATCCAAATAGAACATACAGGGTAAATGGTAGGGCATTGAGGAATGCAGTGGAACAGAGAGATCTAGGAATAACAGTGCATAGTTCCCTGAAGGTGGAGTCTCATGTAGATAGGGTGGTGAAGAAGGCTTTTAGAACGCTGGCCTTTATAAATCAGAGCATTGAGTACAGAAGTTGGGATGTAATGTTAAAATTGTACAAGGCATTGGTAAGGCCAAATTTGGAATATTGTGTACAGTTCTGGTCACTGAATTATAGGAAAGATATCAATAAATTAGAGAGAGTGCAGAGACGATTTACTAGGATGTTACCTGGGTTTCAGCACTTAAGTTACAGAGAAAGGTTGAACAAGTTAGGTCTCTATTCATTGGAGCGTAGAAGGTTGAGGGGGGATTTGATCGAGGTATTTAAAATGTTGAGAGGGATAGATAGAGTTGACGTGAATAGGCTATTTCCATTGAGAGTAGGGGAGATTCAAACGAGAGGACATGATTTGAGAGTTAGGGGGCAAAAGTTTAAGGGAAACACGAGGGGGTATTTCTTTACTCAGAGAGTGATAGCTGTGTGGAATGAGCTTCCTGTAGAAGTAGTAGAGGCCAGTTCAGTTGTGTCATTTAAGGTAAAATTGGATAGGTATATGGATAGGAAAGGAGTGGAGGGTTATGGGCTGAGTGCGGGTAGGTGGGACTAGGTGAGATTAAGAGTTCGGCACGGACTAGGAGGGCCGGAATGGCCTGTTTCCGTGCTGTGATTGTTATATGGTTAATGAAATACACTAATGGAACTATTAATATGCTTCAACTCCTTTCAATTTTATATATTTTCCTGATATGTTATTATTACATTATTATTTTTTTAAATTTTAAATGTTATTCTTCCAAAATTATTTTCCTGATTAAAAATCATTCACCAGTTCAGTTCAGTTTCAGTTTATTGTCATTTAGAAACCACAAATGCAATGCAGTTAAAAAATGAGACATCATTTCTCCAGAATGATATCACAAAAGCACACGACAAAACAGACTACACCAGAAAATCCACATAACATTCGGTAATCCCCAAATCCAGAGTCCAGAGAGGCTGCTGCATATTAGTATTGCGCTACCATCTCAGCGCGTTCCCCGGAAAGGAGCTCCAAACCCACCAGACAAAACAGGACTACGCAGACACACCAAGTCAGGAGACCAACTCTACCACCCAACAAACCAAAAACTAAAGCTACAAGACCTACACAAAACCACATACCGTAGATTCCGGATTTTAAGCCGCTACTTTTTTCCCACATTTTGAACAGCTTTGAACTCTGCGGCCTTTAAAACGGAGCGGCTAATGTATTATTTTTTTTCATGCCGCCGAAAACATTTTGCCTCGTAACAGTAGACCAATAAAATTGATGAGTAGTTCACAGAGGTCCAATGAAATTGTACGATAAATCAAGCGCACTTTCACAATTAAATTATTGTAAATCAGTCATTTGTACTCACCCTCATCAACATGGAAAACACTCGAAGAAAAGCATTGTGCTGCCTTTATGGCAGTTATTTAGTTTATAATATTTTCGCTTAGTAATTCATTTTCTAGTTAAAGTTAGAAGAGTTTTAACTATATTTGTTTTCTGTACTACATCGCGGGATGCTATGACGTCACACCCGGTTTCGCCGCGTCTTGTGGGATACCGGTTTGCGATAAACGGGACGGCGGGGGGGGGGAGCGGCGGAGCGAAAACGCTGCTTTTAAGTTAAAGGCGATCAATAACTTTTCCTGGTAGGCTGCAGTATATATATTTTTTACCAGTCGTTAGGAGATATTGGAATGTTGTTCAGTAAAGAAGTATACGCAACGTATATTTAAAAGTAGCCGCGTTACGGGCACGGTTCGAAAAAAAGCATTTGCAATATGTATTTGTTTTTGTTACCATATGGATTTAATTAAAAGTTAAAAAATCCTCACGTGTAATATCTTTCTGTGTAAATATCTCATATTACAACATGGGACACCTGCAGCCGAAAATCCGGTGCGGCCTTTACAAGTAAAAAATTGATTTTATTTCTAAAATTAGAGCCAGCGGCTTTTAATCAGGTGCGCTCTGTAGTCCGGAATCTACGGTAGTTACATATAGTTATAGTTAACATATAGTTACAACAGTGCAATTACGGCTAATAAGCATACTATTTCTTACAACAGCTTCAGTGCATTTTTTTTACAAAACTATATTCAGAATAGTGCAAAATGTAAAATTCAATGACCTTTAGGTTCTCAGCATTCAACTTTGGAAACAGCTGTTTCATAAAAGGCAAGAATTTGTTTATGAATGTGCCCTATCTAAATTGATCATCAACATTACATTAAAAACCAAGTATTTTTCAGAGCTTTGTGATAACTGTGATTGATATTATTTGAAATGTGAATGAAAATAGTATACAAAACTGAAAAATTAAACTGAGCAACAATTCATATTTTAATTGGAAAAATAACTGAAAAGTATCTTTCAATTCTTCAAAGGTCTTTGCAGAACAAAAGTAATAGATTAAACTTCTCAACATGTGCATGAAATTGAATTAAGTGTCTTGTCCTCTTACGGAAATTAAGCTCTTTTTGTTAAATTGAATTTAATGAGAACATGGTCTGCCGACATTGATGAATGAGATCAACCCGGAAAGAGTACGTAAGCAGGACAATATCTCAGTGGTGCAATATTATTGACTATTTTTCACTTAATACCTGAAAGTATATTACAACATTAATCCTAAATTTAAGCATTACACATCATTTAACTATATATTGTTTTGCAGAGAATAACAGATAATTACAATTTTTTGCAAGCTAGATTTTGTACTTTATTTCAAATGTACTCACACCCTTTGTTTGCCAGATTTAAATTTCATTTTTCAGACATTATAAGTAAACCTACTTCCTGCTTACTATAAACTCAACATGGCTTCGATAATTATCTACTCACTAGTTAAAGCAAATCACTTGATTTCATGGGAAATAATTAAGAAACAAAACAAAAATTTGTGTAATAATCTTTACAGACACTGAATAGAAAATGATAACTTGGGATTAGGAAATAACAAAATTGTCTTTTTTAAAAAAAAAACATGAAATGAGGCTGGAAAGGTCAAACCACAATACAGTCCAGAAGACAATTATGATCCAGACTTCAGACTCAAGAAAGCAGCAATGCAAACAGACTCACAGTGACCTGTTCTAATTATTTATTGAAAACACTAGAACTTGAATAAAGAAATAAAGTATTTACCATTCTCTCCTTCCACAATAGGGTTAGAAAACTATTGCTTTAAACATACTCTTTTGAATACAACATTCTAATGATAAAATATGCATTTCCCATACTCATTCTGTGAACTATTCCGCGAAGATTATTACAAGAAAGAAAAGCTCCAATTGAAAGTACAGATTAACATGTAGAAAAGAAGCAACTCTGGTTTTTCTTATTCAATATCAAGGAGGGCATAATTAAAGAAGTTATTTTCTTTTACAAAGCCTTTTTTCTTGCACGAAAATGGAAGGTAAAGTAAATATAACAAATTTTAACTAATTTTTTAAAACTTATTTTAAAACCCAATGCATTGAAATAGAAGTTCAACCCAAATAGATCAAGATTTTGCAATGATATGATTAATGCAAGATTAAAAACTTGACCAGTGCCTCATACAATGAAACATAACATTTTCATAATTTTATTTTACAGAAATAGAAAGATTTTCAGTGTAATGCAATAGCCAGCTAGCATTATGAACAAAGAATCTAGGCCATTGTCTCCTGTGTTACAATAATCTGCCAATAATCACTATCCAGACCAACATAGAAAGAAGAATAACTGGAAAGGATACCAGAAGATAGAGAATTCTATTGAAAGAAAATGTGAATGAAAAGAATAGAATTAATACAAGACAAAAAAAACAAGAAAAAGAAAGAAAGCAAAGAAAAATTACCATTCCTTTCTTCAAAAATGATTTTTTTTTACAAACATGGGAGAATCTTCCAACAGTGATTGAGGATGGAGCAGGGCAATTCATGGTCCCCGAGGTGTTTCTAAGTTTCATGGAAAGCTAAATGTCAGAAGGTAATGAACAGAGTATCATAAACGTTTAAAATACCTGTAAGTAATTAATCACCTTTCACTCCAAAGGTATTTAAGCAATGTAAAATTTAAGTAAAAATGCTGTCCTCAAAAAATGTCCACAAATGTACCCCACAGCCAGCTATCCCAGAATACAACATCGCTCACTCTGTGCCATCGGCAGTTGGCTCTTTCGATTAGACAGTAGTTAATTGTACTATAGACAAAGTCTCGAAAACTCCACGGGCCCAAGTACTGATGAAAAAGCTCTCTCTGATTTATCTTCAAATTCAGCCAAACTGGCTGTTTGCTGTAGTATACTGTTTAAAGTAAAAAGATTTGTTGCAGTTACATAAATACCAGAGGAATACTCTAGTCCTCAGGTCAACAAAAACGGTCAGCATTGTCCTTTTCTCACTGCAGAGATAATTTATTCCTTCCTGCATCAAATACCAATTTCTTGGTAATGAACCCTGAACAATTGAATAAGAACAAAAGAATATAAGTAACAGAAGTTGGAGTTGACAATTCGTCTGCTGCACTGTTCATAAAATTATGAATAATATTTCATCTAATGTTCCTTAATATCTAAAAGTTTCTCAACTGACATCTTAAATACAGTCTGCTGGCTTAGATACAGACTGCGCTTCTACAGCCTTCTTGGGCACTGATTTACAAAAATTCACCCAACCCTGGATGAAAAAATATGATCTCTGTCCTGAATGGGTGAACCCCTTCCTTTGACATTGTTATTCTTGTTTCTAGATACCCCAGTCTGGGGAAATAGCAATTCCACATTTGCGTTGTCCAGCTTCTAAAGAATGAGATGGCCTCTCATATTCCTCAAATCTAGAGCGCATATTTCCAGTCTATTTAATTTCTCCTCTTACAACAATCCTGCCATTGAAAAAACAATTCCACAAACCTTACAAATACTTCAGCTATTGCAAGAATATTCTTCCTTGGGTAAGGAAATCAGATTTGTACACAATATTCAAGATGGGGGTCTCACCAGGCCTGTATCATATTTGGGGTGAGCTATTTCTACTCTTGTAGTCAAATTCTCCTCCATTAAAGCTCACCGTATTCTTTCCCTTTCTAATTGCTTGATGAACCTCCAGATTAATCTTCAGTGATTGCGTGTAAGAACACGTCTCTTTAAAACCAATACTTTCTAATAAATTTCATTAAAGTGGTTGTGTGACTTGACTTCTCAACTGCAGCCTGCCTTCAAAGTTGCCTGCTGAGATAACTGTCAGAAAGGTGAATGGCCCTTTAACTAGCACAGATGTAGAGAATAAAGTGCTGTGAAAACATGGTTTCCTATGACTGGTCAACAGTCTTTCTAAATTAGAAAACTATGACTCAATTTCAGCAGCCAATATCCCAAACATAAAACATGACCTGGTGCATATTACCACTGTAAGTGCTGGCTCATATTTCTTGATCTGCACAAGTCTTGTGCTTTCTTTTTCCATAATTCACTCAACACTGATATTCAATCAGCACTGTTAGCCAAATCTTAGACTGCTATTTTACTAGCTGCATGCCATTCAATGAACAAATTGCTAAATTGTTTAAATAATAGCTATGATTTCTTTTAACCGAATCATTCATGTATGAAATGTAAATTGGAACAATCCGCAATCACAGAAACTGCTAAAGATTTATTATCACAAACCACAATAAACACTATATGATCGATTAATATCTACCTTGCAACTTATGAGCAATCACCCACTATTCTAATTAGGGTTATTTCAAGAAAGTTAGGATAGTATTGTTATGACCCCAGCCCCCTCCTTTGTGAGAATCGCAAGAGCCCTAGTGAAGGGGGGGGTCAATGACCCAAGAGAGAGAGCGAAGTGCTGAATTGGACTCAGGAAAATAAGAGAGAAGCCTTAAGATTTGGAATGTGGTCTGGCCTCTCAGCCAGACAAAAGCCACGGACATGGTCATTGTCTCTTGGAGACACCTTTGTGGAATGGGGACTGGGTTACGTGCAAACCCTCAGGGCAATGTGGGCTGGGAGATGAGGAGAGATTGCCTCACCCCACCCTGATTGACAGCTACAACCCTGCAAGTCCCGATAAAAGGTGGGCTGCCGAGGCGGCCCCTCAGACGCACCAAGGAGACACACTAAGAAGACACGATAGCGCTTCCCGTCGGAGCGGGAAGCCATTTTGAAGGAAGCCACGTGCGTTAGATTCCGGGTCAGGAGTCTGTGGCTGAAACCAAAGGAAAAACCGTTTTTAACTAACAACAGGGATTTGCTTCGCAAAGACAACGGGCAAGTGTTCCTTTCTCTCACCAATCCCTCTCTCCAACACGTGAAATGCCAGCGGTTCCCAAACGGAAAAGCCTGCAGATTTATGAGTGACTTTTATATTTCCATTGGAATCAGTATTATCTCCTAGACAACAATAGAGCTTATTTCTGATTGACTATTACTATACCTGTGCTTTAGATTGAGTATTGACGACGTATATGATCTGAATGTTTTGTATTAACCATACGTTTGTGCCCCTTTATAAATAAAAAACGTTTGAAAATACTACCATCAGACTTCAGCGGACCTCTCTATCTTTGCTGGTAAGTCACCCAGTTACGGGGAACGTAACAAGTGGGGTATTTGTCTCGGGATTTGAAACCAAAGGGGAGGGTCAGTGAATCGGGCTGTAAGTCCAAACTTGAATCTGGTTACGCAGGTAGCCAGACAGGAAACCAGCAAAGATGGACGTGGATGAATTTATGAGAAACCCGACTCCGGGGGCGCTAGGGAAGGCTACCAAATTAGACGGTAAATCTGGCGAAGGGGTTAGACCTCACAGAGGTGAGGTCATCAATGAAAAAGCGGGAAGTGCGAAGGGTCATAACTCAGTATTATATTGGGAAGAAGGTGTTTGCAGCTGAGGATTTGGAAAATATCCCCGGAAAGATATTAGCGAGTGGGACAGTTCAGTTAGAGTTGGAGAAAGTAAGGTTGGAACATGAATTTAAAGTAAAGCAGCTGGAAGCAGCTGAGAAGGAAAAGGAACGGGCTGAAAAGGAAAAGGAACGGGAGCAGGCGTTCAAACTAAAGGAATTAGAGGTGAAATGTGTTCATGAGCTCCAGTTAAAAGAGCTAGAAGCAGCCGAGAAAGAGAAACAAAGGAGCCATGAGTTGGAGCTGGACAGGCGAAGGCAAGAGCGAAGAGAGAAAGGGGTAGAGAGAGAGGAGGGGTTTGATGTTAGTCGGGCGTTGAGGTTGGTCCCCCCGTTCGAGGAGACGGATGTTGATAGTTATTTCTTGCTTTTTGAAAAGGTGGCAGTGAATCAGAAGTGGCCCAGAGAGCAGTGGGTGGCGTTGTTACAAAGTGTGTTATGAGGGAAAGCACAGCGGGCATATGCAGTGTTGCCCCCGGAAGGGGAAGGGAATTATGACCAAGTAAAGGAGGCCATTCTCCGGGGTTACGAGTTAGTACCTGAAGCGTATAGACAAAGGTTCAGAAATTTAAGGAAAGGGTGGAATCAAACGTATACCGAGCTAGCCCATGAGAAGGGTGTGCTCTTGGACCGTTGGTGCACCGCGGAAAAGGTGTCCCTTTATAAATAAAAAACGTTTGAAAATAGTACCATCAGACTTCAGCGGACCTCTCTATCTTTGCTGGTAAGTCACCCAGTTACGGGGAACGTAACAGTATTATAATAGAATAGTATTATATTATAATAGTAAAATAATAGTATTATATTAAAATAGTATTATATTCCTCTATTCTGCTGCACAGTTCAGATTTAAAGCAGCTTTAGACAAAAATCAGCACTTTAGCCCTTTAGATTACTCTTGAATACTAACCCTGTTATTATTGTATTGGAGTGACTAGTTGTTTCTTGAATGGATCCAGGGTTCTGCTTTAATCAACATTTTTGGTGGAATATCATTCAACTGAAATAATTCTGTTCATCCTTTAGTGCTGTAATGTTCTATGGTTCTAAATGCTGCCTGAGCTGCTGAACACTGTCAGCCTTTTGTGTTTTCTGCTGCACAGCAACTGGAATATTTTACTTACGTAAAGAAATACTATTAAGTATCAGTCTCCCTTGAATGTTGTTGTTTTACAAACTTTGAGTATACTTTCTCGATTTTGCTGAGTACCTCATGTTCCTCTCTCAGATTCCATAAGACTATAAGGCTTGAGAGCAGAATTAGGCATAAACACTACAGATTCAGAGCCGCGGATAAGGAGGGCTGACTATATTTGCCCTATTTGATCACGAGCCTTCAAATACCCTGAAACCACATCCTTCAACTTCAACATCTTCCCAATCAATGAAGTCAGGCTTACTGGCCTATAATATCCTTTCTTCTGCCTCTGGAAAGGCTACAAGAGCATTTCTAAAGAACGGAATGTTCATCAACCCACAATAAGAGAAATTGTCTACAAATGGAGGAAACTCAGTACTGTTGCTACTCTCCCTACAAGTGGGCATCCTGCAAAGTCATACCAAGAGCACAACGGGAAATGTTGAAGGAGGTAATAAAGAACCCAAGGGTAACAGCAAAAGATCTGCAGAAATCTCTAGAACTTGAAGTGCCTGTTCATGTGTCCACTATAAGAAAACCCCTGAACAAGAATGCTGTTCATGGAAGGACACCACAAAAAAAAAATTGCTGTATACTCAAGATTGCAAAAGACAACCTGGATGTTCTACAATGCTTCTGAATGTTCTGTGGACATATGAGACAAAAGTTGAACTTTTTGGCAAAAATGTACATTGCTACATTTGGAGGAGAAAGGGCACTACATACTAACACCAAAACCTCATCCCAACTGTGAAGCATGGTGGAAGGAGCACCACTGTTTGGGGCTGCTTTGCTGCTTCAGGACCAGGACCGCTTGCAATCAAGGAAGGAACAATGAATTCAAAAGTGTATCAAGTCATTTGGCAGAAAAATGTCAGAGTAGCAGTCCGTCACTTAAAGCTTAATAGAAGTTGGATAATGCAACAATACGATGATCCAAAAGACAAGAGTAAATCAACAACAGAATGATCTAAAATGAAGAAAATTTGTGTTTTGGAATGGCTGAGTCAAAATCCTGACCCTAATCCTATAGAAATGTTGTGGAAGGACCTGAATCAAGCAGTTCATACAAGGAAGCCCACCAACATCCCGGAGTTGAAGTATTTTTGTAGGGAGGAATGGCCTAAAATTCCTCCAAGCTGATGTGCAGGACTGATCAACAGTTATCGGAAAAGGTTAGTTGAAGCTATTGCTGTGCAAGGGTGTCACACCAGTTACTGAAAGCAAAGGTTCACATACCTTTTCCAACAAATCCATGTAATATTGGATCCTTTTTTCTCAATAAATAAATGAACAAGTACAATGTTTTTGTGCTATTTATTTAGTTGGGTTCTCTTTATCTAGTTTTAGGACATATGTGAAGATCTGATCACAATTTAGACCATATTTATGCAGAAATAGGCAATTCTACAGGGTACACAAACTTTCTAGCACCACTGTAATTATCTTTACTCCACAATAATACTGATACATCTGAATTTAGCTTCTCCCTCTCAAATTGCAGGGTGAATTCTATCATATTATGGCTCCTAAGGGTTCCTTTATCTTAAGCTCCCTAATCAAATCTGGTTCATTATACAACAATCTAGAATAGCTAATCTCCTGGTGGGTTCAACCACAAGCTGCTCTAAAAAGCCATCTCGTATACATTCTACAAATTTCCCCCCTTGGGATACAGCAACAACCTGATTTTCCCTATCTGCCTGCATATTGAAATCTCCCAGGATTATTGTAACATTGTCCTTTTGGCATGCCTTTTCTATCTCCCATTGTAATTTGTAGCCCATATCCTGGCTACTATTCAGAAACATGTATATAACTCCCATTGGGGTCTTGTTACACCTTTCAGTTTCTTAACTCTACGCACAAGTGTTTTATATCTTCCGATCCTAGGTCACCTCTTTCTCGGAATCAGAATCAGGTTTATTATCCCCAGCATGTGACGTGAAATTTGTTAACTTAGCAGCAGCAGTTCAATGCAATACATAATCTAGCAGAGAGAGAAAAAAAAAATAAAACATAATAATAAACAAACAAATAAATCAATCACGTATATTAAAAAATGTGCAAAAACAGAAATATTGTATATTAAAAAATGTAAAGTGGGGTCCAAAGCTTCAAAGTCCATTCAAAAATCAGATGGCAGAGGAGAAGAAGCTGTTCCTGAATTGCTGAGTGTGTGCCTTCAGGTTTCTGTATCTCCTACCTGATAGTAACAGTGAGAAAACGGCATGCCCTGAGTGCTGGTGGTCCTTAATAATGGACGCTGCCTTTCTGAGACACCACTCCTTGAAGATGTCCTGGTTACTTTGTAGGCTAGTGCCCAAGATGGAGCTGACTAGATTTACAACCTTCTGCAGCTTCTTTTGGTCCTGTGCAGTAGCCCCTCCATACCAGTGATGCAGCCTGTCAGAATGATCTCCACGGTACAACTATATAAGTTTTTGAGTGTATTTGTTGACATGCCAAATCGCTTCAAACTCCTAATAAATTATAACCACTATCTTGCCTTTTTTATGACTACATCAATGTGTTAGGACCAGGTTAGATCCTCAGAGATCTTGACACCCAGGAACTTGAAGCTGCTCACTCTCTCCACTTCTGATCCCTCTATGAGGATTGGTATGTATTCCTTTATCTTACCCTTCCTGAAGTCCACAATCAGCTCTTTCGTCTTACTGACATTGAGTAGCAGGTTGTTGCTGCGGCACCATTCCACTAGTTGGCATATCTCACTCCTGTACACCCCCTCGTCACCACCTGAGATTCTACCAACAGTGGTTGTATCATCAGCATATTTGAAGATAGTATTTGAACTATGCCTAGCCACAAAGTCATGTGTATACAGAGAGTACAGCAGCACACCCCTGAAGTGCGCCAGTGTTGATAGTTAGTGAAGAGGATATGTTATCACCAATCCGCACAGACTGTGGTCTTCCAGTTAGGAAGTCGAGGATCCAATTACAGAGGGAGGTTCTACAACTTCTCAATCAGGATTATGGGACTGATGGTATTAAATGCTGAGCTATAGTCGATGAACAGCATCCTGACGTAGGTGTTTGTGTTGTCTAGGTGGTCTAAAGCTATGTGAAGAGCCATGGAGATTGCGTCTGCTGTTTACCTATTGTGACGATAGGCAAACTGCAATGGGTCCAGGTCCTTGCTGAGACAGGAGTTCAGGCTCATCATAACCAACCTCTCACAGCATTTCAACACCGTTGATGTGAGAGTCGTTAAGGAAGCCCACGTTATTTGATTTCATTTTTTTTTTTAAACCAACAGAGCCATGCCACTCCCTCAGTCTACCTGCCTGTTCTTTTGATACGTGTATCCTTGGATGTTAAGCTCCTAACTATAATCTTCTTTTAGCCATGACTCAGTGATGCCCATAACATCATACCTGCCAGTCATTTGTTGTGCTACATGATAATCTACATTATTCCACGTACTGCAAGTATCAAATACAACTTCAGATCTGTGACCCTTCTCAATTGTGTCTTCCTTTTACACTGCAACTTATCCCACTGACTACTATTTTGTCCTATCATCTGCCTGTCCTTCCTGACAGTCTCACTACACACTGCCTCTACTTGTAAACCAATAGCCTTATCAGTCCGGTTCCCATCCCCCTGCCAAATTAGTTTAAATCCTCCCCAAAAACTCTAGCAAACCTGCCTGCAAGTTTATTGGTCCCTCTCTGGTTCATGTGTGACCATTCCCTTTTGTATAGGTCATACCTTCCCCCAGAAGAGATCTTAATGATCCAAAAATCTGAAACACTGCCCCCTACACCAGCTCCTCCCAAGCACTCATCTGCCAAATCATGCTATTCTTACCCTGACTGGTGTGTGACACAGGCAGCAAACCAGAGATTGCTACCCTGGAGGTCCTGCATTTCAGCTTTTACCTAACTCCCTATATTCCACACAGATTTTCTCTGGAGGGCCTAAATAACATGTCAATCTGCATATTTCTAACATCAAGAAGCAATTACTGCTCTCCACCAATTTAAGGGAAACCAATTAACATCATGGGAATCAAAATGAATCAAACTGTAAGGTATTATATTTAACATGCAGATTATAAGAAAGTACACAGCATCTTTACTTTTTTGGTGGTTAAGATGGCTGGGCTTGTCATTGATCACTCTAATCAACTTCTACAGAGGTACTGTTCCAAGTATCCTGACTGGTTGTATCATGGTCTGGTACATGATTCATACATGTAGAAACACAAGAAATTGCACGGAGTAGTGGACTCTGCCCAATTCATCATGGGCATATCACTCACCTCAACTGGTAGTACTGCATCTACAGAAGGCAACATCCATCATCAAAGATCCCCACCATATTGTCCATGCCATCTTCTCAAGGCTATCATCGCACCATAAGATCAGAATCCTTAAGTCCCACATCATCTGATTCAACAGCAGCTACTTCCCTTCCCTTGACTTTAAACTTTGAGATTATAAATTTTAAAATACTTTTCCAAGTATATCTTAGAGACCCTTCAAATGATTCATATAACAGATTACCCAAGATAATACAGACCATCAACTCAGGGCCCATGAAATGTCAAGACAAACACAGATAAAGATGAAGATGAAGCTTTGTTAAACACTTATCTATTGTCCTCGCTCAGCTGATGAATCTGAATTCTAATACGTTGATCAGAATTTGAAAGAGACAGTGAGAGTGACAATGAAGCAGCATGTTCTCTAAGGCTACATCCGCACTAGACCGGATAATTTTGAAAACGCTGGTTTTGCGTAAAAATGATAGGTGTCCACACTACGCGTTTCTGAAAATATCTCTATCCACACTGAAACGGAGATTTTGGCGGATCTCCTCCTCCTGCGCATGCGCAGGACACATCTACCGAAAACAAGCGACATGCTTGGTGTCGTATCTCACCGTAGAAGTGCGCGTTTGTGTAGCTACAGACTAGAAAAATTTAAAACGATGGACAGCTGTTGGCCCTCACGCAGGAGAACTTAAAACAAAAAAAAACAAATACTGGAGCATACGGAGGTAACCGACAGGGAATTCACGGACCGTATGACCCGGCTGACAACAAACATTGAAAAACTGACTAACTTTGTTGCATTAATAAAACACCTTGTTAAATGTATAAAACATGTCTGCATCAGTGTTATCTTGTTTCCAATTAGGCTGTTACACATCTATTGTCAGAGAAGTACTTGCATAAATAGGTAAATCACCTTCATACGAGCAAGGACAGAAAACGGCAAAGTGAGTATACTTATTTATTCAGTAAGTTATGGGTCAAAGTATTTGGTGAGTACATTTCTAACTCTTCTGGCTTCAGTCTCGTTGCCGTCTGTTCTGAAATTGTTAGGTTGTGTTAAGAAAACAATGAAATAGCGCGCTGCCGTCTGATAGCATTTTCAAAAGTCTCTGGTTATGCTGTCCACACTGACCTGCCCGAGCAACGTTTTCAAAAATATCCACCTTGGAAAAAGCGTTTCTGAAAAGCTCTGGTTTCGGGGGATGAAAACACCGTTTTAGTGTGGACGGAGGGTAAAAACGAAGAGAAAAAGCTTCAGTTACGGATTTATCCGGTGTAGTATGGATGTAGCCTAGATTTGACTCTTCAAAGTTCAGCATCAACAGTGGATCAGAGGACACACTGCTGACCAAGTCGAGGAGGATCCAAATGCCAGACTAAGTCAGCAGCAGATTGTGACTGGATCAAAAAAAAAGTGCTTAACTTTATCCACATTAATCCTCCTATTGAAGATACATCTTTTTATGACAGTATTGTTCAGAACAAGCACAACACAATACTTGTTCCATGTCATGGTAGCGTAGCAGTTAGTGCAACACTATTACAGCTCGGGGGCTCGGAGTTCAACCCCAGCACTGTTGGTAAGGAGTTTGAATGTTCTTTCCGTAACCACATGGGTTTCCTCTAGGTGTACCGGTTTCCTCCCACAGTTCAAAGATATATCAATTAGTAGGTTAATTTGTTGTGATTAATTGTACTGTGATTATGCTAGGGTTAAATAGGTGAATTGCTGGATGGTGTGGCTCATTGGACTGGAAATAAATAAAAATAAAATAACTTTTGCAGAAAAAAAGTCCAAATTTCATACTCTCCAGCATCTTTTGGCTTGCAACACCATCATACTAAATAGAAATTTTGCTGGTATCAGCACCAGCAAATTGATTGTCCACTACAATCTGTAACTTCAATGCCTGGTATATTCCTACCTCTAAACACTCACTTCTTTAGTTACCTATTAATAATTTCTAAAGCTTCTTTAATCATCAAGTATATAGAGTCATTGATCATAAAACACTACACTAGTCCCAAAAACCTGCATCTGGACCATAGCCCTCGCATTCATCTACCTGTCCAAATTCCACTTAAATGTTAAAATTGACCCACATCCACCACTTGTGCTGGCAGCTCATCCCACACTCTCACCACCCTCTGAGTGAAGTTGTTCCCCCTCATGTTCCCCTTAAACATTTCACCTTTCACCCTTAACCCATGACCTCTAGTTGTAGTCTCACCAAAACTCAGTGGAAAAAGCCTGCTTGCATTTACCCAACTACACCCCTCATAACTTTGTATACCTCTTTCAAATCTCTCCCTATAACTCAGGTCTTGGCAACGTACTTAAAAATTTTCTCTTCACTCTTTCAATTTACATCTTTCCTGTAAGTAGGTGACAAAAACTGCACACAATACTCTAAATTAGGCCTTACCAACAACTTAAACAATTTCAACAAAACATCCTAACTCCTGTACTCAATATATTGATTTATGAAGGCGAATGTGCCAAAGATTTTCTTTACATCCCTATCTATTTGAATTGTCACTTTCAAAGAATTATGAATCTGCATTCCTAGATCCCTCTGTTCCACTGTGCCCTACCACTCACCGTGTAAGACCTACACTGGTTGGTCCAATGGAAGTGCAATACTCATACTGTCTGCATTGAATTTCATCCACCATTTTTCAGGCTATTTTTCCAGCTGGTCCAGATTAGATAGATAGATAGATACTTTATTCATCTCCATGGGGAAATTCAACTTTTTTCCAATGTCCCATACACTTGTTGTAGCAAAACTAATTACATACAATACTTAACTTAGTAAAAAATATGATATGCATCTAAATCACTATCTCAAAAAGCATTAATAATAGCTTTTAAAAAGTTCTTAAGTCCTGGCGGTAGAATTGTAAAGCCTAATGGCATTGGGGAGTATTGACCTCTTCATCCTGTCTGAGGAGCATTGCAGCGATAGTAACCTGTCGCTGAAACTGCTTCTCTGTCTCTGGATGGTGCTATGTAGAGGATGTTCAGAGTTATCCATAATTGACCGTAGCCTACTCAGCGCCCTTCGCTCAGCTACCGATGTTAAACTCTCCAGTACTTTGCCCACGACAGAGGGCAAACTTTCTGCTGCAAACTTTCATCATCTTTTGCACTATCCCCTACATCTTCAATCTTCGTGTCGCCTGCAAATTTGCTGATCCAGTTTACCACATTATCATCCTGATCATTAATTTTGATGACAAACCACAACGGATGCAGCACTGATCCCTGTGCACACCATTACTCACAGACCTCCAATCACACAGGCAACCATATACAACTGCGAAGCCAATGTCTAATCCAGTTTACTACCTTATCTTATATATCTGGTTATTGGAATATCTTCCAATAATTTTCCCACTACTGATGTCAGGTTCACTGACCTATAATTTCCTGCCTTATTCAACTTGGAACATTAGCCCAACCATGCTCAACCTCTTGATTCCTAACCTTACATGTAGCCTAAACAACATGTTTCTCCACAACCACTCCACTTTCTGGCGCTCTGGTCCCATCTCTATGCAACTCTGGTTTAAACGCACCCCTTGCCCCTTGCAGCACCAGCAAACCTCCCCACTAGGATATTAGTCCCACTGCATTTCAAGTGCAAACCATCCCTTCTGTACAGGTCAAACCTTCTCTGAAGGAAATCCAAATATCCAGGAATCTGAAGCTCTCCCTCCTGCAACAACTACTTAGCCACGTGTTAAATTGCATGATATTCCTATTTCTAGCCTCACTAGAACATGGTATGGGTAGCAATCATGAGATCTTAATCCTGGCGGTCCTGTCCTTTAACTTAGCACCAATAACCCTGAACTTTGAGGATCGTCACCTACTGTACCCAGGTCACTGGTACTAACATGGACCACAAGCTCTAGTTGCTCACCCTCCCACTGAAGAATGCTGTGGACTCGATCTAAGATGCCCCTGACCATTGCACCCAGGAGGCAAAACCAATCCAGGAATCTCATTCTCATCCACAGAATCTCTTTTCTGTTCTCCAAGCCAATGAATCCTCTATCATTACAGCTTGCCTCTTGCCTCTCTTTCCTTCTGAGCCACAGAGCCAGACTCAGTGCCAGAGATCCCCCTGGTAGGTCATCCCCCCCAAAACAGTACCCAAAGAGGTTCACTTATTACTGAGGGGAATGGCCACAAAGGAACTCTGCACTGACTGTCTATTTTTTTCCTCTCCCGATAAGTCACCCAGGTACCTGCCTGTATAACTACCTCCTGGAACTCCTATCTATCACCTCCTCATTCTCCTGTATGAGCCGAAGGCCATCAAGCTACAACTCCAGTTCCTTAGCACAGTCTCTAAGGAGCTGCAATGCAGTGTGCTTCATGCAGATGTGGTAATCAGGGACACTGGAGGTCTCCCAAAGTGCCCACATCTCACACAAGGACAGACCACTAACTCTGGACCCATTTCCAGCACACTAGTTATGTACTAACAGAAAATAAAACTTGCTGGAAACTTACCGAGAGCCTGGTTTTGAGCTCGCCCAAGCCTGTTCTCGCCGAAACCAGACCACCGTAACACTGTCCCACTCCAACATTATTCTTCATATGAATGTATTTTGTTCTGTCAAATATTGCCCTTAGTCTCTTAGTTAACCATAAGTGAATCACTTTTCTCTTAGAACATTTTGCTTCTCAGAGGAATTAACATTTGTTGACAAATATGAAATACTTATTTAAATGTTACTTTGCCAATCTTCGTCATCTGAATTTTCTGATTATGTAAGTCACTGGAATCAAGACTCTGGTTTCTGACTTTTTTTTTGCTCCTTATTATCTCTTATCTTCATTATCTCTAATTCTATGTCTATTCTTCAAGTCAAAATCACCACTGCCTTTGTCATTCTTTATTAAGTTAGTGCACTCAACCCAACCTGAGGTTTGTTTTCATTTTTCTCCTTATTTCCTCTTTTTAAATGATCAGCTCCCTAAGTATTAAATTCCCAACTTTGATCACCACACCATCACTTCTCTATTGACTATTTGATCAAACTTATTCTATTCTATTCTGGCCAATGATTTATCTAATTACACAAACTTTATTTATTTTATTTTCTCGATAACATGGTGGAGTTTCTGATACACTATTCACCATTAAACCTGCTCTCTCTGCCTGATATACACCATTTCTGATTATCCAAATTACTAATTTACTCAATTATTTTGAAATTTTTTCTTTAAATCTATAGTTTTTCTTTTACCTGAATCAGTAAACATTTGGTTTAAAGAAGCAATAAATAGAACTTCTCAGCTGCAACAACAAGCAGTAATGCTAAAGATTTGAAATTATCAGCAGTAGTACCACAAATGACACAGATCTTTAGAGATCTTCGTTATTTATTTCAAAGGTGGTGGTACTTTGGGCATCAAAAGGTGGGAGAAGAATTTGGTGGGAAGGGAGCAAACTGAAAGGCTATCTGAGAAAGTTATCAGACAGACACAGTGTGAGAGACAGAGGCACAGAAACAGAAGACAGAGGGAAATAGAAAAGGTAGAGAGGGGGAAGGGGAGAGTGGGGCATCAGAGATAGAGGAATAGGGAAAGAGTGTCAGAAAGACACACACATGTGGAAACAAAGAAACAAGACGAACAGAAAGACACATAGAGATGGACATAATGATAAAGATGTACAGGGTAAAGGAAATGACAAGATAAGGAAATGAAGGGAAACACAGACATGGTTACATCATGGCCAGTCAAAACAGAGCAAACCACTTAATTTCACAATATTCACAGAGCCGTAAAAATTTTTGAGAGGAGCAAAAATTGGGCAAAAACGTGAAAACAGACCACAACAGTTCAAATTATTTCTGCTGACCCAGTTCTTAACTGATAGCAAAACAATCAAAATATAATGTGCTGAGTTATGAAATTGACATTTCAAAATATTTAAAGTCAGTTATCAAATGGCTAAAGTCAGTTTTTTACAGTTACATGATTTTCCATATTGTGATTATTCTGCTAAATTGGCATTGGTTTGATTTTATTTGGCTTAGTTTCATATAAACATGGAAAATCTATGACATGGAAGATCATTTGACCCATCGTATTGTGACAGAGAAAAGCATTCTGCAACCTAATGGCACATTCCCGCAGGTGGTCTGTAGACATGCATATCACACTCTTCAAGTGCACATCCACTGCTTTTTAAGTTTTTAATCCCTGCCACCTTTTCAGACAGTGGCTTCCAGATCCCTACCATCCTCATGTTCCAAAATAAAACTCTGACCTTTTCCGTAATTCCAAATGGCTTCAGATTTCCAGTCTAAGCAATGTCTTTCTAAATGTACTTTACACTCTCTGCAGTTTAAACACATCCTTCACAAGTAAGCAAAAGTCAATAAAAGATAATCAAGATATACAGTGTACTACAGTATTCAACATTCACAGAGCACCAATCCAATTTGGGTTTTAGACCAACGATACACCAGGGATGCAACAAGATGATACTGGTACAGTTATGTCATAGAATTATTACAGGACAGGAGACTGCCATTTCACCCAGCAATCTCTCCTTTGCTAGCGGTATTACATTTATTGAATCTTTTATCATTTCACCACCCAGGAGGAAAATAGCTTATTGATTACCTTAACTTACAAAAATTGAATCAAACCACTGATTCTGCATTCATTCAGAATAGGAATTAAGTTATTGCATTTGCTATAAACTATATACACATAGTATTTACTTCTATATAGAACTTGAGTCATTCGCATACTTAGATTTTAAAATAGATATTAAAGTTAGCGTGTTTATAGTAATCTTCTAACCCATTCCTGCACAATACTCATTTGTCGATGTTTACTCATACCAATACCCACACGGTCGATGTTTCAGGCCAAAGACTCTTCATCATGAAGGTTCTTGGACTGAAACGTCGACTGTTTATCCCCATCCGTAGATGCTGCCTGACCTGCTGAGCTCCTCCAGTTGTGTGTGTATTGCTCTAGATTTCCAGCATCCGCAGTACCTCTTGTGTCAATGATACTCATTAATCTTCTTCCAAATTTAACAATAGCTGATTCATCAAAAGTGAAATACAGTTCTTTACTACAAACATATACAGACATATCAGCTGTCCAACACAATAGTGAAACTGAAAAAACTTGTACTTGCTGTCATAAAATGAAGCACGTAAATATCATAATGTTATTACATATTATCCGTATGTAAGTCACTGTGATTCAGAATTTTAAAACTTTCAATACATTGAGTAATGGGATTGATTTCCTGTTGAATTTTGCAGAAAATCATTCATTAAAACCTTCTTACATTCTTGTTATTAAATTTGCATATCTGTACATATCTCTTCTTTATTTTCAAGCTCTTTTGCCCTTTCAATCATGAAGCATATTACTCCTCTGTCACCACAAAGCAGTTCCTAACAACAGGGAACCCAGCTGGGAAAGGAAGAGGGCAGCAGGCTCATACATTAACATAATAATCCAACTGTGTTCCCATAAGCCCTCAAGGCAGACAGCATATTAGCTCGCCCTCCTGTGCTGGCCCTGGCTGGAGCTGCCTCATCACCTTCCTGTCAACCTGTAGCACTCACAGTCTACTCGAAGGTAGCAGATGATACAATATCGTGATCATCTATCAGTGTGCTAATAATACAAATAGATCCCCCTGTATTTTATTAAAAATAACAAAAAGTGATCACAGGCTACCAGTAGAAATACACTGAAGTTGCCAAGTAATTAACAGGTCAACAGTAAGAGGCTTTTTACAATATTATAAGCTTCCTCATTTTTGATTATATCATTAATTCTTCAAATACTCAATGCTCTACCTAATTTTTAAAAATAGTTTTCTTTACACACATTCTCTGTGAAAACTGTGGACTGCTCACATCCACATTTAATGATTACTGAACTGCAAAAGTATACAGGTTATTTAAAGTAGTCTATGGTTTTAAAATAAATTAAAAATGTATGTATAGCACATTTAGTTGGAGAAATCTTGCTGAATTTCTTGAAGTCTTAAATGAAATTAGATGCCTGATTACATGGAATGTACGTGATAAGTTCCACCTGATTACACGTATAATGGTTGGTCAATTTTTTGCAAAATATCTTTGTATAATATTTGGAGGGTGCTTATATGGATTCATGCTGTTACCAGCACTGATGAGTTTATCTGTAGCAAGTCTATAATCTCTTCTTCCTATTCTTCCCTCAAAGTGCTCCTTACTACCTAATCATCACAATCAGTATCTCCTTTTATAGGTCAATATCCATTTGACTGATTCACAATCAAGTGGAATTACAAGCCCATTAATTGCCATGGAAGATTTTTTCACAGTAAAACTACTGTAGTGCTGTTCAGTGGGTGCCATTTAAATTCAATTATACTCTATTATAAAAATTCTTGCTGCAGTAAAAATGTGCATACTTTGTGGTATTTGCAGATGCCCTTATTTTTGGCACCAATCAAAAAGAAGTCCTAGCTCTCTTGGATGTGTACACTTCTCATAGTCCCTCTTACAAATAATGGAATATATTATAATGGAACAACTATAACTAATAGATTAGTTTCAAAACAATTTTTAATACCCTTGCCAAGAGGAACAGCAGTCAACCACCAACCCTATAGACATTACAAACACCATCTCTGCTTTTCCTGAAAAAAACTCATAGGGCAGAATTGTGCTGCCCCATCTGACCACCAATATATTGCTGGACTCATCAGGGAGTCCAATGGTGGAGAAGTAACTCCTTGAAATGGGGACTGGACATCATATCAACTTTATGCTGAAGACTAGGGAAAAGGTAAATGCATGTAAGTGTTTTACTTATATGACTGTATTTTAATGCTTTAAATTGTTTATTAACATTTTAATTGGTTTTAACTAGACTCCATTTAAAAAAATTATTTTAAATTATTTACATTCATTTTGATAGATTTTAAATGTTCTGTATCTCAGAGATATATACATATTATTAAAATATCTTTTATAAATTCGTCAGCCTGCACACTGTCAAAGATTGCCATAGTGTTGCAAAGGCTCAGGATAAGAAAACTCACAGGATCTACTTGGCCTTCTGCATCTCAAAGAAGTATGGGCAGGCAGTTGTATAGAAAAAGTATACAAATAGGGTAATGGTGGGATAGTCATGGGGAATTTAAATATGCAGGTAGTTTGGGAAAATCGGGTTGGTGCTGAAATCCAAGAGAAGGAATTTGTAGAATGTCTATGAGACGGCTTTTTACAGAGGCTTATGGTTGAACACACTAGGGAAAAGGCAATTCTGGATTGGGTGTTGTGTGCTGGATCAGAATTGAATGAGGATCCTGGGGTAGGGGAGCCCTTGGGAGACAGTGATCATGGATCATGGGTGGAATTCACCCTGCAGTTTAGAAGGAGGGAGGCCGGGATCAGGTGCGTAAGAGTTGCAGTAGAGTGGAGTGAATACCTAAAGATAGTTACAAATTCCTATAGTTACAAAAGGAGCAAACAATTTCAAACATAAAACAGTGCTCAGCATTAGTTCCATCCATATATGATAGACCGTTCTTTGTAAATTTGATGGTCAGATTCCAATGGTGCTCAGCCTTGCAGCAGATAATGTTACCATGAGACAGATAAATTTCTTGGTAAATGTGTATTATCATAGGTTTATAAAGTTAGGGGGATGAATAAAAGACAATTAATTAGATTTTCTTCATAATAAAAAAACATGGTAAACTTCATGATCTCCTGTTATGTATTGGGGGTTACGAACAGAGAAACACAAATATTTTAGATAAAGAAGCAGTATAAAAAGTAGTTACAATAGCTCAGTGAGTTGTCAATAAATTAAATAAATAAAACCTACTCTTACTCCAATTTCGGGTAACCCACATCTTCTGTGCTCCTTTCCCAGTCCACCCACATCATCTTAACAGTGTCACACGTCAACACGAGTAAATCTGCAAATGCTGGAAATAAATAAAAAGCAAAAACACAAAATGCTGGCAGAACGCAGCAGGCCAGACACCTCTATGGGAGGAGATAGTGACGACGTTTCGGGCCAAAACCCTTCATCAGGAGTCACTTCATCACACGTCACTTTGTTTCATTTTACGGGAAATAAGGATACCATGCCTCAGGAAGGCATTTATAAAACAATAAAAGATCTTATTATGGTGTTACTAATAATAATTAACAATACTTGATTTTACTAAAAACTCTTAACCAAGAACATTAAGTTCACTACATTCTCAGATATTTTGGAGTGATAATTATAAGCATGATTTAAGACACGAGCCAAAACAACCCAGGTCAAATTTGTAGAAAGAAAATCTCAAAACATACAAGTGTCTTGCTACTCATCTCTCCATCGTGGATCAAGTAGGGAAGAAGGGTGCTAAAAGAGAAATATGATTTATATGATGCCAATTAGAATGTACCTCCCTTTATTCATTATCAAGATGGTTACTGTCCAGCAACTCCACTACAGGACTCTTCAGGAATCTTTTTAAATAAACTGGGTACTAGTTGTAAGAAGCCCCTTTCTCTGCCTCGTTTCATCTGCTATCAACTGCACATTTAACCCCCTGGACCTCTTATTCCCGCTATCTACCTCCACTCTTCCTTGCCTACTTCTGCCCATCATCCTCCTCAACTGGTTCCACCTATTGTCTGCCAATTCCTACCTCACCCCCTCTATCAATTCTTTATACTAGCTATCTCAACCCAAAATGCTGATTATCCTTCTTCCTCAAGTCAACGACCTAAGAATGAGGGATGTAAATTTCAATGGCATTAAGGAACTTGCAGAAGTTCATTAAGGGAGGCTCTTTGCCAGTAAAGGAGCATTTGACAAATAAAGGTTTTCTGAAGTGAGATATAAAGAATTCAGTGCCACCATATTTCTGTTGGAGAGAAGGACATGGCTGGCATGTTTAGGGAACCTTGCTTGACAAGGAATATTAAGTGTCTGGTAGGAAAAGGAAGTATAGGCAATGTACAGCTAGGATTACATGATTCTTTTGGGAAGTATAAATGATGTAAGAATACACATAAAAGAGAAATTAGGAGGGCAAAAAGGGGATACAAGCAATTAATCTGCTGGAGGAACTCAGCACACTGAGCAGTAATTGATGCAGAGAAATGAACTCAGTAACTTCAGTCTCAATCTTGTTTCAAATTTGCATGCATGCAAGAATGTAATTAACCTAGAAAGGGAGCAGAAAAGAATCACAAGACAATTGCCTGGATTGGAGGGTTTGAGTTATCAGGACAGATTAGGAGGAGTGGATTGGGACAGTTTGTTTTATGGGAAGGATGTAATAGAGAAATGGAGGTATTTAAAGGTGAAATTTTGAAGGTTCCTGTTAGGTTGAAAGGAAAGGTTAAAAGTTTGAGAGAGCCATGGTTTTCAAGGGATATTGGAAACTTAGTTTGGAAAAAGAGGGAGATCTACAATAAACATAGGCAGCATGGAGTAAATGAGGTGCTCAAGGAATATAAAGTATGTAAAAAAAATCTTAATTAAGAAATCAGAAAAGCTAAAAGAAGATATGAGGTTGCTTTGGCAGGTAAGGTGAAAATAAATCCAAAGAGTTTCTACAGTTATAGTAATAGCAAAAGGATAGTGAGGGATAAAATTGGTCCCTTAGAGAATCAGAGTGGACAGCTATGTGCGGAGCCAAAAGAGATGGGGGAGATTTTGAACAATTTCTTTTCTTCGGTATTCACTAAGGAGAAGGATATTGAATTGCGTAAGGTAAGGGAAACAAGTAGGGTAGTTATGGAAACTATGATGATTAAGGAAGAGGAAGTACTGGCACTTTTAAAGAATATAAAAGTGGATAAGTCTCCAGGTCCTGACAGCATATTCCCTAGGACCTTGAGGGAAGTTAGTGTAGAAATAGCAGGGGCTCTGACAGAAATATTTCAAATGTCATTAGAGATGGGGATGGTGCCGGAGGATTGGTGTATTGCTCATATGGTTCCATTGTATAAAAAGGGTTCTAAGAGTAAACCTAGCAATTATAGGCCTGTAAGTTTGTCGTCAGTGGTGGGTAAATTAATGGAAAGTATTCTTAGAGATGGTAAATATAATTATCTGGATAGACAGGGTCTGATTAGGAACAGTCAACATGGATTTGTGCGTGCAAGGTCACGTTTGACAAATCTTATTGAATTTTTTGAAGAGGTTACGAGGAAAGTTGACGAGGGTAAAGCAGTGGATGTTGTCTATATGGACTTCAGAAAGGCCTTTGACACGGTTCCACACAGAAGGTTAGTTAGGAAGGTTCAATCGTTAGGTATTAATATTGAAGTGGTAAAATGGATTCAACAGTGGCTGGATGGGAGATGCCAGAAAGCAGTGGTGGACAACTGTTTACCAGGTTGGAGGCCGGCGACTAGTGGTGTGCCTCAGGGATCTGTACTAGGTCCAATGTTGCTTATCATATACATTAATGATCTGGATGATGGGGTGGTAAATTGGATTAGTAAGTATGCAGATGATACCAAGATACGTGGCGTTGTGGATAATGAAGTAGATTTTCAAAGCTTGCAGAGAGATTTAGGCCAGTTAGAAGAGTGGGCTGAAAGATGGCAGATGGAGTTTAATGCTGATAAGTGTAAGGTGCTACATTTTGGTAGGAATAATCAAAATAGGACATACATGGTAAATGGTAGGGCATTGAGGAATGCAGTAGAACAGAGTGATCTAGGAATAATGGTGCATAGTTCCCTGAAGGTGGAATCTCATGTGGATAGGGTGGTGAAGAAAGCTTTTGGTAGGCTGGCCTTTCTAAATCAGAGCTTTGAGTATAGGAGTTGGGATATAATGTTAAAATTATATAAGGCATTGGTGAGGCCAAATTTGGAGTACTGTGTACAGTTCTGGTCACTGAATTATTGGAAATTTGTCAACAAAATAGAGTACAGAGGAGATTTATTAGAATGTTACCTGGGTTTCAGCACCTAAGTTACAGAGAAAGGTTGAACAAGTTAGGTCTTTATTCTTTGGAGCGTAGAAGGTTGAGGGAGGACTTGATAGAGGTATTTAAAATTATGAGGGGGATAGAGTTGATGTGGATAGGTTTTTTCCATTGAGAGTAGGGGAGATTCAAACAAGAGGACATGAGTTGAGAGTTAAAGGGGCAAAAGTTTAGGGGTAACACAAGGGGGAAGTTCTTTACTCAGAGAGTGGTAGCTATGTGGAACATCCTTCCAGTAGAAGTGGTAGAGGCAGGTTTGATTTTATCATTTAAAAAAAATTGGATAGGTATATGGACAGGAAAGGAATGGAGGGTTATGGGCTGAGTGTGGGTAGGTGGGACTAAGTGAGAGTAAGCATTCGGCATGGATTAGAAGGGCCAAGATGGCCTGTTTCCGTGCTGTAATTGTTATATGGTTATAGATAGGTTGGATTTGTTTGCCCTGGAGCAAAGGAAGCTAAGATGTGACATGATAGAGGCTTATAAAATTATGAGAGGCATAAATAAGGTGGACAGTCTGTTTTCCACAACAGGGGTGTTGTAAACTACAAGACACAGGCTTAAGATGAGAGGGAAGAGATTTAAAAGCAATTTGTGAGTTAAATTTTTCACACAAGTAGTGTTGGAATCTGAAACAAGCTACCAGATGAGGTGGCTGAGGCAGGAACGGTAACAATACTTCAGTGATACATGGACAGATATTTACATAAATCAGTGGGAAATGAGAAACAAGAGATTCGGCAGATGCTGGAAATTTTGAGTAACACACAAAAATGCTGGGAAACTCAGCAAGTCAGGCAGTAAATTTGGAGCAGAATAAATAATGTTTCAAGCTAAGACCCTTTATCGGGACTGGTAAAGGAAGGGGCCAGGAGCTACCATAAGAAGGTGGTGGCAGGTGTTACAGGAGACCATGTCCGGGTGAAGGTGGTGGGGAGGAAGAGGGAATAAAGTAAGAAACTGAGAGGGAATAGGACTCAGGGATTCCCAACCTAGAGTCAACAAAACCCTTGCTTAATGGTATTGGTCCATGGCATAAAAAAGGTTGGCAACCCCTGAAGTAGGTGGAAGGGATAAAGGGCTGAAAAAGAAGGCAACTAATAGCAGAGGGCAGTGGACCATGGAAGAGAGGGAAGGAGATGGAGAAACAGAAGGAGATGATGGGCAGGTGAGAAGAGAAAAGGTGAAAGGGTAACCAAAATGGGGAGTGGAAAAAAAGGTGTGCAGGTAATTACCAAAAGTTCGAAAAATTGATGTTCATGCCATCAGGATTGCAGCTATACAGATGGAATATGAGGTATTACTCCTCCAACCTGAGTGTGGGCAAGCAGTCCCCAATCCATGTCGAATCTCACCGATGTGGAGGAGGCTGCACTGGGAGCACTGGATACAGTGGATGATCCAGACAGACTTACAGGTGAAGTGTTGCCTCACCTGGATGGACTTTCTATGGCCCTGAATAGTGGTGAGGGAAATATGTGTAGCACTTGTCCTCTTTGCAGATTAAGTGCCTGAAGGTAGATATGTGAGGAGGGACGAGTGGCCAAAGGAGTCATGTAGAGAGTGATCCCTACTGAAAGTGGAGAGTAGATGTGGGCGAGGAGGGAAAGATTGCTTCGTGATAGGATCCTGTTGAAGATGGTGGAAATTATGGAGAATGATGTGCTGGATACAGAGACTTGTGGGGTGGAAGCTAAAGACAAGGGCAACCCTATCCCAGTTATAACAAAGGAAGGATGGGGTATGGGCAGATGTGCAGGAAATGGTGGAGATAAGGACAAGAATAGCATTGAGCATCAACAGTGATAAAAGGAATTGGAAATTAATCCAGGAAAGTGGGATTAGTATAGACAGACATGATGGTCAGCATGGACCATGCTGTACAACTCGGTGTCTTAAAGATGAAAAGAGTGCAAGAAGAAAGAAACATCACTGATGAAATCACCAGTCTTATTGAGGAATCAGATGGATGTTCCCAATGATTAGACAGTTCCTTGTACTTCTCAAATTATTTTTAAGAAAAAGCAAAGAGCTGAATTCTCATCCCCATAGGGATAATTAGCATTCTCATTTTCATATCAGATCATGATCTTGTGACCATCTAGCTCAGATCTCTTCAGACCTTCCAATCAATATTATTATAAGCTTTATTCTACACCCTATCCTCGTTATATGCGTCTTCAGATAACGCGGATTCAGTTATGCGTCAAACCTATTTCTACCAACGTCTCCTTATATGCATCCAAAACTCAGTAATGGGAGGTTGTCGGGACGAGAAGCAACGCTTTCCCACCAGTACAAGTCACATGCACACGCTTCACAGTCTCACTCCCACCAGTCTCGCATTGGTTTCGGCAGTGTGTGGATGTGCTATCTTGTGCTCTTAAACTTTTGTTGTTATTACCTACGGTGCACTGATTTTGTGCTTGAAATATTTAACTATGCCTCCTAAGCGTCCTGGACTATCAGCCAAGCAGCACAGAACTGCTTTAACACTTGAAAAAAGGTTGGAAGTTATAAACAGGGCCACGTCAGGTGAAAGTAACACAGCTCTGGGACACTACCTCAGCCTGGGCGAGTCCACGATCAGAAACATGAAGAAAAATGCTGAGAAAATAAAAAGTACAGTAATTGATTCATCACAAGTGCCTTCAAAGATTGTTACCAAAGTGCGTAACCCGATTATGACAAAAATGGAGAAAATGTTGAGTTTGTACATTGAGCATGAAACAAAGAAAAAAAACAACATTCAGTTCTGATCATCTTCGTGTGAAAGCTTTGGAAATTTATCGTCGCCTTTGTTCAGAGGCTAGTGAGGAAGTGTCAAGTGATATTGTTAGCTTTAATGCAAGTAGGGCGTGGTTTTCTAAGTTTGTTAATCATCACAGGCTTCACAAATTGGCTGTGCGTGGTGAGCAAGCTAGTGCTGACCGCGAAGCTGCTGAACGCTACCCTTTGCAGCTGCAGGCTATGATAGCTGAGTTAGGCATCACACCAAAGCAGGTGTTTAATGCAGACAAGACCAGGCTTTTTTGGAAGTGTATGCCAAAACGCACTTACATAAGTAAGGATGAAAAGACTGCGTTAACTTTCTATGATTTATTACGTTGAATATTACCTTAAATTAATGAAATACGAATGTTGCCTTGTGGTATTGCTTTTGAGTCTTATTGGTATGAAAATGTGAATAAATTACAGATAAAACATATTTAGGAAGCCCTCCAGAATGCATCCCTATTTTCTCCATTTAAGTACTTATTCACATTATGCATTTTCCATACTATGCATCGACTGCAAGAAATGTATCCCCCGTATATAACGAGGATAGGGTGTAGTTGTGTAAGGGCATGGTGTCATTGTGCTAATCTTGCAAGCCTACTGGGAAAATAAACTGTAGGGAAAATGGGATATTTTTGTATTAGGACATTTTGGCAGAAGTAAAGGGTAGGTTAAGCAAGGAACTAATGCTTGATAGATGAAGAGCTAAAGAAAAGGTCAAGTCCAGTAGGAAAACCTTTTTTCAAGATGGTGCCAGCAATCATTGGCAAGATTCTGTGGGCTGCAGAAAATTGTTCCAAAACTGTATCACAGCCTGGTAAGGAAACACCAATACCCTAGAATGAAAAATTCTACAAATGTCGTGGATATGGCCAATCTATCATGGGTAAAGCCCTCCCAACCACTGAGCACATCTCATGAAACACTGCCATAGGAAAGCTGCATCCATCATCAGGGACCTCAACCACCCAGGACATGCTCTCTTCTCGTTGCTTGCATCAGAAAGATACATGAGCCTTAAGTCTCGCGCCACCAAGTTTAGGAACAGTTACTACCACTCCACCATCAGGCTCTTGAACAAAGGGGATAACTTCACTTGCCCCATCAATGAAGTGTTCCCACAATGTATGGACTCACTTTCAAGGACTCATCATCTCCTGTTCTTGATATTTTTTGCTTATCTATTTATATTATTGTTTCTTCTTTTTGCATTTGCAGTTTGTGTCTTCTGTACTCTGGTTGAAAGCTCTAGTTTGGTGGCCGTTCATTGATTCTGTTATATTTACTATCCTATAGATTTGTTGAGTATGCCCACAGGAAAATGAATTCCAGGGTTGTACATGACCAATGGAAAATAGTGCTGGAGAAATAGTAATGGGGGACAAAGAAATGGCAGATGGACTTAAGTATATTTCATCAGTCTTCACTGTAGCAGGTACTAGCAGTATACCAAAAATTCAAGGGTGTCAGGGAGTAGAAGTGAGTGTAGTTGCAATTACTAAGGAGAAGGAGTTTGTGAAGTTGAAAGGTCTGAAGGAAGCTACATAGGTCACCTGGACCATATGGACTACACTCCAGAGCTCTGAAAGTGGTAACTGAAGAGACTGTGGAGGCATTAGTAATGATCTTTCAAGAATCAGTTGATTCTAGAATGGTTCCTGAGGCCTCAAAATTTGCAAATATCACTCCACCCTTTAAGAAGGGAGGGAGGCAGAAGGAAGAATCTTATAGGCTGACCAGTGGTTGGCAAGATGTTAGAGTCCATCATTAATGATGAGGTTTTGGATATTGGACATAGGTGATAAAAACAGGTCAAAATCAGCATGGTTTCCTTAAGGGGAAATATTGCCTGACACACCTGTTAGAATTCCGTAAGAAAACAATAGGCTGGATAGATAAAGGAAAGTAAGAAGATGTTGTTTGCTTGATTTTCAGAAGGCTTTTGGCAAGATCCCGCTCATGAGGCTGTTAAACAAGATAAGAGTCCACGGTATTACAGGAAAGATACTAACATAGATAGGTGAACATGGCATAGGTCAAAGAGTGGGAATAAAGGGGCTTTTATGGTTGGCTGCAGGTGTCAATGTTGAGACTACTTCTTTTCATGTTATATGTCAATGATCTGTATGATGGAATTAGTGGCTTTTTGGCCATGTTTGAAGATGATACAAAGATAGGTGGACAGGTAGGCAGTGTTGAGGAAGCAGAGAGTCTGCAGAAGAACTTACACAGATTACGAGAATGGGCAAAGAGGTGCCAGATGGAATAGAATGTAGGGAAGTGTATGGTCATACACTTTGGTAGAAAGAATAAAGGTGTAGACCAGGGATTCCCAACCTTTTTTATGCCATGGACCAATAGCAGTAAGCAAGAGGTCTGCCAACACCAGGCTGGGAATCCGTGGTGTGGAGTATACTCTAAACGGAGCAAATTTAGAAATCAGAGGTGCAAAGGGACTTGTGAGTCCTAGTGCAGGATTCCCTAAAGGTCAACTTGAAGGGTGATTTGACAGAAAGGAAGGCAAATACAATGTCAGCATTCAAGAGGACTAAAACATAAAAGCAAGGGTGTAATATTGAAAGGCCAGATGCAAAGGAACTTGTGGCTGTATATTAACTGTGGTAGTCTGCAGCACACAAATATATATGACAGCTGGCTAAACGTTTCTTTACCATGGTTGACAATTACGTTTTCTTTAAATGCACAAGGCAGCTATTTATATTCCTAATTAAGGTTGGCTTCAGCAGGACAACAGTCCTGTCTCTATGTGTTTTATAAATTTAGATTGCAAACGTGGCAATAAAGACAACTATAGCCAGGACCACTGATGGACCATTAATGTTAGAGACTGCATTCAATGTACAGCCGATATGCAACACCAGAAAAATACGCACAGATGCAGAAGGTGCATCTTCTCCTTTATATCCTCTTACATTGAACAAGAATCATCAAGCTGCCTGTTCAGTCATGGAATGCCATTTTAAAACTTCATTTTGCCACCTCTCAGTAGCTAAAGGAATGAGGTCCAAAGGCAACACAATGAATGTCACAAGACCATCACATATGCAATTAAACAAGTTATCTGTAAACTGAAGATGAGCCTCTGGGGCCTAGGCAGAACCGAAGATACCACTTATGGACCATCAGCATCTCCTGTACTCTTGATAATGTTGTGCAGAACTGTGTTTAGACCTCTATGTAAAACGAGCACATCTGTTAAAATACATTTATTACAGCCCACATTTCTTTTCTAATATTGTTTGAATTTGTACTTGACTGACAAAGCTGGCTCAGTTTTTATTGGAATTTACACATTTTTTAAAAAATTATATGCCACTTTACAGATTGCTGAAACTGGTAAACTTTTATGTATGATTAAATAATCAAATTTGCAATAATTCTTGAGTATTTAATAAAACTCTGTATTCATTTTTAATATTTATTGAAGTACTATATATGTAAAACATTTTGTCCTATTAAATATTAACAGTTGGGTAAGACTTGGGTATTTATAATAGTTGCTTTCAGATAAAATTAGTGGCTTCTTGTATTTATTACTCCTGGAGGATTTTTCAGGACGTTTCTCAGACGTTATGAGCAAAATATGCAAATATTTGAACTGTAACTCCTTGGTTTACAAATCGGCAAAATGACTGCCTATTAATCTTTAGTCTTTAGACTAAGAATATATGGTTCATCTTGTTTTTGTAATGTGCACTACCAATAGCCAATTGTGCCTTGTGAACCTTGAAGCATTATAGTGTAATTACTTTCACTTTATAAATGTGTCTAAGAAGATTATACTTATTTCATGAAAACCTAGCTGTTTGAAATTCTTTATTAACATGCAAAAGTGTTCAGATGATTTATATATTTTAAGATACTCATTTAATATGGCTCTGAAATGCAGTATCATGATATATTGAAATCACTGCATCCCTAGAGAAGAAAAGCTGCAAGGCCCCCTGTCGACAAATGAACACCATTTTTAAACTATAATCCATTGAAATGCACCAGTAATTCTTTTTTTCTGTGAGGACACTCCCTGCCTGGTGTCACTATATGTGCTCTCATGGGATGAAATCAGCCAATAACAACCAAATCGCCAGATGTCAGGTTTATCAGGAATCCCAAAGGCCAATCAATGGAACAGCAGCATTTGCTGTGGGCAGAAGATCAAAGATTTCTGATCATTTCTTTGGGGCATTTTGTATGTTGCTCATCTTTCAGTTCACATTCACAGACAAAATTAAATACATTAACTCAAAGATCAGTGAAAATTTAAACCATCGTTGTTTCATAATTTTAAAAATTAACTATCCATGCCTTCTACAACAACAGATTACCAAAATTTTCATTGTATAGTTGAATATTATTTGTATTTCTATTTTTCTACTTAAAAGCCACTACACTAACAACAATTTGCCTTATTAAGTAATTCATTGCAATATGATACAAGGTTTTTCATTCCTTGTCCCCTCCCCATATGCAAAATGTAATTTAAAACAGCAAGCTAAATGAGCAAAATCTTTTTCTGGGGATTTGGTAAAACTGGTAAATCTAACGTAGAATGGGAGACTGCTTCGCTGAGCACCTACGATCTGTCTGCCAGAAAAAAAGTGGGATCTCTCAATGGCTACCCATTTTAATTCCACTTCCCAGTCCCATTCCAATATGTCAGTCCACAGCCCCCCTCTACTGTCACAAAAAGGTCGCACTCAAACTGGAGGCGCAACACCTTATACTCCATCCGGGTAGCCTCCAACCTGATGGCATGAACATTGATTTCTCAAACTTCTGGTAATTCCCTATTCCTTTTTCCCTCTCTCACCTATCTCCATACCTGCCCATCACCTCCCCCAGTGCTCCTCCCCCTTTTCTTTCTTCCATGGCCTCTGTCCTCTCCTATCAGATTTACCCTTCTCCAGCCCTTTATCTCTTTCACCAACTTCCCAGCCCTTTACTTCACCCCTCCTGGTTTCACCTATCACCTTGTATTTCTTCTTCCCTCCCCCCCCCCCCCCACTTTCTAACTCCTCATCTTTTGTTCTCCAGTCCTGCTGAAGGGTCACGGCCCGAAAGATTAACTATACTCTTTTCCATAGAGCAAACACGAGGAAATCTGCAGATGCTGGAAATTCAAACGACACACACAAAATGCTGATGAAGGGTCTCGGCCCGAAACGTCGACAGTGCTTCTCCTTATAGATGCTGCCTGGCCTGCTGTGTTTCACCAGCATTTTGTGTGTGTCTTTTCCATAGATGCTGCCTGGCCTCCCAAGTTCCTCCAGCATTTTGGGAAAGGTGAAGGGTTAGAGAAGACTGAATCTGATAGGAGAGGAGAGAGGCAAAGAGGAGAAAAGGAAGGAGGAGCAGCACCAGTGGGGAGATAATAGGCAGGTGAGAAGAGGCAAGAGGCAAGAAGCCAGAATGGGGAACAGAAGAAAAGGGAAGGGGGAAAGGGAAAAAAAATTATCGGAAGGAGAAGTGGATATTCATGCCATCAACCAGATGGAATATGTAGTTCCTCCAGCTTGCGTGGAGAGATGGGGTGAGGTAAACCAAACACATCTTTACCTTCCCCCACCCCTCCCCACTTTCCGCAGGAATCACTCACTCTGAGATTCTTTTGTCCATTCATCGCACCCACTAATTTCCCGCCTGGTATTTAACCCTGCAAGCAGCCAAAGTGCTACACCTGCCCACTTACCTCCTCCGTCACTTCTATTCAGGGCCCCAACCAGTGCTTCCAGGTGAGGCAAAACTTCACCTGCAGATATGCTAGAGCCTCTTCTAGATTGATGAGACCGATTGTATATTGGGAGACCACTTCATCGAGCATCTCCGCTCCATCCACTGAAAGTGCAACTTTCCATGGCCTCTTCTTGTGGCACAATGAAGTTAACCTCGGGGTGAAGAAGTAACACCTTATATTCCATCTAGGTAGCCTCCAGCCTGATGATATGAATATCGATTTCTCCTTCCATTAAAAAATATTTCCCTCCCCTCCGCACTTCTTCTATTCCCCACTCTGGCCTCTTACCTACCCATTACTCCTCCTACTTCCTTCCATTTCTCCTATCTTATCAGATTCCTTCCTCTCCAGCCTTTTACCTTTCCTACCCACTTGGCTTCACCCATCACCTTCCAGCTGTTCTCCTTGCCCTTCCCCCACCTATTTATTCTGGCATCTTGCCCCTTTCTTCCCAGTCCTGAAAAAGGGTCTCAGCCTGAAACATCAATTGTTTGTTCATTTCTATGGTTGTTGCCAGACCTGCTGAGTTTCTCCAGCACTTTCTATGAGTTGTAGTAAATATGATCTTGCAGTTGCCACCTGCATCTGGAAGGGAAAAGGCTCATCTTTTTTACACCGCTTTAACACCAAAGCTAAGTGAAGATTTTCTTTAAACAATAATTTCATTATCACCAACAAGTAACTTAATATTCTTGAAAACATTTTCACTTTAGATGATTAAGATTAAATGCTTCACTCTATGGAATTTATATCGACATCATGGGTTATACCTACAGAGAAATGCTGCAGTTTCATGCAGAGCAGCTGGTATTTACCCAAGCAATGGCCTGCAGGTTCAAGGCTCGTGAAAGTCTTGAATTTGATGACGTCTGTCCAGTAGCAATTTCCCCATCTGTGCTTTGAAGCTGGCAACCACGCCCAATCACAGCAATACTCCAGCACTCATGTTAGAGGAAATGTTAAAAATTATCTATGCCAGATTAGACAATAAAATTTTCCTCCATTGATTTCTGGGAGGTTTTGCAGTAAGGAATTAAGGTTTGTGATTGTGTGTCTTTTTTATTGTTTTAGTTTATTTAAATATTCTTCAGTCTGTTGGCAACTTTAGATCTTATGTTAATTATCTGATTTATTTGCAGTAGTTTTGGAATGCTTTTGAATGTTTCTGAACCAGCCACTAAAAAGGCTTAATGTAATATGGGTCTTTATAGACAACCTTGGAGCCAACATCTTTCAGCAAGGTGACCTGAGGACAATCACACAAGGCAAAAACAATTTTATTTTATAGGTCAGGCCCAGTGCCTTGAAAAAGTATTCAACCCCCACAACTATTTTCACATTTTACTGTCTCATTTTCTAAATTTAAAATACATTAAAGTGGGGTTTTTTGAGCTAATCTACAAAACATTGTGCATCATGTCCAAGCAAAAGAAAAATTCCAAAACCTGTCAATAATTTACTGATTTAAAACCAAAATTGTGAGTATTCATCCCCTTTACAATCACGAAACTTTCCTCAGGTTCAATATTACTTTACCAACTCACCATCTCCATTGTAAAGTATGGTGGAGGTAGCATCATGCAATGGGAATACTTTTCAGAAGCAGGGCCTAGAAATCTGATCCGGATTGATGGGAAGATGAATATTGCCAAATACAGAGATATCCTAGATAAGAACCTGCTAGGCTCTGCCAGAGCTGAAACTGGGGAGGAGGTTCATCTTTCAGCAGGACAACAACCCAAAGCATACTGCCAGAACAACCATGGATGGCTTCAGATGAAGAAAACTGATGCCCTTGACTGGCCCAGTCAGAACACTGACCTTAACACTCTGGGTTGACCTCAAGATTGGTGTCCACCACTGCTCCCCAACTAACCTGGCACAGCTTGAGCAATTTTGACAAATCTTACTCCATCATATTGTGCAAATTCAATAAAGATTTATCCAAAAAGATCACAGGCTTTAATAGTTGCAAGAGGTGGTTTAACTAAGTACTGAAGAAAGGGAGATGAATACTTATGGATGGCTGACATTTCAGGTTTTGAATTTTTAGTCTTTCCATGCTTTGCAATTTTCCTTTTTTTGGGCACTGCAGTGAAAAAAATGAACTTGTGATTCAGAAATAAAAATCCTCAGTTAAATTGATCAAAATCCATGGTAGTAATACTCATTTATGTGAACAAAGGGTTAAGAGCTGAATAATTTTTCAAGGCACTATATTCCAGGCACTGTGCCACAGTGTATTGAGGTATGGTATTTTAACAATCTTACACCATAGCTGATAGTCCCTTATCCTCATGTTAAATTCTCCTACATGCACAAACAAGGCAGGAAGGCCGGTTAAAATGATGTGAAACATTTAATTCACTCATTTTGCTTGCTGCATTTCCATGAGACCCATGTGCTATCCACAGATAAATGACTTAAAATACATTTTCTTGATTATGTACATTTATATACTCCTTCTTTGTCTTATCTGACTTATTATGCTGAATGGCTCTATAATAATTTACAAGGCTATTGTGTCTTCCCCACTTTTCTATTATATTACTAGTAACCCATTTCTGAAGGAATTTTATAAATGGACCAAGAAATTCCAAATGAAATTGTTCAATATAATCATTTTCTCATTGTAATCTACTGTTTTAGTTTATCCTATAATTACTCAAGAACAGAAGGAACTGTATATTCTGGATCAACCACAGTTGACATTTTTAGTTTCACTATTTCCACTGATTAATCATGGCAACTTTTTTTGAAATAGGCCAAAGCTATCACAGCAGTCAATCAATTACTCAGGACCACAAACTACTGACATATTCCTGAAGATATGCTGCATTCAATTAATAAACCACTCAATAAAAGGAACGATAAATTAGAGATCCATGATGGCCTGCAACCATCTTTTCCATTCTGTATTTATTCTTTATATTTTACTGTTTTTGTTTAAAAACAGGATATAGATATTTGTTGCCAAAGCCAACATTTATTCCCATTTCTAATTATCTTAGTTGGTAGCGAGTTTCTAATGTGAACCGTTATGCTCTTCTGTTGTCAAGAAGAAAGTTCTAGAATAAAGATCCATAAACAGTGAAAGTAAGGCACTGCATTTCTCTGCCACAATGATGTGCAATAATGAAAATGAACTGAATAGCCTTAGAGTTCCCCTGTGCTTACTGATGGATGTCACAGATTTGACAGAAGCTGTTGATGCTGGGGATTCAATGAGATAATGGCATTAAATATCAAGTCACAAACAAGAGAAAAATTTGCAGATGCTGGAAATCTAAGCAACACACACAAAATGCTGTAGGAACTCAGCAGGCCAGGCACCACCTGTGGAAAAAAAAAGAGTACAGTCACCGTTTCGGGCCGAGACCCTTCAGTAGGACTGGAGATAAAAAGATGAGGAGTTCCGCTGAAGGGTCTTGGCCTGAAACGTCAACTGAACTTTTTTCCATAGGTGCTGCCTAGCCTGCTGATTTCCTCCAGCATTTTTTGTGTTGCTTAGATGTCATGCAAGCTTTTCATCCTGTTGATAATGATTGCATCAAGCTTATGGTATGAGTGTTACTTGCCACTTTTCAGCCCATGCCAAAATGTCTGAAATTTGCTGTGTACAGATATGGGCTGCCGCATTTTCCTGAAGAATTCCTATTGGAATTGAACATGGTGAAGTCGTTATTGAGCGTTCCTATTTCCGACATTACAATGAAAGAAAGAATCATAGTAAAAACAGATGAACATGTCTGGGCTTAGGATATTACATTGAAGACACCTTTCAGTAATGTCCTTTGTGCTCAGATAGCTGATTTCCCAAGGCCATCACTCACCATCTTTTGAGAGGTAGGAACATAAATAAAAGCATCAGCAAGCCACTCTTGCATGATATGCAATTATGATTATGCTTGCCTTTACATCAGGGGTTCCCAGCCTTTCTTATGCAATGGACACTTCCCATTAACTGAGGGATTTGTGGACCCCTGGTTGGGAACCCCTGCTTTACATCAACACTTGCACAAACCCTATATTCCTTTATTTGCTTAATATCTAAAATTATGTCAAATCTCTTTCTTAAATGTACAAATCAAATGAGCCCCAAAGCCCTTCTTATCATAAAGTTCCAAGGATTTATATCCATTATAGTTAAGGCTTATTTTTAAATCTATGTCTTGAGTAGCCAATCCCTTAATATGATGTCTTGAAGTGTTCTTGTAGATAACCCTGCCAGGGAAAACACAGCCACATAGACTTAATAGGGTAGATGGTGGCTATGTTTCTTCTAAACTCAAGTAGCTATGACCTGATTTGCTTAATCTTTCTTCATACACATAGCCACTAACTCCATAATCAATCAGATTATCTAAATTTCAATAGATGTACAGTGGAGAGCATTCTGATTGGTTGTATCACAGGTTGGTGTGGAAGCTCCAACGCTGAAAAAGTGATGTGTACTCATTGAATGCGTATTACCTATGGATCCATAGTCTTTGCTATGAAGCTTAAGAAAGACTGCATGTTCAATATGAACAACTGGTTGCAAATATCCCACTCATTGGCACACCATACACAAGGGCATGCATTTGGGAGACCAGCTGTATGGATGGGGATGGATTGATATGATTTCCTGTTTGCCCTGCTACTATAAAATAATAGATTCGAACATTTCTCTAATAACTCATTTTGGATTGACTTGGTCTTTAAGTCTTTATTCTCTATCTCCTTCTTTTATTGAGGAGCATGGTTATATTTTTCCACAGCAATCAAGATCTTTGGAATTTTTTTCTTGTGGTATCTTTTCTGTTGCTACCACTATTTTAGGCAGGCTAATGAAAATCATAGACAGTGTGGCTGTGGTCAATTATGAGGGAAGAGAGATAAATTTATTAATATAGCTGAAGTTAAATTTCTTTTAAAAATCCAGAAAATGAACAATCGCAACCATAATTCTCAACAAAACTATATATCTTAATGTGAAATAAAAATATCCAATGCAAAACTGGTCCATCCTTGGGCATCTAAAACACTAAGGGTACACTTTTTGATTCGGAGCAAGAAGGCTGCAAGTGGAATGGCTAAGGATTTCCGGAGCGAAGGCATTTTACTATTCCGGGTAAAAGAGAGGCAAGACTGTTCAGGCGCATGACATCAGCCAGTAGAGGGGGAAAAGTTTAAAAAAGACCGCCATACCAAGCGGGCAGCGGAGTGATAGGTGGCAGAGTGATAGGGCTTTAGCTCAACAGACTTAGGTAAACCTACCTTGCCTCATTACCACCTGTGTTAATTGCAGAAAGGAAGTATGTGTGTAAGGCCAGTTTTCTGTGCTCAGGTGTCAGATGTGGGAGGTCCTGGAGTCTCCCAGCCTCCCGGACAGCCACATCTGCACCCGGTGCATCGAGCTGCAGCTCCTAAGGGACTGCATTAAGAAACTGGAGATGCAGCTCGATGACCTTTGACTGGTCAGGGGGAGAGAAGAGGTGATAGAGAGGAGCTACAGGCAGGTGGTCACACCGGGGCCATGGGAGACAGACAAGTGGGTCACTGTCAAGAGAGGGAAGGGGAAAGAGTCAGGTACTAGAGAGTACACCTGTGGCTATACCCCTTGACAATAAGTACTTCTGTTTGAGTACCATTGGGGGGACAGTCTACCTAGAGGAAGCAACAGTGGCCGCGTCTCTGGCACAGAGTCCAGCCCTGTGGTTCAGAAGGGTAAGGAAAGGAAGAGGAAGGCAGTAGTGTCAGGGGACTCTATAGTTAAGGGGTCAGACGGGCAATTCTGTGGACGCAGGAAAGAAATGCTGATGGTAGTTTGCCTCCCAGGTGCCAGGGTCCGGAATGTTTCAGATCACATCCACGATATCCTGCAGTGAGAGGGAGAACAGCCAGAGATCACGGTACATATTGGTACCAACGGCATAAGTAGGAAAAGGGAAGAGGTCCTGAAAACAGACTACAGGGATTTAGAAAGGAAGTTGAGAAGCAGGACCTCAAAGGTAGTAATCTCAGGATTACTGCCTGTGCCACACGACAGTGAGAATAGGAATAGGATGAGGTGGAGGATAAATGCGTGGTTGAGGGATTGGAGGAGGGGGCAGGGATTCAGAATTCTGGATCACTGGGACCTCTTTGGGGCAGGTGTGACCTGTACAAAAAGGACGGGTTGCACTTGAATCCCGGGGGACCAATAGCCTGGCGGGGAGGTTTGCTGAGGCTACTAGGGAAGAGTTTAAACTAGAATTGTTGGGGGTTGGGAACCGAACTGGGGAAGAGGCAGTTGGCTCACAAATAGAGAAAGCTTGGAGACAATGTGTGAGGGAGAATCGGCAGGTGATAGAGAAGGGATGTGCTCACCGACGGTTTGAGATGTGTCTATTTTAACACAAAGAGTATTGTGAACAAAGTGGATGAGCTTAGAACGTGGATCAGTACTTGGAGCTATAATGTGGTGGCCATTACAGAGACTTGGATGGCTCAGGGACAGAAATGGTTACTTCAAGTGCTGGGTTTTAGATGTTTCAGAAAGGACAGGGAGGGAGGAAAAAGAGGTGGGGGCATGGCACTGTTGATCAGAGATAGTGTCACGGCTGCAGAAAAGGTGGACGTCATGGAGGGATTGTCTACGGAGTCTCTGTGGGTGGAGGTTAGGAACAGGAAGGGGTCAATAACTTTACTGGGTGTTTTTTTTTTATAGGCCGCCCAATAGTAACAGGGATATAGAGGAGCAGGTAGGGAAATAGATCCTGGAAAGTTGTAATAATAACAGAGTTGTCGTGATGGGAGATTTTAATTTCCCAAATATCGACTGGCATCTCCCTAGAGCGAGGGGTTTAGATGGGGTGGAGTTTGTTAGGTGTGTTCAGGAAGATTTCTTGACATAATACGTCGATAAGCCTACAAGAGGAGAGACTGTACTTGATTTGGTAGTGGGAAATTAACCTGTTCAAGTGTCAAATCTCTCAGTGGGAGAGCATTTTGGAGATAGTGGTAATAATTCTATCTCCTTTACAATAGCATTGGAGGGAGATATGAACAGACAAGCTAGAAAAGCATTTAATTGGAGTAAGGGGAATTATGAGGCTATCAGGCAAGAAATTGGAAGCTTAAACTGGGAACAGATGTTCTCGGGGAAAAGTACGGAAGAAATGTGGCAAACGTTCAAGGGATATTTGTGTGGAGTTCTGCATAGGTATGTTCCAATGAAACAGGGAAGTTATGGTAGGGTACAGGAACCTTGGTGTACAAAGGCTGTAATAAATCTAAACAAGGAGAAAAGAAAAGCTTCCAAAAGGTTCAGAGAGCTAGGTAATGTTAGAGATGTAGAAGATTATAAGGCTAACAGGAAGAAGTTTAAAAAGGAAATTAGGAAAGTCAGAAGGGGCCATGAGAAGGCCTTGGCGGGCAGGATTAAGGAAAACACCAAGGCATTCTGCAAGTATGTGAAGAGCAAAAGGATAAGACGTGAAAGAATAGGACTTATCAAGTATGACAATAGGAAAGTGTGTATGCAACCGGAGGAAATAGTACAGGTACTTAATGAACACTTTACTTCAGTATTCACTACGAAAAAGGATCTTGGTGATTGTAGTGATGACTTGCAGCAGACTGAAATGCTTCAGCATGTAGATATTAAGAAAGAGGATGTGCTGGAGCTTTTGGAAAACATCAAGTTGGATAAGTTGCCAGCAGCAGATGAGATGTACCCCAGGCTACTGTGGGAGGCGAGGGAGGAGATTGCTGAGCCTCTAACAATTATCGCTGAATCATCAATGGGGATAGGAGAGGTTCCGGAGGATTACAAGGTTGTGGATGTTGTTCCTTTATTCAAGAAAGGGAGTAGAGATAGCCCAGGAAATTATAGACCAGAGAGTCTTATTTCAGTGGTTGGTAAGTTGATTTAAAAGATCCTGAGAGGCAGAATTTATGCACATTTGGAGAAGTATAATATGATTAGGAATAGTCAGCATGGCTTTGTCAAGGGCAGGTTGTGCCTTACGAGCCTGATTGAATTTTTTGAGGATGTGAGTAAACACATTCATGAAGGAAGAGCAGTAGGTGTACTGTATATGGATTTCAGCAAGGCATTTAATAAGGTACACCATGCAAGGCTTATTGAGAAAGTAAGCAGGCATGGGATCTAAGGGGACATTGCTTTGTGGATCCGGAACTGACTTGCCCACAGAAGGCAAAGAGTGGTTGTAGACGGGTCATATTTCACATGGAGTTTGGTGACCAGTGGTGTGCCTCAGTGATCTGTTCTGGGACCCTTACTCTTCGTCATTTTATAAATGACCTGGATGAGGAAGTGGAGGGATGGGTTAGTAAGTTTGCTGATGACACAAAGGTTGGAGGTATTGTGGATAGTGTGGAGGGCTGTCAGAGGTTACAGCAGGACATTGATAGGATGCAAAACTGGGCTGAGATGTGGCAGATGGAGTTCAACCCAGGTAAGTGTGAAGTGGTTCATTTTGCTAGGTCAAGTAAGATGGCAGAATATAGTATTAATGGTAAGACTCTTGGCAGTTTGGAGGATCAGAGGGATCTTGGGGTCCAAGTCCATAGGACGCTCAAAGCAGCTGCGTAGGTTGACTCTGTGATTAAGAATGCATACGGTGTATTGGCCTTCATTAATTGTGTAATTGAATTTAGGAGCCAAGAAGTAATGTTGCAGCTATATAGCACCCTGGTCAGACCCCACTTGGAGTACTGTGCTCAGTTCTGGTCGCCTTATGACAAGAAGGATGTGGAAGCCATAGAAAGGGTGCAGAGGAGATTTACAAGGATGTTGCCTGGATTGGGGAACATGCCTTATGAAGACAGGTTGAGTAAACTCGTCCTTTTCTCCTTGGAGTGACAGAGGATGAGAGGTGACCTAATAGAGGTGTATAAGATTATGAGAGGCATTGATCGTGTGGAGGCTTTTTCCCAGGGTTGAAATGATTGCCACAAGAGGACACAGGTTTAAGGTGCTGGAGAGTAGGTACAGAGGAGATGTCCAGGGTAAGTTATTGTTTTTTTAAAAAATTTATGCAGAGAGTGGTGAGTGCATGGAATGGGCTGCTGGCAACAGTGGTGGAGGCAGATACGATAGGGTCTTTTAAGAGACTTTTGGATAGGTACAGGGAGCTTAGAAAAGTAGAGGGCTATACGTAAACCTAGTAATTTTGTAAGGTAGGGACATGTTCAGCACAACTTTGTGGGCCGAAGGGCCTGTATTGTGCTGTAGGTTTTCTATGTTTTAAAAAACCCTTATGATATTGAGGTATCTGAGGATTGGTAGAGATTTAGAAACTAACAGTGGCTGATTAAAAAACATCTGATATAAAGTAAAATAATATTTTAGTAAATTGGACTATAAGACCACAAGATATAGAAGCAGAATTAGGCCATTTGGCATCTTGAGCAAGTAATGAAAAAAATAAGATCTTCTGCAATTTTGTAAAATGAAAAATAACAAACATAAATGTGAGCACTCTGTAAGCCTAGGCATGATAGACTTTAAATGTCAGGTAAAGAAATGGTAGAGGCAGCACACATTTTGTATCCCACTACACTACAGCACAGATTAAATGAACCAAAAGTGGAAATATGAAGATCTGATGACAATATTGTTTTAAAATATTCATTAAGAAATATAATCGAAAAGTTCAGAGTAAAAGATAACAATCCTCCAAACCCTATAGTATGCACCTTAGGGGTTTTAAAACAAGATACTAGATTCTAGAAATTCCATGGATTGGAAGGCACCACCTACATTAGCCTTACTTCACAACTAACCACCACCTAACCTGCCATCTTGCCAATTTTCTACCCGTGCTGTTAGGCTTTTATTCCATGGCCTTCAACCTTTTGTAGAAGCCTATTTTGTGACACTAACAAAACACATTTTGGAAAACTATGTAAATCATATTACCTCCAACCTTTTCTGTTGTATCATTAAACACAATATGCTTTTCATAATCCCATTAAATTATTCTCCAATATATCCACATTTATCTAAATGATTATTACTTCCATTCTGGATTATTCTTCCTACAGCATTTCCCACTACTTCAGCTGACTGCTCAGTGGTTACTGGGTTATCACTACATACCCTACATATCACTGTTCCATACCCCACTGCAATACTAAGATAAGGAGTGCCTACCATTCCACACCCAGACTGCATTTCAGTAAATTGGATCACTTGGCTGTCCTTTTCCTACCTGCATACAGGGAGAGGCTAATGTGCAAAGTTTCAGAACAAAGAGGTGGTCATGGGAGGCAGAGGAGCGGCTACGGGATTGCTTCAAATCAGTGGAGTGGGCCGTGTTCAAGGATTCATCTATGGATCTGAATTAATACACAACGGTTGTCACAAACTTTATTAAAATAGTTGTAGACAAGTTCATCCACACAAAACCATTCAGAGTCTTCCCCAGTCAGAAGCCCTGAATGAACCATGAGATCAACAATCTGCTGAGAGTCAGATCAGTGACCAAGGAAGTTACAAGAGGTCCGGGTATGGACTAAACTTGAATCTGTGAGGGAATCACAACAATTGTGGAAGGGCTTGAAGACTACCATCCCTTATAAAGCAACACAAGCAACTGCAGTGCTTCACTTCCAAATGAGCTCAATGCCTTCTATGCTTGCTTTGACCATCAAAACATGGAGGAACCATCATACTCCCACAGCCCCTGATGATACTATGACTTCAGTCTCTGATGCTGATGTGCGAGCAGCCTTTAGGAGGGTGAACCCTCAAAAAACATCTGGCCCAGATGGGGTACCTAGCCTAGAACTAAAGACCTGGAGAGTGTTCTCCAAGATGTTTAATCTTTCTCTTCGACAGTCTGAGGATCCACTACTTCAATTATACCAGTGCCAAAGAAGAAGTTGCAACCTGCCTCAATGACCATCATCCAGTAGCACTTACATCCACTTTGAGGAAGTGCTTTGAGAGGCTGGTGATGAAACGTATTAACTGAGATGAGACTTAGATCCACTCCAATTTACCTACTGGAGCACCAGGTTCACAGCAGATGCTATCTCATTGGTTCTTTACCTAACCCTGGAACATCTGGACAGCAAAGATAAATACATCAGGATGCTCTTTTATCAACTACAGCTCAGCATTCAATAGCAACATCCCTGAAAACTATTCAATAAGCTCCAAGACCTTGGTCTCAATACCTCCTTGTGCACATGAATTCTCGATTTCCTCACTTGCAGAACCCAGTCAGTCGGATTGGCAACATCTCCTCTATGATCTCCATCAACACAAGTGCACCACAAAGCTGTGTGCTTAGCCCCTTGCTCCACCTGCTTTAGTGTGACTAAGTACAGCTCCAATGCCAAATTCAAGTTTACTGACAACACCACTGTCATAGGCCAAATCAAAGGTTGTGATGAATCAGCATATAGGAGGAAGATTGAAAATCTGGCTGGGTGATGGCATAACAACAACAGGAGCTGATTATTGACTTCAGGAAAAGGAAACCAGTTGTCCATGAGCCAATCCGCATCTCAGGATCAGTGGAGAGGGTCACCAACTTTAAATTCCTCAGTGTTATTTCGGAGGATCTGTTCAGGACACACCACACAAGTACAATTATGAAGAAAGCACAGTAGTGCCTCTGCTTCCTTAGGAATTTACAAAGATTCAGAATGACATTGAAAACTTTGATAAACTTCGAGGTGAAGAGTATACCGAATGGCTGTGTCACAAACAGGTATTGAAAGACTTGAACGGAAGACTTCCCTTGAAAGGAAAATCCTACAAAAAGGAGTGGATATGGCTCAGTCCATCACAGCCTTCCCCACCTTTGAGCATATCTACATGAAACACTATCACAGTAACACAGCACCCATCATCAGGGACCCCCACCCCCCAGGCTATGTTCTCTTCTCTTAGATACAGAGATGTCAGGGGTGAGTTGTTGTTGTTTGTTCACGCAGAGAGTGGTGAGTGCGTGGACTGGAATGCCAGCAGTGGTGGTTGAGATGGATACAATAGGGTCTTTTAAGAGACTCCTGGATAGGTACACGGAGCTCACAAAAATAGAGAGCTATGGGTAACTCTATGTAATTTCTAAGGTAAGGCCATGTTTGGCACAGTTTTGTGGGCCAAAGTGCCTGTATTGTGCTGTAGGGTTTCTGTTTCTTACTGCTGCCATCAGATGGAAGGTGACACCACCAGGTTCAACCCCTCAACCATCAAGGCTCTTGAACCAAAGGGGATAACATCACTTGTCTCATCACTGAAAAAGTACCCACTTTTAAGGACTCTTCATCTTATGTTCTTGACATTTATTGATTATTTATCAATATTTCTTTCTTTTTGCATTTGCAGAGTTTGTTGTCCTTTTCACACTGGTTCAGCAAATCTTGGGAGAAATCTCCATTGTATACTCTGGTCATTCCTGCTGTATGACACCATGAATTCCAAATATGCCCGTCAGTGTTTTCCACTGCTACATTCACTTTATATCTATGAAATCATCGGGTAGATGGAGCTCGTCAGCCTGGGAAGGCAGTCTATCTAAGAGAGGGAAAACTCTGATTTCAAACCTCCACTGCCTTGCAGCCATACCCACTCATGGGAAAGGCTTCGGGAGTAAACCCTGAGGACAAATCCGGAGCTAGAGTCCCTAAGGCAATCTGACGTTGCCTTCAACCTCTTTTAGGTAACTCCATCGACGACACTGGTGCCAAGCTGTATCAGCCCTCGGACAACATCGATGTCGTAGAGAGGGGAGACTTGCTGCATGGGCAACTGCTGGTCTTCCATACAACCTTGCCCAGTTCTGCGCCCTGGAAACTATTCCAGACACAGATCCATGGTTTTGCGAGACTAACGGATGCCACCACCATCTACAATCATTTCCTTTCCTGGTTCACCCTTTCCAAGTGCAATGGGTTGAATTTGATTTCCCATTCTGAACTGATACCTTTCTCTAGATCAGTGTTCCACAAGGTGGGTGATATTGCCCCTGGAATCAGTGGGGGTATCTAAGGGGACAATAAAGATAAAGGAGGCAGAAGAGAGCACTCAGTAGCAAGGGGAGTAGCTGGGGGATTACAGGTTTAAATGAAGAAATTAATTATTTTAAACCGATTAAACATGCATGCAATGTTTCCAACCAACACCCAGTACAGTGGGAATTTTTTCATTGGAGAGATTGGGCTAAGTTGTGCCAAATCAATAATGCGACAACGTAAGCAGCATCACATAGTGAGCAATGAAGCCGTTAGTCAAAGTTGGGTGCAGCAGCAGAAGCAGGATTTTTTTGGTGTTAGCAAATCAAATAAGTTGGTGAAGTTATGGATGGGTGTGGAGTCAGGAGGGAGCAACATGGTATGTGAGTGAACATAAGAAGGGGTAATAGCCACATATTAAACCATGATGGCTACAGTACTTGATACAACATTTCATTGCCCATTGCTAAATCTGGAAAGACCCATAGAATTGGAGACGAACTGATTCTACCAGCAGTAAGAGAATGTCTGAGTACAGTTTTGTATAAATCATCAGACTAAATAATTAAAGTGATTCCACACAGTGACAACTCTGCTCAAAGACGAATAGATGAAATGTCTGAGAATGTGGAAGATACATTGTGCAACATACTAAAGATAACAGAATGTGCTCTACCATCAACTTTGCCAGGCAACAAATCTTTGCTTCTTGGTTACGTTTGCTTCATAAAAGATGAAAGCATGGTTCAAGAGTTGTTATTTGCAAGGGGTCTAGAAACAGACACAAAGGGAGATTCAATATTTTGGGTTGTTGAGTAGTGTTTACTTTTTTTAAAAAAGAGGATATGCAACTCACCGATGTTCTTGCTTGTGCAACAGACAGGGCACCATCAATGAAATGACACCACAATAGGATTATTACTTCCTTGAAAAAAAATGGTATCTAACATATTTAACATTCACTGTGTAACTCACAGTTATTTTGTTACAAAATACCCACAGGATCAGCTGCACAAATCATTAAATACTGTTATCAGTGGTATAAAAAAAATTTCTCATATTTTACCGGGATTTTTCCCACTTTATAATTTCTTGATGCTCGTCTCATTACTTATTTTCCTACCTAACTTCGCATTTAAGCAAATCTAGCAATCATAACATTTGTGTCTACATCCAAACCAATGTCTAAATTCTCTTTCTGAACTGTAGTGTTCTCCGACTCTAAATAAATAAGCGTAATTTCTCTTTCACAAAACCAAATTTACTCTGGCTAATTATCGCAAATACCATTACAATAGAAGCTAAGTGCCCTGCTATAAACCCTTAAATGTAGCTTTTAACATTTTACCAATAACAGTGATTTAGCTAACTAATTTTGTTTCCTGCCTTTTACTTCCATCACTTTTTCAATAATGGAGGGAAGTTATTCAAAAAAGTAGGGAGCTAGAAACCAGCAAAGGTTCCCATTAAAGATTGGCTATTTTCCAAATCTAACAGAGATTTTTGGAAAATGAAACCAATACAGCAGCTTTCAAAACCCTAAGCTTCAGTTCATTAGGACCCAGAAACTTGTCAGCACACAGCTCCAACAATTTGCACAGTATTACTATTCTGATAATTGTAATTGCCTGCTAATTAATGGTGTCATGGTGGTGAAGTAGTTAACACAATGCCATTATTATGCTCCAGCAACCCAGGTTTGAATCCAAGGCTGTTCGTAAGAAGTTTGTACGTTCTCCCAGTGATCACATGGCTTTCCTCTGGGTGCTTCAGTTCCTCCTATATTCCAAAGAAGTACTGATTAATTGGTCACATAGCTGTAATAGAGCAGCACGGAAGGGCTTGTTACCACGCTGTATATCTAAACGGAAAAGAAAAATCTTCCTTTACTTCTCTTTTCTAACTTACATTCATTTCTGGGATGTTACTTGGATACTCAACAGTGATGACAGATGCAAAATGACTGTTTAATTCATCCATTATTTCCTTCCTTTCCATTATTAATTTTCCAGATTTCTTTTCTAACCATTACCCTTTGCTTAGTTCTATAGTCACTTTTGAATCTAGTTTGCCACTTTCCCTTAGATAACACAACAGATGATGGGTGTCCTGCCGAAGTATCTTGACCAAAAATGTCAACTACTTAGTCCCCCCCCCAGATGCTACCTGGCCTGCTGAGTTTTTCCATCTTTGTGTGTGTTGCTGGATTTCTAGCATCTCCAAATTTTCTCTTGTAGATGATGGGTGTGGATATTTTTACTTTCTTGATTAATTTATCCTGCAATGCTGTCAAATTCCTTGATGAAATCCGTGTACATTCAGGCTTCATTACTCACAAGAAATAGAAACACAAAATTTCCACAGATGACAATAAGCATAGATACCACTGAAACCCTCTCGCATATGTAATACATACTCCAAAATAAACATAAGTGATCAGCTTTGAAATCACAAGCTGTAGCTGTGTAACCAAAAAGTACTCTATTAGAACAGCAGCTTTAAGCTTGCGCAGCCTGGAGCCATTGACATTAGTGGCCTGGAAACTGCTGGGTGTTTAAAGCATTAATCTTATTTGGTTGGTATTGACAAGCATCATAAACAAAGCTATATACATTCCCAAACTTGAGGCATTTCAAATCATTTGGTATGGTTCAACTTTATTAAAAAAAGATTCCAAATGGAGCTGCCTTTGCTAAAAAACACAGATCTGCAAATTGCAAATCATTGGAAAAAAGGAACAGAGTACGGTATATCACATTTAATGCACTACTGCAATCAAATTCCCTTTCCAAGCTACCATCTCAAATGATCAAACTTCCCATAGCAAATCTGTAATGATAGCTCTCAAGTACCTTCTCTTCTCTATATGCAGATTTATGCTCCCAGAATTTTTCCCATGTCAGGCAGATCAGTCTGGAGTCACTTAATTTGTACTTTTCTTTTAAATGATGGTACCATGGTCAGTCTTCCAATTCTCAATCATATAGCAAACGAGTACTAGAAAATGATATTCAATCAAAGTGTTACTTCATCCCATTTTCTTTGCAAATCGGTAATACGTTTTATCCAATTCTGGTAACTTGTCTACTTCTTAAAATTCTAGATACCTTATTGCCTTCTTCTCTAAACCAATTATTTCTGGTGTTTCACATTTTCCTCCTTAAGGGCTAATGCCTAGATAAACCTATAGCAGTTAGGACTTACAGACAGAGTTGTAGAACACTATAGCACAGAAACAGGCCCTTCAGCCCATCTAGTGCCAAACCATACCTTAATATCTCTCAAACACTGTGGACATCTCTAAACCTGTTATCCTTGCCCTTTTATTCTGAGGGGAACATACAAACTCCATACTCTCAAAATTTCACTTTTGAAGGCCTCTCACATACCAAGTACACATCTTTGCCAGAAAGCTACTTCTCCCAATCCACACTTGCCAGATCCTTTCTAATACCATCAAATTGGCCTTTCTCCAATTTTTAATTTAACCCACAGACCAGATCAATCCTTCTCCATAATTACCTTGAAACTAATAATTACTTGAGAAACCGAGTTAGAGAAAGGTTGAATAGGTTATGACTTTATTCCCTGGAGCGTAGAAGAATGAGGGGAGATTTGATAGAGATGTATAAAATTATGATGGGTATAGATAGAGTGAATGCAAGCACAGGCTTTTTCCACAGGCTAGGGGAGAAAAAAAACTAGAGGACATGGGTTAAGGGTGAAAAGGGAAAAGTTAAAGGGAACATTAGGGGGAGTTTCTTCACACAAAGAGTAGTGGGAGTGTGGAATGAGCTGCCAGATTAAGTGGTAAATGCAGGCTCACTTTTAACATTTAAGAAAAACTTAGAAAGGTACATGGATAAGAAGGGCATGGAGGGATATGGTCTAAAGGCAGGGCAGTGGGACTAGGCAGAAAAATGGTCTGGCACAGCCAAGAAAGGCCAAAAGACCTGTTTCTGTGCATTGGTTCTATTGTTCTAATAGCATTATGACACTAGATGCAAAGCATTCCCTATACAAACTTCTATCACCTTCCTTGTCTCATTCCCTAATAGGAGATGTAGTATCACATTCTCTCTAGCTGGGACTTGTATGTACTGATTCAGGAAACTTTCCTGACCACATTTTTCAAACCCTTTCCCATCCAGTCCTTTTACAGTATGGGAGTGCCAGTCAATATGTGTTAAGCTAAAGTCTTCTTCCATCACAACCTTATGTTTCTTGTAACAGTGTGCGATCCTTTTACAAATTTGTTCCTCTAAATCCTGCAGACTGTTGGGTGGTCTATAATATCATCCCATTAATATGGTCATACCTTTCTTATTCCTCTGTTTACCCATAAAGCCTCACTGGACAAGCTCTCTAGTCTCTCTTCTCTGAGCACCGTCATGACATTTTCCCTGACTAGTAATGCCCCCACTTCTCCTTTAATCCCTTCCGCTCTTATCACGTCCAAAACAATAAAGCCCCGAAACACTGAGCTGCCAGTCCTGCTCCCCCCCCCCAACCATGTGCTGATCCATGCCCTAAGCTCATCCACCTTTCCTACAATACACCTTGCAGCTCAGAACATTAGCCCCACCATGCTCGACATTTTGATTCCAGACTTTGGATGTAGGTTTAACAACATATTTCTGCACAACCATTCCACTACCTGTTCTGATGCTCTGGTTCCCACCCCCATTTAACTCTAGTTTAAACCCACTCCCCCCGCAGCACTAGCAAACCTTCCTACTATGATTCTTCCATCTCCTTATGCAGACCACCATTTTATCACTAGTCAGAGCTACTTTCCTCTACCAAGATATGAGGGGTGATTGATAAGTTCATGGCCTAAGGTAGAAGGAGTCAATTTTAGAAAACCTAGCACATTTATTTTTCCTACATCTACACACTTAGTCCAGCGGTCGTGGAGCATACGGATCCTTTCTTTGTAGAAGTCGATGTCTTGGACCTCCAGAAGTGGTGATTGATAAGTTTGTGTCCTAAGGAAGAAGGAGCTGAGTTATTAACTTCAAACTTCCTGCATTTTCACTCAAAGAGTTGAACTGCATGTGCATGTAACGAGAACTGTATAACTCATCTCCCTCCACTTTAGGCCGCCTGGAGGTCCAAGACGCTACCGTTACATGTACATGCAGTTCAACTCTGAATGATAATGCAGAAAGTCTGAAGTTAATAACTCATCTCCTTCTACCTTAGGCCACAAACTTATCAATCACCCCCGCTGTGGATCATTTCTACAAAAACGGGATCCGTATGCTCCACAACCGCTGGACTAAGTGTGTACATGTAGGAGGGGGCTATATTGAAAAATAAATATGCTACGTTTTCTAAAATTGACTCCTTCTACCTTAGGCCACAAACATATCAATCACCCCTCATATATTCTTTCCTTCAACCTTAGACCTACAAATCACAAATTTCTATTGTTTTCAACCTTGCACTAGGAGCTTTTGTACTTCACTGCAGTTTGATCCCTCAATTAAAAACTCTTGGAAATTTAACTCTTTGCTGGGGTTATATTCATTTTTAATAAATACAGAACAATTTCACAATTCATTATTTTTACTTGTATGACTATGTCAGCCTTGCAAATCTCAGGCACAGAATAGATTTAAATAATTTTCCAATGGCAAGATGAAAGAAAAATGTAAAATTAAAAGAGCAAATCACAACACCCAATAAAAATAAGGACAATGTTGATGGAAGATATAACATGCTGCCTCTCTGACTAAAAATCCTATTCATCTCCTACTGTATTTCAAATGATGTCGGACAAGTTTATCCGCAGAATCACTTGTATTTGTATTTCACAGCAAGTATGTGCAAAAAAAAAGTACTGTATATACAGAATGCATGAGGATGAGCTTGGGGCATGAAGTCACTGGAACACACCCAGTTTTAAATGACAATCATTCAATTTATACTGGCTTGGAGATGGCAATGTTCATTAGTAGTTGTTCAATCACCTTTTATAATTATTATCAAATCTGATATCTGAGAAATTAGCAAAAATAAGCCAAAGCAAAAACAATTCTAGTGAAATTGATAAAAAACCAAAACTATGAAGAAAAAAATAACCACACTTCTCAGATCTGTCAGGTTAGTCAGTTTTAGCTTGGCTGTTTATTTTTTTAGTTTGCATAATCTGAAAAAAGATTGTTTTTATATTCACAGATGAAGAAAATACAAATAGATTTCCTCCTCCACCAATCTCCATTGCCATAGGAACCAGTCTTTAGTGAATTCAATTCTCTGTTAAAAGCAGAGGATAAAGCATTTGCTGCACGAGTTGATAGTGAAGAGCGTGTATATGGTGTGCTGGCCTTCATCAGTTGGGGGACTGTGGTGCTTGGACGTAGTGGTCTGGTTGCACTCTTATTCCCCCAACCTGGAACATCTAATAATTAAGTGCCATCCCTTCTACTTACCAAGAGAGTTCGCCTACGTGATTCTGACCGCAGTTTACATACTATCAAAGGCCAATGCCAAGAAAGCACTCAAGGTATTGAGTGCCATGACTGACATAGAAGAAGCAACCTACCCTAACTGTTTTCCACTTGTTTTCAGGGACTTCAGCCAGGCTTGTTTGAAGGAATCTCTGCCCAATTATCATCAATTTATCACCTGCGGCACTAGGGGTCCCAATACACTCAACCATTGTTATTTACGATTAGGAATGCCTACTGTTCAATCTCTAGACCACATTTCAGAAAATCTGATCTTCTATCTGGCTGTTCTCCTATCTGCATACAGATTGAGGCTAAAGAGCAAGGGTCCAGAAGTAAGGACAACAAAAAGGTGGTCATGGTAGAGAGCTTGAATGTATCACCTCCTACAAAATGAAACCAAGTGACATGTGACAATAAGGTTTTGCTCCAAAATGAATTCAAAGCCTTTTATGCTTGCTTTGACTGTCAAAACATGGAGGTATCTTCACAAACTCCCATAACTCCTTGTGACCATGTGATTTCAGTCTTTGAAGAAGACATGAGAGTACCCTTCAGGAGGGTGAACCCACAGAAAGCAACCAGCCCAGAGGACCTGTGCTATTCAACTGGCTGATGTATTCACTGATATCTCTAACGTTTCACTTTGACAGTCTGAGATACCCACCTGTTTCAAGCAGGCTTCAATTATATCAGTGCCCAAGAAGAATGTGATAACCAGCCTCAAACACTATCATCCAGTAATACTTATATCCATCGTGAGGAAGTGCTTTGAGAGGTTTGTGATGAAATATATCAACTCCTGCCTGAAGAGCAACTTCCACTCCAATTTGCCTACTGTCATGACAGGCCAATGCCAGATGCCATTCCATTGTTTCTTCACTCAGCACTGGAACATCTGGACAGTAAAAATGCATACGTCAGGATGTTCTTTATTGATTGCAGCTCTGCATTCAATACTAACATCCCCTCAAAACTAATCCAAAAGCTCTAAGACCTTCTTGTGCAACTGTATCTTCAATTTCCTCACTTGTAAACCCATCAGTTTGAATTAGCAACAACATCTGGCTGAATGGTGCCACAACAAAAACTGCTTATTGAACGTCAGCAAGATCAAAGAGCTTAGTATTGTCTACAGGAAGAGGAAACAACAATGAGGTCCATGATCGGACGTGGAAAGGGTCAGCAGCTTTAAATTCCTCAGAGGTATCATTTCAGAGGATCTGTCCTGGGTCCAGCACACAACTGCCATTACAAAGAAGGCTTGGCAGTGCCTCTACTTTCTAAGAAGTTTGTGCAGATTCAACATATCATCGAAAACTTTGACAATCTTCTATAGATGTGTGGCAGAGAGTATACTGACTGATTGCATCAAAGCCCCGTAGCGGAATAACAATACCTTTGAATGGAGAAAACTATAAAAAGTAGTGGATACAGCCCAGTTCACAGGTAAAGCCCTCCCCATATTAAGTATATTTACAAGGAGCACTGTTGCAGGAAAGCAGCATCCATCAAGGATACCCGTTATCTGGAACATGCCCTCTCCTCCTACCATCAGGAAGGAGGTACGGGAGTCTCAAGCCCTACATCACCAGATGCAGGAACAGTATTACCCCTCAACTATCAGACTCTTGAACCAGAGGGGATAGCTCCACTGACCCCAACATTGAACTGATTCCTCAAGCTATGCACTCACTTTTAAAGACTCAACTCATGTTCTCAATATTTGGTGCTTATTTATTATTTTCTTTCCTTTTTGTATTTGCACATTGGTTGTTTGCCCCTCTCTGTCCTGTGTGGTTCTTCATTGATTCAATTCCATTACTTTCTACTTACTATGAATGCCCACAAGAAAATGAATCTCATGGTAGAACAGATGATTCCAGTTAATTGGGACATCTCGGGAGCAATACATTTTGGCCCAATTAAACAGCTGCCCCAATTAGCCTAAGTTTCGTGGAAATAGCTTAAAAAGATGTACAAAAGACAAACTACTGTTTCACTATGTAACAAATTATTTTAATTATTTAAGCAATACAGTGTGGAGTAGGCCCTTTCCGGCCTTCGAGCAACCTCAATTATGAAATACAAACAAATCAGAACACTATCAATACTACTACCATACTATAAAACTGTATTAGTTCCTAATAGTTACTGACAGAGAAATTCAGCCTATGCTGCCGTGCTCTTTTGATTGGCTGTAATTAACAAAATCAGTGCAGACACACAGTAGATAACTTCCTTTGGGATCAATAAAGCAATGGACTGCCTTCCTACAATGCTATCAACGATTGCATTATTTGCATTCTTAGTTTTCATTATAACATTCAAGATGGTTGTTGATACCTTCAGATTCTTTGAAGCTCCTAACTTGAAGTAGTGAAATCATTTCATTTCATTTTCACTCCTGGGCATTTCTGCATCTCCAAGCCTGAATGCTTGAAACCAGTCAGTAAATCAGTTCTGAATTGTTTTGTGCTTATTTCTCACCAACTATCAATGACAAAAATCACTGCTTTATAAACACAAGCACACACAACTGATGCTACTTAAAACTGTCTGCTCTAGGCATGGTGTAATGTATAATGGTGACACAATTGAACAGTTAGAAACTGTTCAGCAACAGTGTCCTGTCCCAATCAAGCGGCATAATATTCCAAGTAAACAAAGAGAACCCTGGCTATTTTCTCAATTATTTTGTTTTCTTTCAGGGTGGCCCAAGTAAACGGTTGCCCCTATTAACTAATGGCCTAAATAACCAAAATCCACTGTAAATGGTGACATAAATGTACTTTGATAATAAATTTACTTTGAATGTTGATTGAGTTTAAAAGTCGTAAGGAAATGTTGCAACTCTATAGACCACACATCAATGCTAATTTATTATTAAAGTACATACATGTTACCATATACTGTACTATTTTGATTCATTTTCATGTAGACATTTACAGGAAAAATATAGTACAATCTTGTAAAACCCCATTATATAAAGAAAGACGGACAAACAACCAGTGTGCAACAAAAGGCAAAATGTGCAAACAATAATAATACTGAGAATGTGCATTGGAAGAAGTCATTGAAAATGAGTCTGTAGGCTGCAGAATCAGTTTAGAGTAGTGGCGAAGTTTTCCATGCCAATGATGGTTGTAAGGTAACAATTGTACCTGAAGCTGGTGGTGTGGGACCTAAGGAGCAGCACATTAGTGTAGCAATAAGCATAATGTTTTACAGCATCAGTGATCGGGAATCAATTCCTGCTGTTATCTGTAAGGAGTTTATACGTTCTCCATCCAACCAAGTGAATTTCTGTCGAGTGCTCCAGTTTCCTCCCACTTTTCAAAGCTATATGGATTAGTAATGTGTGGGCAGGCATGATATGTTGGTGCCAGAAGCATGGAGACACCTGCAGGCTACCCCCAGCACATCCTTGGAATGTGCAGGTTATTGATCTAAATGATGCATTTTACTGTATGTTTCGATATAAATGGCAAATATAGCTAATCTTCCTTTTGCAAGGTTTCTGTACCTCCTGTGCAACGATAGTAGCGAGAAGAGGGTGTAGCCTGGATAGTGGAAATCCTTAATGATGATGCTGCTTTCTTACAGCTATACGCCATGTAAATGTTTGGAGGGTTTTGCCTGTGATGAATTAGGCTTTATCCGTTACTTTCTGTAGCTTGTCCCATTCCTTGGCATTGGTGTTTCCATACAAGGCCACAATTAAACCAGTTAGGTTACAGTCCACAGTGCATTTACAGAAGTTTGACAAAGTTTTAACAAACTTCAAGTTTTGACTTGGAGTACTGTATTCATTCTTGTAACTTCATTATAGCAAGGATATGAAAGCTTTAGAGAGGGTGCAGAAGAGGTTTGTCATTTTCCTACCTGGATTAGAGACATGTCTTATGAGGAAAGTTTAAGCAAGCCAAGGCATTTATCTTTTGTACAACGGAAATGAGAGGTGGACTTGATAAGAGTCATATAGAGCATGGGCAGCCAGCACCCTTTCCCCCCCAGGGTGGCAATGACCATTGAACAATACCAAAGGAAATCTATTTAAGGCAAGTGGAGGAAAATTTGGGGAAATGTCAGTTAGGTTTTGTTTTATACAGAGTGGTGGATACCTGGAATGCATTGCCAGTGGTGCTAGTACAAGGGATATTTAAAAGTCTTTCAGACAGGTGTAAGCATGCAAGTAAAATGGAGGGTTATGTATGGCTTGTGTAGGAGGAAAGGTTAAGATTGATTGTGGAATAGGCTTATAGTGGTTGGCATAACATAGTGAACTGAAGGGTCCATACCATGTTGTACTATTCTACGGTGTAACGGTGTATGTTCTACATCCTAAAGTAAAGGTAATGGAAAGATACAACATCTTTGTACTGCATCACTGATGCTGCAGTACAAAGATGTGTTCTAGCTGTGCCTCCAGCTAACTTACTGCAATGCAGTAATAAAATCTGCATATCTAGAAAAGGAAAACTGTCCAGCTATGACGCGTCCATAAAAAAGCAGGGCAGATTCCCTCATAAGTTTATGTATTTGTTGATGATTTGGCAATGTTCAATTTCTTAAACAACTCAGAAAATTATGCTATCAATGGTTGTGTGCAGCAAGACCCAAATAACATTCAAGCATGAGTTGATAAAAGCCAAAGAACATTTATACCAAACAACTGCCAAGAAATGAATATCTTCAGCAAGGGAGAATCTGACTATTAACCTTCAAAGCTCAACAGCATTAATACTGTCAAATGCCCCACCATCAACGTCTTTGTTTTCCAGCATTGTGCAGGAAACCAGTTGACCAGTCACGGAAATACTGTGGGTAGAAGGTTATCCTAAAGAGAATGACTTACCTTTACCTCGTGATATAATGCATGTATCAGAGATGTTATAGAATACTGTCTACAAGCCTGGATAAGTGTAGCAATAGCATTCCAGAAGCTCAACATTATCCAGGACAACACTAGCTTTTCAAATGGCACCCCAAAGACCATCCTAAGTATCCACATTCATCACCAGTGCAATGTGACAACAGTGTGTACCATCTACAAAATTAACTACAGCTATTTCCCTAACTTATTGCAATACCATGTCATAAAACTGTGGCTCATGCCACCAGGAATGGCAATACCTCCAAAAGTTCTTTGCAGTCATAAATATCAGAAATATGACACAGCTCCTTTTTCATTGCTGGATCTAAGTTCTAGAACTTCCTACCCAACACCAGTCTATTCACTTCCACCAGAAGATTATCATCACCTTCACAAGAGTGATTAGGAGTGAACAATTAATCTGGACTTAACAATGATCTATAATTCCACTAAATAGATGTATTAAAAACATACACATATAGGTATTTCCTATGGGTTAGATAAGTGGAGATATTTTAAAGCAGAGTGAAAGAAGAGGAACCACCAATACTTATACAGCAGGCAGACTGAAATTAGTTGCCAGGTCTTTTCCTTCCCCTGCTGATCTTATGTATTATCATTATTATAAATGATAAACTTACTATAAAGACACAAATTAAGCCAGAAAAAAAATTAAATGAATTATAATAATGTCTCTGGAATTGAACTCTAATATACGATTAAAGATCCAATGTCACACCTACCTCATTTCCACCTACTGCTTTGGTAAGGATTACAGCAGATGACACTGGAGGCGGCATACAACCAACAGTCTGCAAACTGGAACAGAAGCCCAAAACACAGTTAGAAGAGTAGTATTTTCCAAAGCATTTGCCTTGTATAAACTTCTTAGCCGGTTTAAATAGGTGCAAATGAATTTCATACGCCTTGTACAAGCATTCAATTCCAATAGTAATTATTTATTTATCAGTTAAGTATGTATCATCAAAAATATTTCAATGTTTTAAACCTGTAAATAATAAAACATCTTCCTTTGATTTAATGTATTATCTGCTATATTTACTGAATACCCCATTATGAATCTTGAAGCTTTAAGAAGGAAGTTGAACTTCAAAATTTATGATCGCATTTTACAATAGTCAGCAATAAAAAGATGTCCGGCAACTGATCGGTGCCCTGCTCCATCCTTGTATCAGCAATCACTTCTCCAGTTAAAGATGTTTATGTTAAAGTTTGAAGCATTTCTAAAATCTGTACATAATGTAATTCTTTGATTAGAAAGTTTAAAAAAAATAGCAATCAGAAATTACAGAATCACTTTCAAACATGTATTTCTGTAATTCCTATTCATCTTCTCAAAATAAAAATCAAGATCCATTGAAGGATCTTCCCAAAGACACTCATATTCTGCATTTTCTAATATTATTTACAATTTCTAAACTCAGCAACATTTGAATCAAAATTTTAAAAAGGCTCACCTTCATTTGATTACTATATTATTGAAAGTACATAAAACTTGGGAATAATTGTCCTGGGACATCAATAGGGGCTAGCCAATGCATTTACCCTTCTAGATAAAAGAGAACATTGGCTGAAAGCAATGTTCTATTATACTAAAACATCTGAGATGCATGCTCTGAATGGTCTTGTTTTCATTCAGCTTTAGAATGAGTTTCACGCACAAACATAAACCTGGTTTGTCCCTTACCAATCCTAGCTGTTACACAATGTATGAATACCAGAAATCTTGGATGTTGGAAATAAAGAAATGTGGCATTGCTGAGACAAAAATAAAAGACTAATTTTATTCTGTAGAAAAGAATTAGCATAAATATTGTGCCATTGAGTCCATCAAGATTTTATGGAATATTTTATTTCTTAGCAGTTTGATTGGGCTGAATTTTCTTAAGTCCAAGATTTTCTTGCTGCCTTTCAGATCTTCACTACCATTACATTAGACAGGATTAACAGTGCAGAGAAAGCTATTTGTACCAGAATCTTTGGGAACTTCTACAGAATTGCATTGTATTTCTTTCTTTATACCAAGAATGATGCTCATTATACAGATGGAATCAATTTGTCTCTATGTACAGATCATCCCCAGCTTACGAGCACCCAACCTATAGACAGCCCATACATTTAAACAAACATTTGGGAGACCAGCAGCATGGGTTTGCTGACTGCTGTCACCATCTGCCACCTGGAAATTCAGTTCACAGTCACATTTCATACTTGTAGACCGTTCGGTTACAATCAGTTTGGAGGAACTGAACACTTCCATAACTGAATAGATCTCCAGAGTTATTAGTCACCTTGAATTTCTAATGGAAATACTAGACTTTTGTGAAGTAATATGCAATACTTTGTGATAATTTATACAAGTCCAATAAAAATGCAACTCATGTGCAGAAGTTAAACCTGAGTAACTAATGTCAGAAGTCTCCAAATTCTGGAGATACATGTATACATAAAGTCAAGTGTGTTTCAAATACGTGGGTTAATACCCTGGGGGAAATCAGGTCAGCATTTCTCAATAATTGCAACTGAAACAGTACTCTAAAGGGTCTAGTATGTTTGCTTCCTTTCAAAGGAAATAAGTTTATTGACTTCTAATCAAGTAGTTTAACACTCAAGATTAAACTGCCACAAACAGTTTCCCAGCATAATTAGAAAACGTACGATAGTTCCTTTGCCAATATTTTCCTCATTCATCCTCCCCCCCCCCCCCCCAAGAGCACAGGTTAGGAAGTATTAGATGTTAATTTGCTGTGAAAATTTAATAATATTGAAAACTTCACTAAGTAACAATCACTTTCTAACTCAAACCCTCTGCATTGGAAAATGTCATATTTAAGAAATACTTCCTAAAAATTAAAAAATATCAAATATTGAAACATATTAAAATCAGAATTAGAAGCAAAAGTCTTACCCTTTTAAAAGCCACGGGTTTATAGATGTCAGAGCTAATAACTTAAGATAAAACCAAATAGCCATTGGGAAAAATGCAAGCGTAAAGGTCTGTACAAACATATGAAGTTTGACGTGCATCAGAGCATTGGTCAGCTCCTGAAACATGAGAAAGAGAGAAAAATAGTTTACCGAAGAGCACAATACTTTCGTGAACTTCAAGTATTTATTTACTTTCCAAACAAACCTTACTGAAACCACAAACAGTATTTACTGAAAAAGCACCTCCATGATCTTCTCTCTCTTCCAGTTACAATACTCAATATCCAAAACCTATTACATCATAGGTATAAAATCTCAGAATACTATTAAAATTATGTCTGGATAGTATCACCAATGAGTTTTCCATACATTTAGTCTGGTCTTCAGCCAAATATAATAATAAACAATATGGCATTCTTGGCTCAGTGACTGTGCTTTCACTTCAAGTCAAATGTTCATGGGCACCATCTGCAGGCTAGTCTGAAGTTCTGACATGTCAGTTCATGGCCTCCTCTTGTGCTAAGATAAGAACACCTCAGGGTGGTAGTGCAACACCTTATATTCCAGTGTAGCCTCCAACCTAATGGCATGAATATTGATTTCCCTTTCTGGTTTTTAGAAAAATCTTCCTTCCCCCCCACTCTTTTCCCTACATTGACCTTTCATCTCTTCTCACCTATTTATCAGTCCCCTCAGGGTCCCCTCCTCCTTCCCTTTCTCCCATGGTCCACTGTCCTTTACTATCTATCAGAGTCTTTCTTCTCCACTCCTTGACTTTTCCCACCCAGCTTCATCCATCAGCTTCCAGCTAGCCTCTTTCTCCTCCCCCATCTTTTTATTCTAGCATCTTCCCCCCCCCCACTTCTTTCTCAGTCCAGAAAAAGGGTCTACGCCTGAAATGTCAACTGTTTATTCATCCCCATAGATGCTGCCTGACCTGCTGACTTTCTCTAGCATTTTGTATGTATTGCTTTGAATTTCCAGCATTTGCAGACTTGCTCACGTTTATAGTCTGAAGTAATGTTCCATTGCTGAATTACCACCGTTTGTATAATGTTTTTAAAAGATGAATGTGAAGATCCAGAAAATGTCTTCAAAGTGAAAGATATACATATGTGCAGGTTTAAGTTCATTTTCAACCAACAATGCTGGGGAGGGTTTAAACTAGATTTGCAGGGGGTTGGGAACCAGAGTAGATAGTGGAACGGGGGTAAAAATAAATGATGTTAGTAGTTCATGCAAAGTCATAAATAGTAAGGTTGTGTGTGGTGGTAACAATCTTCTGAGGTGTGTATATTTCAATGCAAGGAGTATTGTGGGAAAGGCAGATGAGCTGAGGGCCTGGATTGACATGTGGAATTATGACATCATAGCCATTACTGAAACCTGGCTACAGGAGGGGCAGGACTGGCAGCTCAATGTTCCAGGATTCCGATGTTTCAGACGTGATAGGGGCAGAGGTATGAAGGGCGGGGGGATGGGGGGTGGCTTTATTACAGCAATAAATATTACAGCAGTGCTTCGGCAGGAAAGATTAAAGGGCTTGTCTACTGAGGCCATATGGGTGGAGCTGAGAAACAGGTAAGGTATGACCACATTAATAGGGTTGTATTATAGACTACCCAATAGTCAACGAGAATTGGAGGAGCAAATCTGCAGAGAGATAACAGACAACTGCAGGAGACAGAAAGTTGTGATTGTAGGGGATTTTAATTTTCCATACATTGATTTGGACTCCCATACTGTTAAAGGTCTAGATGCATTAGAGTTTGTGAAATGTGTTCAGGAAAGTTTTCTAAATCAATATATAGATGTACCAACTAGGGAGGATGTAATATTTTGTAGATCTCCTATTAGGAAATGTTAGGACAGGTGACGGAAGTGTGTACAGGGGAACACTTTGGTTCCAGTGATCATAACGTCATTAGTTTCAACTTGATCATGGATAAAGATAGATCTGGTCCTCGGGTTGAAGTTCTAAACTGGAAAAAGGCCAAATTTGAAGAAATGAGAAAGGATCTAAAAAGCGTAGATTGGGACAGGTTGTTCTCTGGCAAGGATGTGATTGGTAAGTGGGAGGCCTTCAAAGGAGAAATTTTGAGAGTGCAGAGCTTGTATGTTCTTGTCAGGGTTAAAGGCAAAATGAATAAGAATAAGGAACCTTGGTTCTCGAGGGATATTGGAACTCTGATAAAGAAGAGAGAGATGTATAACATGTATAGGCAACAGGAGGAAGTAAGATGCTTGAGGAGTACAAAAAGAGTAAGAAAATACTTAAGAAAGAAATCAGGAGGGCTAGAAGAAGACATGAGGTTGCTTTGGCAGTCAGGGTGAAGGATAATACTAAGAGCTTCTACAGGTATGTTAAGAGCAAAAGAATAGTAAGGGATAAAATTGGTCCTCTTGAAGATCAGAGTGGTCGGCTATGTATGGAACCAAAAGAAATGGGAGAGATATTAAATGGGTTTTTTGCATCTGTATTTACTAAGGAAACTGGAATAGAGTCTATAGAAACAAGGCAACCAAGTAGGGAGGTCATGGAACTTATACAGATTAAAGAGGAGGAGGTGCTTGCTGTCTTGAGGCAAATCACCCCAGGATCTGACAGGGTATTCCCTCGGACCTTGAGGGAGACTAGTGTTGAAATAGCAGGGGCACTGGCAGAAATACTTAAAATGTCGATATCCACGGGTCAGGTGCCGGAGGATTGGAGGATAGCTCATGTAGTTCCGTTGTTTAAAAAAGGCTCAAAAAGTAAGCCAGGAAATTATAGGCCAGTAAGTTTGACATTGGTAGTAGGTAAATTATTGGAAGGAATACTAAGAGATAGGATCTACAAATACTTGGATAGACAGGGACTTATTAGAAACAGTGAGCATGGCTTTGTGTGTGGTAGGTCATGTTTAACCAATCTATTAGAGTTTTCAAGGAAGTTACCAGGAAAGTGGATGTTATATACATGGACTTCAGTAAGGCCTTTGACAAGGTCCCGCATGGGAGGTTAGTTAGGAAGATTCAGTCACTTGGTATACATGGAGAGGTAGTAAATTGGATTAGACATTGGCTCAATGGAAGAAGCCAGAGAGTGGTAGTGGAGGATTGCTACTCTGAGTGGAGGCCCGTGACAAGTGGCGTGCCACAGGGATCAGTGCTGGGTCCATTGTTATTTGTCATCTATATCAATGATCTGGATGATAATGTGGCAAATTGAATCAGCAAATTTACTGATGATACAAAGATTGGAGGTGTAGTGGACAGTGAGGAAGGTTTTCAAAGCTTGCAGAGGGATTTGGACCAGTTGGAGGAATGGGCAGAAAAATGGCAGATGGAGTTTAACGCGGACAAGTGTGAGGTATTGCCCTTTGGAAGGTCAAAGCAAGGTTGAACATAGAAGGTAAATGGTAGGACACTGAGGAGTGCAGTAGAACAGAGGGATCTGGGAATACAGATACATAATTCCCTAAAAGTGGCGTCACAAGTAGATAGGGTTGTAAAGAGAGCTTTTGGTACATTGGCCTTTATAAATCAAAGTATTGAGTATAAGAGTTGGAATGTAATGGTGAGGTTGTACAAGACATTGGTGAGACCGAATTTGGAGTATTGTGTGCAGTTTTGGTCACCTAATTACAGGAAGGATATTAATACGGTTGAAAGAGTTCAGAGAAGGTTTGCAAGGATGTTGCCGGGACTTGAGAAACTGAGTTACAGAGAAAGGTTGAATAGGTTAGGATTTTATTCCCTGAAGCGTAGGAGAATGAGGGGTGATTTGATAGAGGTGTATAAAATTATGATGGGTATAGATAGAGTGAATGCAAGCACAGGCTTTTTCCACTGAGGCCAGGGGAGAAAAAAACCCAGAGGTCATGGGTTAAGGGTGAAAGGGGAAAAGTTTAAAGGGAACATGGGGTGGGGGCTTCTTCACACAGAGAGTGGTGGGAGTGTGGAATGAGCTGCCAGATGAAGTGGTGAATGCGGGCTCACTTTTGACATTTAAGAAAAACCTGGACAGGTATATGGATGAGAGGGGTTTGGAGGGTTATGGCCCAAGTGCAAGTCAGTAGGACTAGGCAGAAAAATGGTTCGGCACAGCCAAGAAGGGCCAAAAGGCCTGTTTCTGTGCTGTAATGTTCATTGGTTCTATGGTTCTATGCTAAAATAAACAGTTTTTATCTCATTGTTAATTCTGGGATCAAGCTGAGTACACATCAGTGTTGAACATCCACACAGCACATCTGTGTCTGCAGAACATTAGCCCTGGTTGGTTTAGGTGCGGTGAGGCGAATTCTCCAGCATACTGCTGGGAAATACTAGCAAGACAAGTTCTGTCATTGGATTCCATGCAACTCCTTTGACAGACAGAAAGTAGTGACAGGTATGCCGTTATTCGTCACCTGATAAGTTTGCAAGTATCCAATACCTGATGTAACCTGTATTCTCACATGATCAATAGTCATTCAAACCAGAAAAGTTTTGCCAAGATATTTAAGATTTCTAACTACTTGTTTCTTTCCCTCCCTCCACCCACCACCCCCCCCCCCCACCATTTCAGATTGCGCTGTTCACTTGCAGCTAAAATAGGGCACTTTTCAATTCCTTGTAATGATTTTTATGCTTGTTAAGATATAACAGGTAAGAAACACTGTCGTTTCTTGGAAGATGCTAGATTACCAGAGAACTACAACTTGGGTTTCCAAACTAACACGGTAGAGCTACAAGGTGGTATAACATAAAATCAAATTCAGTGTTTGTAATATGTGTAATCATGTGAAATGAACAGGTGGTGTATCGCCCAAAAAACAAACAGTTCTTTTCAAAGTGGGATCTTCTCACTTACAAGGTTATGATACAGATCTCCTGGGCACTGCTGCTAACATCAACTGATTATCTAAAAGTAACCAATTTGTCTCTACTTTTAACCAAAGTGACATTTAACCAAGGAACCTTCAAGGGGATAAATGAACAGAAATCAAGCCATTTGCTATTAGGAGAGAAACAAAAGTAACACACAGCCACCTTTATGCATCTCTTGGCAGCTTGATTAGAGTCAAGTGTATAAAATTTAAATTATTACACATAGTGTATAAAATTATAAAAACAATAAATGGGCAGGGGAGAAAACTAAGGTAGCATTTGTCTAATCACATCCAATGAAACAGGTTTTGAAATGTAGTATCACTATAATGGATTTGGCTCAGAGTTCAAAGTAAATTTATTTCCAAAGTATATAGATTTCACCATATACAACCCTGAGAAACATTTTCCTGCGGGCATTCTCAGCAAATCTATAGAATAGTAACCAGAACAAGATCAATAAAAGATCAACCAGAATGCAGAAGATAACAAACTGTGCAAATGCAAACATAAATAAATAGCAATAAATAATGAGATAACAAAATAAAAAGTCCTTAAAATGAGATCACTGGTTGTAGGAATATCTCAGTGGATGGGCAAGTGAGTGTAGTTTGTTCGACAGCTTGAGGTTGAGGGGTAGTAGCTGTTCTTGAACCTGGTGGAGCGAGTCCTGAGGCTCTTGTATGTTCTTCTAGAGCATCACAAACAACAATAAAGCATAATTATAAAAGATGATTTAGTGGTGTTCACTAAGGTATAGATTGCCATACCAAAAGGATCCTTCTACTTTTCTCCAAATTGTTCTGCAGAAACATTATGGTCTAACCAAACCATTATATGGATGCTCAATTAAATTTTTATCCACAAGACAGAACTCTAAATGAGGAGTATTTGGATTGATACTTAAGCTATGACTTCCTGACTGAAACATTCACATATGTTCAGAGCTGCAACTCAGCAGAAAATCTTTAGAAATCTTTTGAAGTAGGCTTCATATTTTAAAAAAATCCTACAATTTGTTCCTAATATTTCAAGGCAGTAAACTGGATATTAAAATGAATCTAATAAAACTGCACATGTATACAAAACCAGAAAATGCTGCCAACAAGTCATGCAGCACTTCTGCAGCAAGAGAGAAAGGATGAATAAAACTCCCATTGGAACTGAAAAATGTAATTTATCACATCTCTAACATGAAACTGCTAAGTTTTGTCAGGAGTTTCTAGCATTCAGCTTTTTGATATATACATATTCTAAATTCAGCTCTAATTACATTTTGGCTTGCACATGACATACCTCATTGACAATGAAACACAGGCCTACACATAGTAGCTGGAAATTTGTTGGCAATATTTTGTTTGTTTGCCAATATTTTACAAAGCCATGCTTTGACTGCATCAAGTCTGAATCATGAAACCTTACCTCAGTCTTTAATGAAAGCCCACTGTTAAAAAATATAGTTGAAACGGCAATATAAGTTATCGTAATTTCTGGTTTCAATGGCCCTATTAAAAAGTAAAATACAAAATCAAAACTTGATTAGAAAAGAGATAATGTTTTAAGTGTTTAAGTTCAGTACACAAAATATTTAAGTAAAATATCAAAATGAAATATCAGGTATCTTCAAATATAAAAAAGTAAAAAATACTTTTACTTTTCTATTTGTTCAGTTTATTGCTTAATATTACATTATTGGCTGTATAGTCTATACTGAGCTTAAGTCGTCTAAACTTGGGAATGCTTTAATTTGTTCATCAAATCTGTATTTCCTCCAGTTAAAAATTTAAATGACTGACTCTTAATAATTCTTAAAGTTCCGGAAAGTAATTTGTATTGGCTAAGTTACAGAAATTATTTTATAATAGTGCAATGATTTTTTTGTATAAAAATTCAACTGAACTGGTTAGGCCGCAGTTTAACACTTTATCAAAAGGCTGTACTTTTTTGATGTCATTTGTAAACAATAGATATTAAAGATGCTCTATAGTACACTCAAAATTCTGAGGAGGAATATTAAAAGATTAGGAGATTATTAGGGATGGTTGGTTTGCTGATTACTATACTTCTACTAATACGTCTACTCTGATCAACATACAAGGAAACCCACATATTTAATGTAACTCAAGAGAAAGTATGTAAAAATACATCCAGCATAGAAATCAGCAGCACAAAATAATTCCCCATAGGGAAAAAACATTATAATAGTTCAAATTTATAACTTAAATTATGAGATCAATACACTTGCAGTCAAATAAAATCAATTTTCAATGCAATATTTGGCATGCCACAATACACAATAACCACTATGAATAATATGACATTTTAAGTAGAACAAAAGAAGTTTCAGTCACTATTTGTTCAGGTTTAGCTCACTTTAAGCAGCCATTCCTGTTGCTTTACTGTTCTACCACAAAAACATTAGTGACATTCTCCAAGTTGGCTGATTGCATGTTACATCACACAAAACTTTTAAGCTGGCATTCTAATAATAGAGGGAGAGCTGCAAACTTTTTACATTTAAACCAAGACTTCTTTTAGAGCCTGCCACCATTTCAAAGAAGCTAACCCAGTGTCTTAAAAAAATCCCCCAATTTACAACATAAAAATGTTATTGCCATTGGGTAAGCTGTTAAGTTTGCTTTGGACAAATTGGCTGACATCTTAGCTAAATTTTGAAGTACTTCATTGACAAAGTGGTTTGGGGTGTCCAAAGAATAGTGCTATACAAATACATTTTGAGAATGATTCACTTACTGTACCAATGGGAATGATGTTGAAAATATACAGACTAGATTTAAAGTTAATCTTCATTCTTTGTAAAGCAATAAAAACATAAATACTACCAAAACATCACCATGAACGATGAGTGGCATTTCTCTTTCCCAGTCCTCATTCTGAATAACTTCTCACATCTTCTCTTCTCTGCACCTGCCCATCATCTCTCTCTGGTTACCCCTTCCTTCCCTTCCATCCACTGTTCTCTCTTATTAGATCCCTTCTTCTTCAACCCTTTATTTCTTCCACCTATCCTTCCCCAGTTTCTTACTTCTACCCCTTACCACACCTGGTCTGACTCATCACCTAATAGCCTGTACTCCTTCCCCTCTCATCTCCTTATTCTGAATTCTGCCCCTTTGCCTCTCCAGTGCTGAATCTGGTTCCGGCTTGCAACGTCGACTGTTTATTCCCTTCCATTGATGGTGTCTGACTTGCTGAATTTCTCCAGCATTGTGTGTGTATTATTGCTCAAGATGTCTAGCATCTGCAGAATCTTTCGTGTTTATAATGGATAAGCATGTTGTGAGTAGATATGTATTTGTGTTTTAAATCACCGAGGTATCATTACGATCACAAACAAGAAGTGAGTTTGAAACGTGTCATCCGCAAGGTTGGTAATATGCACAAGGAGGCAAAATCTGCACCGCTTCCAGTCTTACTGAGTATCAGAAGCGGCTTGGACGCGAGTTCAAGTTGCTCCCCTGAATGACTCCCATACAAACGGGCCTGTTCGTGTACAGCTCGGCCACCAGGTTTCTCTCCCTCTGCCCTACACCCCGACCGCTGAGGCTTACCTCCATGCATCCCCACGGAAGGCTGCAGTTTGGCAAAGGTGATCACCAGCACGATGCCCAGCAGGAACCACTGCCGCCTCGCACGCTCAAACAGCCCCATGACGGGGACGAGAACAGAGCCGGTCTCGCCCCTCGACGTCTGCACGTCTCACTGCGCCGCAACAACCCAATTCCGCTTCCACCGCCGAGCAAGCGGCACGTCAGGAGGCGGAACCGAGGAGGGGCAACACCGGGGCGGGGGCAGGCGTCTCTTTAAAGGATAGCCCGGCTGCGAGCCATGGGCCTGCGGTCGTTCACCGTGGATCCATTCCGACAGGACGGCGGCGACTCGCGAGTCCCCGCGCAGCCGCGCCATCGGCGGCGCGAGGCTCGGGAACGCGCCGTGCAAGCTTAGCACCAGCTGATCAATATGCTGCTTTAAGGAATCTGTGATTATATAACGTGTGCTTAAAAATATTAAAACAGCATTCCAACAGTGCAATATTACATACCTGTCGTGTGTGGGCGCCAGGCATCGCGTTGCATGTCTAAATTTTTCATTTAAATCCAAAACAGATCTTATTGTTCTAGTTCAGCGAATGGTTATTATTGGAATTATTTAAAACTTGTTCTAAAGTGTGTTAGTAATGTATATTATTATGTATAGTCAGCTCTAAAAACTGCTGATGGCATGAAGAGGGAAATGAATGAATATTCGGTCAGAGTCTGGCTTCTCAACCAATGTGCGGTCCAGGCAACATGCAGGGAAGGTCTCCACCGTTATCTACAAATTACGTGCGTGAAATTATGCCTTTGGCAATATTTATGCCTCGTGTCATGGAAGAAACTGCAGCCCATTTTTACCAAACGGATTCGGAAAGGACGCTGAACAATGTTGTGGAGACTTGAACTGAGGCAAATAGTGGAAATGTACAGTATTTTGCATTTCCTAGTGTAATGCTCTGAGTGAAAATATTTCATGCCGCGGTGAGATTGCAAAATTAACTCGCATTTCTAATTACCAATTCTATTCACCTTGTGCATATTTTAATTTAAAATAAATGAGGAGCAAATTTGATGCCATGTTATTCTATGATCTCTTTGTTTCGAATTGACTTTTTAACTGAATAAAAATAATTCAAGTAACATCCAATATTCAACGCCGTAGGATCCTTTCATTTATTGGAAAATGTTATTTGTCTATGCATGAAGCAAGTTCAGAGAAACGATGTTGTATGAGTAGGGAATTTAGGAAATTCCTCACTATGTAAAAGATTAAAAATACTGGAGAATTCCGAGGGATGTAGGGATTTAAAGAGAGGTGCAAACTGTACTTGAAGTAAGATTGCATAAATAACAAGTTGAGTAAACAAACAAATCCACAAGGGAAAAACGGTCTGGCATTTTTCCTTGGGATAATACATGTTTGGATCTCCACTTTCCTGGTTATCACTTGGTTAGTAAATGCTAAGGGAGGAAGTGGATTTTTATCCTGATCTTTAAGATTGGAAGATTATAAGGACCAACTGTTTGGAAAATTGGTTTCACCTTGGTAGAGAATCATGGTAGTGTTATCTGAAAAATGTAAAAAGTAGATCATTACTCCCAGTAACTGACAAAGTGGTGGTTATTATCTGTCTTAGTTTGTTGTGAGAAGGCCTCGAGAACTCAATTATAAAACAAGCGATTGGATAGATTAAATTTCAAGTATAGATGTACTAAAATCAGACTAGACCAAGGTGATCAAGTTAGCTGTTTACAACTAAATAGCCAATTTTAAAATGTTTTGAATTGCTTACTCACAAGAACGTGGCTTGTTGGACCAGAAGGGTCGTTACTGTGCTGTATCACTTAAAAATAATTCTACACCATGGGAACAGGCCATTGGAACCAACTCATCCATGCTAACCAGTGGTACCTTCCATATTAACCCCATCACCCAACACTTTGTCCATAGCCCTCTATGTTTAAGTGATTCAAGTGCTCCTTTAGATGCCTAAATACTAACACATCCCAGCTTTAAGCACTCTCTCAGTCAATGCATTTAAGCCACTTAACACTCTGGGTAAAGAGGGTTCCCCTCTTGTCCTCACTGTACCATTTCTCTTTACCCTAAATCTTTGTCCTCTAGTTTTCCTGCAGTCTACCCTATCTATATTGCTCATAGTTTTGTATACTTCATTCACCTCCTCCATACCAGAGCAGTCAGATCTACCTTCTCAAGCCTCGGTGTACAATGAAATGGTTCCATCACTAGCAACATCCAGGTGAATTTCCTTTGCAACTTCTCCAGTTCTATTACCTCTTAGACCTTGGTGACTAGGACTGCATATGATACTCCAGCTGAGGTCAAAAAAGATTTTAAAAAAAGAAAAAAGACAGTCCTGAAGAAGGCTCTCGGCCCGAAACATTGACTGTTTATTCATTTCTATAGATGCTGCCTGACCTGCTGAGTTCCTCCAGTATTTTGAGTGTGTTGCTTTGGATCTCCAGCATCTGCAGGCCTTCTTGTGTTTATGTATTTTATTTATTTTGAAATTGTATTTAGAGATTACAAGTTTGAGGAACAATATTTCATAAGACCCTACCACTTATGGTTTATGTTCCAGCAGTATATGACCTACTCTTATTAGTGCTCCTAAAATGCAACACCTTACATCTGTCTGAATTAAACTCCATCTACAGCATTTTTCACCATTCCTTCCGACCTTCCCCTCTCGGAGGGGGCAAGTTCTGTCCTCAGTAAGGGCCTTACCTTTTCCCCCTTCACCCACACCTCAGTGAGTTCTGTGTCCGCCACAACACCAAGCTCTACTTGTGTCACCTCCATCTGAGCCCACTTGTTTGGCAAGAACACTCCACCTTGCACCGATGACCCCTTCTCCGGTCTCCAGTCCTCCTCCTCTTCTTGGACACACCGCTCTGGCTTTCTGTATGCTCTGGATCCTTTCATCTCTTATTGCCAATGAGGCATCAAACTGGCTTGACTTCAGCACTCCTCCCTCCTCCTCGAGCTTCACACCCTCTGAATACACTGCCCTCCCCTCTCTCCACACCAATCCCAACCTTACCATCAAACCAGCAGACAAAAGAGATGCCGTTGCAGTCTGGCAGACTGACCGCACCCTTGCTGAGATCAGGCAACAACCCCCTGACCCCTCCTCTTCCTTACCCCACTGCGGACCAAAATTGTCTCTGACACCATTGACCTCATCAATTCTGGAGAATTCCATCCACTGCCACCAAACTCATAGTTCCCTTATCTGCACTGCTTGTTTCTATCTCCTATCCAAGATCCAAAAACCTGACTGTCTGGGCAGGCCCATTGTCTCTACCTACTTCAACCCCAATGAACTCATGTCTTCATACCTTGACTCCATTCTAACCCCTTTGATTCAATCCCTTTCCACCTACATCCACGATACTTCACATCCTCTTGATCTCCTTGACAAGTTTCAATTCCCTGGCCCTTAATGCCTCATTTTCACCATGGATGTTCAGTCCCTATGACTTCTATCCCCTATCAAGGTGGCTTTAAAGATCTCAGCTTTTCATTTCTTTATTTATTGAGATACAGCGCAGAATAGGCATCAAGCCTTCAAGCCACGCTGCCCAGCAATCCCTTGATTTAATCGTATCCTAATTACTGGACAATTTACAATGACCAATTAACCTACTAACTGGTACATTTTATTTGGATTGTGGAGTGCTCGTTTCTCAACAAATTACCTAACCAGTTCCCCTCCACACTACCCTCAACAATTTCTCCTTTGGCTCCTGACACTTTCTCCAGGCTCAAGAGCAGCCACTTGGACCCCAGCTATGCCTGCCTTTTTTTGGGCTACATAGAGCAGTTCATATTCTAAGCCTTCCCTTGTAATGCTCACCAACTCACGCACCCACATTCAGCCCATCAATTTTTGCCTCCAACTTTCACCCTGCTCTTAAGTTCACTTGGTCTATTTCTGACACCTCTTGCCCCTTTCTCAGTCTCTCTGTCTCCATCTTCAGAGACAAACTGTCTACTGACATCTTTTATAAACCTGCGGATTCCCACAGCTATCTCCACTATACTTCTTCCCACCCTGTCGCTTGTAAAACTGCTATTCCCTTTTCTCAGTGCTTTGTCTCCACCATATTTGTTCCCAGGATGATGCTTTCCTTTCCAGGACATCAGAGATGTCTTTCTTCAAAGAATGGTGTTTCCCTTCCTACAGCATTGATGCTGCCCTCACCTGCATCTCCTCCATTTCCCAGATATCCCCATTCATCCCATCTTCCTGCCACCTTAACAGGGATAGAGTTCCTATCACCCCATCAGCCTCTGCATCCACCATATCATTCTTTGCAATTTCTACCATCTTAAACAGGATCCTACCACCAAACGCAATTTTATCTCCTCCCCCCACCCCCACTCTCTGCTTTCTGCAGGGATCACTCCCTCTATGATTTCCTTGTCTATTTGTCCCTCCCCACTAATCTCCCTCCTGGCACATATCCCTGCAAGTGACAGAAATGCTACACTTGCCCTTTCATCTCTTCCATTACCTCCAAACAGTCCTTCCAGGTGAGGCAACATTTCACCTGCAAATCTGTTGGGGCTATCCATTGTATCTGGTACTTCCGATGCAGCCTCCTCTATACTGATGAGACTGGACATAAATTGAGGGACTTCTTTGTCAAGTACCTTCACTCCATCCACCAAAAACAGAAATTCCCAATGGTCTACCATTTTAATTACTATGCCCATTCCCGTTCTGACATGTAGGTCTTCGGCCTCCAATTTTATTATGATGTGGCCACTCTCGGTGGAGTAGCCTCCAGCCTGGTGGCATAAACATTGATTTCTCCTTCCGGTAATTTTTTATCCCTCCCTCTTCTTCTCTTCCCCACTCTGGCCTGTTACCTCTTCTCCTCAACTGCCTATCACCTTCCCCTGGTGCCCCTCCTTCTTCCCTTTCTTCCATGGTCCACTCCCCTCTCCCATCAGATTCCTTCTTCTCCAGTTCTTTACCTCTCCCACTCACCTGACTTCACCTATCACCTTCTAGCTAGTGCTCCTTCCCCTACCCCAGCTTTTCATTCTGGCATCTTCACCTTTCCTTTCCAGTTCTGATGAAGGATCTCAGCCTGAAACGTTAACTGTTTATTCATTTCCATAGATGCCAGCTGACCTGCCGAGTTCCTCCAGCATTTTGTGTGTGTGTGGCTCTGGATTTCTAGAATCTCCTGTATTACTAAACACCATCTGCCATTTTCCAGCCCATTTCACCAGTATATAAATCTCTCTGCAACTTAGAATTAACCTCCACACTATCAACAACTCTGCCAGTCTTTGTAAGATCCACAATCTTTCCGTTCTTTGTTCCCAAATCCAAATCACTCAGATATATTACATACAAGTATCCCAGCAAAGTCATGGGGGATACCACTATTCACAGACTTTCAATTGGAAACACAACCCTCTGCCATTACATGCTGTCTCCTTTTGCCAAAGCAATTTTGGATCCAATTTGCCAACTTGCCCTTGATCCTATGAGCCCTAATCTTCTGAACAAGTCTCCCATGTGCGACCTTGTCAAAGAGTTCACTAAAGTCCATGTAAAACACTTCTGCTGCTTTATCCTCACTGACATCCTGTGTTACCACTTAAAGAATTCAATCAAACTGGTCAGACGGGTCCTGTCCTTGACAAATTTTGTTGGCCACCTCTGTTTAGTTACTCCTTTCCAAGAAGCCATTAATCTTCTCCCGTGTTTTCCCCAAAATTTTGCGTGCCACTGATATTAGGTACCAGGCTTTTCCCCACCATATTTCTTGAAAAAGAAGACCATGTTTGCTGTCGTATGATACCTTAAATGCATCTAGTGAAGGTTTAAACATCCCTGCCAGACCACCAGCAGCCCTGCTGGGATAAATCCCATCCAGTCAGGAGATTTAAACCCACTAAGGGCTCAAGTACCTCCTTTTTATTTATGGAGATCTGGATTAGAATTTCAACTACCCCTTCACTGAATTTTCCAACGACAAAGTCTTTGTGTGGCATCTTTGCAAATACCAATGAAAAGTAGTTACATATGTAGGACCTTGTCTATACCTTCTGACACTGTCTCCCTAATGTCCCTATTTTTCCCTAGTTACTTTTCTGTCCTTAATATACTTATAGAACGCCTTCACCTGTCTGCCACTGATTTATTGTGACCCCGCGTGACCTTCTTAATTTCCTTTTTAAGGGTCTCTCTACCTTTTTACACTCTCCACAAGCTTTCTCCAGCATTAGTTCCATATACAAGTCATTTCTTTATCCAGTCTCCAATATTCCTTGATATCCAGGGTTCCCTGTACATTACCCATGGCTTTAAATCTTTCAGGAACACTGGCTTTGAATGCTTATGATTTCTTCTCTAAACGTCTCCCACTGTGCAGTGTAAACTTAATTGCAAACAGATGTTGCCAATCTACCTTTGCCTATTCATCCCTAATATTAATAAAATTGGCCTTACCCCATTTTAAGACCTTAATTACTGGCCCATTGCTATTTTTGTCCATAATAATTTTACATGGAATTATTTTATATTTTCTCCAAAACGTTCCTCTACTAATAATCTCTCTTCTTGACTAGCAACTTTCCCAATGATAAGGCTCATTACAGTGCTTTTTCTCTTTTGTTTTTTCTATATACCCAGTCAAAAAGCACTCTTGGACACACCTCAAAAAAATTCAGCCCATTTGTAGAACTTCAGGTCCAAGCTATACATGTGGAATAAATTAAATTTCTTAGTCAAACATCTCTTATACTCATGGTTGCTCAGTCAATGGCTTTCGAATTTCCTTTGGTAAGTGTACAATGAAGCAAGCAACCTGATTTTGGTTGGGACTGGACAGTACTGTGTGTTCTCAATAATTTGCCAACCTATGTTTTCTTTACAGTGCATTGTTAGCCTCAACCATTGGAAATGAGGTCTGGTATTTAACAAGCCGTGCTGAAGAAGCTTTGAGTTGGAGCTAGTCTACTTTTGGATTACAGGTCTGTAAAAAGTATTGGTAACAGAAAAATTTATGAACATGACATCAGTACTTAAAGATGTCCTCGATTATGATCATCATAAGTATATTATCTTACTAAACTCAGTCTCAGAGGCTACAATTGCAAAAATCTGCATCTGGAACTTCAAGTCAAGTCAAGTCAAGTCACTTTTTTATTGTCATTTTGACCATAACTGCTGGTACAGTACACAGTAAAAACGAGACAATGTTTTTCAGGACCATAGTGCTACATGAAACAGTATAAAAACTACAATGAACTATGTAAAAACAACACAGAAAAAACTACACTGGACTACAGACCTACCCAGGACTACATAAAGTGCACAAAACAGTGCAGGCATTACAATAAATAATAAACAAGACAATAGGCACAGTAGAGGGCAGTAAGTTGGTGTCAGTCCAGGCTCTGGGTTTTGAGGAGTCTGATAGCTTGAGGGAAGAAATTGTTACATAGTCTGGTCGTGAGAGCCCAAATGGTTTGGTGCCTTTTCCCAGATGGCAGGAAGGAGAAGAGTTTGTATGAGGGCTGTGTGGGGTCCTTCTTAATGCTGTTTGCTTTAAGTTAGGTTATGAAAATAACTTAGGTTGGATATGAAAATATCTGCTGCAGAAGCAGCTGTTTAAAGATATAATTTAAGCTTCTTTCTTCCTCTGAGTAGCACAAAGGGACCTGAAGATCCCTCTGTATACTAGATCCAGACACTTTGTTGTTTGTTTGTCAACTAACCATTAGCACCAACTACCAGCAGGCACATGACATTGAGGGGCTGGAATGAACTTGGATAGATTTAATTGCTTCTTTGCATTTAGGAGTAAATTATTTATGAACATGACTGGGTAATGCTGAATTTACAGCTGCAGAATCGGATAGGCCTAAGAAAATCCACTTTCTTGATCATGATGGAAACACCATAATTAAGCAACTTGATTGGCATCCTACTGGACCTGCTTCCAGAAAGCATTTGACACATGATATAAAAAAGTTTAATGGCACTATTTAAGTTACTGACATGCATCTTGTAGAAACTGGCAATGAATGCATAACTTCATCAGAACCAGAGTCACGTTCGAGGACTTCAACTATAGAGTGCTGTGGAATAAAGTGGCCTTAAAGGGGAATCCTAAAATTGGTGGAAACATACATAATTCACAGCCACCGTCATTGAGTTGGGATTCGCTTTAAGAGGCTGGTCTGATGTTGATGACGTATTATGTGAAGTTTTGTTTCTGCGTTTTTGTGTTCAGTGTTTGGAGTACAATAAATGAGTTGTTACAGTTTTTCTTAAACATAAAATGCCTCACGTCATTTTATTTGTGAAAGCTTACATTGGTGACCCCAGTGCTCTAGGACAATTCCAGAATTACAAGACATGTTGGCCAGCTCAGTTGCTTTGAACTGCCGGAGTTCTGGGACCAATTTGCCATTGGTTGCTTGTACTAGCCAAGGCCCAATACATGCTGCGAGAAATCTCCACTGACAGTACCAAATATTTCTATGTGGTGTTATCGCTCATCAACTCCGTGGCTGTGGAAGGGGTGAGCCAACTAGAACACCCACCTGAACATGATAAATACCAATCGCTGAAAACTCATGTTTTACAGACATTTGGACTTTCGGAGTCTGAGCACATCAAACAGTTGCTCTCATTGCCCAGCCTCAATGATGCTAGGCCTTCAGAGCTAATGGACCGCTTGCCCTCTCTCCTGGGAAATCACCATCCTTGTCTTATATTTAAAGAACTCTTCATGCAGCAAATGCCTGATCCAGTTTGCATTGCCCTTGCTAATGCACCTGTGAAGGACTATAGGGAGCTTGCCAAAATGGCTGATAGTTTACACTCAGCCAGGCAGCGATGCATCATTCCTCCTCCTTTCTCTACCTCAATAAGCCCGGTCAGCATGGCCTCCAATGAACGGATGCCCGTGGCTGTGAAACAGATGGCGCCAGGTCTGTGTTTTCACCACGCTTGCTTTGGTAGGAACACTAGGAAGTGCCGACCGTCTTGCAGCTTCGACAGTGCCAGTGCAACAGGGCATCAGAGGTCTGTGAACATCGTGGCTTCCAGCTACCGGGTTCATCTACTGGTCATTACGGACACCCTTTCAGGGCGTTGCTTCATGTGTGACATGGGTGCTCAAGTGAGTGTGCTGCCAGCAATGCTTATTGATGAGAAGGCAAAGAGCGATGAAACCTCACTGAAGGATGGCAACAGCAGCAGGATCCAGACTCACAGGACATGACGGGTGATGCTCTGCTTCAGGAGGCAACATTACACTTGGGACCTTGTCCTGGCTGAGGTGGCTAGACCTCTATTTGTTGCAGATTTTCTGTGTGCCCAAGGACTGTCAGTCGATTTTAAGAACTGCCAGCTTGTGGTTGTCAAGGACTTCGGGTCATTACCTTGCTCCGCAAATAAGTTCCCCACAATGACTCTGTCAGGCGCATGCATCACCGCATGTGATTTTACTCGACTGCTGGGCAAATCCCCAAACCTCACCAAGCCCACATTCTCCACGACAGTCACAAAACAGTTGAGCGCTATATTTCCACAACTGGCTCGCCAGTCCATGCCTGTGCGTGTAGACTGGAAAAGTTGGCAACTGTGAAGGCTGAGTTTGCCAACATGGAAAGACTTGGCATTGTACATCGATCAAATAACCCCTGGGCTTTGCCCCTCCATATGGCCCCCAAGTCGGATGGTGGTTGCTGCCCATGTGCTGATTACCGATGCTTTAACAAGGCAACCACCCCCGATCGTTACCTGGTCTCACACATCCAAGACTCTTTGGCATGTCTGGCTGGAAAGTTAATCTTTTTCAATGTCACCTTAGTTAGGAGGTTATCATCAGGTGCCTGTGTGCTTCCAGAATGGCTGTGATAACCCTGTTTAGCCTCTTTAAGTTTCTGCACAGGCCAATTGGACTGAAAAATGCAGCACAGACTTTCCAATGGCTGATGGACGCTGTACAAAAAGAATTAGACTTTCTTTTTGTTTATCTGGTTGACATACTTGTTGCCAGTGCATCCAAACCCAAACACATATCTCATCTCTGCACACTGTTCGAGCACTTAAGCTGACATGGGTTGATTATTAACCATGCTAAATGCCAATTTGGGTTGTCAATCTTTGAATTTCTCTGCCATCACATTTCCACAGAAGGAGCAAAACCCCTGCCATCAAAGTTAGCCACTATTATAGATTTCCCACTGCCCTGCACAACTAAAAAAATGCCTGGAGATTTAGGTATGATTAATTTCTATCACCGCTTTATTCCACAAGCTGCTGAACTTATGCTCCCCCTGTATCGTGTTCATAAAGGCAATACCCATTGTCAGGTGCTTGACTGGTCAGCAAACATGACCAAGGCATTTGATGATTCCAAATGAACTCTTTCCAACGCCACCATACTGGCACATCTGCACCCATGGCCATAATTACCGACGCTTCAGACTATGCTGTGGGTGCTGTTGGTCGGAGGCCTATGGCAGCCCTCTTCAGCCAGCAGCTCCGCACCCCCCCAAAGGAAGTACTGCACGTTTGACCATCAGCTTCTCGGTTTCTATCTGGCTGTCTGCCATTTTCATTTTCTTCTGGAGGGTTATCATTTCACAGGGTGCGTTGACCACAAACCCCTTGGGCACACGATGGCCAAGATATCAGACCCTAGACCTGCATGGCAGCAATGCCACCTGGCTTACATATCAGAGTTCACAACTGATATACAACACATCAAGGGGAGAAATAGTGATTGCCTCTCAAAGCCAGCTAGTGAGGCCATACACGTAAGGGTTGACTGTGCCAGCATGGCAGCCGACCAAGCTACTGTCCCAGAGGTCCAGGCTTACCGAACAGCAGTCATGGGTCTGAGGTTGGCTGATGTTCAGGTTTCCCTCCTGTGCAATGTCTCAGCCAGTCGCCCTCACTCCATCGTGTCCATGAATTGGTGGTAGACTGTTTTTGACTCCATACATGGCCTCTTGCATTGAGGCCGGAAGGCCTTGCAGAAGCTGGTTGCACTAAAGTTTGCATGGCATGGCTTTAGAAAGGGCGTGTGTGATTGGACAGCAGCCTGTGTGGAGTGCCAGTGGGTAAAAATTAACTGTCATGTTCAGGCACCTTTTGAGGTCCCTGAGTAACAGTTTGATCATGTCAGTGTGGACCTTGTTGGTCCTCTTCCCCCCTCCTGTGGTTTCACACACCTCCTTACCACGGTGGACTGTACCACCAGGTGGTCAGGAATCATCCCGCTGGCATTGATGATGGCTGCAGACGTGGCTCAGGTGTTCATCAACACTTGGGTTGCTCGGGTTGGCACCCCAGCTGATATTTCCTCTGACCATGCTCTGCAATTCATTTCAGACCTCTGCGCTATGATGGCACAGAACCTTGGCAATAAGCTACGTCACACCACAGCATATCACCGGCTCTCCAATGGCCTACGCAAGTGGTTTCACCACTCCTTAAAGGCTGCTCTGAGGGCCTCCCTGACTGATGAGTGTTGGCATGTTCATCTCCTGTGGGTCCTGCTGGGGCTCAGAACGGCTCCAAAAGAGGACCTGCAGTCATCCGTGGCTGAGTTGGTATATGGGCAGCTGTTGTGTGTGCCAGGTAATTTTATTTCTGATACCATGACTGCTTGGTCAGCCTCTCAAGAGTGTTCTATCCTCCTCAGTAAATTATGTTACGTTCCCCAGTAACCGGGTGACTTATCAGCAAAGATAGATGGGTCCGCTGAAGCCTGATGCTACTATTTTCAAAAGTTTTTATTTATAAAGGGGCACAAACACATGGTTAATACAAAACATTCAGATCATGTACATCGTCGCAACTCAATCGAAAGCACAGGTATAGTAATAATCAATCAGAAATAAGCTCTATCGTTGTCTAGGGGTAATGTAGATATATTTTGTTTACTGGATATCTAAAAGTCTTTTTGCGGTCACTGCAGTTCCACCCGCTGCCATTGTCGTGGTGTCGCGTTGGTGCACTTTTGTTAGAAAGAGAGAGAGAGAGAATGAAACATTTACCCGACAGGTTTTCCAACCTGTAGGAGGTAGTCGGAAGTCTCGTTGGGGAATGGACTCTCATCTGTGGCTTCCCCTGTAGCTAGGCCGTTCTTCCGTGGTGAGGTCGCCAATCCCAGGCAAGGAAAAGACGCACACGAACCCCACCACCGGCTGTCGCTCTCAAAACGCTGTCGCAGGAATTCTCGCGTATCTTCTGGTGCGTCTGAAGGGGTCCTCCCCCCCAGACCCTCCTTTATACTTCCTCACGGGACCGCCGGTGTCAATCTCTCTCAACCAGCCCACTTTGCCCGAGGGTTTTACACGTGGTCTTCATGAGACAATAGTCAAAGAGTCCCTTTATTCTGCTTCCCGGGGGAACGTGGTCTTCAGCACGTCTCCCTCTCTCTCTTAGGTCATTTGACCCCCCCTTGACTAGGGCTCTTGCGAATCTCACAAAGGAGGGGGCTGGGGTCATAACAATTAAATTCCTTTTCACCTATTTCTACCTCCCATTAGGGCAAGGAGGACTCTTGAGTTCCTGTTGACCTACATTCCGCCTTGTTTGTTTTTGTCCACTTTGATGCACACCAATGTCCCCTTAGGCCCTTTTGGAACAAAGAGAAAAAAACCTTTATCATAGATCAGAGGGGTAAACCTGAATGTACTTAGGTAGATTGTATTAAACCAGCGCACCAAGATTTGGAGGTTTCTGCTACGATGCTCCTGCTGTCATGACATGACCTTGAGTGTGTCAACACACCTTTGGATCAGTCAGAGGCACCTGCTGTTCCTCCACCGATGGAACATACGACCCAAGCCGGGCGACTCACAGTGCTGGGTTCAGTGAATTCTGGGGGCTGGCCTTCATAGGGCAATGCAAACGGTGGAAGTGTACAGGATTCACAACCACCAACATTGAGTTGAGTTGGGGTTCACTTTAAGAGGCTGGTTTGACGTTAATGATGTATCACGTGAAAGTTCTGTTACCAGATTTTATGTGTTCAGTGTTTGGAGTACACTAAATGAGTTAAAAAGCCTGAGAAGAGTTTATTTGTAATAAATGAATTGTTACAGTTTTTCTTAAACATAAAACACCTCATATTGTTTTATTTGCAAAAGCCTATAGTACCACAGTGGTTAAGTTTTTAGACAGGTAATCCAGGACCTGGACTAAAATTCTGGGTGTGAATTGCAATACCATAGCATCCCTTGTGAAGTTTAGATCCAATTAATTAAATGGTCTGGATTTTAACAAATAAAAATTTGTGTAGAGTAAAACTCAAATAATCTGGGACCATTGGGACTTCAATGATGCTGAATTAGCAGAATTTATACACTGTGATACATATTCCAGTTAATACACAAATGCATATAATTGTTACACAGTAGTATAAGAAATTTTCCAGCTATCTCTGTGCTTTTCAAGGGAGCAGGAAATATACAGGCACTCTGGACATTCGCTCCAGTCATGGACCAACACATATACCTGACTTCTGAAGTTCTGACACTAAAGCTAACTCCAAAACATTTCCAGCCCACAGTCCAGATCTCAGCCTTGGCACATTCTGACTCACATTACAGACTGATGAACAAGCCAGGCCATTAGCTCTGAACAATCAGATGCTAGATTATCAGAGTTCTATTGAGGAAAAGGACCAATAAACTGCCTGATTGTCTTCAAATCACATTGTTCATTGATATTCTTCATGGCTAGTCATGTAATCTATTGCTGTTAACTAGTCTGACCTATACGTAACTCCAGCAGAATTGCAATATGTTTAATTCTTAAGTTTCCTCTGAAATGGCCGACCAAGTCAATTAGTTGTATAAATCGCTACATTACCGGACTCAGGACTTGGAGCAAGAGTGGGAGAGCTTAAAAGAGGTAGGTCTCACAGATTGCTTGTGAGTATCACTTTACAGAACTCAGAACCTAGAACAATAGTGGAAAATTTAGAAGAGGTAGGTCTTGAGTTACTGTCGCTGTACCAGAATTTACAAAAAGCAAGCTTGCTGATTGTTAGTTAATAGTTGATTGGCTAATTAGCTGGTTAACTGTAGCCAGTAAAACAAGGATAATGTCAAGCAGAATGACCATTCTCCTTTATTGTTTAATATTATGATTAATGATATTTTCTCTGAGTCGGGTACTGTGGTGTGTAAATCACTTTTTGCAGATGATGGAGCTTCATGGCTTAGAGGTAGAAACTTCAGTTTGACTGTATGTAGGATGTAATTAGTGATTAATAAGGTCAAACAGAAGCTAAAACACAGGTTATGTGTTTTTCAAAGAGGATCAACAGACCTGCACTTGATTTGAAAGTCTGTGGTCAAATTCTTGAAAAAAATGTCAACTACATCAGTAAGATCATTGATAAGTGTAAAGGGGCATTAAATATCCTTAGGTGTCTATGTGGGTATTCTTGGGATGCTACACCAAAATCTCTGTCGATCATTTATATTTGTTTAATTAGATCTGTACTTGATAATGGCTGTGTGGCTTATGGATCAACTTCATCTTCAAATTTAAAATGTTTGGACATGATACAAGCACAGGATTTAAGATCGTGTTGTAGTACAGTAAGGTCATCTTCTGTTCTGGCTTTGTTGGTGGAAATTGGACAATTACCTTTACAGTTACAGAGGCTGAAATTCATATTAACATACTTGATTAACTTGAGGCGGCAGAGGAATGATCACCCTGTTAAAAGTGACTGTTGGGAACATCACAAGAAGAGTGTTTTTAGTTTATAGTAGCTGGGTTCTTATCACACTAGGAATATGTGTTTGCTGAATTATGCCATATGTCCCACTGTAGCTTTTTTGGTAACCCCCACTGTTTTTTCCCCAATGACTTTAGTTGATTTTAGGTTGCATGATTTAATGAAGTCCAAGGATCCCAATGTGCCTGAGAGTTTGTTGGTTCATCAATATGTTAAGGAAAATTATTGTGATATGTTAACAATTTTACTGATGGATCAAAAGCTAATTGGGAATGTTGGTGTGGGTGTTTTTATGCCTGAATTACAGGTAACAATAAAGAAATGTCTTGCTAACCATTTATCAGTATGTACAGCAAACTTGGTTGTCATCATTTTGGGCTGACAGTGAGTGGAAGAAATGTGTCCGTGCAAAGTTGTAATTAGTTACGATTCTTCTTCGGTTTTGACTAGTTTTAAAACAGGTCATTCTAGCAATAGGGCAGCTTTACCGCTGGAAGCTCTTCAAACTTTATTTCATATTCAAAGTATTGGCCTACATGTCTTCTTCTAATGGATCCCTCACATAGAGATGTTGAGGGAAATGAGTGGGTTGATTGGCCCAAAAAAGCTGTTAAAAGTTCATCTGTGGATATAGACCTTCCACTTAGCAAATCAGAAGCTAAGGGATTGGTAGGGTTAAGAATTAGGAGGTTATGGCAAGACTTGTTGGATAATAGGCATAAGGGGAGACACCCTTTACAGAATACATAAAAATGTTGGATTGATAGAAGAAGTGGGTAAGACAAGAAGGGAATATTGACTCAACTTAGAATTGGGCATACTACGCTTAATTGTTCATTGTATCTTGTTGGAAAACTTCACTTTGAGGTGTGTAAGTTTTGTCATCATTATGAAACAGTTGAACACGTTCTTTTATAATGTGAAGTATACAAGGTTGAAAGAAAGCAAATGCAGGCTGCACTACTATCTTTGGGGGATGATACTTTTCATTTAAAAACTTTACAAAGTTATGGAAGTGATTTTATTTTAATTCACAATATTGTCTTTCATTATTTACAATCTATGGGGCTTTGGGGGTACATTAGGTTTAATTTGAAAAAGAACTAATAGGGGTTTTATTTCCTAACTCTGTACACCATACTCCAGTCCAGTTGGTGGAGGTAATCACCTTTAAGTTGGGCTGCCTATCGGCAGTACAAGCAAAAGGAGGAGGAAGAAGATGACCATTGGAAGAGTGGTGAGCTGAGGCCTTGACTCAAGAGACTTCGACACGAGGTTTATTTTGCTGTTAATCCTTAGTACTTGACATAGTGTAGACAGGATGGTAGTGATTTAGGGCAGTGATATGATCCTCTTGCAAGGTGTAGGAAGTCAGGAGATTAAATCTGCTGGTCCTAACAGTCTGGGTCAAGAAAATGGAACTGGAGTTGGATGTACTCAGGATCATCTAGGAGGCTGAGCTTCATAGATGAGACTTTTACTGAGATGGCCATGCCCAAGGTATGGGCTTCAGATAAATGGGTGACCACAAGGAAAAGTAGGAAGAACTGGCAGTCAATGCTGGGTTCCATTGTGGCTCTTCCACTTGCAAACAGGTAAACAGTATTACTTTGGATACTGTTGAGTGGGATGATTTTTCAGGGTCTAGTAGTTAGGTCTTTGCCACTGTGACAGGCTCTGAGGCTCAGAGGGAAAAGGTACAGTTAGTCAGGGTGATGGTGACAGGAGACTCTGCAGTGAGGGGAGCTGACAGGAGATTCTCTGGCTGCCAGGATGGTGTGTTGCCCACCCGGTTGCTAGGTTGAAGAATGTCCCTGAGAGGATGAGCTAAATCCTCCAGGGTGGGGGCAAACAGCCAGAGGTTGTACATAGTAGTACAAGCAGCATAAGTTAAGCAGGGATGAGTTTACGGAGTTAAGTAAAAAGAAGCAGGGCCTTGAAGGTAGTGATTTCTGGAATACTCCTGGTGCCATGTGCTAGCAAGGTCAGTAAATTGAATGTATTCCAGATCAATACATGGCTGAGGAGCTGGTGCAGGCAGTAAGGATTTATGTTCTTGGACCATTGGGATCTCTTCGGGGCTGAGGCAGGAAGGATGGATTTCAGTTGAACCAAAGAGGGGACTACATTTTGTAGGAAATTTGCTAGTGCTACAGGGGAGGGTTTAAACTAGATTGGCAGGAGAGTGGAACTCTGAGCAAAGGTAAGTCACAAGACAAAGCAGTGACTAGTGAGAGCAAGTTTAATAATTGGGATGTTCAAGGGCAGAGTAAAGGCAGGCAAACTGAATTTATTTTGATACACAGCATTTGACAGGTGATGCATCCAAACTCAGCAAGGATTGTCTCTGAGGACTGGGATGTTATTGCTGTAACAGAAACATGACTGAGAGAAGGGCAAGATGGACAACTGGATACAAATGCTACAAGTGTGACAAAGGTACATGTAAGTAATGATTTTTGATAAGGGAGGACATTACCAGGAGAGGTCTTAGAACCAAGAAGGGGAGGATTGCTTTAGTGGGGCTGTATTATATCCCTCTCAGTCATCAGTAAGAACCTTATGAACAAGTACGCAGAGAAATTGTTCATAATTTTTAGAGTAATAAGGTTGTATTAGTAGATTTTAATTTCCTTGGTATTGACTAGTTATACAGAGAGTTAAGGACATGGACAGGGTGGTATTTGTGAGCTATGTCCAAGAAAGTTTCCTGAGACAATATATGGAAAGCCCTACTTGGGAGGGTGCAATATTGGACCTTCCCATGAGGAATGAGGTGGGCTGGTAACTGAGGTAGCAGTCAGGGAGTACTTCAGCTTTAGTGACTATGGTGGAATTGGTTGATTATCGTCACACGGACTGAGGTACAGTGAAAGGCTTGCCATACCTATTGTTCATACAGATCAAATTATTACACAGTGGACTAAGGTTAAACAAGGTAAACTGGTAACAGAATGGAGATTAAAGTGTAAGGGAGGCAAATAATAAAGTGCACGGTCATAATGAGGTAGTTAGGGAGGTCAAGAGTCCAATTGATCAAATTAGGAAACTATTAAATAGCCTTATACAGTGGGGTAGAAGATATCCTTGAGCCTGATGTTACATGCTTTCTAGCCTTTGTATCTTCTGCCTGATGGAAGAGGGGAGAAGAATGCTCAGGGTGGGTAGATCATTGATTGTGCTGGCTGCTTTACTGAGGCAGAAAGAAGCATAGACAGTCCACGGAGGGGAGGCTGGTTTCTGTGACGTGCTGAGCTGTGTCGACAACTCTGCAGTTTCCTGTGGTCATGTGCAGAGCCGTTGCAGTAAGGCGTGATGCATCCAGATAGGGTGCTTTCTGTGGTACATCGATTATAAATTGGTGAGGATGGACTGGGATATACCAGATTTTGTGAGCATCCTGCGGTGAGTCTGCAACAGCGACTGTGGGTTCAGGAGTATTATAATTCTATTAGGTTTAAGATGGTGATGGGAAAGGATACAACAGGCCCATAGATTACAGTATTAAACTGGAGCAGGGTAAATTTTGGGGGAATTAGATAGCAGCAATTCATTGAGTGAGCCTATTTCAATGCAAATACATAAGGCTTGATCAGTAAGCTTGTGGATGCAATCGGGAGGTACTGTTGATAGTGAAGAAGGTTATTGTGGATTACAAGAGAATCTTGAACAGTTAGGGAAGTAGGCAGAGGAGTGACAAATAGATTTCAACATATATAAGTGTGTGGTGATGCATTTTGGAAAGTCAAACCACGATAGGGATTGTACAATGATTGGTAAGTGTAACAGAATGGGAGGGGCTAGGAGAACAAGTGCCAAAATCGTTGAACACGTATGTCAGATGTAGACAGGATGGTGAAAAACAGCCTTCAGTAATCTGGCCTTCATCAGTCATGGCAATGAGTATAGGATCTGGGACAACAGTTGTACAATTGTTGGTGAGGCCTCACTTGGAGAACTGTGTACAGTTTTGTCACCCTGTTACAGAAAAGATGTGGCTAAGCTGAGAAGAGTGCAAAGCCAATTTAACAATGTTGCCATGACTAGAGGGCCTGAGATATAGGAAGAGGTTGGCCTGGCTAGATCTTTGACCTTGGAGTGTAGGAGAAAGTAGTAATCTTGCAGAGGCTTTAAATCACAAGGGGCATAGATAAAGTGGATGGTAACAGGGTAGGAGAGCGCAAAACTAGGGGTCATAGATTTAGGGTGACCGGGAAATATTTAAGAGAGACTTGAGAGGCAACTTCACCATGCAGAAGGTGGTGAATATATTAACTGAGCTACCAGAGGAAGTTGTTGAAGTAGGAACAATTTTGTCATTTATGTTGTGTTTGGATAGGAATATGGAGAGGCAGCGATTAGAGCAATATAGGCTAGAAACAGGGAATTGGAACTATATGGGTGGGCACCATGGTTGATGTGGACTCATTGGACTGAAGAGCAATGATTCCATGCTGTAGTGGTCCGATTCTGTGATTCTACAGCAGAAAAATAAACTCAGCAGGGTACTTGACATTATTTCAAGGGCCAAACTCAGATGTTCTCAGACCCAAAGAGCATGCAAGTTGTGAATGATGGTAGATAATTCAGTAGCCAACAGGTGGAGAATCCAAGGGCATCTCCATCCTCAGTGATAGCGGGGCCTGGCTTGTGAGTGCCAAGAGAAGAAAGAAATATTTGTAAGCTTTACCATCCAGATGCTCTTGGCTTCTTTTCAAGATTTTCACTATCACAGAAGCTAATTTGGTTCACTTAGTGTGATAATAAGAAATGGTTGATGGCACGGGATATAACAAAAGCTGGAAGTAGATGATCACATAGCTATAGCACTGAAAACTTCCAGTAATAAAGATTCTTTTAGGCAAGCTGTTCCAGAATAACTGTAACACTAGCATCAACCTAACCATGTTCTGGTATATCCAGGCAACACACACAAAATGCTGGTGGAACACAGCAGGCCAAGCAGCATCTATAGGAAGAAGTACAGTCGATGTTTTGGGCCGAGACCCTTCGTCAGGACTCAGCCCGAAATGTCGACTATACTTCTCCCTAAAGATGCTGCCTGGCCTGCTGCGTTCCACCAGCATTTTGTGTGCGTTGCTTGAATTTCCAGCATCTGCAGATTTCTTTGTGTTCTAGTATACTGTATCCAGGTATGTTTTAGCTCAGTTGTGATCCTGAGGCACAGCTTCACAATGTTTTGGAGTCTTCATGTTGCCAGGACACCTAATTTGATTATAAAAGTAGAACAAACAAGATGCTGAGTCATGAAGTTACAGTTGCACTGGAATATACTATTGTTGCTTCTGATAGTCAAGTGTCCCATCAATACACAATTTTGAACAGATCCCATTTAGCACAATGGTAGCTCCATAAAGCACAATGGGATTTGTCCTTGGTTTGAAGAAAGGAATTTGTTTCGCAAACTGCTGTGGTTGCTTCTGGTAATATTATTATGGACTATGTACCTACAAGTACATTTATCTACAAGTAGATTTATCCCAGTCCTTGGTTCACCCACTAGCTGCAGCAGTCCCAGGGCTGAGCTACCCTCAATGCTCACTGAAATCTCCACACTTGCTGGTCTTGGCACTCCTCTTAAGTTATATTCAGCATTGATAATGCAAATCTATCAGCAAACAAAGGATAACAGGCAATAATCAGAGTATATTTCCTTGCCTAAGTTTGATCTAATGCCCCAAGAACTCGTGGAGCCTGAATTCAATACTGAGAACTTGCAGAGATGCTGCTAAATGTACTGTTGCATTGTCTTGCCACCTCTCTTGGTGACCTGGATATCTCCAGGATTTTTGGTGGAGGACTCTAGCCCATTACCTGGGAAATTATTCTGTGCGTTCAACTATGTCAGGCAGCTGCTTGATGAGTCTCTGGGACAATTCCCCTAATTTAGCCATGGGTACTTTGATGTTAGTAAACTGGAATCTGCAAGATTGATGGAGCTACAAGGAACTTTGGAGCAAAATGGATGGACATTAGCCTAAACTGATGCCGATATCTGTCTATATCTAGTCCTTTTCTGTTCAAATATGACATTTGATACAGCTGAGTGGCTTGAAAGGCTATTTCAGAGTGAAATTAAGAATCAATCACACTGATGTGTGTCTGGAATCACATACAGATCAAACCAGAAAGGCAGCAGATTCCCTGAAGTTTAGAACGTGAGTACACCTGACATTTATACTACTGCCTGCTTGTTTCAAAGTCACTGCTATCGAAATTAATCTTATTGAAATTTAATCCAGGTAAGGATTACCCAGTCTATTCTCATTCATAAGCAACAACATGGAAGTTATCATCAATCATGCTATGAAGTGGCACAGTAATTAATCACCGATGCTCAAGTTGAGTTTTGCAAGGACCACAGGGCTCCTGGCCTTATCAAACCCTTATTTCAAACAAGAACTATACAGCTATAATCTAGAGTTGAGGTATGCGTGATGTAGCTGAACGCTACACAAAAAAAGGACTTCTTCATTTTCTGAGGAAATGCAACTGGAACTGCACACTCTCTATCATTGTAAAACATCCCACTTTTGTCTGTGGAGCAGAAGATCGTGGAGAGAGTTTGAGACTCTTCCTTGTGGTTTTTAAAATGTGCTAGTTTTAAAAAGCGAGTGGGGCCTGTTGGGACTTGTCCCTGGAGCTGGACATTGCTTGGGTAATCAGCAGCTTAGCAAGGACTAATAAAAAGAAGCAAGATGTAAGCAGAGCGACCATTGTTGGATGGTCCAGGGTTAGAGTGGGAGGGTTTGGCTCAATAGGCTTCGGCAAGAACAGGTGAAAGCTAAGGGTGCTGAGTCATTTGGAGTAATTTATTTGATGTAGAACTTAAACTTAAGAAGTTAGAGCCTGAGGTATAATAAGCTAGGCAAGAAGAGGTTGAGTAAGTGACCTAGGTGAGTGCAAAAGTCAAAGATTTCAAAGAGAAGGGATTTGTAAGAACAGATAAGCTTTTGTTTTGGTGGGTATGGTCCAGTCAGAAGGTAAAACAAGGATGGCAAGGTAAGAGAACGTTGGATGTTGAGAGAGAGATGATGAATTTAGCCAAAAAGAGAAAGAACAGTAAGTAAAGCTCAGAAAGATAGAATCAATCAAAGCCCTTCAGGATTATAAAGAAGCCAGAAAAGGTAAAACAGAAAAAATTGGGAAAGCCAGGAAGGGCCATGAAAATTCCTTGGCAAGTAGGATTAAAGAGAATCCCAAAGTATTTTATACATACTGTACATGAAGAGTAAGAGGTTAACTAGGGAGGGGGTAGGATCACTCATGGATAAAGAAGGGGGGGGAACATTTGCTTAAATGCAGAGGATGTGGGTGGGGTAATTAATGGGTATTTTTCATCAGTATTTACCATGGAGAAAGACGTGGAGGAAAGGGAGATCAATGCTGAGTGCATTGAAATGCTATGGCATTTTGAGATAAAGGAGGAAGTTGTATTCTCTTAAAGAACATTAAGGTAGATAAGTCCCAGGGCCTGATGGGATATACACCAGCTTATTGAAAGAGGCAAGAGAAGAAATTGTTGGGGCCTTGACCAATATCTTTGTATCCTCACTAGCCACAGGTGATGTCCCAAAGGATTGGAGAGTAGTTAATGTTGCTCCATTATTCCAGAACAGAACAAGAGATAATCCTTGAAGCTATAGACTGGTGGGTCTCATGTCAGTGGTATGGAAGTTACTGGAGATAATTCTTTGGGATAGGATAAACGAGTACTTGGGAAACATGGCCTAATTAGAAAGACCCAGCATGAATTTGTGCAGGGCAAGTTGTGTCTTACTAACTTGATTAAGTTTTTTGATGAGGTGATGAGGATGATTGATAAAGGTAGAGCTGTGGATGTTGTCTACATGGATTTTGGTAAAGCATTTGACAAGGTCCCTCATGGGAGGCTCATCCAGAAGATTAATTCACATGGTGAATTGGCCATTTGGGTTCAGAACTGGCTTGCCCATGGAATTTAGATAGTAATTGTTGAAGGGGCTTGCTTTAACCGGAGGTCTGTGATTAGTGGCGTTCTGCAGGGATCTGTCCTGGGACCTCTGTTGTTTGTGATGTATACAAATGACTTGGATGAAAATGTAGATGGGTGGGTTGGTAAGTTTGCAGATGATACAGAGATTGGTGGCGTTCTGGATATCGTAAAGACTGACAAAGAATATGGTGGGAAATAGATCAGTTGCAGATATGGGTGGAGAAATTGTAGATGGAGTTTAACGCAGACAAACGTGAAGTGTTGCATCTTGGAAGGTCAAATGTAAAGAGACCCATAACAGTGTTGATGAGCAGAGAGACCTTGGGGTCCAAGTTCATAGCTCCCTGAAAGTGGTTATACAGGTTGATAGTGTGGTTAAGAAGGCATATGGCATGTTTTCCTTTATTAGTAAAGATGCTGAGTTCAAAGGTCAGGAAGTTGTTATAGTGCAGCTTTATAAAATTCTAGTTAGGCCACACCTGGAGTACCGCATACAGTTCTGCTTGCCCCATTATAGGAAGGATGTTGAGGCTTTGTAGAGGGTCCAGAAGAGGTTTACCAGGGTGCTGCCCAGATTAGAGGGCATGTGATATAATGAGAGGTTGGATAAACTTAGTTTGTGTTCTCTAGAACAGCAGAAGCTGAGGGGAGATCTGACAGAAGTTTATAAGATTATGGGAGGCATAAACAAAGTAGACAGACAGTATATTTTTCTCAAGATTGAAACGTCTAATATCAGAGGGGGTGCATTCAAGATGAGGAGGGTAATTTCAAAGGAGATGTGAGGGGCAAGATTTTTACTCCGAGTGTTGTGTACCTGGAATGCACTGCCTGGGGTGATGGTAAAGGCAGATACATTAGAGATATTTAGATAGGCACATGAATGTGAGGAAAATGGAAGGATATGGACATTGTGTTGGCAGAAGAGATTAGTTGGCCATTTAATTGGTTCAGCACAACATTGTGGGCTGAAAGGCCTTTTCCTGTGCTGGACTGTTCTATGTCTTATGTTACGACCTTGTAATTCAAGGGCTGTTATCAATGAAACAGCTGAACATGGTTGGGTCCAGGGCACTGCCCTAAGGAATTCTTTCAGTAACAGCACGGGGCCGGGATAAGCGACCTCCAGTGATCACAATCATCCTTGCATCAAATTTATGTAGGCCTCTTTGATAGCACATTGCAAATCAGTGACCTATAGCACTGATATCCCAGCTTAGCAGCATTATGGCGGTACTTCCTGCAGAAGATCAAGAGGGCAGATCTCCATCTTCTTAAGGGCTATTGGAGGAAAGAAACTTATTTTGGTCTTGGTAGCAGCACCAACTTCCACCTATCAATTCTTAGTACTGGTCCTGTATCCTCTCAACACTTATCCCTGCATCCACTGGTTTTCTACTGCGAATATTCCACCCGGCAAATATTGGTCATTTGATTCACGTTAAGATGAACTGCAGATTGGCATCTCTGTCAGGTGGAACTGGAAGATTACCATAAAATGTTAATATCAGATTGTGCTACTGTAAGATCCACCTGAATAAACCTGCAGGGTTGTACAGCCCTATCACTGTTTCAGCAGTTCAAGTTCAAGTTTATTAAGTATCTCCAGTGACATATCCAGTTAAGTGTGACATAGAGTGGAAACTGAACTTTTGGTATTGATTGCAGCAGTTGTGACCACTAAAGCATCGCAGCAATAACTGCCAAACTTCGAGCAAACCTTCTCTCACTAAGCTGAATAGCTTCAATAAAGGGGCTTGATGCACCTGTTGTGAAATACTGATATAAAAAATATATAGTATTCAGTCAATATGAGGAATAATGCCTTGTTAGATATTCTGAAACAGACCATGGCCATTCCAATATTAAGCAGCCATTTTATAAAGGGAATTACATGCATAGGTGATTGCTGAAATATGTCCTTTCATACCAGTATTTATGGGAGCAATTCCTAATATTCTTAAATGTTTTTTTGTTTTGTTGCTGAAGCTGTACAATTTATTACAGCATATGCTGATGGAATTTTGGCAATTATTGCTGCAATATTTCTAAAGTTATGGGCAAAACAATGAAGAAGTAAGGTTGGGTTAGAATTACCAAAGGTAATGATAGGGAATTGATGTAATATTAAGTCATTATTCCATTTTGATATTTACAAAGATATTAAAATGAAAGGAAATGGCTTTAGATGTTGAGATGAGGAAGGAACTGAACACATTTAAAATAGAAGAAGGGGATATATTAAGTAGCTTAATCAAAATCAAAGAGAATAAAATCTCTGATACAATGGATTGTTTCAATACACTTTAAAACAATCTAGAGAAGAGATGGCAGAAACATTCGGATACATACTACAATTTTAATGAATGATTAAGTATCAATAGGCTGGCTAACATGATGCCAATATTTAAAAAAAGACAGATAGAATAAGTCCAGGGAATTTTTGTCAGCTCAACATTGGGAATGAAAAGTAAACAAGGAAAGTCTGGGTTTCTAGTGAAAATGTTTGTTTGTCAACCTTATTGAATTTTTTGAGATAAAAATAGACAGAATAGACAACATTAACAGCATAAAAGTCTACAATATGGTGATCTGATAGATTAGTGAAAAGGTCAGAAAAAGTGGAGTCTGGAGATGAGTAGCAGAATGGATTGATAGATGGCCAAATTGGAGATCAGAATAGGAGTGAAAAGTACCTATTCACAGTGGAAGAAAGAGAGTTGTAGTATCCTGCCTGATATTAGGCTCTGGAATCAAAAACACAATTCTAAAATTACATATGATGCTAAATTGGCAGAAACAGCAACAATTGAGGACTCTTAAAATTATAAGAGAGCATAAACTCACAGAATGAATAATTGGCAAATTTCAGCAAGCAACTGTTTTCAGAGGAAAAGTAAGGTCACTTATTTCTTGGACTGTATGTATATCTTGGCGGAGTAAGGCAAGGCGAGATTATTTATAAAGCACTTTTCAACACAAGGCAGTTCAAAGTCCTTTACATAGAACAAGATATAAAAATCAAATTTCAAACAAAATAAAGAGAATAAAAGCACACATAAAAATACAGAAATAAAAGATACAATGCTGGAGATTCTACTTAAAATCTACAGCAAAGTTTTTAAAGTACAGAAATATTAACAGCTAAAAGTTGCACCAAAAAGGGTGCAAGGGCAGTAAAGATTCACTACAATGACACAGAAATCAGACGGAAAATGTATCTGGAATTCCCCATACTACCTCCATACCCAAGCCAGCCTGTTAAGAATCAATGCAGTAAAACAAGCCCTGAGCTCTATAATTGAGGAGGGAAGGTCACCATGCATCACATTTCCATTTACTTACTGCTCAAAGTTAAAAGTAAATTTGTCATAAAAGTACATTTATGTCACCATATACTACCCTGAAATTCATTTTCTTGTGGGCATTCAGAGTAAATACAAAGAAACACAATAGACTCAATGAAAAGCCACACACAAGGTGGACAACCAACCAATGTGCCAAAGACAACAACTTGCGCAAATACAAAGGGGAAAAAAATAAACAAATAATAATTATCGAGAACATGAAGAATCCTTGAAATTGAGTCCATAGGTTATGGTAACACTTCAGTGTTCGGGTAAGTGAAATTGAGTGAAGTTATTCCCTCTGGTTGAAGAGCCTGATTTTTGAAGGGTAATAACTGCTTCTGGATCTGCTGGTGTGGGTCCTGAGGCTCCTGTACCTCCTCCCTGATAGCAGCAGTGAGAAGAGAGCATGGCCTGGTTGCCTTGATGATGAACGCTGCTTTCCTGCGACAGTGCTCCATGTAGATGTGCTCAATGGTGGGGAGGGTTTTACCTGTGATGGGCTGGTCTGTATCCACTACTTCTTTTAGGATTTTTTTGTTCAAGGGCATTCTTTTCAAAGGCAATCCATAAAAGATTCAGAATCTTGTCAAGGTGAACTCATGAGCTTTAGACAATGCCTGTCAAAGGAAGGATGAATGATTTTTATGGATGGATGCAAAGGTCCACTTAGATTGATTATGACAACTGCATGATTCTACTCATATTCTGCATCATATTATTCTATTCATCATTCTATTACCTTGTGGAATTCAATAGTTCAAGAAAGACTTCTCTACTGAAATCTATATTCCTTACACGTTATAATTTTAGTTTGTAAATATTCTCTGTTTTGTCTTTAGCAAGGATTTTATTATTTTTCTTGTCACTGATGTTAATCTATCTAATAAATCATTCCATGGAACAATTGTGACATCTTCATTGACTGATAGGAATCTCTAGCCCAAGACCATTCCAGCTAGTAGAGGAACATCTGAATAGGCTTTAAATACTTAGAACGTGGAGGTGAATCTCAGAGTTGTATATTGCATACTTACTTTGATAATAAATGTACCTTGAACCTTAAGACGGCAAAGGAAGACATAGCAAAAAAAACCCTCTTCCCATCCATCCATCTCCACCTGCCCCACCATTAGCAGATCCTGTCAGGGCTGAATGGGATTCATTAGTTGCTTTAGATCCCACAGGATTGTAGCAGAAGCAAGTCATTCTAGCCCAAGGAATGACCCAAACGCAGAAGGCTGTTTTATTTTGATCCTAAAGCTAAATACAGCAGACACTAAAAATGCTTAGCTAGGCAAAGAAACCTCTGCGGAGAGGAAAATAGCACTTCAACTCAATTGTCTTTCATTGGAACCATAAAAAAGGACGATCAGATGCAGCGATGGAAGAGAGATCAAAGGAAATCTGTCACCGGTTGCAAGGCAGGAAAGATTATATACAGTATATTGAAAGGCTGATAGCATTAGGTAATCAAATTCTAGTGGACATGAGAATACAAATTAATGACCTGAAATTAGCAAAAGGATGTGAAATAAGTGCTCTAAGTCTGAAATGAAAAGCAGGGGATTCAAAATACGTTTATTATCAAAGTATGTATGCAGTATATAACCCTGAAAATTTCCTTCCCCATAGACGGGTCTTGAAACAAAGACAAACCATGGAACCAAACCGGTCAATGAAAATCATCAAACATAAAGCACTGCTCCCTCCAATGCGCAAAAAATTGCGTTAACTGCAGCAAAATAAAGAGTGAGAAAACAGAATATAAAACACAAAATCAGGAGGCATACTTCAGTACAGTTCAGCTCAGTGTTCATTATCTGCAGGCCTCCCCATTTCAAAAATCGCCCAGAAGTAGCAATGAAAAGGAGCGACCAGAACTGGAATTAGAAACTAAAACACATTATAAAGCTGAATTAGAGTCCATTATCTACAATCCGCATTGATTAAATCTTGCTCCATCACCATCTGCCAACAGCGTCAAGGGAAAGAGAGATCAGTTGAATGCAAGGACCTTCCCTCGGAGATGCTGTCACATACAGTCACTTTCTCCCACATCAGCAAGTGAGAGGCTGGTAGATGGCTCCAAACACTCACTCACCTCTACACCTATCACTGATTTCAATCTTCCTTAACGCTTTAAGTGGGGTGGCCCATTTGGAGAAGGAGATGGAGTCGATCGTAGGCTTACACCCTGTCTCCTGGTCTCCATGCTGCACGTTTTGGTTGTAGCCTCGTGGAACACTCTTGGAGACAGCAAAGCACCAGGTCTCAGCCAGAAGGTAGATTACAGGCTCTGACAGAAGCAGAGCCATATCTGAAATGAAAAGTGAAAGGAATTGCTTCATGACCCATCTTGAGGATGTTGCCCTGGGTAATGTTGTTCGCTGGCAGATGTTCCTCACCTGAAACCTGTGACCTCAATGTTGAATCTGAAAGGTTTTAAAGCAGATGAGTCATTCATTGACCTTGTGTTAAGTGGGAGTGAAATAGAGAATTATTGCAACAAGCCCATAGAAATTGAAAATCATGTTTGCAGACTAAAGGAAGTTGTTATATGAAATGGATACCCAATATATGTTTCATCTTCCCAGAAGAGAGTACTGAATCCTGTGTACTAAATTAAAAGTACTACAAGTAAATTTCTGCTTCAGGTGGAAATACAAACAAACAAAAATATATTTTTTTAGTTGTTCAATCTGGGACAGAATCATTGTTTAGGAACTCTCGTACATTTCACTTCCAAAGTTTGGTCCTGCAGTCTCAGAGTTCATTTATTTATTGATAATCTAAATAAAAGTTAGCTAAGCTTCTTAATATGTAAGGTAAATTTAGAAAATGTTATTAAGTTCTTACCCAAAGGCAGAGAACCTCATTAAAACAGTCTATAATCAACCTTCCAATCATCACCCTAATATCCTGCAACATTACAGGATATGAAAGACTTTTGCCTTCAACTACACCATGAAGACAAAAGAACACTTCAAGGAATTCCACAAAAAGTTTATTGAAAAGCATAAGTCAGGAGATGGATATAAGAAAATTTCCAAGTCACTGAATATCCCTTGGAGTATAGTTAAGCCATTCATCAAAAATTGGAAAGAATATGGCATGGCTGTAAATCTGCCTAGAGCAGGTCATCCTCAAAAACTGAATGACCACATGAGAAATGGGACTGGTTAGGGAGGCCATTAAGAGACCTATGACAACTCTGAAGGAGTTACAAGCTTCAGTGGCTGAGATGTACATACAAACACTGTTGCCCGGGTGCTTCACCAGTTGCAGCTTTATGGGACAGTGGCAAAGAGAAAGCCACTGTTGAAAAAACTCCCATGAAATCTCAGCTAGAGTTTGCCAGAAGGCATGAGACTCTGAAGTCAGCTGGAAGAAAGTTCTATGGTCTGATGTCATCAAAATTGAGTTTTTCAGCTATCAGACCAAACGTTATGTTTGATGTAAGCCAAACACTGTACATCATCAAAAACACACCATCTCTACTGTAAAGCATGGTGGTGGCTGCATCATGCTATGGGGATGCTTCACTGCAGCAGGCCCTGGAAGGCTTGTGGAGGTAGAGGGAAATCCTGGAGGAAAACTTGATGCAGTCTGCAAGAGAACTGTGACCTGGGAGAAGATTTGTTTTCCAGCAAGACCATGATCCCAAGCATAAAGCCAAAACTACACATGAATGGTTTAAAATCAACAAAGTTAATGTCCTGGAGTTGCCAAGTCAGAGTCCAGACCTCAATCCAACTGAAAATTTGTGGCTGGACTTGAAAAGGACTGTTCATTCACAATCCCCATGCAATCTGACAGAGCTTGAGCAAATTTGTAAACAAGAATGGGGAAGGATTGAGGTGTCCAGATGTGCAAAGCTGATACAGACCTATCCACACAGACTCAAGGCTGTGCTTGCTGCCAAAGGTGTATCTACTAAATACTTACTTGAAAGGAGTGAGTAATTATACAATCAATTATTTTGGCTTAATAATTGTAATAAGTTTAGACCAAATTTAGAAATTTATTTTCACTTTGACTTGAAAGAGTCTTTTCTGTTGACCAGTGTCAAAAATTAAATCCACTGCAATTCAATGTTGTAAAACAATAAAGCATAAACTATTCAGTTTAGTGAGAGAAGGTTTGCTCGAATTTAGGTAATGTAAAAAGAGTAAAAGATAGACAAAAGTGGACATAGGACTGGTGGAAAATGGTGCTGGAGAAGTGGTAATGGGGAACAAAGAAATGGCAAGGAAATGAATAAGTATTTTGCAGTGGAAGACACAGGCAAAAATTCATGACAAAAATTCAAGAATGTTGAGGGCAGAATTGACAGTATTCACTGTTATAAAGGAGAAGATGCTTGGGAAGCTGAATGGCATGAAGTCTCCATAGGTCAGTTAGCCTGAATTCAATGGTTGGCAAGATATTAGAGACTATTATTAAGGATAAGGCTTTGGGTTAGTCAGAGGCACGTGATAAGATTGCCCAAAGTCAGCATTAAGGGGAAATCTAACCTGACAAATCTGTTGGAATTATTTGAGGAACTAAAAGGCAGGATAGACAAGGCTGTTGTTTACCAGGATTTTCAGAAAGCATTTGGCAAGGTACTACATGTGAGGCTACTAAACAGGATAAGAACCTATGGAATTACATGAAAGATACTAACCTGAATGGAAGATTGGCTTTCTTTCAAAAGACCATAAGACCACAAGATTTAGGAGTAGAATTAGCCCATTCAGCCAATTGAGTCTGTTCTGCCATTTCATCATGGCTGATCCAATTTTCCTCTTAACCCCAATATCATGCCTTTTCCCTGTATCCCTTCATGCCCTGACCAATAAAGTATCTGTTAACTTCTGCCTTAAGTGTACAGACTAACTGCCCTATGGTTTCCTTTCTTCTGCCTCTCTCCCTTCTTGAAAAGTGGAGTGACAGTTGCAATTCCAGTCTTCCAAAACCACTCCAGAATCTAGTGATTCTTAAAAGATCATTACAAATGCCTCCACAATCTCCAGCCACCTCTTTCAGAACTTTGGGGTCCACACCATCTGGTCCAGGTGACTTATCAACCTTCAAACCTTTCAAAGAACCTTCTCTATAGTTATGGTAACTTCACACACTTCATGACTGCTGACATGTGGAATTTCCACCACACTGCTGGTGTCTTCCACAGTGAAGACTGATGCAAAATACTTATTCAGTTCATCCGCTATTTTTTTCATCCCCAATTACTACCTCTCCAGCATCATTTTCCAGTGGTCTGAAATCCACTTTTGCCTCCCTTTTACATTTTAGGTATCTGGAGAAACTTTTGGTATCCTCCTTAATACTATTGGCTAGCTTGCATACTTATTCCATCCTTACCTTCTTAATGACTTTTGAGTGGCTTTCTGTAGTTTTGCAAGTTTCCCAATCCTCTCACTTCCCACTAGTTTTGGTTCTGTTATATGCCATCTTTTTGGCTTTTATGTTGACTTTGACTTCTCTTGTTAGCCACAGTTGTGTCATCTTTCCTTTAGAGTACTTCTTCCTCTTTGGGATGTATATATCCTGTGCCTTCTGAATTGCTTTCAGGAATTCCAACCATTGCTGTTCTGCCATCATCCCTGCCAGTGTTCTTTTCCAAACCAATTCTGGCTAACACCTCTCTCATGCTGTTGTAATTCTCTTTACTCCACTATAATACTGATACACCTGACTTTAGCGTCTCCTTCTCAAATTTCAGGATGAATTTGATCATATTATGATCACTGTCTCCTCAGGATTCTTTTACCTTAAGCTCTTTAATCAATTCTGGTTCATTGCACAGTACCCAGTCCAGAATAGCTGATCCTCTAGTGGGCTCAAGTACAAGCTGATTTAAAAAGCCATCTCATAGGCACTCTAGAAATTCTCCCTCTTGGAATCCAGCACCAACCTGATTTTCCCAATCTACCTGTGTATTGAAGTCTCCCATGACTATTGTAACATCGGCTTTTTGGCATGCATTTTCTATCTTCCATTGTAATTTGTAGGCCACATCCTTGCTACAGTTTGGGGGCTTGTATGCAACTCCCATCAGGGTCTTTTCACTCTTGCATTCCCTTAGCTCTATCCACAATGAGTCAACACTTTCTGGCCCTATGTTACCTCTTTCTAATGATTTGATTTTATTTTTAACCCACAGAGCAATGCCACCCCCTCTGCCTTCCTGCCTATCCTTTTGATACAATGTGTATCCTTGGACATTAAACTCTCAGCTATAATCTTCCAGCCATAATTAAATGATGCTTACAACATCATACCTGTCAACCTGCAAATGTGCTGCAAGTTCATCTACCTTATTCCATATACTGCGCGCATTCAGATACGACACCTTCAGTCCTTTCGAATTTGTCCGCCTTTTCCATTGCTATTCATCCTGCTGACTGCAATTTTGGCCTATCACCAGCCTCTCCTCACTACGCAATGCCTCTTTCTAAACCAGCTACCCCATCTTCAGCACTATTATCCGCTTTTCCAACGATACTTCTTGTATTGAAATATAAGCAGCTCAGGACTCTAGTTGCACCATGCTCGACCTTTTGATTCCTGACTTTGTCTGAAGTCTTACCAACATCTGCCTCCACAACCTCTCCACTGACTGCTCTGGCACTCTGGTTCCCATCCCCCTGCAACTCCAGTTTAAACCCCACCATGCAGCATTAACAAGTCCTCTTACTAGGATGTTAGTCCCCTCCAGTTCAGGTGCAAACCACCCCTCTGTACAGGTCCCACCTTCCCTGGAAGAGAGTCCAATGGTTCAAAAATCCCTCCTACACCAACTCTTTAGCCACGTATTAAACTGTATAATCTTCCTAGCTCTGGTTGCACTAGCTCATGGCACAGGTAGCAATCCTGAGATAACCCTGGAGGTCCTGTCCCTTAACTTAGCACCTCACTCCCTGAACTCCCCATGCAGAACCTCATCACTTGTCCTACCCACATCATTGGTACCTACATAGACCATGACTTCGGGCTGTTCACCTTTCCACGTAAGAATGCTGAGAATTCAATCCAAGATATCCCAGACCCTGGCACCTGGAAGGCAACATACCATCTGGGAATCTCGTTCTCACCCACAGAACCTTCTGTCTGTTCTTTTCCCTCCTTTTCTTCTGAGTCACAGAGGCAGACTCAGTGCCAGAGACCTGATCACTCTGTTAGGTCACTCCACCCACCCCCCCACCCCCAAAAGTAACCAAAGTATTGTATCTGTTGTTGAGGAGGATGGCTACAGGTGTACTCTGCACTGGCTCCTTAACCCCTTTCCCCTTTCTGACCGTCACCCAGTTTCCTGTGTCCTGCACCTTGGGTGTAACTACCTCTCTATATGTCCTATCTATCACCCCTTCAGACCCCGAATGATCCAGAGTTTATCTAGTTCCGGCTCCAACTCCTTAACATGGCAAAGAATGGGAATAAAGGGGACTTTTTCTATTTGGGTGCAGTGACTCCTGGTGTTCCACAGTGTTGGATCCACAATTTTTCAACATTATATGTTAATGATCTGTGTAGATAACAGTGTTGATGGCGTTGTAGCCAAGTTTGTAGATAGGTAGAGGAGCAGGTAATGCTGAGAAAGCAGGTAGTCTGTGGAATGACTTAAAATAGATTAGAAGAGTAAAGAAGTGGCAGATGGAATACAGTGTAGAAAAGTGTATGCTATTGCACTTTGGTAGAATGAATAAAGGCATAGGCTATTTTCTAAACAGAGAGTGAATTTAGATATCAGAGGTGCAAAGGGACTTGGGAGTCCTCCTGCAGGATTCCCTAAAGATTAACTTACAGGTTGAGTCTGTGGTAAGGAAGGCAAATGCAATGTTAGCATTCATACATAGGGAGCTGGAATATAAAAGCAAGGATGTAATGTCGAGGCTTTATAAAGCACTGGTCAGACCACACTTGGAGTATTTTGTGGTACATATCTAAGAAATGATGTGATGGAATTAGAGAGGGTTCACGGGAGGTTTATGGGTTATAGGATTGAAAGGGTTAATGTATGGAAATAATTTGATGGCTCTGGGCCTGTATGCACTATAGTTTAGAAGAATGCAGGAGGATCTCGTTGAAATCTCCTGAATATTGAAAACCTTAGATAGCAGGTAGAGTGGACTTGGAGGGGATGTTTCCAATTGTGGGAGAGTCTATGACCAGAGGGAACAGACTCAGAGTACAAGGATATCCCTTTACAACAGGAGAAGGTAGACTAACTTTTTATTGCTGGTGAGATTGCTCTGCCACGGAAAGAGAGAATGTTGTCCAGGTTTTCAGTGTTTTGGATATGGACTTGGACTGTGGACTCTTTTTCAGTCTTGTGGGGTTTTTTGTATCCTGTGTTTATAGCCTGATCTTTCTCATTTATTTGTGTAAGGGGGAGGAGGATTTGGCAGATGCTGGAAATCCAAGGCACACACATGAAATGCTGGGGGATCTCAGCAGCATCTATGGAAAAGAGTATGGTCAGTATTTCGGGCTGAGACCCTTCATCAGGACTAGAGAAAAAAAGATGAGGACTTAGAGTTAGAAGGTGGAGGAAGAAAGACAGGGTGATAGGTGAAACTGGTGTAACACCTTGGGAAAGGTTCCACCGCCAGTGTAGTGGTTTCTCTGTAGTTTGGGTTATGACTAGGGATAACAGGGGCTTTGGAATGTGCGCTGTCCAATAAGTGAGTGTTTTCTTTCTTGTGTGCCCAAGAGCAAGATATTCGCAGGCTTTTGTTCAGCGGAAGATGGAAAGAGAAGCTGTCGGAATGGAGAAGTGAAGTGAAGTGAAGTCCTGCTACATTCTGCAGCGGGACTTCAGAGAACTCGGAAGAAGGCTGAAAAGCAGGACTTCCAGGGTGGTTATCTCTGGTTTGCTTCCAGTTCCTCGTGCTGGAGAGGGCAGGAACAGGGAGATAATGGATCTGAATGTGTGGCTGAGGAACTGGTGCAGGAAGCAAGGATTTACATTCTTGGATCACTGGGATCTGTTTTGGGGTAGAGATGAATTGTACAAAAGAGACTGGTTGCACCTTAATAGGCGGGGGACCAGCATTCTGGCAGACAGGTTTGCCACTGCAACACGGATGTGTTTAAACTAAGTAGTGGGGGGAGGGGATGAACTGGAAATATAAGGATGGAGTTAAAGGGAAAGTGAAAATAAGAAAAGTTAAAAAGGACAACAGAATCAATGGAGTAGAAAGCTCAAGAAGAGATCATACAGTATGGCCAAGTGAAATAGGAATTGATATGAGAGGGGAGTAACGAATTAAAAGTATTATATATGAATGCACGAAGTATAAGGAATAAAGTATATGAGCTTGAGGCTCAGTTGGAAATTGGCAAGTACGATGTTGTGGGAATAACAGAGACATGGCTGCAAGCGGACAGGGCCTGGGAAATGAATATTCAAGGATATACATCTTATCGAAAGGACAGACTGACTGGCAGAGGGGGTGGGGTGGCTCTGTTGGTGAGGAATGATATTCAGTCCCTTGTGAGGGGGGACATAGAATCAGGGGATGTAGAGTCAGTATGGATAGAACTGAGAAATTCTAAGGGTAGAAAGACCCTAATGGGAGTTATCTACAGGCCCCCAAACAGCAGTCTGGATGTAGGGTGTAAGTTGAATGAAGAGTTAAAACTGGCATGTCGCAAAGGTAATGATACAGTTGTCATGGGGGATTTCAACATGCAGGTAGACTGGGAGAATCAGAATGGTACTGGACCCCAAGAAAGGGAGTTTGTGGAGTGCCTCCGAGATGGATTCTTAGAACAGCTTGTACTGGAGCCTACCAGGGAGGAGGCAGTTCTAGATTTAGTGTTGTGCAATGAACCGGATTTGATCAGGGACCTTGAGGTAAATGAACCATTAGGAGGTAGTGACCATAATATGATATGTTTTAACCTACAATTTGAGAAGGAGAAGGGAAAATTGGATGTGTCAGTATTACAGTTGAACAAAGGGAACTATGGAGCTATGAGGGAGGAGCTGGCCAAAGTTCAATGGAACAATACCCTAGCAGGGAAGACAGTGGAACAACAATGGTTCCATTGGGAATTATTCCACTGGGAATAATGCAGAAGGTGCAGGATCGGTTCATTCCAAAGAGGAAGAAAGATCCTAAGGGGAGTAAGGGGCGGCCATGGCTGACGAGGGAAGTAAAGGGCAGTATAAAAATAAAAGAGAAGTATAACATAGCAAAGATGAGCGGGAAACCGAAGGACTGGGAAGCTTTTAAAGAGTAACAGAAGATAACAAAAAAGGCAATAAGCCAAGAAAAAATGAGGGACGAAGGTAAACTAGCTAAGAATATAAAGGAGGATAGTAAAAGCTTCTTTAGGTATGTGAATAGCAAAAAAAAGTTAAGACCAAAATTGGGCCATTAAAGACAGAAACGGGTGAATTTATTATGGGAAACAAGGAAATGGCAGATGAGTTGAACAGGTACTTTGGATCTGTCTTCACTAGGGAAGACACAAACAATCTCCCAAATGTAATAGTGGCCAAAGGAACTAGGGTAAAGGATGAACTGAAGGAAATTTATATTAGGCAAGAAATGGTATTGGATAGACTGTTGAGTCTGAAGGCTGATAAGTCCCCGAGACCTGATGGTCTGTATCCCAGCATACTTAAAGAGGTGGCTCTAGAAATTGTGGATGCATTGGTAATCATTTTCCAATGTTCTATAGATTCAGGAACAGTTCCTGCTGATTGGAGGGTGGCTAATGTTGTCCCACTTTTCAAGAAAGGAGGGAGAGAGAAAACAGGGAATTATAGACTGGTTAGCCTGACGTCAGTGGTGGGAAAGATGTTGGAGTCAATTATAAAAGAGGAAATTCCAACACATTTGGATAGCAGTAGAAGGATCAGTCCGAGTCAGCGTGGATTTATGAAGGGAAAATCATGCTTGACTAATCTTCTGGAGTTTTTTGAGGATGTAACTATGAAAATGAACAAGGGAGAGAGAGCCAGTGGATGTAGTGCACCTGGACTTCCAGAAAGCTTTTGATAAAGTCCCACATAGGAGATTAGTGGGCAAAATTAGGGCACATAGTATTGGGGGCAGAGTACTGACATGGATTGAAAATTGGCTGGCTGACAGGAAATAAAAAGTAGCGATTAACAGGTCCCTTTCGGAATGGCAGGCTGTGACCAGTGGGGTACCACAAGGTTTGGTGCTGGGACTGCAGCTGTTTACAATATACATTAATGACTTAGATGAAGGGATTAAAAGTAACATTAGCAAATTTGCCGATGACACAAAGCTGGGTGGCAGTGTGAAATGTCAGGAGGATGTTATGAGAATGCAGGGTGACTTGGACAGGTTGGGTGCGTGGGCAAATGTATGGCAGATGCAGTTTAATGTGGATAAATGTGAGGTTATCCATTTTGGTGGCAAGAACAGGAAGGCAGATTACTATCTAAATGGAGTCAAGTTAGGAAAAGGGGAAGTACAACAAGATCTAGGTGTTCTTGTACATCAGTCAATGAAAGCAAGCATGCAGGTACAGCAGGCAGTGAAGAAAGCTAATGGCATGCTAGCCTTTATAACAAGAGGAATTGAGTATAGGAGTAAAGAGGTCCTTCTGCAGCTGTACAGGGCCCTGGTGAGACCCCACCTGGAATACTGTGTGCAGTTTTGGACTCCAAATTTGAGGAAGGACATTCTTGCTATTGAGGGAGTGCAGCATAGGTTCACAAGGTTAATTCCCGGAATGGAGGGACTGTCATATGTTGAAAGATTGGAGCGAGTGGGCTTGTATACACTGGAATTTAGAAGGATGAGAGGGGATCTGATTGAAACATATAAGATTATTAAGGGATTGGACACGCTAGAGGCAGGAAGCATGTTCCCGCTGATGGGTGAGTCCAGAACTAAAGGCCACAGTTTCAGAATAAGGGGTAGGCCATTTAGAACAGAGATGCGGAAAAACTTTTTCACCCAGAGAGTGGTGGATATGTGGAATGCTCTGCCCCAGAAGGCAGTGGAGGCCAAGTCTCTGGATGCATTCAAGAGAGAGTTAGATAGAGCTCTTATAGTTAGCAGGGTCAAGGGATATGGGGAGAGGGCAGGAACGGGGTACTGATTGTGTATGATCAGCCATGATCACAGTGAATGGCGGTGCTGGCTAGAAGGGCCGAATGGCCTACTCCTGCACCTACTGTCTATTGTCTATTGTCTATTGAAGGATGGAGTGAACTTGGAATGGGATCGGGAGTCAACGACACCAGGGGGAAATCAATGGAGAACTAATAAACAGGAAAACCATGAGCTTCAACATGCACATTAGACTTCCATTAAAATGGGCCCTATTTCTTTTTGTTTTCTTTACTAACCCTATAGTCAAATTAAGAATTATAAAGCTCAATCTTCTAATTACATGTGGTGTACTGTCTGATATTTTGTGACACTGATTTGTAACAGGGTTACACATCACGCAGCATCCACACAAACGAGATTTCACAAGTTTGGCCAGGCCGGAGACGGTCTTCTCCGAGACTAACGCTGCCGTCCGAACCTGAAGGTTACACCGGAATGGGGGAGGGGTGAAGTTAAGAGCTGGGAAGTTGACTGGCTGAAGGGATACGGGGCTGGAGAAGGGGGAATCTGATTGGAGAGGACTAGAAGGCCATGGAAGAAAGAAAGCGGGAGGAGCACCAAAGGGAGCTGATGGGCCAGTAAGGAGATAAGGTAAGAGAGGGAAAAGGGAAAGGAGAATGGTGAAAGGGGTGGGGGTGGTGGGGATTACCTGAAGTTTGAGAAATCAATGTTCATGCCATCAGGTTGGAGGCTACCCGGACAGAATATACAGTGTTGCTCCTCCAACCTGAGTGTGGCCTCATTGCGACAGTGGAGGAGACCATGGACTGACGTGGCAGAATGGGAATGGGAAGTGGAATTAAAGTGGATGGCCATTCAGAGATCCTGATTTTTCTGGTGGATGGAGTGTAGTGCTCTGCGAAGTGGCCTTCCAATCTACATCAGGCCTCACCGATATACAGGAGACCACACTGGGAGCACTGGATATGGTAGATAATCCCAACAGACTCACAAGTGAAGTGTCACCTCACCTGGAAGGACTGTTTGGAACCCTGAATGATAGTGAGGGAGTTGTGTAGGGAGCAATCCCTGCGGAAAGCAGGAAGTTGGAGGCATGGAAAGTTGTGCTTGGTGGTGGGATCTATTTGGAGATGGTGGAAGTTATGGAGAATTATGTGCTGGACACGGAGGCTGGTGGGGTGGTAAATGAGGACAGAGGAACCCTATCTCTGGTGGGGTGGTGGGAGGATGGGGTAAGAGTAGATATGTGGGAAATGGATGAAATGTGGATGAGGGGAGCACTGATGGTGGAGGAAAGGAAGCCCTTTCCTTTGAAGAAGGAGGACATCTCCTGCTGTCCGGAATGAAAAGCCTCACCCTGAGAGCAGATGTGGTGGAGATGGAGGAATTGAGAGAAGTAGATGGCATCTTTTACAAGTAACAGGGTGGGAAGAGTTATAGTTCTGGTAGCCATAAGAGTCCATGGGTTTATAATAGACATCAGTAGATAAGCTGACTCCAGAGATAGAGATAACAAAATAGAGAAAGGGGAGGGAGGTGTCAGAAATGAACCAGGTAAATTTGAGGGTATGGTGGAAGTTGGAGGCAGAGTTGATGAAGTTGATGAGCTCCACGTGGGTTTTTTTTGTGCAGGGAGGAGGGATTTGAAGGTTGATGATCGTGCTGCCTTTCTTTTCTTTCTTGGTTTCATAGCTATCTGGAGAAGATGAATTTCAGAGTTGTTTACTTTGATGATAATTGAACCTTTGAAGAGAGATGAGGAGGAATTTCTCAAGCCAGAGGATTCATTTCCACAGACAGCTGTGGAGCTCAATTATTGGGTATATTCAAAGTGGAGGTTGAAGATTCTTATTTAGTAAGGGGTATCAATGGTAATGGGGAAAGGCAGAAGAATGAGATTAACAGGGGAAATAAAGTAGCCATGATCAAATGGCAGGGCAGACTTTATGGGCTGAATGGCCTGATTCTGTTCCCATGTCCTGTGATCCATTGAATTCACTGCAACCTATTGTTACACTCAGTGCTAAATATCTCCACTCCGGCTGAGATCTTTGAATTTTATACCATTTGAGCCACATTAGTTCTGCAAGAAACCAGCTATCAGATAAGATTCACCAGGCCCTGTTAAAGAGAAGACTATAAAGAAATCTGCATCACAATTTGATGTGATGAAGGCACATCTCTGTTTTGGAAATTGCATTGTGCTGTAAATGATATGGAGGAAAAACTGAAATCTTTCAATGTTAACTACGTGAAGTACAGTTTCTGCTTTAGATGCAAAGACGGAGAGCTAATTTTAAAGTATTTCTAGTGTGAAGCTACCTGTTGTGTCCAGGAGTTAATGTGGAGCTAACCCCTCAATTCGGTTCGATTTCTTCTTAAATAGCTTATCTCCAAAAGGTTTAGAGACAGCGTTCAGTGTCCTTTGGAATAATAAGAATACCAGCCTGCCAAAAATAAACTACCCACCCCAATCCTATTCTTTGGCTCTTGTTCTGCAGCTTTTTAGGAACAATTCATGAAGTCACATTTTGGAACTTTTGAAATGCACTGAGGGTTTCAGGCTCTACTTCCTTTGTCAGAGAGTCCTGGAATCACCATGTAAAATTTAGATGAACTCATCTAGGCAGTGTTTTCATTTGCTTAGTACAGGTCCACAATCCCTTATCTGAAATCCTTGGGGCCAGTTGCATTTCGGAATTCATAATTTTTTGGATTTAAGAATCCCTCCTTATTGGTTCTGGGACCCCCTGTGGATACCAAAGAACACATTTGCTCAAGTCCCTTATTTAACCTGTCTCAGTGCAGGTGGACTTTAGGACCCGGTGGAGTTCCAGATCTAGGCACATCCTCCTGTATACTTTAAATCATCTCTAGATTACTTATAATACCTAATACAATGTAAATGCTATGTAAATAGTTGTTATACTGTATTTGTTTAGGGAATAATGACAAGAACAATATATATTATTTCCAATAAAAACATTCAATAAAACATAAAAATATACAGCTTCAAACGAACTGAATCAAACATATGGTAAATGACTTATTGGAATAGTCATTGTCACAATAAAACTTCAGTAACTTGTCTTTCTGTTTCTTTAAATCATATACAGTGGCAGTTCTGGCACCATATTCTTCAGTAAGGCACTGCACAGACACACCACAATCAAGCTTCTGCAATAACTCCACTTTCTGTGTTATTGATAATGATAGATGCTTTCTTCTCTTTTCCTCATAGGGGTATCTGCAGCTCTTTTTGACATTTTCACAGTGAAATTAAACACAAAGTCAACAGTGAACACAAAATATCAGTGAACAGCAAATGCACGTGTAACCAGTACGAGCGCTGAGCCACAACTGATGTCTGGCGGCCTCTGCTAGTGCTGCCACATCACACCTGAGTGACTTCAGCTGTTGGCGAGAAAAACTTTGGTTTTTGGAGCGTTTTGGATTTCAGAATTTCGGATAAGGGATTGTGGACTTGTACTAGATTAAAAGAAGTAAGCAGGGGCAGATGGGACATTTTATGCACCACAGTTGCCAGTGGAGACATTGAATTGTGCATAATCAGGCATCTGGAAAGGGGCAATAAAGCTAAGAAAGCAGAGTGGCCATTGTGTGAATGGGCTAGTGTTAGAGTGGGGAGTGTAGACCAGCTCACAGAGGCTTTGGAGAGCTGAGACAGTAGGTAGAATTTTTCATTTAATCTTTCTTTCTTCCTTATTGCACAGTTCGAGCAGTGGGGATGCCAGGCTGGATAGTGGAATACTCCTCTTGCGGGATGTGGGAAGGCTGGGACCTCCGGTGCCCCTGATGACTACACCCACAAGAAATGAATCCAGTTGCAGCTTTTTTCAGGCCATGTTAAAGAATTGGAGCTGGAGCTGGATGAACTCCGATCATTCAGGAGACTGAGGGATTGATCGACAGGCAATACAGGCTGGTAGTTACACCCAAAGTGCAGGACACAGGTGATAGTCAGAAGGGGGAAGGGAAATAGGAAGTCAGTGCAGAGTACCTCCCTCTGCAATTGGATCCTTGACTTCCTAACTGGGAAACCACACTAGTGAGGATTGATGATAATATCTCTTCCTTGCTGACGCACCTCAGGCATGTGAGCTTAGCCCTGCTCTACTCCCTCTATACCCATGACTACATGGCTAGGTATAGCTCAAATACCATCGATAAATTTGCTGATGATACAACCATTGTTGGTAGAATCTCAGATGGAGATGAGAGAGGGTACAGGAGTGAGATATGCCAACTATTTGTGTGGTGTCACAGCAACAACCTTGCACTCAATGTCAGTGAGACAAAAGAGTTGATTGGGGACTTCAGGAAGGGTAAGTTGAGGGAACACGAACCAATCCTCATAGAGGGATCTGAAGTGGTGAGAGTGAGCAGTTTCAAGTTCCAGCGTGTCAAGATCTCTGAGAATCTGGCAAGAAGGCAAGACAGTGGCTATATTTCATTGGAGTTTGAAGAGATTTGACTTGTCAACTAAGACACTCAAAAACTTCTGAAGATGTGCTGTGGAGAGCATTCTGACAGGCTGCATCACTGTCTGGTATGGGGGTGGCTGCTGCACAGGATCAAAAGAAGCTATAAAAAGTTGTAAAATTAGTCAGCTCCATCTTCCATACTAGCCTCCATAGTATCCAAGTCATCTTATAGTAGTAGTCATCTTTCATCTTGTAGTAGTAGTGCCTCAGAAAGACAATGTCCATTATTAAGGACCCCCGTCACTGGGGCATTCCCTCTTCTCATTGTTACCGTCAGGAAGGAGGTACAGAAGCTTGAAGGCACACATTCAGCGATTCAGGAATACCTTTTCCCCTCTGTCATATTATTCCTAAATGGACTATTAACTCATGAACCCTACCTCACTTTCTAAAAAATATATATTATTTCCGTTTTTGCACTATTTTTAAGCAATTTAATCTACATATGTACACGTACTGTCCACAATCAGCTCTTTCTCACAGAGAGTGCTGGGTGCATGGAATGCACTGCCTGCGAAGGTGGTAGAGACAGATACGATAGGGTCTTTTAAGAGACTCTTAGATAGGTACATGGAGCTTAGAAAAATAGAGGGCTATGCGCTGGAGAAGTTCTAGGCAGTTTCTAGAGAAGGTTATGTGGTCTACACAACATTGTGGGCCAAAAGGCCTGTAATGTGCTGTAGATTTCTATGTTCTACGTAATTGATGGGTAGATTTATTTATTTATTTTTCTTTCAGTACTATGATGTGTTGTATTGTACTGCTGCAGCTATGTTAATAAACCTGATTCTGATCCTGATCTTAGGGCATGGATCAGCACGTGGAGCTGTCGCATTGTAGCCATGAGTGAGAAAGGGCAGGAAAGGCAGCTCAGTGTTCTGGGGTTCCATTGTTTTAGACGTGACAAAGTGAGGGGGATTAAAGGGGCGGCATTACTAATCAGGGAAAATGTCATGGCAGTGCTCAGTAAGGACAGATTGGAGAGCTCCTCTACTGCGGCTCTATGGGTGAAACTCAATTATGTGAAAGAGATTATCACATTTATGAGATTATACTATAGACCACCCAACAGTCTGTGTGATTTAGAGGAGCAAATTTGTAGAGGGAAAGCAGACAATTGCAAGTGATTGCAGACGGTTTTAATTTTCTACATATCAACTGGGTCTCCCATACTGTAAAATGGCCGGATGGGATAGAATTTGTCAAATGTATTCAGGGGAGTTTCCTTAATCAGTACATTGAAGTCCCAACTAGAGAGAATGTGACACTAGATCTCCTTTTAGGGAATGAGGCAGGGTAGGTGACAGAAATTTCTGTAGGGAACACTTTGCATCTAGTGATCATAATGCCATTTATTTCAAGGTAATTATGAAAAAGGATAGGTCTGGTACTCGGGTTGAGGTTCTAAATTGGAAAATAGCCAATTTTGATGGTATCTGAAAGGATCTGGTAAGTGTGGATTTGAATGGGTTGTTTTCTGGCAAAGGTGTAATTGGTAAGTGGGAGGCCTTCGAAAGTGAAATTTTGAGACTACAGAATTTGTATGTTCCTCTCAGAATAAAAGACAAAGATACTATGTTTAGGGAACCTTGATTTTTGAGACACATTGAGGCCTGGTTTAAGAAAAAGGAGGTTCATAGCAGGCATGGGCAATAAGGAGCAAATGTGCAACACGAGGAGTACAAGAATGCAAGAGGACTCTTGAGAAGGAAATTGGAAGGATTAAAACAAAGTATGAGATTGTTGTAGTTGACAAAGTGAAGGAGAATCCCAAGGAATTCTACAGATGTATTAAGAGCAAATGGATATCAAGGGACAAAATTGGACTTCTGAAGATCAGTGGTCATGGACCAGATAGCGATGGTGTAGATCCCAAGTGGATTTTTTGCATCTGTGTTTACTTGGGAGATGGACACAGAGCCTATAGAAGTAAGACATAGTAGAAGCAAGATCATGGACCCTATACAGATTACAGAGGAGGAGGTGTTTGCTGACTTGAGGCAAATTAGGGTGGATAAATTTCCAGGGCCAGACTGGGTTTTTCCTTGGACCCTGTGGGAGGCTAGTGCATAAGTTACATGGAAGTAACAGAGATATTTAAAACATCTTTAGCCATGGCTGAGATGCTGGAGGACTGGAGGATAGCTAATGTTGTTCTGTTGTTTAAGAAGGGTTCTAAGAATAAGCCAGGAAATTATAGGCTGGTGAGCCTGAAATCAATAGTGGGCAGGTTATTGGAAGGTATTCTAAGAGCCAGATATACTTATTAATAATTGTATAGACAACGACTGATTAGGGATAATCATCATGGCTTTATGGGTGATAGGTCATGTCTAACCAATCTTATAAGGTTTTTCGAGTAAGTTACCAAGAAAGTTGATGAAGGCAAAGCAGTGCATGCTGTCTGCATGGATTTTTAGCAAAGTTCTGTATGGAAGGTTGTTCATGAAGTTTCAATTGTTTGGCACTCAAGATGAGGTAGTCAATTGCATTAGACATTGGCTTCGTGGCTGAAACTAGAAAATGGTACTGGAGCCCGATGACTAGTGGGGTGCTTCAGAGATCACTGCTGGGCTTGTTGTTTGTCATCTAAATCAATGATCTGGATGATGCCGTAGTAAACTAGATCAGAAAATCTGTGGATGTCACCATGTTTGTGGGTTTAGTAGACAGTGAGGAAGACTATCAAAGCTTGCAGTGGGATCTGGACCAGCAGGAAAAATGGGCTGAAGAATGGAAAATGGGATTTAATGCAGATGAGTGTGAGGTGTTGCACTCTGGGAGGACATACCAGGGTAGGACTTGCATGGTGAGTAGTAGGGCACTGTGGAGTGTGGTAGAACAGAGAGACCTGGGAATACAGATCTATAATTCCATGAAAGTGGTGTCACAGTTAGATAGTGTTGTAAAGAAAGCTTTTGACACATTGGCCTTCATGAATCAATACAGGAGATCGGAAGATTGAAAGAGTGCAGAGAAATTTTTCAACAATGTTGCCAGGACTTGAGGTCTTGAGTTCTAGGGGAAAGCTGAATTGGTTAGGACTTTATTCCCTAGAGTGTAGGAAAAAGAGGGGGAGATTTGATAGATAGAGATATACAAAGTTATGAGGGGTAAGATAGAATAAATGCAAGTGTACTTTTTCCACGGAGGTTAGGTGAGACTATAACTAGAGGTCATGAGTTAAGGGTGAAAGGTGAAATGTTTAAGGGGAGCATGAAGGGAAACTTATTCACTCAGAAAGTAGTAAGTGTGCCAGTAGAAGTGGTGGATATTCAATGTCAATATTTAAGAGAAATTTGGATAGATGGGAGGGTTTTGGAGGGTTGTGGTCTGGGTGTGGGTTGATGGGACTAGGCATATGAACAGTACAACATAGATTAGATAGCCAATGACTTGTTTCTCTGCTGTAGTGTTCCATAATTGCTGCCTATTCTTACTGATTATACTGTTGTATTCTTTGACAATAAATGAACCTTCGATGGTGGTCTCTTGGTTCAGAAGTCAATAATCCAGTCGCGAAAGGATGTATTGATTCCCAGGTTGTGGAGTTCGATGATAAGTTTGCTTGGAATTATAGTATTGAAGGTGGAGCTGCAGTCAATAAACAATAGTCTATTTAATGTTCAGATGCCTCCAGAGTTGAATGTACGGTCAGAGAGATGGTATCCATTGTAGATCTGTTTTGACAGTGGGAAAATTGCAGTGGACTGAGGTTGTCTGGCAGGCTGGAGTTGTTATGTGCCATGGCCAGCTTCTTAAAGCACTTCATATCTGTGGATATCAGAGCCACAGGCACATTAACTTCTTTTTCATAGGTAGTGAGATGATATTGCTCTTCTTAAAGCAGGTGGAAACCACCGATGGAAGCAAGAAATAAATATTTGCAAATACTCCCGTGTGCTGATATGCACAGGGTCTAAGGACACAACCAGGGGCACCGTCTGGACCAGATGTGTTCCATGGGTTCACTTACTGAAAGCCTGATCTAACTTGCACACAGGTGACTGTGGGGTCAGGTGCACTGGAAGCTATCAGGTTGGATGGCGACATACCAATCCCTTCTGTTCAAACTGAGCATAGAGAGTGTTCATCTCATTGGGAAGGGATGTGCAGTTGTCAGTGATGCTGCTCGACCTTGTTGTAGCATGTGAGCTTTGCCGCAATTGACAGCTGGTCTGGGGCTCTTCTTTGGACAGGTAACGCCTCTAGGTATCCCTCATAGCTATACAGAGGCTGCATCTTGATTTCTTGTAAAGGTTAGAGTTTGAATGCCCACAGGCCGAGACTTCAGAAGGGAGTGGTTCTCCATGTTCATTCATGGTTTCTTGGGAACCTCTTTGGTGCACAGTCCTCAATTTTCTTGCTGATAAAGTCTGTGATGGAGGTAACACGCTTAGCTAGGCTGTTAGCTGGATCTTTGAACTTGGACCAGTCTACTGACTCAAAGCAGTCAATTAGAAGCTCATCTATTTCTTCAGATCAGCACTGCATGAGTCTTCATACTTTGTCCTCCAGTTTCAGCTTTTGATTGTATGTTGGGATAAGGAGCACAGTCAGGTGGTCTGATTTACCAAAATGTAGAGGGAGTGGTGTTGGGGGCTGGGTGGGTTTGGAGAGGGTTGGATCCCTTACTAGGCATCTTTGGTGGTTGTAAACAAAAGATTGAGGGTGCTTAGGCCCCGATAGGGTAGGAGAAGGGGGACATACTGGTGGTAATCTGGTTATAGAAGGCTACAATATTCTCTGATGCAAAGCATGACTCAATGTGCCCAGACTGGATTATGACTCGATGTGTTGCTCCTCGAGCTTGTGTTGGCCCTTGTGTAACAGTGCACGATGTCACAAAGTGACAGTGGAATGGTGAATTAAAGAAGCCCTTTAACCACCTAACCTTGGCACTCAATGGCAACACCATTTCTGAGCTCCTAAACATTAACAGAAACTCAACTAGACTAGCCATGTAACTTCTGTGGCTGAAGATCAGGCCAGCAACTGGGATTCTTGCAGCGAATGACCCAACATCTTTCCTTGAAGTCTTTCCTTCAAGGCAAATGTCAAGAGTGTGATAAATTCAAATTCATTGATTGAGACAGTGCAGCTCTAACACTCAAGAAGCTAAACACCATCCAGGGCAAAATACAGTATGTGATTTGTTGGGTAAATGAATAAATGTAAACATTTGAAAGTAAAGCTGCATAAGTAATTCATCCCCCCGAATTCTCATCTTTCCCAACTACTGATATGCTTTGTCTACCAGTTCACAAACCCACTGTGATCATTCACCACACAGATTCTATCCCCAGTTCTTTTCTCAGATCAAGCCCCAACCCTCTGATCGGTTATGATTCTGAGTTGATTTTATCTTTTCAAATTTCTGTCTCTCTGTCTCTTCCTGGTCCCAGTCTTAACTAATTTCCCTTCTGTGCACTGCAAAGGCAAAATGTGTATTTCATCATTAAAGACCATTTAAGTCACTTCCTTGACCCATTAGTAATTCATGTTCCATGAACCTAGTTACCTGCTGGAGATGAGTTGCTGGAATGTAACTCTTTGTGAACATTAGCCAAAGCCAACATGACATCAGATGAACTTGCACAGCTGGAGTCTGAGCTTCCACTATAGCACCCAGATATTCAGTGGTTTCTACTTTGTTGCCAAGATACTAGTCTTGACCATAAGACTGCACATGATGTTGTGCTTATGTCATGAAGGGGGCTACCAATTACATATTGAGAAAGAGTTCTGTTTCTGTACAAAGCTCTGATGATCAAGATCGGCTTCTTTTTGCCACCGGATGATTCATGCAGCCTTTCATTTCCCCTATCATCTGTTTGTGAATGCCGATTGGCCTTCATTTATGTTGCCTCTTGAAATTCTCATCTATTCTTTCTGCCACAAAAAGTGTCTGGGGACATGAGCTATTGTTTCCTCTTGCCCCAAGTGTAAGTCTTTCATAGTGTGTTACTCATTGCATGCAGATCCTTATTTAAACTCTCCTCTACAATGCATTACTGTGCCTATGTCTGTGAAGGTCAGATAACTTTGGTTTCAGCCACAGGGTCCTGGGAGCATGTGACGTTTTGGCAACCTGAAAGGAGCTTGGCATAAGGGTAGGGTGCTACTGAGGGGCAGTATAAGCAGGGTCTACAGAATCTGCTTACATCATCTATATCTTGTAAAGCTAAAGAAATAACAGACTTGGACATAAACATCTTCTTCAATCATTGCTGTGTCACCGTCACCACTACCCAGTAACACTTTAATTATACCTTCAACAATTGCCACCGGTTTCTCCTTTAGTCCACTAATCATCTGGGCAAAGTGCCGTGTGCATTGACCAGGTAGGCTGTTATTACCAATGATGAAACTGGGCAGCAAGGGTGGCAATTTAGAGGGCAAAATGCATTGCAAAACTTGGTCAACTGCATTTAGTGAAGTAATGACCTGTTATGCGTTGTGCTGACAAGGGGGTTGGAAAAGACTGGAGCAAAGGAAGACACCTAGCACTTCATCCAGAATGTTCACTTTGTCGGTTGCTCATAGCCTGCATCAGTAACCAGATTAAAAAGAAGCTCTGTGGTTGAACATGTAGACAATACTGCTTCCAAAAGATACCTCCTATTCATCATTATCTTATAAATAAATAATTAAAAGAAGATTTAAAAGGAAACACAAAAAATAAAAGCAGGCTAGGCAGCATCTATGGAGAGAAACAGGAAAAGTTAGAAACTGAGCATGTTTAAAGATACAGAAAAGTGAAGAGAGGCGAGAACAAGGGGTGGGGATCAGGAACAACAGGTTAACATGCACTATGGTGGTGTTGATGACTTCTGGTAAAGAATTGTTTATTGTGCCAGATAAATAGAAGGAGGTGAATAAAGGCAATTAGGAGGGGGAAAGAAATAACATAATTTGAAAAGTATCTGCTGGATGTGAGTTTCTCTTCTCCTTTGTGGGAAGGAACAAACATAATTAACCTGAAGAATTAAGATTTGATTGTAATGCTCTCTATGATCTGTCCAGGAGTTTGAAGTACTGCTTCAAAATGCTTATGTTTTAATAAGAAACTTAGGAGTCATTACATCCATTACTTTACAGCTGTTTAAGGCTGAATCAGAATATTTGAAGATATTCAGTCATCTGCATTTTAATTAACTAAATTTGACTTATTTGATCGCCTTAAAGGCTCTGTGTCAACTGCCCAGTAATTAGCATTTACTTACCAAATCTTGTTTTTGGAGTCACAAATAATCTGTAATTTACTGGAACTGCAATCACTCCATAAAGATGAAACCTTACTGATACCAAGTGACATCCTAGACTTTTGAGAAGGCGTAATCTAATGAAATCTGACCATAGGAAAAAGTGTTTATTTACTGGGGTTATACTAAGATCTCTCAGGGTCATTAACAATTTACGTCACTCTTCACTTAGCAAATGTAAAAAGTGATTAATATATTGTACATTGAACCAAAGCATTTCATTTGTTAAATACGTGGGTTATGACCAAAGAACAAATGGCTGGATTCACTTCGTACTTTAGTGCAAGGGTGTTTATTAGGTGTGTCAAAAATCAAACTTACAAAAAATAATGATAATTTGTGAAAATAGTGAAAAGAAAAATGCCAATATTTACAAAATGATATCTATAAGAATTTACAATAATAGCTCTGTAGTTATTCTTGTTCAGTGTGAACTCCTGGCAGTCCCTATTGCTCCCTCCTACCGAGGGGGATGAGTTACTGTTTTTTAGGGCCCAGGACATACCATCTTTAATCACCAACAAAGTTACATTAAGACTACACATGAGTTCAAATACGTTGCACCCCACAATGTATTTACAATCATATTACAAAATAAACAGAAGTATCTACCTTAAATACAGTATATAAACAAAATACAGACATTCACACATCCCTTTGATTAAGGAAATTAAATATTTTGCTGTGTATGGTGGGAATGGCACCATAAAGTCAACCTGAGCACTTCATCTTGGTTTAGGATCCAGCAGCGAAACAGCAAAATGCTCAACATTGACAGTTAAGTACAGATAAAGAATTAAATTGAACTAAGCTTTGGTGTCTGACTCTGAATGCATGTAGCAATGCGGAGAGAAAACAGTGGGTTAATTATGAAAACATACTGGGGAAGACTTTGAAGCGCCTACACTCACTGCAAAGAATGTAAGGAGTGTGTTTTCTGAGTGCTCTCTATCCCACCATTTCAATATTTTTTCATGAAATCATAAAGAACAATTTTAAAATTGTTTTTGAACACGATTCTCTCAAATCTCCTCCTCTTTCTTCTTATACCATTCGTTGTTCTTGTTTCTTCTTCTTTGTGTTCTCCTTGTTTTTGTTTTTCTTTCCCGTGGGATTGAGGCTGACTTTGCTTGCTCATCGGTTTTGTTGGTTATGAGGCTCATGTGGCAAACTCTTCCAGAGATGGGATAGGACACAAATGGCGGGATGGACATTTGGGTTTAATCTGTGAGATGGTACACTCTTTCTGCTGCAAGATTCCTGTGGGCTGCCAATGCACAGCTTTGAAGTTACCAATACCATACCAAATGCCCCTTCACCTTGTGGAGCCATAGCCCAGGGATTCTGAGGTGTCACTGGGTCGTTGCACTTCTTTCAAGGAAGCTTTGAACACATCGCTTTTTTTTGTTTTCTCTCTCCACCTGATAGTCTCCTCCCATGATGGACTTCAGAATAGAGCATCTCTTTCAGAGTCCTAGTGTTGAGCATGCCCAGAAAAGCTGACTGAAAGGAACCAGAAAAGTGCCCTTCATTTTGAAACTTTTGTCCCCCATTTCTCCCTCTCCCTAGTCCTAGAGCTGTCATCATTCCTGCAACTGTCTATACTTTAAGAATTTCATGAGTTTTGTTAAGATCTCTGGTAAGTTGTGCAAAATACAGGTCCAGCATGCTCAATCTCTCCTCATGCGGTAAACACATCCAGTGAATCTTCACTGCACTCCTTCTAAGACAATTACATTTCTTCATTAGATGAAGAGCCTAATGATATCTCATTATATAGATGCAAGTATTCCAAAACCAAACACAATCTGAAATTTGAAATATTTATGACCCAAGCGCTTCAGATAAGGGCTGCTCAACCTGTATTACTTCTGGGTAGCTCCAAGCCTAAAGCTGATTTTCCTCTTACATGGGCTCCTTCACTTTTGTCTGCTCCATTGGCACCTTCTGCACCCCACCAAAAACATTCCCAACAATACTGTACCAAAAGCAAACTCATACCCACCAATCTCACCACTGGCTTCTTAGTCACTCCTCCCTCGACCCCAGCTCCCTGATCGTCTCTTTCCTGGTCTTGTTCCAATGCCTAACTCTCATCCTGCCTATTGACTGAATAGCTCTGTACCCTCATGATTGTGTGACCGGACTCTGCTTTAATTCCATCTATAGGTTTGCAGGTGATACCACTGTAGTGAGATGTATCTCAAAGTGAGTTGGATTGCAGAAAGGAGATCAAGAGCTCCTATCTCTTAGTGGCATGAAGTCATGACAGCAACCCTTCCCTCAATGTCAGCAAAACTAAAGAGCAGGTCAGGAGCAGTACACTTGCTCATGTTTACATCAACAGTGCTTAGATTCAGAGGAGTGAGAGCTTCAAGTTCCTAGGAGAGAGCATCACATGTTCTGCCTGATCCACCATATATGTACATAACAGCCAAGTGTGCTCACCAACACTTCTACTTCCTCAGTAGGCTAAAGAAGCTTGGCATGTCCCTGTTGACCCTTGTCAATTTTAGTGATGCACCATAGAAACCATTCTTTCTGGATGCATCGCGGCTTGGAATGGCACCTGTTCTGCACGTGACTGCAAGGAACTCCAGTGTGTTGTGGATATAGCTCAGCACATCCAAAATTCCCTCTATGGGCCCCGTCTATGCTCTTTGCTGTCTTGGTAAAGCAGCCAGCGTAATCAAAGACCTCACCCACCTCAGACATTTTCCCTTCTCCCCTCTTCCATCAGGGAGATCTGTACGAACAGTATGCAGAGCAAGCTGATCACTGTATCTTGGGATATAGGACAATAATAAACCCGTTCCAATTCCAATGACCACTCTGTCACTTGAGCCTAGAATCTGGCCTGCACCCTGCTTTTCCTATACATGCTCCATAAGAGTGAATCACGCATAAAAGTGTATTGAAGTCTTTCAGTAGGACCCAATATCCTGAGCCTTGGATACTATGGCAGCCCCATAGCCAGAAATGTTACTGACACAATTCAATGACCCATTACCGTGGATCTCTGGCATCAATGATTTTTCTAGGCCACAAGCACTTAATTCCAGATTTATTTAGTTAACTTAATTTATAACTCCAGAGCTGTAATGGAAGGATTCAAACTCATGACTCTAAATAATTAGTTCAGTTCTCTGGATATTAGTCTGGTAAATTGGTTGCTGTGTTACCAATATCCCTTCTCAGATAGTGGAATAGAAAATTATTTCATTCGATTCCAATGTATACTTCAAACGCATTTGCAGACTTTAATCATTTTCATTAAATAAATATTTAAGAATTAATAGTTAGTAGGTTTTTGAATGACAGAATAAAATACATATCCAATAACTATGCTATGTAGTTTGCTAAATGGAACTTTACATGCAATAAATTTAAATGCTGTTACAGTTTTGAAATAATATTGAAGAATATAAATTTTACCAATATATGTTATAAGGCATTACATTTCTTGTGAATAGTATTATATGCTAACATTGTTTTGTATTAGCTTGATTACCAAAAATAATTATTATTTTATCTAAATTATCATCCTTTTTCTTTTTTTATGCTTTGGAATACAGTTGGTAATTTTTTCTATTCAGTGGTGACTGTAGAACGTTCATAGAGTGTAGAAAGAGGCTTTTAAAATCTTAATTTTACACATCAAACCTATAATTTACAGTGAGAAAAGATTATGATCCTTCATATCTAGGCTAAGTCCCAGAAGTGAGAGCTTCAATGATAGAGGAGAGGGAAAAGATAGATACAAAGGGATACACAACAGATGGGTTGAGTGGATGTGCAAGGATCAAGAAAAGGGAGTAAATTGTGGGAAATTGTGAAATTTTAGGAGAAAAGAATGGGAAAAGATGCCTAAAAAGTGAGATATTGTGGAGCTCTCAGGTGAAAAGGGATTTGGATGTCCCAGTGGATTATTTGCAGAAGACTATAAAATGGGTGTAGCTAATAATCAGGGAAGTTAATAGAATATTAGGATTTATTGCCGGAGGATTCATTACAAAACAGGGAGGTACCTCAACTATAAAAAGCACTGGTGTGGCCTCTTTACTTAAGGAAGGACAGCACTGCATTGGAATTAGCAAAGAACAGATTGTCTTATAAAGAAAGCCTGAACAAACTGTCTACTGGAGTTTAGAAGCACGATAGAGGAGTTACGCAGGAATCAATGGGCTGAATGGCCTATTTCTGCTCCTATGTCTTATGGTTTTGTGGTCTTATGGACTTTCTGAGGGGTTTTAACGGTGGATGTGGAGAAAATGGTATTTTTGCTAGAAAACATTAGAAACGGGGATCTCAATTTTAAAAATGAAAGGTCTTCACATAAAATAGCAATGAAGTGATTTTTTTTAAAAAATCATTCATTTATAGAATTCTCTTCCTCAAATGGCAATGGAAGTAACATCATTGAATATTTTTAAGACCAAGATAGAAAGATGTAAGCAAGGGTAAAAGTGGATGGGTGGGTGTGGAGGTTACAACCAGACCGGCCATGATCTGATTTAGAGTAAGAGGAGAGTTGAGAGGTGACTAGACTACATCTGCTCCTAATTTATCCATTTGTATGTCTTGTCATAAAACATATTAAAAATATGGTATATTTAATTATTTAAATTCTGCTGACTAAAAACTCAGTTGTTCTTACTTATATAATAAAAACTATGCTTTACATATAGTGTATTACCTATTTTTAAATTTCCACAAAAATACAGAGATACACAGTTTTCACACATACATGACTTAAGATGTTTAACTAACTCAACATTGTTATTGTGGCCAAGGATTTCTGAAAATGGAAATGAAATTGAGAACGCTATTTTGCTAAATGAAACACGAGAAAACATCAATTCCCCATTCCTGTGTAGCAAGTTCCAAATGTGCAGTAGCTTCCATGGACAGAAGCTCCGTGGAGGAAAAAGAAAATTAATAATTTGATGTTGAGTTTATAGAATTCCATGATAGCAGCCTTGGTAACGAGTGATATGTCTGTCTTCTTAAAGAGAGTGGCTTGGGGTCATCCAAACTGTACATAAAATAAGGAGTAAACAATCTCAATACTTCTAGTCTCTCATCCTACAACCTCTACAAAACACTCTAACAAAAAATGACACATCAGACAGGATTCCCTGCAGTTAAAGACTTGTTTCCTTGCTATACAGTCAGCATAACTGAATTCAAAATGTGTTTGATTGTTCTCACTGAGATTTTTTGTATAAATATCCAAGAATGCCCACAAGATATGTTACTGCAAACTGAAACACAAAGAGGTATATTGTTTTTCTTCTCTTTCCCATCACATAAATAACCCAGATCCCTTTGGGGAAAAGGGCTGTAAGTTCCAAATGGTCTAACTGGAAGGCTGCAAACAAGGGATATGTCTTTCTTTTATTTACAAGATATTTTATAATACCATTCTTTTTAATGAATGGTGGGGTTTATTTAGGGGGGAGTGCAACAGTGGGCAAGCAAAGGTGAAAATCAATGTACTCTAATTGGATAAGATCTTTGTTGTTGACTGTGTCCCATCATAAGTACTTGTGGTTTGAATATTGTGGTAAGGTGTTTTATTTAAATAGATCATAGTACCAACCCGTGTCCTCCCATTTTTGTCTGGGTTTAAGATCGTCTTCTGTATTGGTCTCTGAGAGTGCAAGGGACATGGTCACCGAAGAACCAAAAAGACTGCAAGTATTGAAAATGTGAAACCCAATAGGCACAGAAAATGCTGAGAACATCCAGTGTCTGTGAAACGAGAAACAAAGTTAGCAGTTCAGGTTGGAAATCCTTCTTCAGAACTTGGAAGAAGATTTATAAAATTAATCGTAGCGCACACACACACACACACACACACACACACACACATACACACACACACACACACACACACACAGACACACTCACACACACACACACACACACACACACACACACACACACACACACACACACACACACACACACACACACACACACAAAAAGAGGAGCTTAGGAGATCAGGCAGCATCTATGGAAATGAATAAACAGTCAATGTTTCAGCTGACACCGTTGTTCAGGACTGGAAAGGAAAGGGGAAGGGCAGAATAATTGTAAGCTGCTGAGAAAATAATGAAAGAAACAGGGAGGGAAGTATATATGGCAGAGTTAATCGATTAACAGTGAAGCTACAGGGTGAGTACGATTCTTTATCAGCATTAAGTGTAACGTATGGCATTTCAATGGGACATACTCAACAAGTTAGGATAAAGATTAAAGATTATCTTTATTTGGTACATATACATCAGAATATTGAGACATACAGTGGAATACCTTGTTTGCGCCAAGGACCAACACAGTCCGAATATGTGCTGGGGCAGCCTGCAAGTGTTGCCACGCTTCCAGCGCCAGCATAGCATGTCCCTATGGTGTACGCCTTTATAATGTGGGATGGAGGAAACTGGTGCGCCCAGAGGAAACCCACACGGACACAGGGGAAAGGTAGACAGAGACGGGAACTGAACTCCGATCACTGACGTGGTAATAGCATTGTGCTGCTGTGTGCTGCCCATAAACTGTGTGGGTAAGTATGGCTGCACTGATGGGGGGGGGGGGGGGGGGGGAACTGACCAAAAATTGCAGACAGAAGACTGCAATAGAAATGACCAGTTACAATACGCTGAATTTGATATTAAGTCAATAAGCTGGAAATGAAGCCAGAAAATGATTGGTTGTTCCTTGAGCTTGCATTGACCTGTTTGCATCACTGCAGGACAACAGAGAGTAGGAGTGGGATGAAGAATTAAAGTGCTAGGCAGTTGAGAGGGTGGGGTCCCTCCTCTAGTTTTACCCTGGGAAAAAGACTGTACTGTCATGACCATGGATTCGGTAGCGCAGCAGATACGGTAATTACGCTCCCAACTATGCACGTGTCAGCTAATTATTATTTCATTGTGATAGTATTTAACTCCATTCATTCCGTTGTCGAGACTTGAACCCAGGACATAGCTACACTTCGTTATCTGCATTCCGCCTTGCCTGAGAAATTGGACTGTCGAGTCAACGGACTCTGTAAACTAGCGGTATTTGTTTTATTCTCAGTTGTTCTCTTCAGCCGCCATGTAGGCTTCGTTTTCCATTTGAGAATTTTAGTCAACGGTCCTGTTTGGTTCTGGTGTTTATCATTTTCTTTTTCCCTTTAACACTGTTCACATTAAAGTCTGTGAACTATCGACCTGCTTCAGTGCCTCTCACTCCGCACTTGGGCCATGTCAGAGCCTGGTGACAGTTACTTCCACCTTAACTATGCACCCCCCCCCCCCACCATGATTTTATATCTCTCTGTAAGGTCACCAACTCAGTCTCCTACGCTTCAGGATTCAGAAAGAAGGAAGGCTTTTCAGAGACAATTGTGTGGGAAGTCTCACCAACTGAACAACTATGACAAAAACAGAGGAATTAGAAGAGTTCAATGGAGAGCTAAGAGTGACAGGGTGGGAAAAAGTAAAGTCAAGAGCACATAAAGGGAGGTATGTGGATGTGTAGTAGAATCTTATCCCTGAGATGGAGCTGGGATGATCCAAAATTGAAGAAAAGAGTTGGGCTATGTGAGGATGAGAGCAGGGTGGAAGCTGGCTGAAAAGGTAGTGAGATTTGCAAACTTTTAATGAGTTCAGGAGCAGCACCAGAACAACATTGACATTAGACATTGGCTCAATGGAAGAAGCCAGAGAGTGGTAGTGGAGGATTGCTACTCTGAGTGGAGGCCTGTGACTAGTGGTGTGCCACAGGGATCAGTGCTGGGTCCATTGTTATTTGTCATCTATATCAATGATCTGGATGATAATGTGGCAAATTGGATCAGCAAATTTGCTGATGATACAAAGATTGGAGGTGTAGTGGACAGTGAGGAAGGTTTTCAAAGCTTGCAGAGGGATTTGGGCCTGTTGGAGGAATGGGCAGAAAATTGGCAGATGGAGTTTAATGTGGACAACTGTGAAGTATTGCACTTCGAAAGGTCAAACCAAGGTGGAACATACAAGGTAAATGGTAGGACACTGAGGAGTGCAGTAGAACAGAGGGATCTGGGAGTACAGATACAAAATTCCCTAAAAGTGGCATCACAGGTAGATAGGGTTGTAAAGAAAGCTTTTGGTACTTTGGCCTTTATAAATCAAAGTATTGAGTATAAGAGTTGGAATGTAATGGTGAGGTTGTATAAGACATTGGTGAGGCCGAATTTGGAGTATTGTGTGCAGTTTTGGTCACCTAATTACAGGAAGGATATTAATAAAGTTGAAAGAGTGCAGAGAAGGTTTACAAGGATGTTGCTGGGACTTGAGAAACTGAGTTACCGAGAAAGGTTGAATAGGTTAGGACTTTATTCCCTGGAGCGTAGTAAAATGAGGGGAGATTTGATAGAGGTGTATAAAATTATGATGGGTATAGATAGAGTGAATGCAAGCAGGCTAGGGGAGAAAAAACCAGAGGTCATGGGTTAAGGGTGAAGGGGGAAAAGTTTAAAGGGAACATTGGTGGGGGGCTTCTTCACACATAGAGTGGTGGGAGTGCGGAATGAGCTGCCAGATGGAGTGGTGAATGCGGGCTCACTTTTGACATTTAAGAAAAACTTGGACAGGTATATGGATGAGAGGGGTTTGGGGGGATATGGCCCAGGTGCAGGTCAGTGGGCCTGGGCAGAAAAATAGTTTGGCACAGCCAAGAAGGGCCAAAAGGCCTGTTTCTGTGCTGTAATGTTGTATGGTTCTATGGTTCTAACAGTAGTGATTAACTGGAAGAGGGTTGAAGCAGAGTGTTCAAATATGATTGAAACAAAGATCCCACTAAAAATGTAGGTGCAGCTAGGGCTCATGTAAGTGATCATTGCTGCATTTTAGATTTAGAGAAAAGGAGTAGAGAAATCGGTGGAAGTAAAAACAATACTGGCCAGGTTAATAAGTGAGTTGGAGGAAGGGAAATCAATGGGCCTCTGTTCAGGGAAAACGCAGTGGCTCTTTGAGCCTTCTGCAATTGGACGGAGGTGTAGAGGAATGTACCTGCATGATGAAAATGAGCCAGTTCAAACTAATGTATTGGAAACTATCAAAAAGATACAGTGCGCCCAAAACGTCACGGCTGTTAACTGAGAAAAAACTGGACTAAAGAGAAAGGATAAACACAAGATATGAAGAGACAGGTGGGGAAGTGCTGGCAATTATCTATCCAGGCAAACCTGCTTGTGTATCTCCGGCAGAGGTACAAATGGCTGACCTGGGCTGGACTACCAAAGATTGGAAACCGTGGAGACGAAATCCTCAAAGGAAATAAGTCCCACAATTATGTGGGAGAAAGTCACCTAATATTCTGTCATGTGATCATGGACCAGAAGGATTTTGTCCAAGATCTGATGATTGTCTCTGTAAAATGGAGGGCAGCTAATCCAGACTTGGTATTTCAACCCCACACTAGCAAGACTCACCCAGGCTTCCAGCTTGTTGATGTCCCTGAGGTAGAAGAGCAGTTGGACCATTTCCATCCCCACCAGTAGCATCTGCAGCTCATCTGCATTAAAACTGCATCCAACCAACTCTGGGCAGCCAATTGAAGTTAAAATCAATTCCATTTACTCCAGTCTTTGCCTACCCTAAAGATTCCATCCAATCTCTGAAAGAACCCAAGCCCATCGTCCCATATCCTGAATCCAGTCCTATTCTAACACACTGGGAGTAATAATATTAATGGCACAAGCATCCATATTCATATAGAGGCCCTCCGTTGGTTGGGATTGACCATGGATGTTGTGTCCTAGCTGTCTACATTCAGTCAACTAGCAAGCCAAGATGGTGTGGTTTGGACAGCTAGCTGTTGCCCATACAGCAGGCTCCCCCTCTCCACGCAGCTGATGAATCCAAAGGAGCGACAGAGACCAATATAGTTTGGAACCAGTAGCGTCATAGGAGTTGGCAGTCAGTGTTGAACTCAGTGTAGGACTGCCTTACCAGCTCTGGATTTTTCCTCAGGGTTTACTCCCAAAGTCCTCCCCATGAGGCAGCGGAGGTTTGAGATCAGAGTCCTGCCTCTGCTACATGAGCTGCCAACCATAGCTGACGAGTCCTACCTGCCCGAAGCAACTGGTTTTAAAGCACCAGTAACCTAGCTTTGTCCCTTCACCTGTCAACAGAAACGGTTCCGCTTGGCTTTGTAGCTAAGCCACACATGAATGCCAAGAGGCCAGGAGCTGGACTTTGTTGTCAGTGGCCATTTGAGGCACACACTATTGTAGGGTGAGGGAGCTCATCCCCAATATCACTCCTCAACTGCTATGGCAACCTTAAGGAACCTATATTCTTATAAAACCACCAAATCTCTTTGGGGAATGATTTGAAAGTTAGCTTTTAAAGTGCAGTATAGCTGATCCACAATGGTCCACCAGAATGGATTTGTAATATCTAGCTGAAGCTTGAAGTTAATAGTTTCAGTTAAAATTTCATCATTATCTGCAGTGTAAAATGTGTTGAATTATGCAGTGTTCAGAAAATATATCTATATCTCTATATATATATATGAACTACCTTAAATTTTCTGATTAAATTTATTATTAAAAGCTGATAGTAGGTTAACTAATTATTGAAGCAGAGAAATAAATTATTAATAGTCAGTAATTATGAATTTCAGTGAGCAAGTTAATTCAATTTGGTATGTAATTTAATTGTTAAATGTAGAGATCAGTGTTGTGAATTATAACATTTAGTTAATAATTTAATTATAAAAATGAGTGTGCAACTTAATTATGAAATTGACTTCTAGATTCAGTGGTGGTAAGTTGGACTTCCAATTTAAGATGACTAGCAGCAGTATTTAAAATAAATGCATTTGAGAAGTAATATTATTTTTGTAGAATGAAAGAGAAACTCAATTATGAAATTGTATTAGTAATTTAGTTATAAAATGGAGTAGCTTCATAAATGGTGATATTCCAATTGAACTATTGCTAGATATAGCTTTAGGTTTTCAGTTGCCACTCAGGGTTCTGTAGTCAAAAATGAGCACAAGGTCTATTGCTGCCTTGTGTTTAAATGCGCAGGGGTAAGTATCTACATAGAATTGCCCACGTTCCAAGCCTTCCCTGGTAATGCTCCCCAACCCTTCCTCCATTATGCTGATGGCTGCATTGGTGCTGCTTCATGCATCAAAGCTGAGCTTGTCAATTTCATCAACTTCCCACCCTGCCCTTAAATTCACTTGTCCATTTCTGGCACCTCCCCCCACCGCCCACCTATCTCAATCCCTCTGTCTCCATCTCTGGAGACAAGCTGTCAACTGAAGCCTTTTATAAACCTATCAACTCCCATGATTATCTTGACTAGACCTCTTCCCACCCAATCTATTCACTTATCTCAGTTCCTTAACCTTGCTGCATTTGGCTTTTCATTCCAGGGGATCTTAGGTGTCCACCTTCTTCAAAGAATGGAGTTTCCCTTTCCCCACTATTGAAATGCCCTCACCCGCATCACCTCCATTTCTCCAACATTTGCACTTATCTCATCTTCCCACCTCCTTAACAGTGATAAATTCTCTTCTGTCCTTACCTACCATCCCAGGAGCCTCTGCATCCAACAGATCATCCTTCGCAACCTCCACTATCTCCAAAGAGATCCTACAACTAAACGTATCTTTACCTACCTCCCACCCCTGCTTTCCCCTGGGATTGCTCCTTCCTTAATTCCCTTGTCCATTCATCCCTCCCCACTAATCTCCCTCCCTGCAAGCAGCCTAAGTTCTACACCTGCCCATTCACCTCCTCCCTCACCTCTATTCAGGGCCCTAAATAGTCCTTCCAGTTGAGGCATCATTTCACCTGTGAATTTGCTGAAGCCGCCTATGGTGTCTGTAGCTCATGATGTGGCCTCCTCTGCATTGTTGAGACTGGTCATAAATTGGGGAACCACATCGTCGATTCCATCCGCTGAACTTACTGGTGGCCAAACATTTTAATTCTGGTTCTTTTTCCCGTTCCAACATGTTGATCCATGGTCTCCTCCTGTGCCAAGATGAGGCCACCCTCAGGGTGAAGGAGTAACATCTTATACTCTGCCTGGGTAGCCCCCAACCTGATGGCATGAATATTGATTTCTCCTTCTGGTAAAAAAAATTCAAACCCCCCATCCCTTCTTATATTTGTCACTCTAGACTCCTACCTCTCCTCACCTGCCTATCACCTCCCCCCGGGTCCCTTCTTCCTTCCCTTCTTGTATGATCCATTCTCCTCTCCTGTCAGATCCCTTCTTCTCCAGTCCTTTATCTTCCCAACCCACCTGGCTTCACCTATCACCTTCAGGCTATCTTCCTTCCTCTCCCCCCACCTTTTTATTCTGGCATCCTCCCCCTTTCCTTTCGGTCCTGAAGAAGGGTCTCGGCCTGAAATGGCAACTGTTTATTCATTTCTATAGATGCCGCCGGACCTGTTGAGTTCCTCCAGCATTTTGTGTGTGTTGCTTTGGATTTCCAGCATCTGCAGACTTTCTTGTGTTTATGGGTATATATCTGCCTGTTGAATGGCCCAGGGAAACATGGATTTAGCCAGAGAGATGGGAGCCAAGATCTTCAAAGAAACTGAGCATAGATGTTAGCATTAGTTCAGTGGAATGATCATTTACTGTATGTATTGTATCTTGGAATCAACATTGCGGGGTGCTGTCCCATTCAGATGATTTCAGCTCCTAATTTTGGTTAACATTTCAGTCTACAATAACGAGGTAGAGTTGTGTTCTGTTACCATTTGGATAAGGAATTAGGTGAGGTTAACATTGGAAGAAATAGTGATGTGCATGGTTAATAAGCTTAATCAAGAGCAGAACAAGATTGTATCCATATAGGCTCTCAGTTGCTAAATGGACTTTCAATGGGAATATTGGAAAGACCTGCCCATGACCCATGCTTCTATAATACCACATTGTACAGCCCATACCGCACCGAGACAGGCCTGTGATCTGAAATACGAGCACACACATTCCAGCAATGCTGCCATAGTTGCTTTCTCACTCACTTTGCAATCATTGCAGGATACTAACCTACACTTCAGCTCAACAATCGGAGTTCTCTGCTACGATAGTAAGATCAGCCAGACTTGTAAGTACAGAGAGAAGAATACTTCTATTTTTCTTTTAGCTCACGGAAACAGGCGGAGAGAGCACATATGTCAGGGGTAAGTTTTTTATGCAGGGGGTGGTGAGTGCGTAAAATAGGCTGCCGGTGATGGTGGTATCACGGTGGTGATATGATAGGGTCTTTTAAGAGACTACTGGATAGGTACATGGAGCTTAGAAAGATAGAGGGCTATGGGTAACCCTAGGTAATTTCTAAAGTAAGTACATGTTTGGCACAGCATCGTGGGTTGAAGGGCTTGTATTGTGCTGTAGGTTTTCTATGTTTCTATAGATTTGACTTCCCAAACTACAGACATTCACAGACTGCAAGAGCAGAATTAGGGCTCACAGACTTCTCCCTAAAACTACTGCCCAGAGCATCCGGTTGTACTCCTGCATGGGCTCTGAAACCAACTGGCACATCCCTCCTGTGGGTATTGTTCTCCACTAGCCTGACTGAGGTCCTTTCACAAAACCTCGGCGCACTCTCTCTCTCTCTCTCATAGCAGCCATCCTTAAAGAAGCAGCATTCTGGAATATTCGGAAGGGCAGGGGCTGCCTGTATTGTTCATGTGCCCCTCCCCAGTGGCTTATTCTAGGCAAAGACAGGTGTCTGTAATGGTAAGGTAATGTAATAGATCCACACACTTAGATACAATGAAACTGATGTAGTCCTTCATTACACAGGGAAACTTGGAAATGCTGCTTTGTAAACTTGTAAACTTAGCAATGTAAAATTGTGATGTTAATGCGACTTCTAAACAGGGGGTTAGCATGTCAAGCAATACTGCTCTAGCATGTAAAAAAAGGTAGAAGGGGACTTTCTAGGCTTTTTTTTTGTTAATATAAAAATTTCCATTACCTCATTTCTGAAGAAGAGTGGGAGTAACTGTCCAATATTAATCTCTTAATCACCATGTATACATGTTATGCTGTGGAGGGGCTAAAGCACAAGATGCAGAGATTAGCAAACTCAGCCAGCTCCATGCTGGGATACTACGCTCCTGAGACAGAGGATATCTTCGAAAGGCAGTGCCTCAGTAAGGTGGCTTACCCCTCATATCCCCCTTGTCCCTACCCGCTCTCACTTTCAATGCATGCCCTCGGGTATTAGGCATTTCTACCCTGGGAAATAGATACTCCCTGTCTCCTCAGTCTATGTGTCTCATAATCTTATAAACCTCTAATGGATCTCCCTTCAGTTTCCAATGCTCCAAAAGAAACAAACCAAGTTTATCCAGCCTCTCGTGACAGCACATGCCTTCTAAACCAGGCAGCATCCTGGCAAACCTCTCCTGCACCCTCTCCAACACCTCAACATCCTTCCCATAGTGGGGCAACCAGAACTGTATGTAATACTCCATACTAACTAGAGTTAACTAGTTAACTAGCAGCCTAACTAGAGTTTTATAAAGTTGTGACATCACCTCTTGACTTCTGAATTCAATGCTTCGACTAATAAAAGCAAGCATTCCATAAGCATCTTACTGCAACTTATTGACCTGTGTAGCCACTTTCATGGAGCTATGAACGAGGATCCCAAGATCTCTCTGCTCAGCGACACTGTCAAACATCTGGCCCTTAACAGTGTACTGTCTCCTTGCATTTGTCCTACCAAGGTGCAACACCTCACATTTATCTGGTGAAACACTTTTCCTTTGTAATGGCAATAGCTCTCACTCCTGCTGCCTGACACTCACAGTCCTCTGGCACACTGCTAGTGTCTTTCACAGTGAAGACTGATGCAGGTAACTCATTAAATTCATCTGCCATTTCTTTTTCTCCCATTACTGCCTCACCAGCATCATTTTCCAGTGGTCCAATATCAACTGTCACCTCCCTTTTACTCTTTATATAACAGAAAAAAACTTTTGGTAGGCTGCTTTATATTATCGGCTAGTCTGCCCTCATATTTCATATTTTCCCTTCTTAAACCTTTTTAGTTGCTCTTGTTAGATTTTAAAAACTTCCCAATCATCCAACTTCCCACTCACTTTTGCTACCTTATATGCCCTTTCCTTGGCTTTTTTGCAGTCCTTAACTTCCCTTGTTAGCCATGGTTGCCTACCCCTGCCATTTGAGAACTTCTGCTATGGGACATATCTATCCTGTGCCTTGTGAAATATTCCCAGAAACTTCAGCCATCTCTGCTCTGGCATCATCCCCACCAGTATCCTCCTCCAATCCACCTGGGCAAGCTCCTTTCTCATGCCTCTGTAATTTCCTTTATTGCATTGTGATACGGATACATGTGAGTTATGCTTCTCCCTCTCAAACTGCAGTATGAATTCAATCATATTATGATCACTGCTTCCTAAGGGTTCCTTTATATTAAGCTCCATAATAAGCTCTGGGTTATTACATAACACCCAATATAAGATAGCCTATCCCTGAGTAGGCTCAAACACAAGCTGCTCTAAAAAGCCATCTCATAAGCCTCAACAAATTACACTCTCTTGCAATCTGACACTAACCTGATTTTCCCAATCCCCTTGCATATTGAAGTCCCCCCTTTACAATCGTGTCATTCCCCTTATTGCATGCCTTTTCCAGCTCCCTTTACAATCTCAACCCCACATCTTGGCTGCTATTTGGAGGCCTATATATGATTCCCATAATGTTTTTTTTTACTTTTGCAATTTCTTAATTCCACCCACAGAGATTCGATGTTCTCTGACCCTATGTCAACTCCTTCTAAAGATGTAATTCCATCTCTTACCAACAGAGCCACACCACCACTTCTGCCTTCCTGCCTGTCCTTTCGATAGAAAGTATATCCTTTAATATTAAGCTCCCAACTATGGGCTTATTTCAGCCACGACTCAGTGATGCCCACAACGTCATACTGACCAATCTCTAACATCTTTGATGTTTTTAATTTTGCCTTTGCGGTACAATTCGACTCTTTGCTCTGTCTTCATTTGGCTTGTCCTTCCTTACTTTCATGTTTCAGCTATCATCTACTGGTAAACCTGCTGGTTTATCTGCAGCTCTGTCATCCTGGTTTCCATCCCCTGCCATATTAGTTTAAATTACTCCTAACAGCTCTAGTAAATCTGCCCACAAAAATACTGATCCCTTCGGATTCAAATGCAACCCATCCCTTTTGTACAAGTCGCACCTGCCCCAGAAGAGGTCCCAATTATTCAGAAATCTAAATCAACGCCCCCTGCTCCAATTCTTCAGCCACACATTTATCTGCCACCTCATTCTATTCCTATCCTTACTGTCGCATGGCACAGGCAGCAATCCCTGAGATTACTACCCTTGAGGTCCTACTTCTCAGCTTCCTTCCTAACTCCCTATATTCTTTTTTCAGGACCTCCTCCCTTTTTCTTCCTATGTCGTTGGTACCAATATGTACTACGACTTCTGGCTGCTCACCCCCCTTTTCAGTGTTCTGCATGGATTGGTGTTGGGACTGCTTCTTTTCAAGACATATGTCAATGATTTGGATGATGGAATCGATGGCTTTGTGGCTTTGTGCAGATGATACAAAGATAGGTGGAGGGGCAGGTAGTTTTGAGTAAGCAGGGAGTCTGCAGCAGGATTTAGACATTTTAGGAGAATGGGCAAAGATGTGGCAGAAGGAATACAATGTATATCGTACACTTTGGTAGAAGGAATAAAGGCATAAACTATTTTCTAAACAGAGAGAAAATTCTAAAATCAAAGATGCAAAAGGACTTGGAAGATCTTGTACATGATTCCCAGAAGGTTAACTTGCAGATTGTGTTTGTGGTAAGGAAAGTAAATACAATGTCAGTATTCATTTCCAGAGGACTAGAATATAAAAGCCAGGCTGTATTGCTGAGGTTTTATCAGGCATTGGTCAGACTGCTCTTGGAGTATTGCCAGCATTGGAAAGGGTCCAGAGGAGGTTCACAAGAATGATTCTGGAAATGGAAGGGTTAATGTATGAGTTGCATTTGATGGCTCTGGGCCTGTACTTGTTGTAGTTTAGAAGAATTGGTGGGGGTGGGGAATGGGTCTCATTCATTCCTATTGAATATTGGAAGGACAAGATTGAGTGGACGTGGAGAGGATATTTCCGATAGTGGGGGAGTCTAGAACCAGAGGGCACAGCCTCAGAATAAAGAGACAACCATTTAGAACACAGATAAGAGGAAGTTCTTTAAACAGAGGGTGGTGAATCTGTTAAATTCATTGTCACAGGTGGCTGGGCAGGCCAAGTCTCTGGGTGTATTTAAAGCAGAGATGGATAGGTTCTTGATTAGTCAGGACACCAAAGGTTTCGGGGAGAAGGCAGGAGAGTGGGGTTGAGAGGGTTAATAAATCAGCCATGATGGAATGACAGAGCAGACTCTATGGGCTGAATGGCCTAATTCTGTTCCTATATCTTTTGGTCTTATATTCTGTGTGTGGAATGCAATTAATGATTGTATGAAGCTGTCTGTCACTCTGTCAGTAAGGTATAATTCTGTGCATACATCAAAGTTAAGCTGTGGCATGACTCATCAATTAAACAACTTTCCCATTTTAGACACCATTCTCCAGGTGTTAGAGAATAGTGCTGTGTCTTTATTTCATGCCTGATATTTTCCCAGTTTAATTATTTTGCTGCTTTAAAATAGAAAATAAAAAATGATTCAGGAGTTGCCAATTGGCCTGACACACATGTGCCACCATTCAATATGATTCAAATTGATCTTTTACCAATGCCTCACTTTCTGTGCTTTATTCCTTGATTTCCGTAATATATAAGTGTTATCTTTTGTAACTGCAGAAACTAATTGAAAGAAAAGCATAGGAGCCAAAAGATGGTCTACCTAGTTTTTCTTCTTCTGTTTTTATAAGTGAGACACTCACGTATGAGATGGTGGTGCAATGATGTATGTCATTCCCATACTTTTTATATAACCCACAATGAACTATATAAACAAACAAATCAAACAATATATTTACAATATTACTCAGATATACACTACACTCCTTCCTCCTTAGCTATAAATTCTAACTCAATATAGAATGCATCTCAACTCAAATATGTAACGTTTTGCTCTCTAGTCACACACACACACACACACACACACACACACACACACACACACACACACACACACACACACACACACACACACACACACACACACACACACACACACACACACACACACACACACACACACACACACACACACACACACACACCCTATATAATAAAACTGCTATATACAAACCCCATTTCCAGAAAAGTTGGGATATTTTCCAAAATGCAATAAAAACAAAAATCTGTGATATGTTAATTCATGTGAGCCTTTATTTAACTGACAAAAGTACAAAGAAAAGATTTTCAATAGTTTTACTGACCAACTTAATTGTATTTTGTAAATATACACAAATTTAGAATTTGATGGCTGCAACACACTCAACAAAAGTTGGGACAGAGTTAAAATAAGATTGAAAAGTGCACAGAATATTCAAGTAACACCGGTTTGGAAGACTCCACATTAAGCAAGCTAATTGGTAGCAGGTGAGGTATCATGACTGGATATAAAAGTAGCGTCCATCAAAGGCTCAGTCTTTGCAAGCAAGGATGGGTCGTGGCTCACCCCTTTGTGCCAAAATTCATGAGAGAATTGTTAGTCAGTTCAAAAGGAACATTTCTCAACGCAAGATTACAGAGAATTTAGGTCTTTCAACATCTACAGTACATAATATTGTGAAAAGATTCAGAGAATTCAGTGACATCTCAGTGCGTAAAGGGCAAGGTTGGAAACCACTGTGGAATGCGTCTGATCTTCGAGCCCTCAGGCGGCACTGCCTAAGAAACCGTCATGCTACTGTGATAATTATAGCCACCTGGGCTCAGGAGTACTTTGGAAAACCATTGTCACTTAACACAGTCCGTCACTGCATCCAGAAATGCAACTTGAAACTGTATTACGCAAGGAAGAAGCTATACATCAACTCTATGCAGAAACGCCAGCGAGTTCTCTGGGCCCAAGCACATCTCAGATGGACCGAAAGACTGTGGAACCGTGTGCTGTAGTCAGATGAGTCCACGTTTCAGCTAGTTTTCAGAAAAAATGGGCGTCGAGTTCTCCGTGCCAAAGATGAAAACGACCATCCTGATTGTTATCAGCGAAAGATGCAAAAGCCACCATCTGTGATGGTATGGGGGTGCATCAGTGCCCCCGGCATGGGTGAGTTGCATGTATGTGAAGGTAGCATTGACTCTGAGGTGTATATTAGGATTTTATAGAGACATATGTTGCCATCAAGGTGATGTCTCTTCCTGGGACGTCCATGCTTATTTCAGCAGGACAATGCCAGACCACATTCTGCACGGGCTACAACAGCATGGTTTTGTAGACACAGAGTGCGTGAGCTTGACTGGCCTGCTGCCAGTCCAGATCTATCTCCTATTGAAAATGTATGGCGCATCATGAAGAGGAGAATCAGACAACGGAGACCACGGACTGTTGAGCAGCTGAAGTCTTATATCAAGCAAGAATGGACAAAATTTCTGATCGCAAATCTACTACAATTAGTATCCTCAGTTCCAAAACAATTAAAAAGTGTTATTAAAAGGAAAGGTGATGTAACACAATGGTAAACATGCCTCTGTCCCAACTTTTGTTGAGTGTGTTGCAGCCATCAAATTCTAAATTTGTGTATATTTACAAAATACAATTAAGTTGGTCAGTAAAACTATTGAAAATCTTTTCTTTGTACTTTTGTCAGTTAAATAAAGGCTCACGTGAATTAACATATCACAGATTTTTGTTTTTATTGAATTTTGGAAAATATCCCAACTTTTCTGGAAATGGGGTTTGTAGATACCCATAGCATAGTAAATTTAAATTGTACCATTCAGGCCTAAAGATTTAATCGCTATGGAGGATTTCTTACTCCTGTGGGATAACGTCTTTCCTGACAAGAAGGTCACTCTGCTTGGCAGATGACACTTGTGGCTGTGAAACAATCTCAGGTTCTGGGAACACTTCCAAGTTGGTTGTAGGAGTTGACTCTGGGACTGCAGGAAGTGGTTCTGACTGCTCTGGAAACCTTACTTCTCTCCAATTGACTCTGCTCTTCTCAACTGATCTATGTGCCAACTCCAGATGATATCAGTCACAATCTCCACTGTATAGGAGAGTGGTCCAGTTGTGTCCTTAGCCTTTCAAGGTCCCCACTTTTGCTCACCTCTGCTGTCCCTCACCAGGAGTGAAACATTGAACCTCCTTGTTTGAGGGGCTCTCAATTTGTCTCAGCTGTTTGTCCTTCATACTCCTTCTGAGACTGGGTTGAGGAGATCCAAGCATAAGTACAAGGGATGACCCAGGAACAACATAGCTGGTGAGCCGTTGGTTGTGGAGTGTGCTGCATTGTGATATGCAAGGAAGGAATTGGCAAGCTTCTAATGCACTGTAGTGTGTTCTACTAACTTTGCTTGCAGTGTATTCTTTAGTCTTGGGACAAACCTTTTTGCCAAGCCATTTGTAGCTGGGTGGTGTCCTGTAACTGTGTAACTGGGTGACACAGTGCAGGTGTCCTATTCCATTCATTTTCTGGAACTGTTCTGCAACAAACTGTGGCTCATTATCACTAACTAAGGAACACCAATCCTCGAAAAGCTTCTCAACACATCAACGGTGTGCAAGGCTGTAGTGGAGGCTATTGGGAACACTTCTGGCCACGTTGTAGCTGCATCCGCTATTTCTAAGAAATGGGACCTTGAATGGTCTAGCAAAATCCACATGAATCCTCTGCAGGGGCAATGCAGACTGTTCCCAGAGATGGATAGGTGCTGCTCTTGGCATCTTCTGGATGTGTTGGCACCTAGAACAGTGCATGGCAAGCTACTTGATCTACTGATCTATCCCAGGCCACGAGATAAAGCTTCAAGCCAACACTTTCATTATGACCACGTCTAGATGACTGGCATGAAGCTCCTCCAACACTTTAGCTCTCAGTTTGGATGGTTCAACAACTCTCAGTCTCACATAAGGCAGCCTCTGTCAAGGGCAAGTTCATCCCAGTGCAATTAAAAATCGGGGAACTGTAATTTCTGCTGTACATTCCAGCCATTTTGGGTGGCTATGTAGATCTGAGACAGTGTAGGGTCTTTCCTGTTTTCCCTTTGATCATCTCTGCCATAATAGGGAGACTTTTGATTTGCATTAGGGAGAATACGTCAAGAGGAGTGTCCTCTTTTGTGCATTTTTATGTATTTTCTTCTCAAAGGGTAATTGGGACAATCCATCAACATCTCCCTGATTAGATGTCCTCTTGAATTCGATGTGTGATTGTGTCCTCCAAGAAACAGAGCCTATCTCTGCATTTATGCTGCTACTGTTAGTGGAACACCCTTCTGTGGATTGAAAATGGACACTAGTGGTTGATGGTCAGTAATGAGGGTAAACTCTGTCCCATACAAGTGCTGGTTGAAATGTTTTACACCCCAAACCAGACTCAAGCTCCTCTGTCAACCTGAGTGTGCTTTTCTCTGCAGTGGTAAGAGCTGTGGGGCGTTCATTCCACCAATTATAACATATGATGACTGTGCATAAGGTGAGGTGTCACAGGTAAGCTTCACTGATGATGTGGATCATAATGTGTGAGTACAGTGTCTGACGTCACTGTTTCCTTTGCCTTTCAGAAAGCCATCACACACTGCTTTGTCCATTGTCATATCTTACCTGTCTGATGTAATTTGTCAAGAATTTGTTACAGTAATTGACAAATCCTAAAAAGGACCACAACTGTGACAGGCCCATTGGGCTTGGAGCATCCAGCACTGCTTGAATTTTCTCAGCACACTTGTGTAACCCTCATGCATCAGTGGTGTGACCACAGTAAGTAACGCTTGGTTTAAAGAATTCACACATGTCGAATCATGCTCTGAGCCCATAACCTTTTACTTTTTTTAACACTGTCTTGAGATTTTGGAGATGTTTCTTCTCTTCCTCATTGGTAACGATGTTGCCATCCAGATAACACTGAGTGCCTTGGCAGCCTTGCATCACCTGGCCCATACCAGGTTAATGGTGATCTTAAAATCACCACACATTCTGATAGATCCAACCTCCTTGGCTACTGGGACCACTGGTGTCACCCATGGCTCCACTCAACCTTGGAAGGAATTCTTTCAGCTTCCATGCTGTCTAGCTCACTGGCTACTTTATAATGGGTGGTATAAAAAACAGATGGGCTTTGTAAAACTTGGATGTGGCATTTTCATTTAATACTGGTTTCCTCTTGATATGTTTGAATTTTCCAAAGCCACCCTTTGAAAATAGTTGTGGCAGCATCCAGTACCTTCCTATATGTATAGCTGGGGTGTCTAAGACTTTTGTAAAGTACTGTATTTGCTAACGTGGAGCAGAGAAGGAGTTTGTAGATCTGGCAGGAGCAAAGGTTGTTGGGAATGGTGAGGTGGCAAGGGTGGAGCACCGGTGGAGGGGTGTGGGATGGGCAGTAGAGAAGATGTGTCAGGTGTGAGGATGACATGGGTACAGATACACCCAGCACTCAAACAGGCAAGGTCATTTGATTCTAAACAATTGGTTTATTGATCATTACAGAATATCTATCTGGTGCTTCCCACGCCCTGGGAGAAGGAGTGGGGGAGGGACTTATCTTTGCTGTGGACTATGTACATTGCTGGACAATGGAGACTTACTTGTCCTGTGAGTGTGAATGGTCACGCCCAGGACTACAGTAACAAATTTTGCTGCCAGTACTCCAAAGGGAATAATTATATGGGGAAGGATGTGGAAATTATTTCAGATGCATAAGCCTAACTGTTTCATGTTGGGAGTGTCAGTTGAAAATCTGGAGTGTCACGAAACAATCTATAAGTGGTTGTTGCTGTGCTTCACGCCATGAAAGCACATCTTTAATCACAAAGGAATGATGTACACAATCTAATTCTGACCCCACCTGGAGCTCCAAGTTACCACTTAGAGCTCTTGCACAGAAATGCCAAGTATGCAGCCAAAAGCATTGACAATAACATGGCAAGCTGAACACAGAATGGGAAACACAAGTGGGCACACGTTCAACACTTAAGCTGAATTAGTATAATTTCTACACTTTAAGAACAATTTATTTCTTATTTCCCCACTTTCCAAATGACTGAGAAAGCAGCTTAAATAGGTGATTGTTCTGGAAGTTGGGCAGAGCAACATGCTTCTGACAAAAACCGAGGTCTGCAATGAGCTGGAGTTTCCATGTAACTTCCATCCAGAGAGCAGTGGATAGGTGGGTTAATGGGTTGAACCATTGCATAAACTTGTGGCAGAATTGCATGATTAGACATCTTACACTAATTTCTGTAATATTTTATTCTGGTTTGAATAATCCTCTGTCAAAGCAGCTCTGCCTATGAAAATGGCCAACCTTCAAAACAGATGGCATGTACCTGTTATGGTCCGGTCCGAAGCCCGCATTCTGGGTCTTGATCCGGTCCGCAGACTCCGGACTCCGGGTCTTGCAGCTGCCCCTCCTGTCACCCTTAAGCCAAATAGGATCATCTTGGCTTAAGGAGGTGCACCTGTTGCCTATCAGCTGGCAGGTGGATATAAGGGACTCTGGGACTGAGCCTAGTTAGTTTTTTTTGTGGGGGGGATTGTCCTGCTCTGAACCTGGTTTGGCCTGTCTGCTGGTTGGCTTGTATGAGCTGGTTTGCCATGTTCTGAGGTGTTTCGTCAGATTGGCTCTGGTTGTCCTGGCTTGGAGGGCCCATGGCTTCATCCTCAAGTTCTGTGAGTCAGCCTTGGAGTTACCATGGACCAAGTTCCCTTCTGATCCCTTGCCTCTGTTGGGTAGCAGACTGGACTGCTGTTGCTGGGGAGGGGGGGACTCTGTCCCCTTCCTACCCCTCACCTCTGATAGGTTGTGCCCGCTACCTGGCCAGGAGTCCTGCGTCTTGCCTGGGCCTCTGTGTTCCTGCCTGGGAGGTGACCCTGCCCAGGAGTATGTGGCCCACCCTGAGGTCTTTGCCCCTTCCTTCCCCTTGCTCCCTACGGGTAGTGCCTGCACCTGCCCAGGTGTTCCGTGTCTTGCCTGGGCCTCCGTGTTCCTGCCTGGAGTTATGTGACTGCCCAGGGAGCTCTGGGATCCCGCCTAGCCACGAGCTCGGGGATCCAGCCCAGCCATGAACTCTCTCTGAACCCCAGGATTACCTAGCATGCCCTGGACTCCCCATCTGGTTCTATCCTTTAGTTATTCCTTTCCTGCCCCTAGTACTTCAGTGCCTGCGTCCTGCACTTGGGTCCAGCCTCCTGTCCCCATGTGACAGTACCATTTCATTGTTTGCTTGTTTTGTCTTATCCTTGCTGAAACATTTTATGACCATAATGTATTTGCTTAATTGAATCATGAACAAAGTTATTGTATATCAGCAAATCAAAAGAAATAAGTCTGAGTTGAGAATATTACACAATTTGAATACAGTCAATCATTTTCAAATGTGACACTGAGATTTTCCCAAATGTAAAGACAGAACACAGAATAAGGGAGAGAAACATGGTGTCAGAAGTGGAAAGAATAAAAGATGCATTGTTCTTGAAATTGAAAAGTTTTATGAATCAGAAAGTGTTGAGCATTTTTATTTGCATCCTTTACCAATGAACATTTTTAAATGTAAAGTTTTTCAGTGATCAAGGAAATATGATGCACTGGGAAGAGAAAAAAAAATTCATGACAAATTATATTTCACTTCAAAATAACATCAAGAAAAGGACAGGGATGTCTTGGGTAAAGTAGTGGCGAGGCTTTTTATTAAAATTGGTGACAGCTATATCAAGAGTGCATGGATAAAATAATGACCGGATTTGATATTGATTGTTGACTTGATAAAGTGAGCTGGTGGGTAAGACATGCACAATATATTTAGCACAGGAGGCAATGGCAGCCCTTATGAAGAGCCTGGAGTGTAGACTTCTCAGCAAGTGGATGGCAAGTGTTGAGGAAAAAGCCTGGCTTTATTAACAATGGCACCGCTAATAGAGTTGCTGCCCCATACTGGCTCAATCCTGACCTTGGATGCTATCCATGTTCTCACCCATTCTTTCTTGTTGCTGACAGGTGGGCTGAGGTTAGGGTGATCTGTTAGTGAGGAAGGATTGGGGGATTTGGGGTTTGCAAGTTTTTGTTTATTTTTCTCTTCATGCGGGGGCTTGATGTCTTTCAACTACTTTTTTGTATTATTTGACTATCTGGAGAAGACGATCTTCAGAGTTGTATTCTTCATCCATATTTTGATAATAAAATGAACCTTTAGAAACCTGTGATTGTGTGGGTTTCGTCTGAGTGCTCAAGTTACCTCCAACTCACAAACATGTCTGAGGTTGACGGGTTAATTGGTTGTGGTAAATTGCTTTTTGCAGGTAGATGAGTGGTAAAATCCAGCAGGAGTTGATAATAATGTGCAGAAAATAAAAATAAAATATGGGATTAATGTGGAATAAGTGCAAATGGACAGCTGACAGATGGTGTAGACTTTGTGTGCTAAGGGGTTTATTTCTGTGCTATATAATCTGTGATTCTATGAGATAAATGCAAATCTGAGTAATTATTGAACAATTTCATGAAAAAAAGGTTGTTTAGCCAATGGAACTCCAAGTGAGTCAAAGAATATAAGCAATGGAAGAATGCACTTAATATTATGAAAAGGAAGCTTGGGATAGAAATTTAAACATTAGTTGCCCAAAGATGATATAAATTGCTTTAGAGTCTGGAAGCTCATATTGATAAAAAGTTTCTGAAAAATTCATATGAGAAATGCTGTAAATCTGAAAGGGTGTTTGCTAATTAGATAAACATCTCACACTATCACTGGGAGCTTTAGGTTGCCATCCAATACAATATAGAGAATAAATGTCATTTTTCAGTTTAAAAAGATTTCCTCCAACTCTTTATGCAGTATTAAAACAGATTTAGCCTTGACAAGTTGCACTCACTGCTCAGCTCTTGCTCATTAAAAACATTGTATGATATTTGTGTCTAAAATTTCTTCTTATTCAAATTTGAAACATAGTGTTATTTGCAACTAGTTCAAGGGCCCCAGATTTCACATGGAAAACAAGCAGGCTGCGCCATCACAAATAATGAAATCGTTTTATTCCTCTTGTGAGGGAGTATAAAAGTCACTTATGACTTTGTCACTCTCAGATTTTGGACTCTTCCTCAATTCTGAAGAAAATGAAACCCATTAAGCATCTTCATTGTTCTGAAAGTATGTATGTAGTTCTATTGCTATTGACTACTAAACTATTAGGCACCTTGTCAAAAACTCTCTCAAGGGATCTCTGTGACGGAGCTGGTCTTTGAAATGCAAGGAGCTTCTCCTTCAGAAGAAACAGGGAAAATTGAAGAGACGTGAACCTCAGATACAAGTCAAGGAACTGTCTTCAGTAATGAGGTGGTGTGGTTTTTATTCTTTTATTATTTTTCACCAAATATATAGCTTTCAGACACATAAAAGGAGATCAAATGGCTTGCTTACCTCCTCCAGCAAAAATAATACTAAAATTCATCAAAGAGCTAACAGAGTTAAATAGTGGCCCCAATCTTGTGAGATCCTCTGATAGTGCAAAATATTGCTAGGCAAGATTAAGTAGGAAACAAGTATCATGCACCACATTTGAAGAATGCAGGACTTTTGGCATCTGTGCTGACGATGAATGCAAGCTTAATTACTTTTTCAGGAAATTTTAAATTGTGTCCCAACAATAACTTTCATACTGTCATATCATCAATTTGAGATGGACAAAATAATGCACTGATTGCCAGGCATTTAAAAGCAGGAGGTTCCTCTTACAATCTCTGACTCTTTGCTTGGAATATTTGCTTTCTCAATTTTCAAGGATCAACTTTATTCACCATATAAGTACATTTACATGTATTAGGAATTTGCTGTGGTGTGGTGGTCAGGGTATTTCATGCATCAAAAAAAAAACTTTCGACAGATGAAGAATAAAGAATTATATAAAAATATAGATATTAAAGTACAGGTATGTAATAAAATGTGCATAAATGCAGAAATAACAGGATGTATTTACATAGTAAACAGCATTATAAAAAGTGGTTTAAAGTGCTACAGTGCAGTGACTGAGGGAATAGATAGAGAAGGGTGGGGTGATCGTGAACTAATGGTTAATCAGATTAACAGCCTGGGGGAAGAAACTTTTAAAATGGTGTGAAGTTTTTGTTTTAATAGCCTTATAGTGCTTCCCAGAAGGGAGCTTTTGGAAAAGGCAGTTTGCAGGGTCGTAGGGTGAGTATTTATTTTTCCTGATATAAACGTATTTATCACTGTTAAGTTTTCCAAGATGTTAATATGTCCAGTTACATTTCTCGAACCCTGTCACTGCAAAAGTAGGTAGAATCTGCCTAAAATTCCCAAGAATTCTCTGCCTACTTCTCCCTACTGGAGGAAGAGGAGATGCATTTGGCTTTCTTTGCACAGAAACAACTTAATAGCTTGTTAATTCAGCATTATGATACAAATTTACACGTTACTAACTTCTCCAGGCTCATTCAATATGCCAATGATTTTCATAGACTCTTATAACGTGGTCCTTTCAAGGACTATACTGTTAAAACAGGTGGATAAAGCATGCGGCAGGTCTCTTTCAGAAATAACTTGGAGCAGTATGAACTTTTGAAACAATGCTGCCGAGTCAGGAACTATTTACATATTGCTCATTATGGATGAAGATCCCTGCAGAGAATGATTCCCCTCTTGTTCTTCTTCTCTCTTCCAGCATGTAACCCTGGTCTATGGGCCCTCTTTACTTGTGCTCAGTCACGTTCAAGACCAAGCAGTATGGCGACCCAAGCCCGGTGCACAGCCTCGACAAGTCTGTGCGTTCACAGGTACTGCTGGGGTTGGGAGATGGATGAGCTCTCATGACATCTCCCTCTCCAAGATCATCCAGCAATCAAGCTGCAGGAAATCTGTTCTTCTTCCAATCAACAGATAATCTTTTTAGATTACAAATATGGTACCATTGAAGGATGGACAAGTTCTTCCTGCTGCTAAGTATTGGATTCTTCATATCTATTTAATATATGACATTCTCTGAAAGATATCTGGATGGCAACATTGCCATCAAATTAGCCTTTTATAAGAATTGACACTGCAGTCTCTCACTCACTGTTACCCCAATGTGCACAAGCAATACATGAATATTACCCTCACTGATACAATCATGATACAAACCAGGTTAAGAACATATGTATGCTACTTGCAGCAAAACAATAACCTCATCACCAAAACAATGTATGCCATGGAAACCAATTTAACTTTCCCAGGTACAAATAAATAATGAAGACATCTGGTCAACTTAATCTCTTTTGAAGTCAGATACATTAAAGTGACTTTTGTAACCATTATCTTTTCTTTCTTGAATTCTTTAGATTCAGTATGTGGTTATCCTTCATATATGTACTCTTCAAAAAACACACTCAATAATATATATGAATATAATAGTAGATGTATGGTTCAAACAAGAGGCAATTACTGTTAGATTGTTACCTTTATTCCACAGGGAACACAGTAGAGTACTCCAATACCAACAGGCAAAGATTTAATCTGATCACAAAGAAACTATTGATTCCAAAGCTCAGCCATGAACTTATTAATGCACCAATGCTTGTTAATGCACATTTATAGTAAGAACCAGGTAATATAATGAAACAGAATAATCATTTCCAGGCAAGGGTCACTTTAACAACTTGGAACAGTAAATGGAACTGGAATGGGAAAAACATTGAATCACACCAAAGATTTGAGAAGAGTCATTTTAAAAGTTGCTTCTTGTGATACCTCTCAGAACACTGAACATAGTTCAGGAATTATATAATTCTGTATTTAGTCCAAAATGTAATATTATGCAAGGACCTGAGTACATATAGAAAGCATCTCAAAATTATCTTAATCAAGTGTCAAATGAATTCTGGACAAAAGAGGTAATGACACTGACTAATAGAAAGTGAAAGAGATGATTAATAGCAAAAAGAAATAGAAATGTGCCATTCTGTTCCTTGATTCCTTTCAACCATTGAATGGATACAGCCACTTCCTAAGCCATATCATTTTCTCTGATCAAACCTCACTGTTCTGCTGCACCTTGTATGACTTCTCAGTGGCTCTTCATGCAACCTTAGATCAGCTGGACAATACAAACATCTCTGTCAGGATGCTGTTTGTTGACCATAGCTTCGTGTTTAACACCATCATTCCTACAGTCCAGATTGAGAAGCTGCAAAACTTGGGCCTCTGTACCTCCCTCTGCAATTGGATCCTTGACTTCCCAATCTGTGCAGATGGGTAATAATATCTTGTGAATAATATCTCCTCCTTGCTGTCAATCAACACTGGCGCACCTCAGGGATGTGTGCTTAGCCCACCGCTCTACTCCTTTGTACACTGTGTGTGACTAGGCATAGCTCAAATGCCTTCTATGAATTTGTCGATGATGCAGAATCACAGATGGAGCTGAGAGGGTATACATGAGCAAGATATACCAACTAGTTGAGCGGTGTTGCAGCAACAACCTTGCACTCAACATCAGTCAGACCAAAGAGCAGATTGTGGACTTCAGAAAGGGTCGGATGAGAGAACACAACCCAATCTTCATAGAAGGATCAGAAGTAGAGGGAGTGAGCAATTTCAAGTTCCTGAGTGTCAAAATCTCTGAGGATCTAACCTGGTCTCAATATATATATTGACACAGCTATAAAGAAGGCAAGACTGGCTATAATTCATTAAAAGGAGAGCTGAGGAGATCTGGTTTGTCACCTAAAACACCCAAAAACTTCTACAGATGTACTGTGGAGAGCATTCTGATAGGCTGAATCACTGTCTGGTATGGGGGAGGGGGGGCTGCTGCACAGGACCAAAAGAAGCTACAGAAAGTTGTAAAGTTAGTCAGCTCCAACATGGTACAAGCCTCTGTAGTATCCAAGTCATTTTCGAGGAGTGGTGCCTCACAAAGGCGGTGTCCATTATTAAGGACGCCCTCACCCAAGACATGCCCTCTTTGTTATCACCAGGAACAGGGTACAGAAGCCTGAAGGCACACACTCAGTGTTTCAGGAACAGCTTCCTCTCCTCTGCTATCTGATTCCAAAATGGGCATTGAACCCCTGAACACTACCTCACTTTTTTTTATTTTTGTTTTTGTATTATTTGTAATTTAACTTTTTAAATTTTCATATATACTTACTGTAACTGATTTTTTTCTATATTATCATGTAATGCTGCTAAATTAACAAATTTCATGACATACGCCAGTGATATTAAATCTGATTCTGATTCTGATAACACAGCCTCACCTGGAAGAGTTGTCTAGAGCCTTGGATGGTGATGAGGGAGAAGGTTTAAGGACAGGTGTTATGTCTCTTGTGGTAACAGGGAAAATGCCTGGGGAGGGAGGGGAATGGGTGGAAGGGGAGGAGTGGACAAAGGAATCACAGTGTCAAATGGAAAGGGAATATGCATTTGGTGGTGGGATCATGTTGTAGATGGCAGAATTTGTGAAGAAATATATGCTGGAAGCATAGGCTGGTGGGGTTCTGCCAGAAGGGGTGGGGAGTTTAGTGGTGGATGGGTTAACGGCAGAAGTGTAGGAAATCACAGAGCTGTGCGTGAGTGCTCCATCAATAAAAGTAGTGGAGAGGGGGCGCCCTATTTTCTGAAAAAGGAGGATATCCTGGATGTTGTGGTAGTGGAAAGTGTCATCTTGAGAACAGGTGCAGCAAAGACAAAGGAATAGTGGCAAGTGGCAGGGTGTGGGTGGGGGGGAAGTGTAGTCAAGGTAGTCATGGGATTCAGTGGTTTTGTAGCTGATATTGATAAATAAGCTGTCTCCTGCAATGGAGACATGAGATCTAGGAAAGAGAGAGAGAGATGGTGGACCAAGTGCATTGAAGAGCTGGGTGGAAGTTGGTAGTGAAGGGGATAAAATTTACGAATTCAACGCAGATGCAGGAAACGGCACCGATGTAGCACAGGAAGAGTTGGGGAATGTTGCTAGTGAACGTGTATGACATTTCAACTTCCCTTCCCGCTCCCACATTGTCTTGCCCATCCTTGGCCTCAACAGAGCCAGGCATACCTTCCTATCAATCACACATTTAACTTGCTGGGTCTTCAGTCCCTTCACCCATTGGTTCTATCTGCCCATCTTCCCTCGTCTTATCAACTGATGATATCGGTTCCTCTTATCACCTTCACTCATTATCGGATTTCATAGACTGCAGCCCTTTGTTGTCTCCACATCGCATCCCTGCCTCTGTCTCTATCTTTACCCTTCACTCTGACTCTAACTCCACCTTTCCCTCTAACTACACTCTTCCCTCTGTCTCTAACTCCACCCTTCCCTCTAACTACACTCTTCCCACTGTCTCTAACTCCACCCTTCCCTCTAACTACACTCTTCCCTCTATCTACACTCTTCCCTCTGTCTCTAACTCCCCCTTCCCTCTAACTACACTCTTCCCTCTGTCTCTAACTCCCCCCTTCCCTCTAACTACACTCTTCCCTCTGTCTCTAACTCCACCCTTCCCTCTAACTACACTCTTCCCTCTGTCTCTAACTCCACCCTTCCCTCTAACTACACTCTTCCCTCTGTCTCTAACTCCACTCTCCACAGATGCTCCTTGACCTGCATTCTTCCTCCAGCAGCTTGTGTTGTTTTACAAATGCCAGCATCGGGGTGGACAAACTTGGGACCTTTTCCTTGGAGCAGCAGAGACTGAGGAAAGATCTGCAGTCCCTTGAGTCACTCTTCACTAATGGCTTGTGAGAAAATTGTGAAATATGTGGGTTTAGTTGGCAAAGCATTGAGAAATGTCTGACTACAGATGGGATATTTATGATTTCTGATCCTTCTAGATTCTGTGCAGTTATTCCTCAGTCTTCTTTCTTATTCTAACAGAAGTAACTGGAATGCCAAAGCAAAACTTTCTCAAATGCTTGATTTATGAAGTAAAGCAGAATGTGTGTATATACTCAACAGATCAGGCAGCTTAGGCACAAGAAACAGAGCTATCAATTCAGATCAGTGGGCAGAACTGTGCATCAGAAGTGACAGAAAATTATGGAGAAAATGATATTCCATTGCAAAAATAACACTGTGTAAACAGGAGCCAAAAGGTACCTATTAGAAAGTTTTATCTCCATTAAGGCAACAAATCATTATCATGTTTGCTATTAGCAGTGAATGCTAAAGTTTAATCAGTCAATAGGTTAAACAGTGGGAAAAGTAAGATTAAAGGTCATGTGCCTTCTAACCCCACGGGCTGCTGTGGTTGCTGCGACACAGCTGTCAACAATATTGCTTTGACATCAGCACTCAGTTAGAGACATTAAACACAAAAGCATTAAGAGAGGAAACTGGTCCTGTTACCCTTGCCAGGTCAGTTAAACAGGCAATAAATTGAAATTCTGGCCCCGTGAACGTGGAAACTGTAGGATATTGCAGCCAATTATTATCAACTGCTCTGACTTCAGAAACTCTGTTCTTCCGTTTACCATTAAACCAAAAGTTGGATTTGTGTGAAAAGGTGAAAAAGACTGGAATTATAAATAGTTAAAAGTGTGTATTAAGTGTGAAATAAAGAAAAAAGGGAATATCCTTCTGAATTCCTTTCTCTGTAGTTGTTACACTTTATTTTGCATTCTGTTATTGTTTTACCTTGTACAATCTTAATGCACAGTATATTGATTTGATCTGTATGAAGAGAAGATTTTCACTCTATCTCAGGACATGTGACAACAATGAACCAATTCCAATTCCAAGACCAAAGATTAAAGCAACATTAATAATGGGTCCTTGGGAAGAATATCTTGAAAATATTCTTTATCACCAGCTTTTGAAAATGATGATTCAAATCTTTCTGCTTGTAATTGTTTAATAGCTGCATTTCCCAGTGAAACGTAAAGCAGTGAAGTTTCAAATGAACCTCTCTAATGCTAACAGCAATGTGTTACACATAATGATTATGCTCGCATTGTCACCCATGGCTTACTCTTTGTTTTAGTTTTTGCTTCATATTTGATGCCAAAGAAGCCAAAGTTCCTTTTCTTGTTGTCAAATCAGTCTCCATTGCTGGTTCTGAATGTTTCCATCTCAAAAATTTTGGACAGGGTTAAAGACTCAACCTGTCAACAAAGAGAAGTCCTGTCTTGCTGATTCCAGTGATGAAACAAGATCCCAGGTCATTTCATGTAATCGGAGCCTCAAAATGTTTTTCTTACATATGTGATACGGCAGTGGAATGGAGACAAGTGTAATTTAAATAACATAAATTGAATTGAATCTTTCATGGCCAATGAGGTTGAGTGCCAGGGGATTTAAGCCGGCAGATTGTGCAACAAGGCAGTGGTGTGACTGTGGCTTTTGTGCAGAAAAAAAAATTCTGGTAAATAATTGGAAGGACAGATATTTGGACCTTAAATAATAGACATTTCTTTCTAGCATCAAAATTAAATGCTCTATCTAAACCTTACTTTTGTTTTTTAATTTTTCTAGAGTAAAAAAATGTTTGTTAATGTGTATTTGATCACCATGGTCCTGATATTCCATGGGGACTCTCCAAATCACTTTCTGTAACTGGAAAATCAAGGGTGCCTCTGGAGAAATGTCCCAATGCTTTGTTTATTTTAGAATGCCAGACTGATTCAGTGAAGGTACAATGTCAAACCAGGCTATGAATAGCAGAACAAACAAAAAAAACAGCTATCTGGGCTCTGTTTGATTGTCGGAATAAAATGTTTATGTAACCCTTTTCTGATAGAGATCATGAATCATTCCTTATTCACAAATGTGTCTTTGCCTTGAGCTTGTCCTATTTTGTATAATTGATATCTTCAGAAGCACCAAATTTGGAAAGCTGCCTTAAATTTAAAGGGATATTTTCTTCATATAAAATTTATTTCTCTAACTTTTACTGGCAGATGAGAAATAGGGCTGGAAGATCAGTGCACAGATTTCATGATGATACACAAACAATGCAATGATTTCCTTTGATGGATGCAAGCACCTACATTGCTTTGGAATAATGAACAAACGACAAGTTGGCTAATTTCTACTTAATGCAGTGTTCCTTTTATGAGATTGTTTCATGTCAATAAACATTTCGCATGGTTTCAATCTCCTCAACAACTTTCATTTCCCTGGGCCTGACCGCCTCATTTTCACCATACATATCCAGTCCCTATACACTTTTATCCCCCATCAAGAAGCCTTAAATCTTTCCACTTCTTTCTACGCAACAGACCTACAAAGTAGAAAATACAAACTAAATTTATTATCAAAGTATACCATATACTACCATCTCTGAGGACATACTATCTACTGATTTATTTTATAAACCTATTGACTCTCACAACTATTTTGACTATACCTCTTCCCACCTTGTCCCTCATAAAAATGTCATTCCCTTTTCTAAGTTGATCCGTCCCCACTGCATCTGTTCTCGGAATGAGGCTTTCCTTTCCAAAATATATGAGTTGCCCTCCCTTTTCAATGAATGAGGTTTCCCTTCCTCTACTATTGATGCTGTGCTCACCTGCATCTCCTTCATTGCCCAGACGTCCACTTTCACCCCATCTTTCCACCGCCTTAACAGGAATAGACTTCCTCTTGTCCTTACCTATCACCCCATGAGCCTCTGCATCCAGCACATCATTCTCTGAAATTCCTGCCACCTTCAACAGGATCCTATCACCAAATATATCTTTACCTCCCCCAGGTCACACCCAGATTCAGCAGATTCAGCTGCTTCCATCTGGCAAATGGTGCTGCAGCATTAAAGCCAACAGGCTGCGGGACAGCTTCCTTCTACAAGCCATGAGACTTATTAATTCACATGTCTGTACATTGCAATGGAGTCATAGCGCAAAGATTTTTACTCCCTCACATTGTGGATTGGATGTAAGATTTAAATAAATCCTAATTCTAATTCTCCCCACTAGTCTTGGCTTTCCACAGGGATCACTCTTTCTCTGAAAATAAACGTTCATGATAAGACCCTGGAAATGTAGACACCTCATAGATCCTGGGAATCTCCTCCTTGATAAGGCAAATAATGATGATAAAATTCGCCACCATCTTCAATGTGCTCGGTTGATTGAAGAAAGCTGAAGAGCATTTTTATGATGTTGGTTTTGGAATGAGAACTGGAACAATTAATTTTGGATATGATGGTGATTAGTGTTGTACACAGACACTAGACCGAGTACTGTCCCCTTATTTGAATGGAGTAGTCTTGGGCTGGCCCGCAGATAATTAGGGAAAAATGAGTTGAGCTACATTAAGTTTTAGCTTTGTTGACTTTCAGGACAGCAGATAGGCATGTAATTATTATTTTGATACCTCCTCATACCTCAATTATTTAGGAAGTTATAGGATACATCCTCTGTATTATTTATGGTGGAATACTTTGAAATGAGCCAAAATATGAAGAGGTGCTAAGAAAGCTTTTTGCAGGATCCCAAGAACAACGTGAGTGAATCATTGCAAAGATTTCAAAACTTAAGCCTTGCATTCTATGAATAAAGACAAGGTTGAAGATTAGCTGTTTTTGGTGACAGGAATATCTGAAATACCCAAATTACTGCAAATTAGTTCATAGAGTTCACCTGCATATTTGGACTGAGTAGCTGGGGGCTGTTTTACCTTCACTGACAGCCCTCTGATGAAGAATGCATGGTTGACTTCGTGCCCTACTGGGTGGATATTGAGAAGGCTAAAGATGGTAGGAGTGGTTAAATGTGAGGATTTTGGAGTGCAAAGAGAACTCGTGCTTGTCCTTGATTCATGAAATGATATTTTGATAGATTTTTAAAATGAATTACAATTTGCAGAGAGCTACGCAGGCTCAACTTATTTTAATGAGTGGTTCTTCACTGGTACGAAGTCCCTGATTACACAAGAAATCTAATTTAGTCAACCACATGCAAGTCCTAGAAGAGAATTAACAGGCTTAGCACTTGTGTCTGTTATTTCACTCCCAATCAATGCCAGCCAGGATTGTCACATTGTATTAGCTCCAGGTTACACTGTACCAGATGTCTTATTAGTCTAATATTGGGAATTCAATTATTTACAGACTTCATCTGTAACAAAGATTAAATGCATCTGATCAAATAGTTTATATCTCTGATTGAAGGACTCAAATGAAATGAGATTTCTCTAAGTCATACCAAATGGTGTCAGGAAGTTCTTATATATTCTGTTAGAAAATTAGTTAAAATCCTTTGACATGTAATTAGATTGTTCCATATAACTGCATTTGTCTACAACTCTTCAACAATTTTGTTCCAGCAAATACTTTTTTTTGTCAAAACTTTGTGCAATTGTGCTAAAATCTGCTGAGCCGTTAAATACTTAAGTGATTCTAAGTCTTCGAGAGCCTTTCAGTAATGGCCTAAGTATCTGTGGTGATCAGTGTGTAATTGAAGCAAATTCAATCACACCATTGATTTAAAGGAAGAAATGGAGCCATAATAATTAGTTGTTCACATTTTTACTGAGTGCTTCCACTGAGTAGTACAGAGTCCCATCAATTAATGGTGTCCGTAATGAGATATCTTTCAGGCTATTGGTTCCTAGAATTTCTACATAGTCGGATGCCATTGGACATGCTGGATCACAGTGTTCTAGATAGTATCCCCAATCCTTCATTAATTTTGTTCCTAATTCATTCTCCCCACACTACGCCTTACAGTGACAAATTAACTTACTAAGCAGCGTTCACAAAGAGATTGTGCAAACTCCACACAGACAGCACTGGAGGTTAGAACTAAATCGGAACCACTAAAGCTCTGCAGCCAGCTGATGAACGTTGCAGACCACATCGATGGCTACAGCTGTAACTGTACATTCACATGGCATTCAGACCCTAGTGAAAAATAAAAATTATATTAATGCCACACCAGAAGTTCTGCAGATGCTCGAAGTCCATAGCAACACACACAAAATGCTAGAGGAACTCAGCAGGTCAGAGAGCATCTGTGGAAAAGAATAAACAGTCAATGTTTCAGGCCAAGACCCTTCTTCAGGACTGAGAAGGAAGGGGGAAGCCACCTGAATAAAAAGGTGAGGGGAGGAGAGAGAGGATAGCTGAAAGGTGATAGGTGAAGCCAGGTGGGTGGGAAAGGTCAAGGGCTGAAGAAGAAAGATTCTGACAGGAGAGGAGAGTGGACCCAGGGGGAGGTAATAGCCAGTGCAAAGAAGTAATATGTCAGAGTGGGGAATGGGGGGGGGGGGTTTATTTACCAGAAGGCAAAACTGATATTCATGTCATCAGGTTGGAGGGCTCCCTTTCAGAATATAAGGTGTTGCTCCTCCTCCCTGAGGGCAACCTCATCTTGGCACAAGAGGAGTCCACGGACCGACACGTCAGAACAGGAATGCGAATCAGAATTAAAATGCTTGCCCATCAGGAAGACCCACTTGTGGTGGATGGTGTGGAAGTGGTGCACCAATTTATGATGGGTCTCACTGATGTAGAGGAGATAATTCATGTAAATTTAGTTTATATTATATAAACATAGGGTATAGAATGGTAGAAGAAAGAAACAGACACTTCAGCTCATAATGTAGACAAGTGTAATGCTCTGGTTCACATATTTACTGTTATACTGTAGGTATTTCACTTAGCAGCTCCTGTAAGAGCTGCTGATCTGCTCTCGGCCTGTTTGGGTTATTGTTGAAGGTAAGGGATGTTATGGAATGTGTGCCATCTAATTAGCAGGAGGTTTTCTTGGTGAGGGACAATAAGATTGGGCTTGAGGTTTTTTGTTCGAGTGGAAATGAGGGGAGAAGATACTGGGGAGAACCGGTCATAGCATACGATCGGTGGGAGACCTGTTTGTTCGAGATGGATTGCGAGCGATGTTCGGAAGGTGGTGTGTGCTTTCATGTGGACCAAGGGCCCAGCGCGAGAGTGACAGAGAAGTTCAAGATGAGCTCCAGCTTGTGCACATTTGACAGTTTAATTACAATGGGCCCTTTTCTTTTTGTTATTTTTTACTAACCCTTAGTTAAGATTCCTAAGTATAATTCTTTTAATCGTACACAGTGTACTATCTGTTATTTGGTGGCATTAATTTGTAACAGGGTAGCAAATGACACAGCATCCACACAAACTGGGATTTGGGGTGGGATCGAGCGTGCCTCAATCTCACAAGGTTGGCGGGGCCAGAGGTTGTCTTCCCTAGACTTATGCAGCCGAGGAAACTGGGGTGTTTCATAAGTAATAAATAATTGGATATTTAACTGAACTAATGCCTTATGCCTACATAATGTTCATATCCTTCCACTCCTGCACAGTCATGTTCCCATCTCAGAGCTTCTTAAAGGCCTCTATCACCACACTACCTCCACTACCACCACAGGCTATGCATTCCAGGTACCCCTACGGTCCGTGTAAAGATTGTCCTGCACATCTCCTTTGAACATACCATTCTCACCTTGGATGTAAGCCCTCTAGTATTAGTCATTTTGGCACAAGGAAAAAGGTACTGACTGTTTTCTCTATCTCTGCTTCTCATATTCTTATCTCTTAAATCAAAGTTAATTGCTTAAGTGGAGCTTATCAAAATACTCAAACTTTTACTTGCATATTTCAAAAGCTGCAAATGGCTGTGTTTTGATATGCCTTGACCTCGTGTTCTGGTTGAATAACAAGGAGTCTGGATGAGCATTTCTTTTATCTGAAACACGGTGCCTTCAATACATAGCAGACATTACATGTGTCACAGTTTGCAGGTCTCATTGAATACATCAATTTAATTTATGAACACAAAGTATATTGACATAAGCACAAGAGATTCTGTAGATGCGGGAAATCCAGAGTAACTCACAAAACTGGGAAGTTCAAAGTAATTTTTTTATCAAAGTACATATCATTCACTATATACAACCCTAAGATTATGAATGAACTCTTCTTGGGCTTCCAGCTGGTTAGCCATCATCCAATCAGGTTTCTGCTGTCCCACCTCATTAACATTTAAAATTTAGCTCTTACTTAGAGAAAGACCTTCATCTTTGGTAAAATTCTTTTCCACTAGTTTTATTTCAATGGTTTCCTTCAACAGGTGGTCCCAAAAGCCATTGGCACAGCACTATCAAAGCCAATCCTATGGGCATTGCAAATCATATGACTATTATGCACAATGTTCCTACAGAATGGCTACAAGGTGAAGAAAGTCAATTGGGCTCTTAAAACGGCCGATGGAAAAACAAAGAAATGTAACAATGAGGAGGAACCTGTCACTACCGCCTGTCTTCACTATAGCTTCACGGTTTCTGGAAGGATTGCCAGTATCCTGAACAGAAATCAGATTAATACCACCCACAAACCGATAAGGAAGCTCAAGTCACAGTTTATGCTGGTCAAAGATGATCTGGGAGTCAGGAAGGCTGGCATTTACAGGATTCCCTGTGAATATGGAACAGCGTCTGTCAGTCAGTTGGGACACACGGTGGAAACCTGCATCAAGAAGCACAGGAGCTGTATCCACTTGGGTTACCCTGAGAAATCGGCGGAAACAGAACATTACATTCACGGTGGGCATAGGAATGACTCTGATGACACAAAACTATTGTACCACACCATTGGTTTTTGGGACCATCTGGTAAAGGAAGCAATTGAAATAAAACTAGAGGAAAAGAATTTTAACAAAGATGAAGGGTCTGGCTCTAAGTAAGAACTGGAATTTGATGGTAAACAAGGTGGGACAGCGGAAACATGATTGCATGAGGATTAATCAGTCAGGAGGGATGGACGACGGGGGTATAAATACTAGTGGTCTAGACATGCCCAGGCATCATCCCTGATAAAGGTGGCAGAGTTTGTCATCAAAACAATACTTAAAATCGATACCTGTACCCAGCTGGAAGCCCAGAAAACGTTTATCCATCGTATGCAATGGGAAAACACTAGATCCTTTTTTAACCCTGAGATTCCTTTTCTTGTGGGCATAATCAATAATTCAAAAAAAAAAAATAGAATCAATGAAAGACAGTACCAACAGGGTGGACAACCAGTTTGCAAAAACAACAAATTGTGCAAACACAAAAAGAAAGAAAAGAAAGAAATAATAATTATAATAATAAATAAGCAATAAATAGTGAGTGATGGGGCTAGTGCAGTTGGGTGAAGTTATCCCCTCTAGTTCAGGAACTTGATGGTTGACGGCTAACAACTGTTTCTGAACTTGATGGTGTAAGTCCTGAGGCTCCTGTACCTTCTTCCCGATGACAGCAGGGAGGAGAGCATGACCTGGGTGGTGGGTCCCCTGATGATGGTTGCTGCTTTCCTATGGAAACGCTCCATGTAGATGTGCTCAGTGGTGGGGAGAGCTTTACCCATGATGGACTGAGCCATATCTAAGACTTTTTGCAGGATTTTCTGTTCAAGGGCCTTGGTGTTTCCATACCAGACTGTGATGCCACCAGTCAATACACTCCCCACCACACATCCATAGAAGTTTGTCATAGCTTTAGAGGTCATGCCAAATCTTTGCAAACTCCTAAGGAAGTAGAGGCACTGCTGTGCTTTCTTCATAATTGAACATGTGCTGGGCCCAGCACAGGACAGTGAGAAATTCAAAGTTGCTGACTCTTTCCACCTCTGATATTCTGATGAGGACTGGCTCATGGACCTCTGGTTTCTGCCTCTTGAAGTCAATAATCAGCTCCTTGGCCTTTCTGACATAGTAAGAGTTTGTTGTTAAGATCCCACTCAGCCAGATTTACATTCTTCCTCCTACGTATATTCTGGTTCATTACCACCTTTGATTTCACCTATAACAGTGGTGTCATCAGCAAAATTAGATATGGCATTGGATCTGTGCTTAGCCACACAGTCATAGTGTCTTGAAGCTTATTGATTCGTTTTGAGGGGATGATAGTATTGAATGCCAACCTGTAGTTGATAAAGAGCATCCTGTTACATGCATCCAGATTTTCAGGGTTGAGTGAAAAGCCTATAAAATGGCATTTCCTGTTGTGCTGGTAGACAAATTAGGGCAGATCCAAGTGACATCTCAGGTAAGAGTTGATATGTTTCATCACCAACCCCTCAAATCACTTCATCACTGTAGATGTAATTGCTACTGAATGATAATCATTGAAGCAGGTTACCATGATCTTCTTAGGTAGTGCTGTAATTGAAGCCTACTTGAAGCCGGTAGATACCTCAGACTGCCAAAGCAAGGGGTTAATGGTCTCAGTGAACACTCCTGCCAGTTGATCAGCACAGGCCTTCAGTACTTGACCAGGTACCCCGTCTGGGCCGGATGCTTTCCATGGGTTCACCCTCCTGAAGGATGTTCTCACGTTGGCCGCTGAGAGTAAAATCACAGGATCATTGGGGGCTGTGGGAGTTCCTGATGGTTACTCCATGTTTTGAGAGTCAAAGCGAGCATAGAATGTATCGAGCTCATCTGGAGTGTGTTACTCTGACACTCAAAGCAGCGATAGAGACAGAGAGATCAACACAGGGAAGAGATGGTGTCAAAGATGGACCAAGTGAATTTAAAGGTAGGGTTAATTAAATTGATGAGCTCAGCTTGGATGCATGAAGCAGCACCAATGCAGTTGTCAATGAAGCACACAAAGAGTTGAGGAGCATTATATTTTCATGCTGTCAGATTAGAGGAGCAACACCACATGTTCTGTTTGGGTAGCCTCCAACATGATGGCATGAATTTTGATTTCTCAAACTCCCGATAATTGGCTGACTGGCAGGAGGCAAGAAGTGTGAATAAAGGGAGCCTTTTCTGAGTGGCTGCCGGTGACTAGAATTGTTCTGCGGTGCTGGGACCATTTCTTTTCACATTATATGTCAATGATTTGGATGATAGAATTGATGGCTTTGTGGCCAAGTTTGTGGTTATTACAAAGATATCTGGAGGGGCAGGTAGTGTTGAGGAAACAGGGAGTCTTCAGAAGGACTTAGACAGATTAAGAGAAAGAGCAAAGAAGTGACAGATGGAATATACCGTAGGGAAGTGTATGGTCATACACATTGGTAAAAGGGATAAAGGCATATACTATTTTCTAAATGGGGTACAAATTCAGAAATCAGAAGTGCAAAGGGACTTGGAAGTCCTCGTGAAGATTCCCTAATGGATTGAGTTGGTGGTAAGGAAGACAAATGCAATGTTAGTTTTAATTTCGTGAGGACTAGAACATAGAAGCAAGCATGTAATGCTGAGGCTTCCCAAACATTAGTCAGACATCATTTGGAGTATTGTTGGGTTCCTTACCTGAGAAAGGATGTGCTGACTTTAGAGAGGGTACAGAAGAAGTTCACGATCCTGGGAATGAAAGTGTTAACATTTGAGAAGCATTTGATGGCTTTCAGTCTGCACCTGCTGGAATCTAGAAGCATGGGGAGGGGGAATCTCATTGAAACCTATCAAATCTTGGAAGACCCAGATAGAATGGATGTATAGAAGATGTTTTCTATAGTGGAGAATGTGTGGAGCAGGTTAAGACCTACAAATATCTGGGAGTACAGTTAGACGAGAAGCTAGACTGGACTGCCAACACAGATGCCTTGTGCAGGAAGGCACAGAGTTGACTGTACTTCCTTAGAAGGTTGGCGTCATTCAATGTCTGTAGTGAGATGCTGAAGATGTTCTATAGGTCAGCTGTGGAGAGCGCCCTCTTCTTTGTGGTGGCGTGTTGGGGAGGAAGCATTAAGAAGAGGGACGCCTCACGTCTTAATAAGCTGGTAAGGAAGGCGGGCTCTGTGGTGGGCAAAGTACTGGAGAGTTTAACATCGGTAGCTGAGCGAAGGGCGCTGAGTAGGCTACGGTCAATTATGGAAAACTCTGAACATCCTCTACATAGCACCATCCAGAGACAGAGAAGCAGTTTCAGCGACAGGTTACTATCGATGCAATGCTCCTCAGACAGGATGAAGAGGTCAATACTCCCCAATGCCATTAGGCTTTACAATTCAACCGCCAGGACTTAAGAACTTTTTAAAAGCTATTATTAATGCTTTTTGAGATAGTGATTTAGATGCATATCATATTTTTTACTGAGTTAAGTATTGTATGTAATTAGTTTTGCTACAACAAGTGTATGGGACATTGGAAAAAAAGTTGAATTTCCCCATGGGGATGAATAAAGTATCTATCTATCTATCTAGTGGGGGAGTCTAGGACCCGAGGGCACAGCCTCAGAAAGGAAGGATGTCCCTTTAGAACAGAGAAGAGGAGGAATTTCTTTAGGCAGACTGTGGTGAATCTGTGGAATGCATTGTCACAGACAGCTATGGAGACCAAATCATTAGGGACTATTTAGAGTAGAGGTTAATAGCTTCTTGATTAGTAAGGGTGTCAAAGGTTACATGGAGAGGAGAGGAGAATGAGGTTGAGAGGGATAATATATCAGTCATGATGGAAAGACAGAGCAGACTCAATGGGCCAAATGGCCTAAAGTTGCTTCTATGTCTTAGAAACAGCTGCGCCTTCAATACTATTATTCAAAGCAAACAAAGCATCAAACTCTGTGACCTGGAAATGAATACATCCTCCTGGAGCTGGATTCTTGACTTCCTGACCAATAGACGGTAATCAGTTAGGTTGCACCTTAGGTCTTATTGTCCCCCCACGTCCTTTTCCTTTTCCATTCTCCATTCTAACTCCCCTCTTAGCCCTTTTGTTCTCCTCACCTGCATATTGCCCCCTATTGGTACCCTTCCTCATTCCCTTTCTCCCATGGTCCACACTCCTCTCTTATCAGATTCCTTCTTCTTCAGCCCTTTACCTTTTCCGCCTGTCACCTCCTAGCTTCTCACATCATTCCCTTTCATTCCTCCTCTCCCACTCAGCTACCTTCCCCCTCATTTGGCTTCACCTATCATCTTCCAGCTTGTTCCCTTTCCCCTCCCTGTACCTTTTTATTCTGGCTTCTTCACCCTTCTTTTCTAATCCTGATGAAAGGTGTTAGCCTGAAATGTCAACTGTCTATTCATTTTCAAAAAATGTTGCCTGTTCTGCTGAGTTCCTCCAGTATTTTGTGCTTGTTGCTTTGGATTTCTAGCATTTGCAAAGCCTCTTGTGTTTGTGTAGCCATGTGCACCTGCATGGGCTGCACCTATACCTGACTTTCTGTTGGCTACGTGGAACAGTCCATGTTGCAGGTCTTCCCTGGTAATGCTCCCCAACTCTTTCTGTGCTGCATTGATGACTGCATTAGTGCTACCTCATGCATCCATGCTGAGCTCACTAACCTCATCAACTTTGCCTCCAATCCTGCCCCGAATTCACTTGGTCCATTTCTGATCTCTCTGTTTCCATCTCTGGAGACAAACTGTCTACCAATATCTTTTATAAACCTACTAATTCTCACGGCTATCTTGATTATACCTTTTCCCACCCTGTTTCCTGTAAAAATTCCATTGCCTTTTCTCAGATCCTTCATCTCTGCCTCATCTGTTTCCAGATGAGGCTTTCCTATCCAGGGCATCTCCTTCTTCGAAGAACGGGGTTTCCTTTCCTCCACCATTGATACTGCCCTCACCCTTTTCCTGGACATCCACGCTCACCCCTCCTTAACAAAAAGAGAGTTCCTCTTGTCCTCACCTACCACTCCCATGAGCCTCCACATCCAACACATCATTCTCCACAACTTCCACCATCTTCAAGGCCAGGAAATTGAAAGTTATTGAGAAGATCCAGAGCACATGCTGTGTTGTGGATGTACAGTGCCTATAAAAATGTATTCTAAGTAATTAATATAGATCACTTTGTAGAGATCTGTTTTCACTTTCACATGAAAAAGTCTTTTTCTGATGATCAGAGTCAAAAAAAGCCAAATCAAATCCACTGTGATTCAATGTTGTAAAACAATAAAACAAGAAAACTTCTGGGGGGGGGGGGGGTGAATACTTTTTTATAGGCACTGTAGATGGGAAGGGATTGCACCAAGGAGGATAAACTGGAGTTGAGATATGTGGGCCAGGAGCAGACAGAGGCAACACTTCATCTGCAAATTTGATGGGGTCATCTACTGTATCTTGAGCTCCCAATGCAGCCTCCTCTGCATTGCTGGGACGCGTTGTAAATTGGGGGACAGCTTTGTTGAGCACTGCGCTCTATCTGGAAAGAGCAGGGTTTCATTCCTATCCTTACTCCCGTTCTAACATGTCGGTCCATGGTCGCCTCTTCTGCCACAATGAGGTCCTTCTCAGGTTGCAGGTGCAGTATTTCATATTCCATCTAGGTAGACTCCAACCTGATGGCATGAACATCAATTTCTCCAACTTCCAGTAACTCTTCCCCCTCATCTTTCCCTCTTCTTCAACTCCCCACTCCAGCTTTTAATCTCTTCTCCTGAGCTGCCGATCACTGGTGTCCCCCCTCCTTCCCTTACTCCCATGGTCTACACTCTTCTTCTATTAGATTACTTCCTCTCCAGCCCTTTACCTTTTCCACTTGTTGCCTCCCAGCTTCTTACTTCATCCCTCCTCCCCCACCTACCTGGTTTTACCTATCACCTGCCAGCTTGTCCTCCCTCCCCTTCCCCCACCTTCCTATTCTGGCATCTTTCCCCTTCCTTTCCAGTCCTGACAAAGGGCCTTGGCTCGAAATGTCAACTATTCATTTCCAAAGACGATGCTCACCTGCTGAGTCCTTATAGTATTTTGTGTGCATTGCTTTGGATTTCCAGCTTTTGCAGGATCTCTTGTGTTTTTAAGTGCTTTATGTTACTTGCTTTGGTGACAGTAGTTACATGACAGAAGGTACAAATATTGTTATCACAGGGGAAATAGATCAGGAAACTGAATGAGAACAAAGTTAAAGGAAAATGTACTAATGTAATAACCAATTAGAGGCAGACTTCCAGGTTTGGTTCAGTCAACTACCTGGGTACAAATTATGCACAAAATCTCCCTTGTGAAATAGATTTGTTCCCTCTGATGCATATTGCATAATTGCAGTAATTTTGCTGAAACTGTGAAACCAGTAGTAGTTCTAACTGTTTGTTTTTACTATTTCCTTCCCTAAATATTTATTCTAAAAATCCATTGGTATATTTAAGGATAGCTACTTGGAGCTGTTTTAGTTGCAGAACTAAAATTAGATTTATTGCAAAAAAATCATTTTAATTTGCTCAATATGCCATCTGTAATTTTTCAATGACTGAAAATAACTCTGACAAAACTATAGAGGCTTACAGTTATGATTGTTCTACAAGGTCAGTTTCTTAGTCAAACAAGCATTTTTTAAATTTATGCAGGGTCAAAGTTATTAATTCCGCTTTATAATAAATTTGAAATCTTATCAATGGAGTAGACGTGTGTGTAATATGAACAGTATGCCCTTCTGGTGAATCACCATCTTTCCTTGAAAATAGACAACAAAATGCACATGGTATTTCCATATCACTCATGTACAATTACAGTACGATTTCCTTGCTCTTCTGCTCCAACCTCTTGCTTCAACAATATAAATACAATATGCATTTCCAACTACTCTACGATATAAATACAATATGCATTTCCAATTACTCTACCTATATATCATCTTTCTGTGGCTTAGGAGCAAAGTTACCCTTTAAGCGGTGTCATTCATTAGACTCTTCTAATGCAAGTGTCTCTGAACTGGTGCTCTATTCCAAGATGCCAAATGTCATTGCAGTCTGTACCAGGTTGCACAAGAAGGGTGCCACAGTAGTGTAGTGGTCAGTGCAAAGTTATTACAGCTCAGGGTGTTCTGGAGTTCAGAGTTCAAAGCTGGGGTCTGTATGTCCTCTCTTTGGAATCCATGGGCTTTCCCTGTGTGCTCTGGCTTCCCCCCACAGTCTAAAGACCTACCGAGTAGGTTAATTGGTCATTGTAAATTGTCCTGAGTTTAGGGTTAGGGGTAATTGGGTTTGTCGAGTGTCAAGAGGCTCAAAGGGTTTTATCACCAAATAAATAAATAAATAAATCAAAATCAGGGAAGTTTTCCATGGGCTAGTTCTATAGGCTTAAGCAGATCACTAGATTGTAAAAGATAATGTATCCATTGTCATCATGGCAAACCAGTTGTGCCTACTGCACCAGCCTGTAACCACATGAAACAAAAAGATTCTCACCGGTGTCCGGGAATCCCTGACTGATGTCCACTCAACATGAAGAAGGAGCACTCAGGTAGTACTGGAAACATTCAGGCCAAGCACTCACAGTATTCCGAAGCCCATTATAAATGGAGGAAAGAGCTTACTACTTAGATACTGCCCACCCCATCCAACTAAGCATCTCCTGCAAAACCTGATGGTCCTCCATTGCCTCACCACAACTTCAAAATCCAGAGAAAATCGAGTCATCACCAATCCCGAGAAGAAGATAAATTAAAAGTTGTTTCTTGTTCCTCTTACCAAAGCTAATAATTACCAGATTAAACATCATTTCCCACCTTCTGACCTATTCACTTAATCATCTACACCCTTTGCCAATTATTTATATTCTCCTTTCAGCATACTTCCCCAACTAGCTGAGTATCACTAACAAATTCATCTGCACCCTCTGTCTATTCCTCTGAGTCAAGAATATAGCTTGTGAGTTTATGATCTTTATGGTATCCCACTAACAGGCAACTTAAAGCGACCCCTTCATTTATATTTTTGTATATAAACTAATCTTTTATATCTATGAATCAGAGAATCACATGACAGAGAGAGGGATCATTCTGCTCAACTCATCCATGATGACTAAGGTGTCCATCTAATTTAATCCCACTTGTTTGCATTAGCCCATATCTGTCTAAACCCTTCCTAACTATATACCTATCCAAATGTGTTTTTTTACATTGTAATTGAACTACAATAGGCTTGCATTCCTCTGTGCATTGTAAATGTAACTGTCTCTGCATTCTCCTCTGGCAGCTCTTTGCATATAACCACCACCTGCTGTGTGAAAATGTACAGTATTTCTAATCTTTCATTTTCTCCCTGTTCACCTGAAACCTGCGCCCTCTAGTTCTATAAAGACCACTGACCTGGGTAAAAAGATTCTGACTATCTTTGGGCATTTGGATGGCTTGGGTGTGGTGGGCTTGAAGGAAAAATAGTGTCTGTTGTGGAGTGGAGATTATCTGCTGTGACTTTGTAATGATAAAGACAAGAGTAAGTAAAGACTACTTAAATAACGAGGAAAAGATGTCATTAGTAGAACTGACTGACAACCTCATAAATACCCTCTAAATATTCGTTGTAGTGCGGAAAGAAGCAAGTTAAAGTTCTGTATCTATGACTTGCTCATTTACGGCTGATAACACCAATGTCCATTAGGAGGAAGACTGTCCCCTCTAGCTTTGCTTTTCCTTCCTGGTGGAGGAAACGAATATTGGGTCTTTTCCACTTCAAGGTAAAGAGGGAAGTTCACATCAAGGTTTTGTAGTTACATCATTGTTATACTTCAGTTACCACAATGAGCCGAATGAGACAAGAAGTTCAAAGAAGGAGAGAAGTACATTAGTCAACTGGGTGTATGGTGCCATAATGGGAGATCTGTCTGCAAATGTGTGTGTGAGCTCAGCTGTGAAATGTCAGAGTGCTGCCTCTATGGATTACGTCCATTTCCAGACTCCATTTGTGATTTACATTTCTAAGGGTCAGTGGACTCGTGTTGTCAGAGTGAGAGTGAAATCATTGAATTTCTTCCAGTGCTGTTCCCAGGAGATGGTGCACCCATTTCCGGTAAACCTAGCTGCCACTCTTTGTCATTTCTGTTCTGAGTACTCACAGGAAACAGGACTTACTATCTTTTGACCTTGTCCACAGGGAAATGTGAAGGTATGTGTCACTGAAATTGGGAATGTGTGCTTTGAGGGGCGTCTTTCTCCACCTTTAGTTACATTTCCTTCCTTGCAACCGTTTGATGTAGGTGTACCAGACACGTCCAGCAATTTTGTGGATGAGTGGGCAGGTCCCATTTGAAAGCTATCAGTCTAAGTGTGGTCTGTAGATGTGCAGCTTTGAAGCATTAATCATGTTTAACCATGTCCTGCTTAGGAGCAGTTAAATGTCTAGGCCTGCATGTCCAAACCCATTTATTCAGGTAGTTATCAAGCATTTTCTCTTATTCTTCTGTCAGGAAATGTATCTTCTGAACTTCAGAGACCATACCAATATTAAAATGATGCCATGTTCTAAACATAGGATGAATTCATTAATTAAAATGATATCTATTAGGAAGTTCATAAATAGTCGACTTTTCAAGCTGAGAGTGTTGATTTTTCTTTCCCCTCCATAGATACTGCCTGGCTTGCTGAGTTCTTCCAGCATTTTGTGTGTTACTCAAGATTTCCAGCATCTGCAGAATCTCGTGTTTATATTAGTAGATTTTTGTCTTGTCTTTTCTTTCAGAGGTGCAGTCAAACCAGCAAGGTCAGCAATTCACACCAATGTCTGAGGAGGTGATTGTGATCTATTATCTTGAATTATTGCCTTGTGGTGAGAGGATTGCCACGGCTTTGTTAAGATGCTGACAATGGCAGCATTGTGGACTGAATCCCATAACCAGTGGATCACAAGGCCATGGAATGCAGGCACATCCATGGGCACATGGTGATGGGCAATTAAACAGAAGAAACTTCCATAATTGCCATCCTTAATAATGGATGACTGTGGAAGGTAAAGTTGAAGCATTTGAAACCACATTCTACCAGACAAAATGACAGAGGAAGTTCAGCCTGCAGTACCTACCTGTACAAAAGCCAGCCTTCAACCACCTCAACCTACTTCATATGAACTCAAAAAATAAATGAATTCGCTGGCTATTACAAAGGTTTGTAGAGCAATATGAAAGCTTTTTAAACTTTTCCCCATAAGTCAGCTCCTTCACTACAGGAATCAAATTCATTAATTTTTGCTGAACTGCCTCCAGAGCAAGGATGCCCCTTATGTTCTTTCATCATCTACTGTAGATTACAACTTGCGACCAAGTCGAATTCTGCCATCTCCAACAATGGTGATGCTATCGGGCCAATTAAGATGATCAATGTCAAGGACCATCACTCAATAGTATATTCTGCACCTTGTTGTTTTTTCCTAGTAGTATGTTAAAAAGAGGAGCACTGATTCATTTGCTAAATGCAGTGGTAGTGGGAGATTTACTTGCCCTTGGGTCTATGACACTTCATGGGATCAGATTCAAAATAGTGAAATCTCAGCTCTCTCGAATGTGTGCCACTGTTGTGACACTAGACTTGAGTGCTGTATCAGCATGTCACTTTTAACTTTACTAAAGCAAATTCAAAACTAGATATCAGAATAATCAGGTTTAAAAAACATAATTATGCCATTCAGCCCATCATCTGCTCCCCATTTCACTACAGCAGATTTATTATCCCTCTCAACCCCATTTTCCTGTCTTCTCCCTGTAACCTTTGCCACCCTGAATAATCAAGATCCTATCAACCTCCACTTTAAGTATACTTAATGACTTTGCCTCTACAGTCACCTGTGGCAATGAATTCCACAGATTCACTACCCTCTGGCTAAAGATATTCTTTCTCGTCTGTTTTAAATGGACATCCCTCTAATCTGAGGCTGTGCCCTCTGATCCTAGACTGACCTACTACAGGAAACATCCTCCCTACATCCACTATCTTTCAATATTTGATGAGTTTCAGTAAGATCCTTCCTTATCCTTCTAAGCTTCACCAAGTACAGGCCCAGGACCATCAAACACTCCTTGTACGTTAACCCTTTGATTCACAGAATGATTCTCCTGAATCTCCTCCAGTAAACTGGCCAATGCCAGCATATCCCTGCTTAAGTAAGGGGCCCAGAACTTCTCACAATTCTCAAAATATGATCTGATCAATGCCTTATGAAGTATCAGCATTACATCCTTCCTTTTCTAATCTAGTCCTCTTGAAAAGAATGTTAATATTGCATTACCTTCCTTACCACTGAATCAGCATGCAAGTTAACCTTTAAGGAATCCTATACTAGGACTCCCAAGTCCCATTGCACCTCTGATTTTGGAGGTTTCTTCCTGCTTGGAAAAAAGTCTTTGTTCCTTCTACCAAAGTGCACCACCACACACTTCCTGACATTGAATTCCATCTGCACCTCTCTGCCCATTCTCCCAGTCTGTGTAAGCCCTTCTGCAGATTCTTTGCTTCCTCCACACCACCTGCCCTCCAACTATCTTCACATTATTCAGAAAGCTGGTCACAAAGCCATCAATTCCATCATTCAAATCATTCACATATAACATGAAAAGCAGTCCCAACCCTGACCTGTGGAGCACAACTAGTCCCTAGTATCCAACCAGTAAACACCCCATTTCTTCACACTCTTTACCTCCTGCCCATCAGCCAATCTATGCTAGTACCTTTCCTGTAATACCATGGGCTTTTATCTTATTAAGCAGACTCATGTGCAGCCACTTGCCAAAGGCCTTCTGAAAATCCCAGCAAACAACATCCACTGACTCTCTTTTGTCTATCTTGCCTGTTATTTCCTCCAAGAATTTCAACAGGTTTGTCAGGCAAGATTTCTCCTTAAGGAATCCTTGCTGATGTTGGCTTATCTTATCATATGCCTGCAAGTACCACAAAATCTCATTCTTAATAATGGACTGCAACATCTTCCCAATCACAGAAGTCAGGCTAACCTGCCTATGATTTCCTTTCTTCTATCACCGTCCCTTCATAAAGAGTGATGTGACATTTCCAATTTTCCAGTCCTCTTGAGCCATTCCAGAACCTAGTGATTCTTGAAAGATTACTAATGGCTTCACAATCTCTTCAGCTACCTCTTTCAGACCACTGGGGTATAGTCCATCCAGTCCAGGTGATATATTGTCAGGACACTGGAGTAGGGACCCAATCACATACCCAGTACTGTGCACAGTGATATTAATTGAGTAATAAATCCAGAGGTGGAAACAAAGTCAGCATCAAAGTTCAGGCAGAGATCAAAACATCCAGAGAAATCCAAAAACCAGGATAGATAAACAGACAGGAAAACTCACTGGTGCAATCTGGCAACAAACAGGTGAAAACATAGGACTGAAATACACTGAGCAATAAACAGAGAGGCAGATGATAGGTGGAATACAATGAGACAGAAGTGGCAGCAATACAGGTAATAATGAGAAACAGAGTACTCAGTAATACAGGGGCCAGAATAGAGCAGGAGCAGGGACAGGAGCACGTGGCAATACAAAACCACAGATTGACAGCTAGGGGGAAAACACACAAAAAAAACAAAGTTCAACTGGAGGTACTGACACTTATCTACCTTCAGACCTTTCATCTTCTCAAGAACCTTCTCCTTAGTAATAGCAATAACACTCACTGCTGCTCCCTGACACTCTGACATACTGCTAATGTCTTCCATAGTGAAGACTGATGAAAAACACTTACTAGGTTCCTCTGCCATTTCTCGGTCCCTCATTATTACCACTTTAGCATCATTTTCTAGCAGACTGATATCCACTCTCACCTCTTTATTACTCTTTATGTATTTTGAAAAAAGCATTTGTTATGTTATTGGCTAGATTCCCTTCATATTTCGTCGTTTCTCCCCTTATGCTTTTTTTAGTTGCCTTTTGTTGGTTTCTAAAAGCTTCCTAACAATCTTCACATTAATTTTTGCTATGTGTATTGAATGCCCTCTCCTTTGCTTATCACTAGCAAATGTTGTGTTATTTGTTGTTTTGCGGCAGCAGTACATTGCAATACATAATAATGCAAAAACTATACATTAAAATAAATAAATTTTAAAAATTAATTAAGAAAGTAGTGCAAAAGCTGAGCAAACAAATGGTGAAGGGGTGTTCATGGGTTCATGGCCCATTTTGAAATCTGAATGAGCTGTTCTTGAAACATGTTTTTAGGCTCCAGTATCTCTTTCTTGATGTCAGCAATGAGAAGAGGACATGATTGGTAGGAGGCAGCGAGTCGGAGTAAAAGGATCCTTGTCTGGGTGGCTGCCAGTGACTAGTGATGTTCCATAAGGGTCGGTGTTGGGACCGCTTCTTTTATGTTGTATATCAATGACTTAGATAGTGGAATAGATGGCTTTTTGCTGAATTTGCAGATGATACAAAGATTGGTGGGGGGCAGGTAGTGTTGAGGAAACAGGTAGGCTGCAGAAGGACTTGGGCAGATTAGGAGAACAGGCCAGAAAGTGGCAAATGAAATACAATGTTGGAAAATGCATGGTCATGCACTTTGGTAGTAGAAATAAATGTGCGGACTATTTTCCAAAAGGGGAGAAAATCCAAAAATCTGAGATGCAAAAGGACTTGGAGTTCTTGTGCAGAACACGCTGAAGGTTAACTTGCAGGTTGAGTCGGTGGTGAGGAAGGCAAATGCAACGTTAGCATTCATTTCGAGACGTCTAAAGTACAAGAGCGAGGAGGTGATGCTGAGGCTTTATAAGGCACTGGTGAGGTCTCACCTTGAGCATTGTGAACAGTTTTAGGCTCTTCATCTAAGAAAAGATGTGCTGGCACTAGAGAGGGTCCAGAGGCAGTTCACAGGGATGATTCTGGGAATGAAGGGGTTATCATACGAGGAACGTATGGTGGTTCTGGGTCTGTACTCTCTGGAATTTAGAAGGATGAGGGGGTATGTCATTGAAACCTTTTGAATGTTAAAAGGCCTAGACAGAGAAGATGTGGAAAGGATGTTTCCCATGGTGGGGGAGTCTAGGACAAGAGGGTATAGCCTCAGGATAGAGGGACATCCATTTAAAAAGGAGGTGCAGAGAGATTTCTTCAGCCAGAGGGTGGAGAATTTGTGGAATTTGTTACCACAGGCAGCTACAGAGGCCAGTTCATTATGTGCATTTAAAGCAGAGATTGATAGGTTCTTGTTTGGACATGGCATCAAAAGTTACAGGAGAAGGCCAGGGAATGGGGTTGAGGAGGGGAAAAAAGGATCAGCCATGATTGGATGGCAGAGTAGATTTGATGGGCCAAATGACCTAATTCTGCTCCTATTAATTATGGTCTTATGTCCTGAGTCATTGAGGTCCTTAATGATGGATTCTGCCTTCTTGAGACATTGCTTTTTGAAGGTGCCCTTGATGCTGGAAACTTGCAACTATCTGCAGCATTTTTGAATCCCATGTGTTGCTCCTTCATACCAGATGCTGATGCAACCAGTTAGAATGCTTTCCATGATGCATCTGTAGAAATTTGTGAGAGTCTTTGGGGACATACCAAGTGTGCTTAAATTCCTAATGAAATACAGCCTCTGTTGTGCCTTCTTTGTAATTGCCTCAAATGTTGTACTCAGGATAGATCTTCCAAGATGTCGACACACAGGAACTTGAGCTGTGCCTAGCCACACAGTCATGTGTGTAGAGAGAGTACAGCAGTGGGCTCAGCACATATCCTTAAGGTGCACCAGTGTTGAGAAGGAGATGTTATTTCCGATGTGCACTGATTATGCTCTCCTCGTGAGGAAATCAAAGATCCAGTTGCAGAAGGAGGTACAGAGGCCCATAAGGGTTTTAGGAGCTTGTTGATTAGAACTGAGGGTATGATTGTGTAATCAATACCCTGTATCAATACCCACAATCAATATCAATCACTGTAATCAATAAACAGCAGCCTAATGTAGGTATTGCAATTGTCCAGGTAATCCAAGTCTGATTGAAAAGCCAGAAAGATTGCATCTGCTGTAGACCTATTGTGGGGATAGGCAAATTGCAGTGGTCCATGTCCTGGCTTAGACAGGAATTGATTCTGGCCATGACGAATATCTCAAAGCACTTCATCACAGTAGATGTGAGTCCAAAGGGGTGATAGTCATTAAGGCAGATCACCTTGCTCTTCTTGGGCACTGGTATCATTGTTGCCCATTTAAAGCAGGTGGGAATGTCATGACAAGGGGTTACTTTTAAAAGAGAAAGAAAGAAGAGACTTTTTTTCAGTTAATATGTTGATTGTATTTTCTCAGTTTCACCTCATTGGTATGCAGTGTTCCTTGAATTGTTTACCTTTTACATTTAATTGTTTGTCTTGGATTAGCTCTGGTTTTTCACTTTGTGTTGCAGGTATCTCATCTGGAATCATGGAGATTGTTAAACTCATAGTATTTATCACTTTCATTCAATTTGGGATAATTTAATTAGTACAGTATTTTCAAGGTCTTGCATTGTACTTGTTGGCTTTGGGGATTATTACTTCATCTGGACATATATGCTGTCTGATTGGTCCTGAATCCGTACATGCTCCAGGGTGTTTTTCAAGTGGGGGGGAACACATGCCAACCCCTCTTTGCTTGGACATCGTGGTTCCTTGTCTGGCAGAACTCACTCCAAATTCTTCTGTGTATCATGAGTGATTTCAGTTCTTCAGGATTCTGTATCATTTACCTGAGCTCTTGTTAGTTTTGCTGGTTAATTTCTGTGATAAATCTTTTGTTTTGTTTGAGTGGCTAAAGTCTCTGTGATTCCTGCACTTGAGTTCGCTAGTGATCCTTACAGAGAACCTACAACTGCAGCAGTGGGACATTGAAGGTGTCCCTGAACACACCTGCCAGTTGGTTGGCACAGATTTGCAGTACCCTACTAAGTACTCCATCAGGATCTGATGTCTTGCGAGGGATCACCCTCTTTAAAGATTTTCTGGCATTGGCCTCTGAGAGAGAGATCACAGGGTCACCAGATGCTGCAGGGATTCACACAGGTGTCATTTTATTCTCCCTTTCAAAGTGTGCATAAAAGGCGTTGAGCTCCTGGGAATGAACAGTTCATGTTGTCACCTTGTAGGAAATAATGGCCAGCAAACCCTGTCAAAGCTATCTTGGACTTCAATCAGTTGTTTTTGTTCTTAAAATAGGTTCTGTATATCACATCTGGATTTCTTGCAGATCTAGCCCTCAGTGGACTATGAATCTCTTGGTTCATCCATGGCTTTTGGTTTGGCATGCCTGGTATGTTCTCAAAGGCACACACTCACCCATACAAATCCTGATGAAGTTGGTGACAACTGCGACATATTCATTCACATTTGAAGATGAATCCCTGAATATTGTCCAGTCCACCGACTCAAAGCGGTCTTGTAAGCACTCCTCCACCTCCCTTGACCATATCTTCTTGGTCCTCAGCACTGGTGCTGCAATCTTTAGTCTTTATCTAAAAACTGGGAGAAGTACAGACAGATGATCAGACAAAATTATGTAATTTCACTGCTTAACCCTCTTCTAAAAAATCATCAAAAGCTACAAAAATAGCAAAGTTGATTCTTATTAAACTTAAAACCCAGCTGTCAGTTATTTAGGTTACATTAGATTATAAGGAAGGACCATTTGGTTCCTCAGGCCTGCTCTGTCATTCAACAAAATGTCTGATTTTGGACTCAGCTCCATTTTCTAGAATGTTGTCCTTGACTCTTGCTTCTCCTATTGAGCAAGAATCTATCCAGGCATTGAAAATATTCAATGGCTCCACTTCCACAGCTTTTCAAAGATTCTCAGTCCTCTGAGAGAAGAAATTCCTTCTTGGTACTCCTTATTCTGAATTAGTGATCTGATCTCATATTTCCTCCAGAAAGGAAAAATACTCCCTATTTCTATCTTGTCAAGGTCCCCCAGAATTGCGTATGTCTTTCTTCTCAGCTCCAACAAGTGTAGACCCAATCTTTCCCCCTGAGGTAACTCCCTTATCCCTGAAATCAATGTGGCGACTCTTCTCTGAAATAAATCTCCTCTTACACAACAGGGTCAAAACCTAACCTAGGTATGTTCTATGTAACACCCTGTAGAGATGCAGGAGCGAGACCTTCTGTTTTGCTGTTTGTGTTCCCAAAGGCTCATAGCACTTGCATTTGGACATTCTGTATGTCAGATCTGAGGATGGCCAAATCCCACTGAAGCACAGTATGCTGTACTTCTCCCTAGTTAAAAATACTCATCTTTTCTTATCTAATTTCCAAAATAGATAGCCTCAGATTATCTACCTAATTTATTCAATTTGTCTTAACCTATTCTTTTCTGCTTGAATACTCCTTGCATCCTCTTCAAAAAACTGTTTTTCCACCTATCATATTATCATCAAATTTGGCCACAGCGCATTCAGTTCAATCATCTAAGTCATGAATATATATTGTAATTGATTATGGCCCTAGAACTGATCCTTGTAGCAGCCCACTAATTAGAGCCCGTCAACCTGAAAATAATCCATTTACCCAACCACCTCTGTGCTGTTAGTTAGCCAATCTGCTACCCACAATTTTCCACAATTCCATAAGCTTTTACCCTGTTCTGCCATCTTTGATATGGTACCTTCTGGAATTCCAAATGCACTGCATCATGCGGTTCCTTTTTATCCACCCTGCTTGTTGCATGCTTAAAGAACGCTGATAATATGACACTTTCACACGTCCACATTAACTCTGCTTGCTGGTATAATGTTTGTTTTTAAAAAGTCCTGCTGTTAACCTGTAATAATGTTCTCCTGCATTTTCCAGATGACAGATATGAAGCTAACTGATCTATAGTTACCTTTTTATATCTCCCTGCATTCCTGTACACCATGTTGCCCTTCTAGAAATCAGAGAACTTTGAAAGGTCATAGACAATTTCTCTTAAGCCCCCAAGGTGCAGTCTTCAGTTTCAGGGAAGTGTCAACCTTCATTTCCTTTGTTTTGGTGTATACATATCTCTGGTGTGAGGGATTGTTTTAAGTTCCTCCCTCCCATTTGCTCCCAGATTTTTTACCATTATTTGGATATTTATATTTGTTTCTGCTGCAGGAAAAATAAACAACTGTAAAATGCTTCTACCATTCCCTATTTCTCTTCATTGATTCTTTAGTCTCATGCTTCAAAAGTCTAGGAGACACAAGAGATTGCCGATATTAGAACCTGGAGCAACAGCCCAGATGCTGGATTAGCTCAGCAGGTCAGGCAGCTTCCATGGAGGGCACTGAATTTTCAGGTCGAGGCCCTTCTCCTGGACTGAACTCCTCCTCTCTCTGTTTGATACTTCCTTCCTGGTTTGTCACATACGGATAATTTTATTTTTCATGGTCATTATTTCTTTACTGGCAAATGTGAAGTATGTCCTTAAATGTCTACCTCACCTCTGACCTACCATCTCTGTCAATCATGGATAACTCCACCCTTATATCTTTATTTAAATGTAAAGCACCCGTTTCAGTCCTAAGCTTCTCATTCTTAAAAGCAGTAATTTTCTATTGTATGAGAACGCTCTTCTCCATAAGATTGTTTACTATGAGATCATTGATAGGTGACGCAATTCGCAGAACCAGATTTAAAATAGACTGCTCCCTGCCTGATTCAGTAATATATTATTTCAAGAAACTGCCCCAAATAAATTCCATGATCTCATCCTCTAGGCTATCTGTGCCAATATGATTTGCACAATCTGTATGAAAGTTAATTAATTTGATTGTTGCAGCGCTTTTTTTTGCAAGTATCCAATTATTTATAGTCTGCCCTACTATTACTGTTTTTAGGATAGCTATAGATGACTCCTGCCGGTGACTTTCTTTCCATTGCCATTTCTGTTTTTAATCTTCTGAACTAATATAATTTCGTGCTTAAGTCATGAATCCATCCTTCATTAACAGCTACCTGCCAAGATTTCCTTCGCTCCCCCCAATCTTTCACACGCAAGAACCCAACTCATGTTTGCATGAAAAGCAGATGTAGTTTGTGAATCTTCCCATACCTGATGCTGTGGTCAGTTGACCTTATTGAGAATCTAGTTAGCTGTCTATTCCAAAATTGGAGATGAGAAGATTGGAGCACTGCAATGTGACTCGCCTGCACTCAGAGAGCAAGTTTTTTTTAACTGTAAAACGGGACAGGGCAGGGAGAGTAGCCGATAACGCAGGTCTGCGCATGGCTATGATTGGTGTTTTCTTTTTCCGGTTGGTAAACGTTGGCATGTTCTAGGAAATCCGTTACTATAGAACATGCTGATGCTCTGGGAAAAGTGCTGCACAATTGGCGCGCAACTTCAAATAGAAGAGTTCCCCCTCCAAAAAAAAAGTTTCATATTCCATGTAGATCACCATCCATGCTGCGTAAGGAAGAGATTAAGTCTGGCCTCCATCAAGGTGCAGTGACAGGTAACTTTATTTACGGGCGTCCACTCTCTCAAAGCTACTGGGCTATTTCCCTTTCCATGTAAAACTCATTGTGTCATGAAATAAAACCTATTTAAAAGGTGTCTCTTTACGCCCCAGCACCCCCCCCCCGTTAAAATAAAAATGCACCTACCCACGAAATCTTTGAATCTTGCGATACTGAGAGTCAGTTGCGAGAAAATAATATAAAGTCAATATCCCAGTTACGAAGGAAAGGCCACGGATTATCATTGAGAAATATGACTTGGTCTTGCATAATGTATCGTGTTCGACCCACTCCTGCTCGCGGTATGAAGTATGTTAGTCAACGTACTACAAAACACCAGGCTTGCAAAATGTTACCTTAAAGCACGACCTATGGGTAAGAGGCTAGGTCTTCTGAGATCAATACAACGCTTATATTTTACTGGCATTTCCGAAACGCTGTTTTATTTAATAAAGTAATATCAACGTTGAAATGCTTTATTTGCTGCGTGATGCTCGCCTTACATAATAATTTCACGCACTGGCCATTCATTTATTGTCAACTCTTAGTGTTAAGACTGTTTGCATATTTATAAAGACTTTGAACATTGATGCTGGATACGCGCTCAAAGTCACGTTAACTCTGAAATCAAATAGATCTCAAGTGGTTCTGAATCAGCCTTACCACTAAAGGTGCTACTCGTGTGCACTTATTGAGTTTATTTTGACAAAGATAGAGGAGCTATGCGAATATAAGAACCTAAAATATATTACATCAACAAATGGGATTTTAAATGATCCCGAATTTCGATCTAGCTTGGTAAATTATGTTTGCCACTTCTATACGTTTTTATAATATGCTGATCAATATCCCCTATTCATCAAATCTCGACAGTAGTTTCCTGCTTCTGCAGTTCGGGGAACGCTTTCAGTTGGAACAGCATGGGAGGTAGTTATCTCCTGCGGATAAAACCACGCGACGAGCGAAGTCGCACAAATCGGTAGAGGCGGGGTGGGGAGGGGGTGAATTAACCGCCTGAAGAGTACGTAACAGACCCGTAAACTGGAGAGCCAAACCAATGTCGGAGTTGCGTACGGTACCAAACTGAATCTGCGTAACAGTAACCCACGTGATCCACGAGAGAAAAAAGGGTCCGTGGAGATGTGGCCTAGTCTAATTAGTGTTGACAGAGAGAGCGATCTGGAGAATGTTTCTTTAAAACATAAGCGTAAAATCATAATTCAAACCGACCTGTTAAACAACTTGAACCGATCTTCCCAAAAGTCAAATTAATCCTGATCAAAACTCAAGAGATATTGGATAATCCAATTTAAGGCAATCTCAGCTACAGGGAAGGCAGTTCCAGTTCCCGAAAGTTATTGATGTCTTGAAATTAAAGAGATAAATTAAGTTTTTTTTCAAAAAAAAAGTTTACCTAGTTTACAGAAAATGTATAGTACTAGAACCAGGATCTACTATATCGGGTAACTTTCTGCTTTAATAAGTATATTTTAATGCAATTAAACCAAACACGATATAAGAAAAACTTCCGCCTGCACATGCTGTGGGGCATGGGGTTGGCGGGGGGTGGGGGGGGGGGGTTAGTATATGCTACTAACTGAAGAATACTTGAAAACACAGATCGGACGCATTCTAGGCGAAGAGCGCGGTATTTTTACTACCGGGTTGCTGTCTACCAAAAGAAAGGTCTTTGCGAGTGTATTAAAGATGTTCGGATCTTCCGACCCTCTCGTGGATAAGTATCTGACTTGGGACCAGGCTAACTGGAATCTTGGTGTAGTACGTGACCTCTTCGTGAGTGTCTAGACTCACCTCCCGCCTCACTCGAGCTACTCATTCCCAACTCCAGCCTTTCTTCAGAGCGCACTCTCTAATCTGCTCCTTACTCCGGACGTGACATTTCTTAGGCACCGCTGTTTCTCCTTCTTTCTAATATCAGTTCAGATAAATCCCTGCCGCATTTGCCCTAACTCGTGGTAATCATGTTCACGGAGCCATTTGCCTCTATTGCCTTAAAATGACTCCGGGTTAAACAACACCTCATTTCAATATTTTGATTCACATTTTGAAATCCTCGGTGGCCTCTCCCAGCCAACACCAAACCTCACCCGCTACCCCCCACACACTTTTAGACTGTCTGTTATTATGATCATCCCTTTAATATGGTTATGCGTCTCGTATAAAGAAACCTGAGATAGCTTACTTCAGCACAGGAGTTCCGCAAATACAAGCGTTCTTGTTAAACGTAATTGTGCTGTTTGTGTTTGAATTTGTGTGGTAACCTGAACTAAGCACAGTTTGCGTGTTTGAAGTATGTTTCACCCGAACGGATATACCGCATGTGCAGTTTTAATGGGTATGGAGCAGTATCACAGAATCAGAATGCAAATCCCAAAAGAATGAATTTAGTTTTCCCACAAAATTTATTGCAGGAAATGTTTTATCGGCACAATAATAAACTCTGCAAATCGAAACTTAATTACGGGAAGGAAATAAAGAAACCCTTCCCGTATAATTTGGCGGCAAATCCTGACTGCAGGATCTGACCATATTTCGGATTATGCAGACAAGTAAGTTTTCATACACTATAGACGGAACTTGCCTTCTATTCAAACTTCTGACACAGTATAAAGAAGCTGAACGATATCAGGCCCCAATAATTTAGAATGATGATAAAAGGTTTGTAGTACAGCTAACAAAGAAGACTTTTCAGTTCCCAACTCATGTGAGAAGTAAAACTGGGGGACTTACTTGTGTTTTTTTATATATTTAATAATAAACGGTTTTGTGGAATAACAAGTTCACCTATGAGCACTGTTTGTCATTCAGCGTTGAAACTTTCTTGGGCCACTATATCTTTTTTTCACCTTTACTTTCATTTCATGTCCTCATAGTTCGGCATAATGCACAAATAAACATATATGTATTAAAAAGCCTATATGTTTGGCGTGTTACTTTAGTATAACTTTAATCAAGAGGAGTACATCGCCCTCGGAGAGTCTTTTTTTTTATATATAATCTGATAATGGAAAAAAAGTTACATTTTCCTTTAACATATATATCACCGTGATGAAATTTTTATGCAGCGATTTAGACTCTCTGAAATATAAATGATTTCGTTAAACTTTTATCATAAATCAGAACATGCATCTATGCGAGGAGACAGTGATTTCCCTCTTGGTGTCTGTGGACTTGGATTATGAAGGCTGTTCAAATGTTAAGCAGTCCATTTGTGTGCTAAAGCTGGGTGAAGACTGATGGCATTTTGCATGATAGTGAATGCAGTGCACTTTTGCTAGCAGTTTGCCAATGCTTTGGGACATCTAATAACGTCCCGGTGCATCCCGAGATGGGAGGTGACAGAAGCTATTACCGAATAGAGAGATTGACTTGACCATCCTGATATGCACTCCATACCTTCCACTCGCTATCTCATTCATACTGCACCTCTACAAATGTTTAAGTTATCTTCATCATTCCCCCATTTACTGTATTCTGCCTACGATTACAGTTGTAGATGGATGTCCATTTTCCTCGGCGCCTCGCTGTATGTTTCCCTGCTCATCAATCTTGATATCTGATACTCATTCACCTGGCAAAGTTGTTATGCTTTCATGTTTATTTTCATCTTTCGACTTTACGTCTCTTTTATTTCAGATAATTTCTCGCACCACTGACACTTCCACCCCCCACACACATTTTCCGCGCATTTCATTTGCCAATAAACGACTTCCGCCCTAATTTCTGTTTGATCAGATTTCATTTCATTTGCATTATTCTTTATACCTGCACGTTGTTAGATATTTTAAGGGTATTTTGTGTATTATCTTCATTTCGTCTTTATCCATCAGTCGCCCTTACCTCAGCAGACACCTAGCCCATAAATTCATAAACTTTTGTTCCTCTCTCTCCGGCTATGACGAGAATGGAGTGAGCTCCTACGAACAGCTACATACAAAAAGTGAAACTGCTAAATGTGAAAAGGAATATTGAGGGTGCCCTATAAAACCAATTGTTTGCCGAAGCTGATAAACGCAGCCAGCTTACTTACTCACGTCGCTTATATTATTGAGTCGACACTCTCTGCACAAGATTCCCCAAATAGATTCATGGTCCTATCTTCAAGTTAGTGAACTTTATCTCAAGGTTTGATTTGCAAATCAATGCGCATCTCTTTAAACAGATTCCCGGTTACAGTACTCGGACGTGACACCAGTTGCATGCATTTCCCGCAACCTGTGGTATACTGTACCAGGAGAAAGCGGCTTCAGTCGCTCATTCCTACCTGTAACGTTTCTACTATAAATTGCACTTCCGTATTATACCGTTGTCCCCAGATTTGAATCGCAGTGTAGCTATTTGCTTTGCCTAGTATCGAAAATACATTTTTTCCAGAAATTATTTTGTTGCTGCTTTCAATTAGGTCCTTCGCTCCAACGTCACGTGGAACTGCTTTCCTCCGTTGCGTGCGTTGGCACAAGAATAAAGTTACACTGTACTGTATGTTTGTCGTAAGCTCTACATTAGCTAGTTTAATAAAGGGATCTTGAAATACTGATAATATTGCCACCCAAAGCTGGATTGTTTTTTTAAAATGTGTGGTCAAACGCAGTGCAGGTGTGAATGCGTGTGCTTACAAATAACTTGTTGTTCGTGCGTGGTCAACTGCTTGCGTGGGTGGGAAGAAATTGTGAAGCTCTTCTACTGTTACTACAAATCATTTAGATTTTCAGCGGGCACTTTTTAAAGAACCTTGCCCAAGTAAATGATGTTCTCATTGCCACGTATTGCAATGAAAAGCCCAGGAGAAAACTAAAATGAAATAACAAACGACAGTAACTATTAACGAACAGACTGCATTTGTATAGCGCACTTCGCGCCGTCGGGGCTAGAACAAAAACGCTAAAAAGTAACTTTGAACGGCCATCTCATTAGACCTTTTACATTTACCTGCAAGTTTGGTCTTCTACAAAAGACAACGCCAACAATGTAACTCTCCCTCAGTGGGCACTGGAAAGCCAACCACGAGGTTTGATCTCAAATTTCTCGAGTGGAGTTTGAACAGTGACTCACTGATAGGAGAATTATGCAATGAAACGCCAATGACACATCGTTTAACTCAGAGCCAACTTTAGTCAGGGATAGTAAGTTAGATACGAGTGACACATCATCTAACTAACTCACATCCAGCTTTACTCAGGGATAGTAAGTTAGAATCACTTCCCTAATCCGCTCTTGCATGAAAATAAAACAACGCAATCAATACACAACTGCCTGGCAGAATTTAGAGTTCTGTGCTTTTAATCCATTAGTATTTGACTAAAAATCGAGAGGAAGTGCTGCCAGAAGCACAGTTAGAGCTGTTCAACTCAGAGCACTGCAACATGCTGTCGTGTTGGTCGGTAAGGATATCAGCATTGTGTTCTGGACTCGGATTGTATTGGCTAACCTGTGATTTTTGAATGTTTAAACTAAAAAAAAACACACTAATGTTACATCTGTTCCTGGGAACTAATGCATTGCATATTGAAGCAAGCGTGAACAATTCCAGAGAATAAATTAGCTCTGTTGAATTTTATAATAGGTTAAATAAATTGGACAATCCTTGTTAATTAGAACATAATTTCGGGGTCTAATTACATCTCTGATGAGGTATCAAAATTATTATTAAATTCGTATTAATAATCTGCCAGGGCCGCGTGTTACACTGCATGTTCTTTATCGGGTACTAAAGATAGCGGATATCTACCTCAAATTGCCATAAATATTAGGCGGTGTGTAGAGTAGCCTTCACGGATGACACATGTACAATTTATAGATACAAGGTATTAGTCCGCTGCTTCTCAATTTTTTCACTATTATGAAAACTAATAAATTTGTCAACGGGAATTACGCATACAAATCAGATGAGGCACAGCAGATTACATATTGAAGTCCCGGGCCTCTCGAGTTTAAATGAAATTTCAATCTAATAATTCCTTTCCGGCCTGGTCGTAATTTGCTTAGAGATGCTGCTTGACTTCTTTTCAGGCGCAATGAAAGCGCTATTCGTGCGATAATTAAATGATAGTCAGGCTTTTAAGTTTGATTTATTTTCATTCATCGTGCTACGAGGAGAATAGAGCAGCAAGTGATATAATATAATTTCTTGATTTCTACCTGCAACTGCAAAGAGAAAAATGTTATAAAAATAATGAAAGTGGTTAGTTTAATAAGCAAAACAGCAACTAGATGCAACCTTAGATATACATATTTGCAGGTGTAGTGACGCTGAAAATCTAAATTCTACTCGCATTTTAGTAAATAATTCCTTTATTGAAAATCGCAGAGAATCTGCCGTGTTGTCATGGACTGAAAAATTAGTATTATTGAAACTTTCTTGCGGCCAATGACCTATAAAAGCAAAACAATATTGTGCTCGTTTCCAAGATAAAATATGAACAGTGCGAAAATGTTTCCTGTAATAACAACCTATTAAGTGATGTGGTGACGGTATCTACAGATCAATAATCCTTCCGGGAGTGGGGTGGCTAAAAAAAAACTGGCAAGGGGTAATCATAAAGCTTTATTTCGGGACTGCTAACTATACAGCGCGCGTGTGAATAATTTGAAAGGAAGGAGGGAGGACACCCCGCATGCGTGTTGTCCCACTTGCACTTCGCATGCTAATGGATTTTTAAAAATCCTCCGAAGTGGAACCTGAGTCTTTCCCCCTCTTTTCCCACCAGGTGAAACGCGACAGACTGGAGCGTGAACAGTCCGCTTATGAGCCACGAGCAACCGAGCCAGCCCGCGACCAATAGGCGCTCAGGATCAGCACACACACCATCCACAAACACCCAGACACGCGCGCTCACAGACACACACACACACAGAGACAGACAAGGCAGAGACACGCGCGCGCACTCTGACACCCCAAAAGTCCCTTCATGTCTTTCCACGAGCTACCTGCTCGGGCAAGGTGTGCAGCAGCGGCGCGAGACTCGGCCAGCCCCGCGCGCCGTTCCGGAGCGAACGCCGGCCCGGCCGCCGCGGCGCCAGCCCCCCGCCAGCGCCCCGCTCCAGCCCCGGGCCCCCGCCAGCCGAACGCCGCCGCTGCAAGATGATGATGATGATGTCGATGAATGGGAAGCAGGCGTTCGGCATGCCGCCACCGCCGCACTCGTCCAACCTGCCCGAGTCCAAGTACTCGAGCCTGCACACGTCCTCTGCTTCCAACTCATCGTCCACTCCATCCAGCAGCAGCAGTAGCAGCAACAGCAGCAGCAGCAACTCAGAGGCGATGTGCCGAGCCTGTCTCCCAACCCCACCGGTACGTATATGCATAATCACCGCTTAGAGGCACATTTTGACAGCCCCCTCTTTTTCCCTTTGCTTGATGTTTTTTTCATGTCTGTACAGCAAATCACCCAACACCTCGGATACTTTCAACTTATGTATTCAGACTGGCTTGCTGTTCATATTAATTTTTATGACCCGGGTGGTGTGTGTGTGTGTGTGTGTGTGTGTGTGTGTGTGTATGTGTGTGTGTGTGTGTGTGTGTATGTATGTGTGTGTATGTGTGTGTGTGTGTGTATGTATATGTATGTGTGTGTGTGTGTGTGTTTTTTTAAAGGTTTTTTTTAACATTCTGGAAATGTTTTAATCCTGGAGTCGAGCGAATTCCCTGCTGACAGGAATGTGTGCATTCTATTTGCAATTGCAGAGCAATATATTCGGCGGGCTGGATGAAAGTTTGGTGGCCCGCGCCGAAGCTCTGGCGGCTGTGGACATTGTACCGCAGAGCACCAAGAGCCATCCGTTCAAGCCGGACGCCACCTACCACACCATGAACAGCATCCCGTGCACCTCCAGTTCGTCTTCAGGCCCCATCTCTCACCCTTCCTCGCTGGGCTCGCACCAGCACCACCACCACCATCACCACCACCACCACCACCAGCAGCACCACCAGCAGCAGCATCAGCAGCAGCAGCAGCCGCCGCCTCACCCGAGCTTGGAGGGAGAGCTGCTCGAACACCTGTCTCCGGGCCTGGGGCTGTCAGCCATGGCGGCGCCCGACGGCAGCGTGGTGTCCCCGCCGGCGGCGCCGCCTCACCTGGGCGGCCTGGCCCACATGCACCAGGCCATGAGCATGGCAGGCCACGGCCTAACCGCCTCACACGGCGCCCTGGGCTGCATGGGCGAGGTGGACGCCGACCCCCGCGACCTGGAAGCGTTCGCGGAGCGCTTCAAGCAGCGGCGGATCAAACTCGGCGTGACCCAGGCGGACGTGGGAGCGGCGCTCGCCAACCTGAAGATTCCGGGCGTGGGCTCGCTCAGCCAGAGCACCATCTGCCGCTTCGAGTCGCTGACGCTGTCGCACAACAACATGATCGCGCTCAAGCCCATCCTGCAGGCGTGGCTGGAGGAGGCCGAGAAGTCTCACCGCGACAAGCTCAGCAAACCCGAGCTCTTCAACGGCGCCGACAAGAAGAGGAAGCGCACGTCGATCGCCGCGCCCGAGAAGCGCTCCCTCGAAGCCTACTTCGCCATCCAGCCGAGGCCGTCGTCCGAGAAAATTGCCGCCATCGCCGAGAAGCTCGACCTGAAGAAGAACGTGGTTCGGGTCTGGTTTTGCAACCAGAGACAGAAACAGAAACGGATGAAATACTCTGCAGGCCACTAGTGCCACTCCCCGGGGCAGGAGAGAGCGAGATAGGCGGACTGCAACTCCCCTAGCCCGGTCCCAATTAACCGCATTGCCTGAATCTGTCAGGACCTTGCCGTGGGCCGCCAACAAGTAAGACAGGTTTTGTTTAGTTTGTGTTTTTAATGCCACCCACTGCCACCGAAAGAGGACACATCAAAACCCCGACTGTCACTTGGTGCGAGCGGAGAGTTGCAGTTTACAGATCAACAAATGACATCGTTGTTTTTAAAATTGTTTACACAAAAATGGAGTGAGGACCCGCTGACTTGAAATTATAATGTTTCACCAGTTGCTGTTATATTTTATCTGAGGATTATGTTTTGGGTTGCATTCGTTTTGTTTTCTCTTCCAAATATCACCTCTTGCACAACTACTTTCCCTCTGCGCCTTGTAGTGAACTAGCACCCAGACACATCCAAGAGGCTTTGCTCGGGTAAAGTGCAGTACTTGATGGAACGTCCCGTGCAATCGCGTGCTGTTAATTGCTTAAGGTATGCCCCCAGTACTTTTCCCAAAGAGCTCTTCTATCATCACAGCAGCCCGTAATTTTGTCTCCGCTTTATTCGGAAATCATAACTCTGCTGAGCAATCGGCAATCTCCCGCTTACGGCGACTGCTTCATTAGAAACCTGGGTGATCCCCCGACTTCTTTTTCTAAATTTCACTTTGAAACCCCATTCACCACCCCCACTCCGCCTCCCCTCCCTGCTATGTACGGAAATAGCTGCTAAGAGCAGGCTCGAAGCCTCTCCCTGTGTCTGAAGGCTATTATTAGATTACTGCCAAACAGCCTGAGCCTGAATTATTCATTCAAACCGTCTACAAAGTTAATTTCGTGTTCACTCGAATTAATTCCGCCTGTTTAATTCAAGTTGTGATAACAGCAGGGCAAATAAAGGGATTATTGAATTATTTAATCTTTAATACAGTATGTTGGTTGATAGAGTGTAAGAAAGGCAGAAGTCGGGGAATAAGAATAGGCGGCGATTTTTAAAGAAAGCAGATCATATAATCAGACTGTGGGTAGATATAGGGCTCACCCCGTATATATCTGCATGGAATTCAAAATATGATTTATTTCATTAAATTTTGTTCTACGTATTCCCATATAGATTCTGTCACAGTGCACAAAATGGGGTAACATAGCGGCTGTAAAGATTTTAATCTAAGAAGCTAATCTATGTCGGTCGACCATTAAAAATGCAACATAGTTGTAACTGTCTTGGGGTCTGTTTTGATTTTGAATGAAGTTTATTTTTACTTAGTGCTATTTTCTTTTTCAGAGGGAAAAAAGATTGTAGAGGTGCATTTATCAATGTGGAAAGAAAGCTGCACATTTTAATGAGAATGGGTGATTGATGCACTGCTGTAATAATTTGTTGTTTGGTACTTGCCTATCTTTTTAAAATATTGAAAGAAAGGTACATGGGACTGTACCTGTATATTGTAAATATCATTCAGTGGACGATGCACATATAGATATATTCTTACAGATTTTGACGTGTTGCAGTGAAAGCAGAAACATTTTTACGTGACAAGCGCACGAATTCTGTATGGTATTTGGTCTCTTAAACATGCTGTTTCTTTGTTTGCTCTAGAGAGATTTTCCGTTTTATTTATTGCTGTAATTTAATGTTAATTTATTGACATTCTGGTTATTAAAATGATTTATTTCATTCTGCAAATCCATCTAACATTCTTTCGAAGTTGAATCATTTTAGAAGAATATGACATGTGTTGTATGTCTTCATTGCAGTCGTGTTCTTGGGTATTCGTTTAATTATCTCTAGATGTAGGTGGCTTTATCAGGATGGGTTTTGATTTCTTAGCATGTAAGCCATCGTGTTTTTGAATTAAAACCCATCGGCTCCTAACTTAAAAAAACACACACACACAGCTCTCATAAAGTAAAGCAAAAACATTGTACTCTTTACTTTATCTGATCATGTAAGATTATGCACATCTTTAAAATAAAAGGTAATCTATTGACTTCATCGTTGATCTTTATTGCTAAATGGTGCTGTGTTGAAGGTTTGCAGAAAGCCCTGTATGCGATTTCTTTCGCTATTATCCGACTCTAAACAGAAGTTACATTTTATAACCTGTAAAGAAGCAGTTAAATAAACGAACTGAAAGTATTGGTTCAACTAAAAATGGTCAAAACTATTTTACAAAATATCAGATAAACGCGTGTTACAGGCTACGGTCCAGCGCTATTTTGTGGCGTGGTGAAAGAAACATGATTCTATTGCTAATGCTTCAGCACTTAATGCCTGTATTGCCAGTAACGGGTAAAAGGTACCTCGGAGAGATTGCAAATATTCTATTAGACTCCAATCAGGGAGTCTTTGGAGACAAGGATCTGTCCCAGGAGCTCCAGGCTGCCAGATGTCAAAGCTCGGCGCTCTTACACTGTCAGCCAGGAGTCTCTTTCAGTATATACGTACAACCAATTTTGCAGCACCTCGAATGCACAAGAAAGTAAGATGTATAATGAAACAAGTAAAAACAAACAAATAAAAAAAATACAAGCGGCGGGGGTTTATGCAATTTAGATCTTTTAAATATGGCAAGTTGTTAGAGTAGGATCCGGAGACCAGGGAATCAATGCCACCTAGAGTCGGCTTCGAAAGGTTTTGCGTTGTGCCACTGTAACTAAAAGGCAGCGTAATTTTACCAAATCAAACAATCCGTCACATTTTCAGTGTAGTTTTGAGAGTTATTCTCCACATAGCGTTATCCAGTGTGCATATGAAATCCTGCTGAAATTGGCTATCTTTTATTGTTGGGAATGCAGTGGCTGTTTCCAGGAGTAGAGTATTTACTAATAATATCACTATTCATGTTGGATGGTTTCAAGTAATGCCAAATGATAATAGGATTAGTACGTTCGGTTCAGAATTACTTTATTTACCCTTTATTCCCCTGTAGACTAATTAAACATTGAACTACACCAGAGCACGCAATTCCCCATAGCAAGACTCCGTTGGTACCTGCAAATGTACTATGTTCATAACATGGTTAGAAAAAGAATGACCATTCACTATTCAACATATTATCTAAACAAATTACTTAAAGTTAAATATTGCTTTGAAGGGAACATAAATTTGTTAATTGAGCGATAGCGGAATTGATCTGAAGGCTGGCTGGTAGTGAGCGAGTGCTGGGAGGCGGGCCCCAAAGTCAGTATTAGTTCAAATGGAATGTGTCTCAGACTGAATCTTTCTCATAAGAACAGATGATGCTGCAGCATGTTCTTTCCTTTCTATTAAGCAGGCACCACCAAAAGCGTGATTGATATCCGTAAAACTGGAAGCAGTCCACTTTGCGTGCGTGCTCATATCTACGGGATTATTTAATCGGTTCATCTAACCAGTGTTTATACCTATTTCAAGTTTTACCGTTCAGTGACCCAAATGATTCCAACTTGATCTTCGAGCCATTAACAGATACATTGACATGTAAGTGTAAATAGTTACAATTAATTTTTACAATCGCTTGAATACAGTGGTTGTATTTCATTTGAGTTATGTTAATCAGGAGCCGTGCTACGCGTTGCGGCTCACGACCCCCTTGTTAGGCTTTGTTACACACTGCCGCATTTGTTGATTGACGAAGGAAGAGTAGTAAAAATAAACACATGCTGATCTCATTTTATACAGTCGACATATAAAAATGAGCACATGTTTAAAAATGTGTATCAATTTGACTATAATGAAATGGAGAATTTATTTTTTATTCCACAATATAACCTGCTTATTCAGGATTCATTCATAAAAGGGAAAGAAATACGTTTTAGTTTGTCTGCATTTCAAAGAGTACAGTATAGGTTTCGGATATGGCTTTGTTAAATATTTTCATCTGCCCTGAATGCTGATAAAAAAACATAGTACAAATGTACAGATTAGCCAGTCTCTAATGGATATTTCTATGGTTTCATCTAAAGTTGCAAAACTACTACCTTTCCAGATACTAAGAGGCCCAGGAGTGATTATCAGTTAAATACAATGAATCGTGTTCACAATGCATACACAACAAGTGACAGCTGTGGGCAGTAAAGAGGACTCGCATCTTGTTAATTACATCAGAGGAAAAACGCTTTTACGGAAAGGTGTAAAGTTCCAATTGTAAGGACATAAAACGTAACTGTGTATTTCCAGTTATCCTCCCAATATCCATTACAGAGCTGAATCTCTCCATTTATCCTGTGGATAATGAATCACCACATTGTACATGACAAGGGAAGACCTGAGCAACAAACACGAGAACATCTGCAGATGCTGGAGATCCAAGCAACAGTAACTAAGACTTGAGCAACAACGACTAATGCCTACTAATAACTATGTCATCTACAACTTTTTTAAAGCTTCATTATTCTGAATGAGTGACTATCTTTATAATACCTTGAAAAGCCATGACACACATCCATATTTGAACCTGATGGCATAAGGAAGAAATTGTTTAAATCGCCTTCTTTAAGTGACGGACGTACAATTGCATTTAACTTCCCAACTTTTTCTGAAACATGAAACATTCGTACTCGCCTTGAGGTAATATGGGCAATATGAAGGCAAAATGACAAATATTAGACGGATTGGGACTTCAGAAGTCTGGTAAAAAGAGTTGCAGTTCGAAACTTAGTTATGTGAGCAATTATTTTGGGGTGGCACCATCACAGATTCCGCCCCCCCCCCCCATCCCCAATCGGCTATTGTTTTCTTATTTTGCAATCGACTGTTTATATTGTCATGTCTTCTGTTTTTATTTGTGGCGAGGGAGGAGTAAAAAACGCCTGCATTTTAAATATTGGGTTGTTAACGCTGATGAGTTTGAAATTACTGTACTAAAACTATAAATAATGCTTAATAGTTATTGATCAAATCTGTCTGAGGCCTACAATCCTGAATGCAACAATAATAACCGAAATGCCAAGAAAATAATTCAAATTAATCAGGTATATACAAGTGCCATCATAAGGTGAAGGGTGGGAGGCGGAGATGTAGTTTATGTCAAATTAACCGCTGAACAGGCAGCGGGAGAAGAATCTAAACTTTACCTCGCCCTCTAAATGAGTCATTCACTAAAAGGCTATTACGGGGATTAATAAATTACACAGCGAAAAGCGAAATCCAGATAATTACAACGAATAAGTAAGTAATCATTAGTTATCTGAGCTAATTACTCTGGGTCACAGAGAGTTGGAATTTGAAATCCTCACCGGGAATTAAAATTAACTTTGCATAGTGCGCGTCTCTGCTTGACATCCTCAATCTAGTCACATGTCAGCTCCCGAGTGAGGAAATTCTCCGTTAATTTAAGAGGGAGGAGGAATCTGAATGAGAGTACTGCGAACTGGGATTGCATTTAGTTCCCTTCATGTTTTCATTTCCAACATTGGTTGGATGTTTTCAAATCAAAATATGCCTGCGTTTATTTATCATTTCAATGGAAGACTAAGGATTTCCATTTTGACGGTATACTGGCTTATATTAAACAGGACATTCCGAACACATTAAATCACGCAAATGGAACATAATTTTATTAGCGTGGAACATCTCGTGTTTCCAATATTACATACGTTGTATTGTTCTTGATTAATAATTTTCATGGAAGGAATATAATGCCCAATGCCTGCGTGAGTTTCTGTGATCTCTGCAATCCATAATTAGGGAAGATATTTTTTTCTCCAATAACGAAGGATTTTTTTTTAAAAAATGACGATATTCGTTGGTACTGATAAAAATTTAATGAAGTCTGGGATCGGTGGAACACTGCCTTGGGACGCAAGAGAATATTTTAACTGTACATTTACAGCAACCGTCTGTCTTCAAAGACGTGACAGCTTTTAATCTTGAATTAACAGAACTATAGAATAAAAGTTGAAATTTTACAGGCCTCCCAAATACGTTATCTTTAGAAATGAAACCCAGACGCTATTTCGGAATGTTTGTCCCTTAGCAGCTCTAAACCGCCACACATTAGGTCTCCAATTACCTTTTCGTTAATAATAAATGGCGTTGGTATAGAGGTGGCATTATATCGTGCTTTTGGAAGTTTTAAAAAAATACGTTAATGCAATATTAATCGGTTGTAGTGATATAAGAATGAGTGGTGTTTTTTTTTCAACCAGAAATCAACGGGCATGGGACGCGAGTGAAGCGGAAAAACGTCCATTGTGTAATTGTATTTTAAGCAATGCTTTTTGGGTGAGTAGATAAAATAATACTGTGCATTCAAAGAAAAAATCGGAATTGGCGTGGGATCATCGCGGTAGTATTTAATGCTAATACATTTTACCTCTTCTATATACGCATTAAACTAAAGGGTTTAACGTTCCGGAAATAAATACGGATCGACCTTCAAGATTATACGTATTTATAAGTAGCGAGTACGAATGAATAGGAAGTCAACCAATATTGCAGCCCAACGTGGATATTTAAACTGACAGGTTGTATGCATTAATGACTACTTTGTGCAAAATCTCTTAAGATAGCGCGCAGAAACACCTTCTTAGGTACGCAATTTAAACAATACACAGTCTAACAAGACTACCAAATGATAACGATCTTTTAAAAAAGCAAAATAACAGACATCTAAATCGTGACTTGGAGGAATATCACGCCCATTCTAATCCAAAGGAGGTACCTTCCTGTTATTCCATGGAGTATTTGTTTTGTTTAATCGAGTAGGTGACCTTTAATACATGATTCCTATGATTGGAGTACAGTTGTAATGATCCAGCTAGAGTTGTAAATCTGTTCCTTCTGCAACGTTATAATTATTACCATTTGAAAAAAAAGCATCTGCAATTGTTGTTCCAGTAGACATGCAGAAAATGTATACAGCCTCGCGTTAATCTTAAACCCGTTTTCACAATTTTCCAAGGACAGCTCATTTCAATACCATATTTTAGCTTCCGGGGTATTTCGCAAAGGATTTATTTACAAACTGTAGCCTAATATAACCGCATCAAATGAATAATCAAAGAAGTCTCGTCTCCAGGTCACTTTAGTTTGTCAACTGTTATAATATGCTCACATTTATATGCTCAGATATACTCATTCTCACATTTCCCCCAAATATTGTCCAGATTACCTATCTGTATGTCTGTTTATCTGTCTGTCTATTCTTTCCTTATTGTCACTTCCTTTACTGAGATGGGCATGCATCTGCCGTGCACCTTTATGCCTGTCCGAGCTTTTCCCTTGTGAATTTTCCGCACCGCGTTCATGTGTCTTTTGAACAATACCTTCCATGTTGTCGGCGGGTCCTCATTTTATGAGAGAACAACACATTTCTCCCCTTGCAACGCGATATTTGCCAGTTATTTCACAGCAATTGTATCACCGTTTCTGGACACTGTAGGAAAATAAACAAATAAAATAGAACACTTAATACCGCTGAACACAATAGTGATTCACATTGTATATTTAAAGTCACCTGGAAGTTTTTACCATGAAACCAGAATTATAGTTTGGGTCTTTAATGTTTCTGTATACTTAATGTATACATAAAATATTTGAATTTCGCCCCTATAGAATGTAAAGTGTACCACTGACAATCTGGGGAGGTCAGTGAAAGAATGTTTTCATCAAGATCAGTCTAATAAAATGAAAACAAACTAAGTATTTCCTATTAGTTTTCAACAAATATGGTATGGGGGTGGAGCTTAGCATGAGATGATATAGTTGAATTGCACCGCTATTGATGTCTGCACCCTGACATGCTTATGATTGAATGCTTTTATTGGTTATATTCACTATTTCAGTATTTGATGATGATCAGAGTTTTGTCAACTAAACAATATCTATATTTGAGGGGCTACATAAATATTTATATGTTAAAATACGAGATATAAACAAGTTTACTATTACGTTTAAAGGCAACACTGCATTATTGGTGTCTGGTCGAATTTAGATCGGGAATTTAATTGGTAGCAAGTACTACTAATAAGCTAGAAAAGAAACAGCGTTATCTGACAAACGCTTTCGATTATCTCCCTAAATGTCACGTTCAGTATTTTACTTTATAAACACCATCTGATCAACAAGTCCATTACAGTGTAAACGCTATAAATGTTCATTTCAGATGATGATCAACTACAGGCAGAATCTGCTTTTTTATTCAATGAACCCGATGTTAAAAAGATTTTTAATTTTGAATAAAAGACGCTGATACACGTGCTCAGGACCGATCCGGATATGAATCTTAGTACAGACAATGTTTACCTTTGAAATTGTGTTTTATAAATTGCGCCGAAAAGTAGATCAAGACCAACACGAATACTGTATTGCCAAGTAACAATGCACTACCCCCTCCATACGTCAGAATGACTGAACAGTGCACATTTCCTGAAATGTCCCACTGCATCTATGGAAATCTGTTCCAAAAAAAATCAATCCAACGGCGGATGTAAGGTCTGATCTCCGACATATATATGCTTGAAGTGATAAGATATTCGCGCTTTTAATTCATCCTTTCCTTCCACTGCGTGGTTTGAAATTATAATCAATAAATACATCGTAATTCGATAAAAAGAATTATTTTATAAATTGTGGAACTACCATTTTTCATATCCAACGTTACAAATGGATAAAGTACTAACCTTTATCGCTCCATTCCGGACTCTTCTATAGAATTATAACAGCTAACACATTAATATCGTTTCAGATCAATATAGGTACAGCCTGCCTAGAATATTCAATGCAACTTAACAGCACCCATAAAGACGTACAGTCTACAACAAGAAGCAAACACCGTCAGGATTACTATAATGTTCCACAACATGTATTTTCAAAGCTACTTGGGATTGTCTTTGAAAAGAGCAAGGGATCATCATAATTTAAATTAGGATTTGATTTGTGCATGGGTGTATATTCTGTATTGAGTGTATATTGTGCAGCTCCTTGTCAGCTACTCTGCCGCAGATCTATTAATCATTTCCACAAGGAGTGCCAGTATGTCAGCGCTTTACTCGCTCCTCAGTTTATACAGAACGGTATCATTTACATAAAGTCCTTTAGGCAAATAACTGTTGGGTCTCTAATTTATATCTGATCGAAAATTAGCCGTCATTATGCGCTCCATTAGCACTGTCTTTAATGTGGTTCTAAGCACCATTTGTCAAGGCGCTTGTTAATATCCTTCAAGTCTTTAAACTTGAGAGCTCATTAAAGTGTGGGCCCCATTATTGATGTCATTTAGATGAGAGTTTGGACGAATGACTCGATACACTGTCTTTTCTAAAACCTCCACAGCATATGCAGTTCATAGACAGAAATACAGCGAAGAGAGCAAAATTGCTGCGAGATTCAGAAAGTAATTTAAAAAGACGTTAATACATTTCATTCTACCTTTCTTTGAACTATATTACATTTATTTATTAAAAGAAATGCTCTCTTTGCCGCAACAGGTATAGATATCCAAGCTGTATGAATTCCAGTTTTTGCAAATAATTTGCTTTTCTTATTGCATTTTCGTTATGATTCCTAATAAATTGTACGAGAACTTTGAAGATCGCGGGAGGGACTGAAAATAAAAGCAAGTTAATTTGGTACTCAATATGGTGCCTATGCACATAAAAGCAATGGATTATTTAGCTGGACACGCTTTCGTGACACCTTTGTAGATTGTGGCAAATAGCTCATAATAAAATTGTCATTAATTTCTCAGAATGCAATCCACAAATTCATTTGATGTGAATTGAATCTGCCTAGGTTCATCTGACTCACAGCCTATTTTCTAGTTGGCTCTGTTGGTAAGTATTAATGTTTGTGAAGACACATCTCCCGCCTTCCCGGGCTCCCTTTGTTATTTCCAGTTGTTCCTCCCATTTCTGAAATGTGCCGCAGCGGGGCCCTTTCTGGCTGTAACTGGGAAATCGTCCCTGGATGGTTGCTGGTTGCTCAGCGATTACTCAACGCGGAGAAGCCCAAAGAGCTGCGTGACGGACAGCAGAACTGCTCCCATTTGATGATTAAGTTGCTCTCGCTTAATTACGTCGACATTATTACATTATCTATCAGTTGCTCATATGGCAACACAAAGGACAATAAATTATCACCGACAATTGGAAAGAATCCATATATTAATTTGGACCCCGGTGTCATCACGCAGCACACTGAATTTACTGACAGATACACATTACCTCAACAGGACAATCACGCACCCTTTCACTCACTGGCAAAAGATACACGTTCACAGACATGACTGCTCAGAATAGCCAACATGGATACGATGAATACCGACATCTGGCGATGACAATACAATTAAAAATCATATAGTAGAAATATATTTTGTCATAATTTAAAAACGAATCCAACTGACGAAATATGACTGATTCCTAAAACACATTATAGAAGGCATCTCAAATATTTGGTTAGTTCAGCAATAGATTCCACTCATGTAAACTGCCTAACTTTAAAGATTTTTACTCATTTGGATATATTCCAATCTAATGTATATATCAAGTCAAAAGGTGGAGAAAGTTGCAAAACAGACTTGGAAAGACATACTTTTACTCCCCGCCGCCCGCCCTATAACATAATTTGTATGTTAATCCAACATATGAATGAAATGGTTCATGTTTACTTTCTTTACTCTTAAGGCACTCAAGAATGAAAATGAAACAATACAGACGCACCGTTTTTTAACTATGCATTGATCTTATGAGAGAGGCGGGGTTGGAGGGCATTGCTCTTTAACCCGTCGTAATTTTGTTTCTTATTAATGCAATTAAGATTTGCCATTAATAAGACAGAGATAGGACCTTATTGGAGCTGAATTATGCCTCATTAAACGAAAAATTCCGAACATTATACAGCGCTATCACGTTAAGTGGGATGCACTTGGTATTAGATTAACTCAATAAATGGTTGCACACACTAAAAGGAATATTAAGCTACAAAATTAATGTAACTAGAGATAAGGTGAAAGCCACAGGAGATAAAATACTCTGATTAAAGATGAAATCGCAGCCAAGCTATCTGGACTAGATAGCGAGATCCTCTCAAACGGTTACTTATAAGAACATTCTCCTTCAATTAAATGGGGTACCCCTTCTTCATATAATCCCATGCGTAGTCAATAACCTAACGGCACAATATGACTTCTAATGGCTAATTTATTGAAAGGACATCTATAGGTCATTACAGCAGCAAACACTGGAAGATAGCAAATATGAGAACCTTTATTGTTATGGAAATCTCCAGTTCCCTTGTTTTTACGTGTTCCTTTAGGCTATAGTAATAAACAGAGTAATTAGAATGCTAAAGACAGATGTAAATAAAAAAAAACAGGCTGTGCTGATGGATGAGTCGCTGGGTCAGGCCCTCATCAAACAGCCCAGTTGGTAGCAAATGATCCTCTCCATGCCAATGGCCTTGGGCAAAAGCAGAGGACAGCGAAGGGGATGGGGAAGAGACACTGGGCAGGACTTTTTAGGCAATAATTACATCAAAATGTCACCGCATCTGAATGGTAGGCAGAAGAGCAATCAGACGAACGGGCTATGTAGCGTTATTTATTATTTCGGCAGGGTATTCACCTCTTGTAACTCACATTTCTTTTTTCGCTCATTCCTGTTCTCTAAATGGTTCAGAAAACATGTCTATAAACGTAATATTATATTATCAAGGATTCCCCTTATTGTAGATATATCGCCGGTAATCATTGCTATCGCGACTTTGTAATTCTTTTCTTTATTTTTATTTATTTTGCACCTGTCTATTATACACTCTTCGTACTGTCTACTTGTGTATGCTTATGCCCTCATCGGGTTTCATTGGAATTTTTTTAATAACTGGGATGCAATTAGTTGACGAGATGTTTTAGTAAAATAAGCAATTGATCTTGCTTTATAATTATTTATTAAAATATTTTTATTGATTTCAACGCGGAACTATCACACTGAAGTGCAAGTCCGCTAATACTGAGTTTGACATGATGAGATTGAGAACAAGGAGCAGACGATTTTCCTACCGCCACTTAAGCCATCTACGCATTTTCATTATTTACAAGAACATCGATAGTTCGGATCTCCTTGGCCGGCCAAGCTTGTCTATGTTTGTTGAACAAAATGTCATCTACTTATTTCCCTCTAAAAAGTTGGCAGGTGTCTTGGAAGTTAACTCTTACTTAAGTGTTCCAAGGAGATTTTGTAGACATTGAAGGACCCATTATCCTCCCAATCATGTTGTCAGACAAAAACAAAAGCAGGCGGATTTTAGAGAGCAAATTGTTGTTTAAACGTGGACTTCGCACGTAACTGTGATAACAAATCGATACAATTTTGGAATTCAGTCCTGACGGGTCTCGGCCCGAAACGTCGACAGTACTTCTCCCTATAGATGCTGCCTGACCTGCTGCGCTCCACCAGCATTTTGTGTGTGTTGCTTGAATTTCCAGCATCTGCAGATTTCCTGGTGTTTGCAATTTTGGAAATATATTTTAAAAGTAGTAACAATATATTTTGAAGAATTCTGCCAGACTCCCCAGTGTTTGGCTTTAAAGTCTACTTCCATGAAATACGTTTGTTTTATAACAAAAGCTGACATTAAGGGGGCCTCATTAAAAGAATCAAATACCACCCCAACCCCATCATGAGATGATTGCATTCAGCTTTGCCAGTCTTTAAGATCACACGTTGTTTTTGTTCTAACACAAAGTGCACTGGGCTTTGTGTTCATTTAACACCCGCATGCTCATAACCGTTTCTGGTCTTGGAATTGCCCTTCCTGAATTGTACTAAAGCTAGAGGAACTAAAATGGGTCCTGTCTTGATTTCCTATGCTCGTTGTCGCAGTCCCAACCTCGCAGTTTAGCAGACACAGATGCAATTTAAAGTTTTCTTCTGTATCCCACGCATCACATTCCGAGTTCTCATTTCACGCCACGTTATCAAGCACTTGAAATGTGTAATGTAACACTGCTACAAAATTCTAGAAGTTCAGTGGTGTCTAATCTTTAAACTGACAAAGGGAGACCTGAATGTTGGCTGAGTTGTTATTTAATAAGAAGTTGTGTAAAGTATTCAGTGGATCTCAAATGTGCGATGGCAACAAATTAGCCGGATGCCTGATTAAATATTTATACAGTACATAAGGCATAGAAGCACGGTGGCTGTGCTTCAAATCACGAGGCTTTGAAGGTAACTTAAACATCGGACATTTTACCTGCCTCTATGAGGATTAAGAATTCTTTTTACTAGTTAAATACAATATGAGAATTAGGTAAGAGCGCTCTCCATGTTTCAAAATTGCATTTATCGTAATCTTCTGTGAAGAGGAAGTGACGGTAACAGTAGTTGCAGGAACACTAAATAGAATGTAGAGATAAAGTTTCATATTTGACTAATTTAGTGGATTGGTCTACTCGACGGCTGTAAAGTTCTGATGTTAAATTGATTGGCTACTTACTGCGCCCATTAGACTGAGTTATACTTTTCCATCGCTGCCTTCAGCTATCTATAACTCTCCTGGCAAAATCATCGTGATACCTTTGTACATCACAGCGGAGAGTTGTTTACAATTGACCACTTCGCCATTTGTTACCCTCCTTCGTGATTTCAAGTGCCGCTAATTTGTTCATCATATCAAACTGAAATAATTATATTTAATCAGTTCTAAAATAAAACTCGTTATAAAATTATTTCATTAGAATAAGTTGGTCACTGTGTCCTCATATTATATACATCTAAAAATCTTAATTTCCTTTGGTGTGCCGTGTATTTGACACGGTCAAAAGATCGTGACCAAGAGCTACCCGCCAATCAATACTTTTTGAAGAGAACGACGTCCCCCCCCCCCCACCTCCTCCAGCAATGACGAAAATTCGACACCTTGTAGATATCAAACATCTTGAAACTCAATGACAAAAATGATCAGTAAATGGGGAGAGTACTTTGGTGATTCTATCTTGTATTGAACTGTTACCATAATTCTTCCTAGAATTTTACTTGTTTTGAAAACAGAAAGCCCTCGCTATCAGAGAGAAAAAACTATTGCTTCAGCAATCTTTACAAAGGTTTGATGTAAATAAAGAAAGAACTACATTTGCAAAAGGGCAATGGTGCAAATCGAAAAGGCAAGTTCATGGTCTAAGGCATGCCATTAAAAAAAAACTTTAAAATTCTCCAAAGTGAACGTCATATTCTGCCTTCCACATCTTTTCACTTGATCGGCCCGCAGCACGGCAGAACTCGGAGAGACTTTGACCTCCACTGAACGATAGACGGCAGAGTGGCAGAACAATGACGGGAATAGCTGAAAAACAAAGAAGAATGTCTAAAGTTGTGAGAGGGAAGACATGTGAAGAAAAAGGGAATCAGAAAATAAAAATAGAAAAATAACATTAGAACGTCTCCAAGTAGGAACGTTAAAAGCAGGAAAAATTAGGTTGAAAGTCGAATAGAAGTTGAACGGTAACCAAAAACAATGCGATAGTTTCTGTGAAATTCACACGATAAACTATTTTATTCTTTTCTCAACCCTATTGAGTCATCATAACGGGATAATTCGGCCAGAAAAAAAAAAACCAGAAATACAATTTCGCATCCTGGTTCAGAAGATCCTCTTGGACGCTGATGTTTTGGTGTTCTGACAATGCCGGGCTCAGGTACTGAGAATGGGAACGAGTGAAGTTGCCAGATTACGGTTAGTTTTCTTCCTTTCTACGCTTTTCTCGCTGCTCCCCTCAGTTCCTGCAATTTCTGCCAATTCTCCTTATTTACTTATGCACATAATTTTTGTTTGGCCTGGAGCGCTGGGTTAATGACATTTATGCACTTCAGACGCTTCTAGTGGTCTCCAGTGTATAAATGTTTTAACCTGTCCGCAGGTTGCAGAAAATGTAGCTCTTTGGACCAACCTCTCACAAATTGAACGCGTTCGGTTTTTCCTTTACATTGCCGTGTGTTCATAAAGGTCTGAACAACTAGTTGCTCAGGGTTCCATTGCCCAGTGGTTACAAATATTGCAAGGCAAAACAATGGGCATACGTATAAGACGTTGCAGACAGAAATGAACCTGGAGACCTCATGACTTAAGATTTCATTTTATGTCGCCCACCACTAGGAGGAATGTATGGGTTTATACTTTGAAAGCATCATCTCCAATGGACTTTCTTTGTGTATGATTAAAGGTTATTGTGGACAAACAAACCACACAGATACTAAATCCCTGATTCTCACCTTCTGGAGTCACAACAGAGAATCAGAATCCAAATCAGAATCAGGTTTAATATCACTGGCATATGCCATGAAATTTGTTGTTTTGTGGCAGCAATACAGTGCAATACATAATAAAAAGTAATAATGGAAGAAGAGAAAAACATTGAGGTAGTGTACATGGGTTCATCATCCATTCAGAAATCTGATGGCAGCTGTTCCTAAAATATTGACGGTGTGTTTTCAGGCTCCTGTAGCAATAAGAAGAGGGTATGCCTTGGATGATGGGGTCCTTAATGATGGATGCTGCCTTTTTGAGGCATTGGTTTGAAGATGTCCTAAATGTTGGGGAGGCTAGTGTCCATGATGGAACATTTGCAACTTCCTTCTGCTTTTTCCGATCCTGTGCAATGGCTCTTCCATTCCAGACAGTGATGCAACCAGTTAGAATGCTCTCCATGGTACATCTGTAGAAATTTGCTAGTCTTTGGTGACACCCCAAGTCCCCACAAACTCATAATGAAATATAAATGAAATAATAGCTGCTGTCTTTCCTTACTTGTAATTGCATCAATATGTAGGGTGTTGGCCCAGGATAGATCTTCTGAGATGTTGGCACCCTGGAACTTGAAACTGCTCACCTTCTCCACTGCTGATCCCTCAATGAGTCCTGGTGTGTGTATCCTTGACTTCCCATTCCTGAAGCCCACAATCAATTCCTTGGTCATACTGACGTTGAGTGCAAGGTTGCTGTTGCGACACCACTGAACCGGCTGATCTGTCTTACTCCTGCACGCCTCCTCGTCACCATCAGAAATTCTGCCAACAATAGTTGTGTCACCAGCAAATTTATAGATGGCATTTGAACTGTATGCCTAGCCACACAGTCAAGGGTGTAGAGAGAGTAGAGCAGTGGTGTGCCAGTGTTGATTGTCAGAGAAGAGGAGATCTTATTTCTGATCTGCACTGACGGTTGTCTTTCAATGAGGAAGTCAAGGATCCAGTTGCAAAATGAGGAACAGAGGCCCAGATTTTGGAGCTTGTTGATTAGTACTGAAGCTGTGATGGTGTTGAACACTAAGCTGTGGACAACAAACAGCAGCGTGATGTAGATATTACTATTGTCCAGGTGATCCAAAGCCCAGTGGAGAGCCAGTGAAACTGCACCTACTGTAGCCTCATTGCAGTGGTCCTTGCTTAGGTATGAGTTGATTCTGACCAAGGCCAACTTCTCAAAGCACTTCATCACAGTAGTTGTGAGTGTCATTAGTCATTGTTGCAGCACATACTACTCTTCTTGGCCACTGGTATGATTGTCGCCATTTTGAAGCAGGTGGGAACCTCCGAAAGCAGCAGTGAGAGATGCCCTCGAAGATTCCTGCCAGTTGTTTGGCACAGGCTTTCAGAGCCCTACCAGTACAGCATCAGGGCCTGATGCCTTTCAAGGGTTCACAGGGTCACCAGATGGTGCAGGGATTCACACAGGTGTAGTTTTATTCTCCCTTTCAAAGTGTGTGTAAAAGGCATTGAGTTCATCTAAAGTGAAGCATCACAGCCAGTCATGGTTTAGGGTTTTGCCTTGCAGGAAATAATGGCCTGCAAACCCTGCCAGAGCAGATATACATCCAATTCCACCTCTAACTTCAATCAGAATTGTTTTCTTGCTCATAAATAGCCTTCTGTAGGTCATACTTGAACTTCCTATACAGTTCTAGATAGGTCTTGAATGCCACAGATATAGTCTTCAGTAAATTTGCAGGGGGCGGGGATCCAGAATGTGAGAGAGGATAGCGAGAGGAAGAATAAAGGACAGGTGGGGACTACACTGTTCCGGAATATTAAGTGTGTAGTAGAGGAAGGTGGGGCGGAACAAGTGATAAGGAGGACTCGTGTACAGAGGGATGGTCTGACGGAACATGGAGTTAAATGTGTTGAAAGAATAAGTAAATGTAGGAAGGATAACAAAATTCTAGGGGCGTATAGCCCAATGGGAGTTCGGGGAGCTGGGTTAAGCACAATAGGCAGCGATTCAAACAGAGAGAGGAGAAATGGGTTAAAAATTCTATATCTGAATGCACAGAGTGTCAGGAATAAGGCGGATGAGCTTGAAGCCCAGGTGCGAATGGGTAACTATGATGTTGTTGGGATAACGGAGACATGGCTGCAGGGAGATCAGACCTGGGAAATGAATATACAAGGGTATACGTGCTATCGTAGGGACAGAAATGTGGGCAGAGGGGGTGGGGTGGCCCTGTTGGTGAGGAATGAGATTCAGTCCTTTGCAAGGGGGGACATAGGGTCAGGAGAAGTAGAGTCTGTGTGGATAGAACTGAGGAACAGTAAGGGCAAAAGGACCCAAATGGGTGTTGTCTACAGGCCACCAAACAGTAGCATGGATATTGGGTGCAAGTTGAATAGGGAGTTAACATTGGCATGTGGCAAAGGTAATGTTGCAGTAGTTATGGGGGATTTCAACATGCAGGTGAACTGGGAGAATCAGGTTGGTGCTGGACCAAAGGATAGGGAGTTTGTAGAGTGCCTACGGGATGCATTCTTGGAACAACTTGTACGAGAGCCGACCAGGGACAAGACTATTCTGGATTTAGTGTTATGTAATGAACAGGATTTGATAAGCGATCTTGCAGTAAAGGAGCCATCAGGAGGTAGTGATCACAATATGATAAGCTTTTATCTGCAATTTGAAAAGGATAAGGGCAGCTCAGAGGTGTCAGTGTTGCAGATGAACAGGGGAAACTATGGAGCCATGAGGGAGGAGCTGGCCAAGGTTGACTGGATGGATAGCCTAGCAGAAAAGACAGTGGAACAGCAATGGCAGGTATTCTTGGGAATAATGCACAAGGTGCAAAATCAGTTCATCCCCCAGAGAAGGAAGGATTCAAAAGGGGGAAAGGGGCCTCAGTGGTTGACAAAGGAAGTCAGAGACTGCATAGCATTGAAAAAAAGGAAATATGACAGAGCTAAGGTGAGTGGGAGGACAGATGATTGGGAAGTTTTTAAGGAACAACAGAACTTAACTGAAAAGACAATATAGGGAGAAAAAATGAGGTACAAACGCAAGCTAGCCAGGAATATAAAGGAAGATAGCAAAAGCTTTTTTAGGTATGTGAAGAGAAAGAAGATAGTTAAGAACAATGTTGGGCCCTTGAAGAATGAATTGGGTGAAATTGTTATGGGAAACAGAGAAATGGCAGAATAATTTAATGAGTGCTTTAGATCTGTTTTCACTAAGGAAGACACAAGCAATCTCCCAGATGTATGGATGGGCCAAGGACATAGGGTAACAGAGGAAATGAAACAGATTGACATTTGGAAGGAAACGGTGATGAGAAGACTGATGGGACTGAAGGCTGACAAATCCCCAGGTCCAGATGGTCTGCACCCTAGGGTACTAAAGGAGGTGGCCCTGGAAATTGCGGATGCATTGTTAATCATTTTCCAATGTTCCTTAGATTCAGGATCAGTTCCTGAGGATTGGAGAATGGCTAATGTTATCCCACTTTTTAAGAAAGGAGGGAGGGAGAAAACAGAGAACTATCGACTTGTCAGCCTGACATCGGTGGTGGGAAAGATGCTAGAGTCCATTATTAAGGATGAAATAGTGGCATATCTAGATAGCAGTAATAGGATTGGGCCGAGCCAGCATGGATTTACCAAGGGTAAATCATGCTTGACTAATCTGTTGGAGTTTTTCGAGGATGTAACCAGGAAGTTAGACAGGGGAGATCCAGTGGATGTAGTGTACCTCGATTTTCAGAAGGCATTTGATAAGGTCCCACGTAGAAGATTGGTGGGTAAAATCAAAGCTCAGGGCATCGGGGGGAAGGCATTGACATGGATAGAAAACTGGTTGGCAGATAGAAAGCAAAGGGTAGCGGTGATTGGGTGTTTCTCGGAATGGCAGGTGGTGACTAGTGGGGTGCCACAGGGCTCGGTATTGGGACCACAGCTGTTTACAATTTACACCAACGATTTGGATGAAGGCATAGAAAATAACATCAGCAAATTTGCTGATGATACTAAGATGGGTGGCAGTGTGACATGTGATGAGGATGTTAGGAGAATTCAGGGTGACTAGGATAGGCTGGGTGAGTGGGCAGATACTTGGCAGATGGCATTTAATGTGAATAAGTGTGAGGTTATCCACTTTGGGAGTAAGAACAGGAAGGCAGATTATTATCTGAACGGTATAGAGTTGGGTAAGGGAGTAATACAAAGAGATCTCGGAGTCCTTGTTCATCAGTCACTGAAGGTGAATGAGCAAGTGCAGCAGGCAGTGAAGAAGGCTAATGGAATGTTGGCCTTTATTACAAAGGGAATTGAGTACAAGAGCAAGGAAATCCTCTTGCATTTGTACAGAGCCCTGGTGAGACCACACCTGGAGTATTGTGTACAGTTTTGGTCTCCAGGGTTAAGGAAGGACATCCTGGCTGTAGAGGAAGTGCAGCGTAGATTCACGAGGTTAATTCCTGGGATGTCTGGACTGTCTTACGCAGAGAGGTTAGAGAGACTGGGCTTGTACACGCTGGAATTAAGGAGATTGAGAGGGGATCTGATTGAAACATAAAAGATTATTAAGGGATTGGACAAGATAGAGGCAGGAAATATGTTCCAGATGCTGGGAGAGTCCAGTACCAGAGGGCATGGTTTGAGAATAAGGGGTAGGTCATTTAGGACAGAGTTAAGGAAAAACTTCTCCTCCCAGAGAGTTGTGGGGGTCTGGAATGCACTGCCTCGGAAGGCAATGGAGGCCAATTCTCTGGAGGCTTTCAAGAAGGAGCTAGATAGGTATCTTATGGATAGGGGAATCAAGGGATATGGGGACAAGGCAGGAACCGGGTATTGATAGGAATTGATCAGCCATGATCTCAAAGTGGCGGTGCAGGCTCGAAGGGCCGAATGGTCTACTTCTGCACCTATTGTCTATTGTCTATTATTTATAGACTCCGAATCTCCTGGTTCATCCATGGATATCGGTTTTGGTATGCCCGGTATATTATCGAAGGCATACACTCATCCACACAGGTCTTGAAGTAGTTGGTGACAACTGTGGTGTATCCATTCAAATTCAAAGATGAATTCCTGAATATTATCCAGTCTCAAAGTCTCAAAGCATTCCTATAAGTGCTCCTCCACCTCCCTTGACCATACCTTCTTGGTCCTCAGTCTTTATAGCTTGCTTGTATAGTTGAGTCAGGTGATCAGACTTTCCGAAGTGTGGATGGAGGATGTCACAGTAAGTACTCTTGATGGTGATATAGCAGTGGCCATGTGTAGGACTGAGAGTATATCATTAGGTATACTTACTCTGCCTCCTCTAACTTTAAAAGACTTAGTTGCCCTGTCTTTGTAGTGGATGCTGAAGCCCTTGGGCTGCAGTGCTGCATCTAAGATGGTGGAGGTAAGCCATTTTTCTGCAAAGCAAAGTTCATGGCGGTCCCTGATGTTCCTCTGATACTACAATCTTGCTTTGAGATCTTCAATTTTATTTTCCAGAGACAGTACATTTGCCAGCAGCATAGCAGAGAGTGGGGGTGGGGGGGGTGGGGGTCCAAGGGCTCAGCGTTTCAATCTTACTTGCAAACAGCAAAATTCCTCGCTTCTTTTTTTAAAAAAGGGAATTATACTCATGTCCTGAGTCTGCAGTCCAGGGTCTGCAAGATTTGCACATTTATTAACATATTCTCTCAAAGATTATCACTATATTTAAACATAGATGCATCAGGTTTGACTCAGGAGCTAATGGTCCTGATGCAATGCCAGAAGATTGTCAGTTAAAGTCCCATTCCAGCCATCAGCAGGAAATGTAAACTGGCATTGCAGTGTTAGAAGTGTCGTCTTTTAGAGTTGACAATGAACCAAAGCACTATTTGCCGTTTAAGGTAGGTGTGAAATATCCAGTGATCAGTTTTGGAGGAGGATAGGTTAACTTCTCTGGGTCTTGGTCAAAACATATTCTTCATCTGAAATAACAAAAACAATTCTTATCATGTGGAAGTCTATGGAACTTTACCATTAATAGCTGCAGTCTTTTCCACATTGCAATAATTAGTACACTTCGAAGGTAACTGACTGGCAAGAAAGTGCTTTGCAGTTTCTTAAACTTATGGAAGATTGTGGAGAACTACAACTTCCTTCCTTTCCATTGGCACGGATCACTGGTTTGGTTCATTTGTTCGGATTCTGCCACAGTGAAGTGAAATAAAAAAATGAATTTCATGTGATCACACTTTTAATGAAAGATGCATGTAATCTCATCCGATGGAATAGCTTCCTCGCCATCAGTTTTGTATCTTTGTAGTTTCGCTCTGTATGCTGCGTTCAGTCACTGGGGCTTTTCATTTTTCTTTTTCTTTTTACAATATTTTTATTCAGAAGAAAAAAAACAAGATTTACAGAGTGCAACACATAGATACATCTTAACATAACTTGTGTACATTCATATATTGTAATAAAATTGATCAAAATGTTATAGCATAACACATAAAGGTATACCACTCTGTAATCAAAAATTTAAAGATAAGTCATACATCATAAAAGACATTTTTTATATAAAGTCAACCCCCTACCAACTACCAAAGAAAAAAACTGACGGATGACAATGGTTAATTAGAAAAAAAAGACAGATTCACTTAAGAAGAGAAGATAAAAATATACATAAAAGTCTGTGCACTGTTAAACTTTATAAATTGGACAAGTAATTTAGGAAAGTTCCCCAAATATCATAAAAAGATTGTTTCGAATTTAAGACTGAATTTAAGAGCTTGTTTATTATTCCAAATATAAGAGGTTGAAATTGAATCTAAAGAATCAAAGTACGTCTTAGGAATAAAAATAGGTAAGGCCTGAAAAAGATATAAAAATTTAGGAAGAATCTTCATTTTAATCGAATTAATTCGGCCAATTAGGGATAAAGAAAGAGGGGACCATTTAGAAAGCGTCTTTTTCACATAATTCAATAAGGGGTTTAAGTTTTCTTTAAATAAATTCTTGAAGTTTTTAGTAATTGTTACACCTAGATATGTAAATTGACTTGTAACAACTTTGAACGGAAATTTGGCATTTGATGACATTAGGTCATTTAAAGGAAATAACTCACTTTTATGTAGGTTTAGCTTATATCCTGAAAAAGAACTAAACTGGGAGATTAAAGAAAGAACCAAAGGTAAAGAAGTTTCAGTGTTAGAGATAAAAAGTAAAATATCATCAGCGTATAATGAAATTTTATGAGACATACCTTCCCTTAGTATACCAGAAATGTCCTTAGATTCTCGAAGTGCTATTGCTAAGGGTTCTATAGCTAAAGCAAAAAGTAAAGGACTAAGAGGACAACCTTGTCTAGTTCCCCACTGTAATTTAAAGGGCTTAGAAATTTGGGAGTTAGTGATAACCTGAGCGGTAGGAGACAAGTAGATTAATTTAACCCAACAAATAAAATTAGGCCCAAAATTAAACTTTTCTAAGGTCTTAAAAAGATAATTCCACTCAATCCTATCAAAGGCTTTTTCTGCATCTAAGGATAATATACACTCTGATTTTTTTTGGATGGTGAATATATCACATTCAATAACTGACGTATATTAAAATGTGAGTAACGATTTTTAATAAATCCTGTCTGGTCATGTGATATAATAGATGGTAGAATATTTTCAAGTCTTCGAGCTAAAATTTTGGATAAAATTTTTGCATCAACATTTAATAAAGAAATTGGTCTGTATGAAGAACATTCAGCTGGATTTTTATTTTTTTTAAGAATAAGAGAAATAAAAGCTTCATAAAAAGATTGAGGGAGTTTACCTGATTTAAAGGACTCTGATAAAACAGAAGATAAATAAGGTGTAAGTAACATAGTGAAAGTTTTATAAAACTCCCCAGGAAAGCCATCAGGTCCTGGGGTCTTACCAAAATGTAAAGCACGTATAGCCTCAGCCACTTCTTCATTGGAAATAGGCTGATCTAACTCTGTTAGACTATCAGCAGACAATGTAGGAATGTTGATATTACTGAAAAAAGCATTCATATAGGTATCATCTGAAGAAGAGTCAGACTGATACAACTTAAGGTAAAAGTCTTTAAATACGTTGTTAATTTCAGAATGGTCGGATGTCAGTTTCATTATCTTTAAAAATTTCTGTGATTTGACAATTAACTGTAAAAGATTTTAAGCGATTGGCTAATAAACTACCAGTTCTATCCCCCATGAATGTAAAATTGAGTTTTATCTCTCAACAGCTGTTGTTCAATTGGGTAAGTCAGCAGAAGATTATACTTGGATTGGATTTCAATACTCTTATTATATATACTTGGATCTGGAGATACAGCATACTTTCAATCAAGATCTTTTAATATCGCTGCTAGGTCAGACCTTCCTTTGTCAGCTTTTTTCTTTATATAGGTAGAGTAAGAGATAATTTCTCTATGAATATATGCTTTAAAAGTATCCCAGATTATATTACCAGCAGTATCTCCTTTAAAATTTTCTTTAAAGAAAAAAGTAATATGATTTTCCAAAAACTTTAGAAAATTTTTATCAGATAACAATGATAAGTTAAAACGCCAACTTCTATTTGGTACAGAGTAAGCAGGTAATCTTAAAGCCAGAAGCACAGGTGCATGATCAGACAAAGCAATCTCCTTATAATCACAGGATTGTACCAGTGGAAGCAAGTTTCTATCTATAAAAAAATAATCAATCCGAGAGAACATATGATGAACCTGAGAAAAATATGAATATTCCTTTTCTTGGGGGTGTAAAAAACGCCACATGTCAAGAATACCACATTGAGATAAAAAAGATTTTAAAAGTAGAACTTATTTATTAGTGACAGGGGTTTTACTTGAAGAGCGGTCTAATATAGGGTCAAGCCAAAAATTAAAATCTCCACCCATCACTAAGGAATACCAATTCAAATCAGGCAGAAAAGAGAAGGGGCTTTTGATTTCAGTCCAAACCTGTTCCCTAATCCAGACTCAGTGCTGTCTGATCATGCTGTGTCTGAACAAAGAGCTTGCAGGTTGATGCTGTTAGGTAAGTCCTGATGTAGCAATTGGAGGGGCCACAAAATTAGGAGACTGATTGTGATTTCTGGAGAGAGAACATTCCTGTTAGTCTTGAAGCTAGTTGCTGGTGGAAAGAGCTGCTGAGAATCCCTAAATGGGACAGGCTGGATACACTGCTCTGCTTGTACCCATGGGTATAAGGGCTTGAGTTGTGATGTAAAGTGTCTAAATTTGCTTTAGATGTTTCATTCATTTTAGTATTTGTCCTTGTGCACAGGCAACTGAAAATTCTGCGGGGATGAACCAAAAATAAATCTGCAACACTGTAATTTCTTCATCCTCTTGACATGCATTCTGAATCTTTTTGACACTTTACTATCTTCTCAAGAGCTTCTGTTCAGGACATCTGAAGTAAGGCTTTATGTAAGGTAGCTTGAAAAAAAAATGTAGTTTATATTCAGTTTGTTGTTATGCTTCTACGACGCCATATAAAAGGTTGTTCCATCAATCTTGACACCATCTCCTCCTCCCCCTACCCCATCCCTCAAGATTGGCTGTACCATATGAGAAGGAACAGATAGCAAAGAGGAGAAACTAGCACATTTTCCTCAGGCAGTTGCTAGTTGAAAAGAGAGAACTTAACGTCACTTAGTTTTCTGACAATGGGAAAGTAGGTGGGAAAATGAGTGGAGGAAGAGTCAAGGAGAATTTGCATGAATGGTATGAAGGCAGACAAAGTATATTATGAGAAGATGTTGAGGAGCAAAGTGGAAGGAAGAATAGTACATAAATTATGTTTCAAAGTAGTGAGAAAATGTCAAAAATAGTGAAAAAATGCATCTGAGTGTCTTGATTTCAGAAAGCTCCAAAACTGAACATGCAATGAGTGATGCAAATGGCTATATTGGCCTTTGTTGCCTGTAGGTTAGAATAAAATGTTAAGTAAGTCTTGTTTAGATTACACAGGATTTTGATGCAACTGCATTTGGTGTACTTGGGCAGTTTCAGCCTCCACATCGGAGATAATCAAACCCTGGAAATAACAGAGTGTTTATTTACAAGTCTGATTCCTGGGGTGATAAAACAAATGGTTGTTATGGCACAGAAAATGATAGTGACTCCTAACAGAGATATCTCCTCAGTTTTATCCACTCACTCTTTATTCCATATCCTTGTAAAATACCCTCCATCTTGAAGGTATTAATTAATGCCGTTTCTATCATCTTGTCCCCACTACAGGCAGTGAGTTCAGTCCATAACCATTATCTAAGTAAAAAATGCATCTGTTACTACTTGTTTTACTTTTTGCTTAGGCTGCTCCCTCTCCTAAGGGAAAATTTCCCCTCTGTTTATACAACTAATGCTGATCATGATCTCCATTCACGTCTGCTCTCAAACTTTTCTTTGCTTCAAGGAAAATAACTGCAGGGTTCTTCAGTCTAACCTATGAGCTGAAAATCCTCAGCTTTGAAACGATTCTTGTAAATCTGTTCTGCCTCCTCTCCAGAACACTTACATCTTTCCTAAGGATGTATGACCTGGTTTGGATCCAATATTCCAGCTGTGGCCTACCCTGCATTTAATTATACTTGAAATATAATGTCCCTGCTTTGCTAACCAATGTTACTTATGTAAACAAAGAGTCCATATAGTTTGCCAACCATTCTTTCAAATTGTTTAGGTACTTCCAAGAATTTATGGATAAAAGCCCTACGATGCCTGCATATACCTTGGAACAAAACCACTTAGTTTATTTTTGTCTCCTTATTCTTTCTGTTAAAATGCATCACTTTGTACCTCTTTACTAAATTTCAACCCACCACTTCTTTGCCTATTCAGCCTGTGCATCTAAGTCTACGTGCTTAGAGTGATGGATGAGCGGTTGTGAGAGAGTGACGAAGACTTCAATAAAGCAAGAAGGAAAAAGTTTTGTCCAGGAGTTTAGAAGAATGAGACTAGATTTAATTGAAATTGATGACGATTGGCAATGCAGATGTCAAGAGGCTGTTTTGTTGGAAAGACTGAATCAAAAATGCATAGACTGTGTATGGCAATTTAGATAGGCTTTTTAGGACTGAAGTAAAGAGGAATTTGTTTACATGTAGAATTGTTCATCTTTGGAATCTCTACCTCAGAACAAGTGGAGACCCATTTGTTGAGGACACTCAGTTGTCAAGTGTTGGATTTTGACTAAAATAGCCAGGAGATATAGTAATAACACAGGAAGGTAAACCTGTGCAGTGATCAGCTTTTACCTTATTGAATGGCAAAACGGGTTTGAACAGACATATGGTGTAGTGCTGCTTCTATTTCCCATGTTCTTAGATGATGTTTTACTCTACAGCAGGTCCTACATATGAGGTTCAGCCACTTGTGGCATGACAGCAAAGTGGTTCAGTTAATAGACTAGCACACAAAATCCTTGATTATTGATCCAGAGACGTGAGTATGAATCTTGCCACTGGAATTTAGCAGCTGAGAAATTAAATAAATCTAGAATTTGAAAAAAAGTTGCAGTAGCATAAAACATGAAACCAATGATCTAAAAACCTATCTGATCACTAATAATTTCACCAGGGAATGTAATGTGCTGTCCTTACCTAGTCTAATCTATATGTGACTAACCCACTCAATAATTTTAATATTCAGAGAATCTGGAGCAAGAGGATATAGTTCATAATATGGGACTATCTGTTGAAAATGAGGGTGAGTAGAAATTTCTTCTTGAGGAATTTCCTGCATCAGAAAATCGTGGAAGTCTGATCATTAGAAGTACTGACAGTGGAAATACATATATTTTTGAAAAAATTGCATAATGAGGAACAGGCACACGAAATGAGTTGAGGCTTAGTATAGATCGACTGTATGAACATTGATCAGGCTGCACTTGGAGTACTGTGTACAGTTCTGGGTGGATTACAAAGAGTACAACAAAAGTTCACCAGGGTGTTGCTTGGAATGGAGGGCTTTATTTATAAGGGGAGTCTGGATAAATAAACTGTGTTTCTTCTCACTGTAACATAGATGGCTGAAGGATAATCTTACAGAGGGTTAAAAAATTACGATGGTGTCTGTTTCCGAAAGTAGAGAGCATATCAAAGAAATGTAAAGGGGATTGAGGGGTCAGTTTTCTGGAGCAAGCTGCCAGAGGAGGTGCTGGAGGCAGATGTAATTACAAGATTTAATTGTAATACACTTGGATAGGAAAGGCCGGGTGGGGGCAAATGGGATTAGCACAGATGGACATCACAGTCAGCGTGGATCTGCTAGGCCAAAGGACTTGTTTCTATGGTTCACAAAGCTATGATTCTAGCCATCACTCCTATGGGAGGGCAGGTTTAAGGAGGCACGAGGCCTCTTCTGCTCCTAGATTCTAGTGTTCTTCTGTTTTTGGCTGATTCTTAAGTGCCTGCCCTTAGTTGGAAGTCAATCTGTGACAGACAGTAAGGGCTGGTTTTGCTAATGACATCCATAGTCTGGGAACTAATAAGTAATGCTGACAATGGAGCTATAGCTCAATTGGTTTCTCTTCACTGTCCTCAGTTTTTAGTGTTCACTTTGTCTTAGGCTGTTACCTGGGCCAAGCACCCATTTACTGCAGAAGCATGACATCTCTGTACAGGGAGCGTGCTCTGATCTGTAGAAGTAGGAACTGCTTACTGCAAAGGAGCAGACACTATTGGGTTCAAACATTTCACATCTATTCAGAAGAGAAATTATTGCACTACAGATTAAGAGGATTAATTGATTCCATGAATTGACTTTTAGCGTATCATCAAAGTTTAATTGGAGGATTTCAGATCGTTTATTATGAACCTGTGCAGTTTTCCAGCTTTCCAAATCCTAGGAATGAACATGTTAGATTGAAGAACAGCTTTGGTATTGTTTAATGCATTCAAATTAAAAATAAATCAGAAACACTGGATTATTTGAATATTTTTTTTCTCAAACAATCTTTGAAATTCCTGCATTATGGTCAAGTTATTTCAGAAAATTAGGAAAAGGACAGGAGAGTCACATCAGCGAAGGAGAAGATAGGGAAATGAGACAGATTGGGATATTCAGTTCCCAAATCCAAAAGGGTTGATGGGAGGTGAGGAAGACCTTTACTTAAGTCCTGTATATTGTGACAGTGGAGATCGCAGCTAGAGCAAAGATGACTGGGTTATTCAAGCCAAATGAATTCACTTGGCTTGATTTTCTGTAGTGGTGATAGTGATTTTAAGCACATTTACTTTTGATAGGAAGCTCCCTTGGTCATATACCAATTGGTCATCTGCCCAATACTCTATTTTCCTTTTGTCAGGGTCCCGTGAAGTGTCTTTGGATGGTTGGTTTGTCACATCATGGACTCTGCCATGGAGTCCGAGCACCCTCGCAGCCAGACAGCTGAAAGGAGACAGCAGTCACACATGTGAGAATGCACGTTCCAGCCAATTAGAATTTGTTGATAATAATATTTAACTCCCTTCCTTTCATTTCAGTCTTGTTAGATCTTGACTGAAACACAGCGATGATAATGCTCCCTGCTTACCTTTGTCCATGTTCTGGGAAAGAAGGCTAACACTTTAGACTGATGCTGTTCAAAGAGCGGTATAAATTTAGTTTGATGTTATTGCTTCCAAGCTAAGGTGAGTTTTTAGTTAGTTTTGACAGTCTTTAGTTAGTGGCCCTGTTGGCCTAGCGTTTACTATTTTCCTTTGTTCTGTACAGCTCTAATAAAGACTAAGCGAACTGTTCATTACAAGACTTGACCATCCGAATGAACCCAGCGGAGGGAGAACAGTTGAAATTGGCCCTGGATTTCATTGGTCGGGTAGGAGAGAAGTTAAAGTCAGTGGAGGCTGGGTTGGCAGAAATAGCTTTTGCAGTGTGAGAGCCGCAAACCCAGTCCAAGCAGGAAGACTGTCAGCGCTCTCAGCGGCAGTCCAGCCACACTCCACAGACAGACATTACCACACTCACTGCCGCTGTTCAGCATCTCACCACAGACAGCCAGGAACAGTTGACTGCTGTTACTGCTCTTGCTGCCATTATTCAGCAGCTTTCTGTCAAGTGATCCAAACTCCAGGACCAGCACCTCCCACATCCTCCTCTGCAGCAGTATCATCAGCCTCAGCCACTACTGCACTACTGCCCTGATTCTCTTGGCTGCTTCTGGACCTGAACCGGCCATTCCTCCACCAGGCAGATACACTGGTGACCTCAGCAGCTGCAGGAACTTTATTACACAGTGTGAGCTGACTTTCCAAGCCCAGGCAGGTCATTTTGATAATTATGATGATGGACATAAACTGGCTTACATGGTCAATCTCTTAGATGGACACACACTCAGCCTGTTTATCACTCTATGAGAACAAGGTTCCCTGCAGCCCAGTCTTCCCTACAATTTGTAGTCGAGTTCAAGAGAGTGTTTGATCTTCCAGTACAGGATCAAGGAGCTGCCCACCAACCCCTGAACCTTCACCAAGGGAGACGGACAGTGAGGGATGATGCAGCAATGTTCCACCCTATTGTGGCTGAGACGGGGTGGAATGAGAGAACCCTCAACATTGGTTTCCAGTGCAGGCTAAGCAAAGGGGTCTGGCATGAGATCTCAGTGCGTGATAAACAGGACAGCCTGGATGACCTGATAAATCTGGCCCTTCGAAAAGACAACCAGGCATCTGAGTTGTGCAGAGAGAGAATGCCCCATGCCTCCTACCCATTCGATTGCTGCCAATCTGAGCCCCCTCACTTGTCACCCAGTACACAGTTTGCGGAGGAGCCCATGCAGAACCGCTTGCTACCTCTACTGAGGCTCTCCAGGACACATCTGGGTATCATGTCCCAAGCGCCCAGTAGAAGTGAATACCCGTCAGCAAACAGGCAAATTCTGATGGGTTGATTCTTCCTGCAAGCATCTTCCCCTAAATGAGTAATGCTCTGAACTTCCCTGTTGTGAGGGTTCCCAGACCCATAGGATTCAGACATTTATTGACTCTGGGGCAGCCGGGAACCTCATAGATATCTCTCAGGCTCAAAGATGGGAAGTTCCCATTCAACTATTGAGAGAGGACATCAATGTCAAAGATTTAAATGTTTGGCCTCTGGGCACCTGCAGGATCCACCTTTCCATAGTACCCCTCTAACTTATGCTAGAAGTTAACCATAGGGAACAGCTCTCCTATCCTGTTGGCTCACCTGAACTGCTACTGGTGCTTGATCTTCTCTGGCTATCTCAACACAACCCATCTATCAATTGGTCCCTAGGGGCACTCCATGAGCGGGGACCAGCATGCCTGACTACCTGTCTGAGTCCAACTCAAGTCCCTGTCAGCGTATCCCTTCTTGTGCCAGCTGCTACTGTGGACCTCCCTGGTGTTCCAGCTGAAGATGCTGACCTCTTGAGGTCTTCAGTAAGAAGAAGGGCCATACAATTGGGCCATTGATCTCTTACCTTGTTCTAGTCCTCTCTGTGGCTGTTCCTTTTCCCTCTCTCATCCTGAAATGGTGGCCATGGAAGAATACATCAAAGGAGTCATTGGCCTTAGGATGTATCCTTCTGCCAACCTTACCAACCTTGAGAGTGACAGGATGGCAAGCTCTGCCCCTCAACAACATTATGGTGAAGAATCACTAACCTCTTCCCCAGCTTGCCACTGCATTTGAACATCTCCAGGGAGCAAGAAAGATCTGTGCAATGTTTACAATCTTGTTTGCATCCGAGAAGGGGACAAGTGGACAACAGCATTCAACACTTCCACTGGCCAGTATGAGAACGTCATGATGCCATTTGTTCTAACCAAAGCTACTGCTGTTTTTCAGGCTCTGATCAATCAATTACATGCTCCGAGACATGTTGAATCAGTTTGTTTTTGTGTATTTGGACAACGGTCTTTCACCAGGAGCGTGCCCAGCATATCTGGAGGGTTCTCAGATGGCTCCTTGGAACAACCTTTATGTTCAGCCAGAGAAGTGTGAATTCCACAAAGTGCAGTTGTTGTTCTAGAGATACTCCCTCACTCCTTCTAGTGATTAAATAGACCTCTGTTACCGAGTGGCCCAAACAGGTGAGGCACTTCATGGGGTTTGCAAACTTTTATTGCCACTTAGAAAAAACAACAGTTCCATTTTGGCTCCAAATGGAATCACCTCTGCAGGATTCCAGTGGAAGTGAAGCAGACCAAACATTCTCATAACTAAAGCGATGCCTCACTAATGCCCCAGTGCTGCAACATCCAGACCCGTGCCACACGTTCATCATTGAGATTGATGCATCTGATGTCGGCCTGGGAACTTTACTCTTCCAGCGCTCTTCAATAGATAATCAGCTGCACCCCTGTCCTTTTGACTCCTGCAGGGTACAACTATGATGTCAGGAACCAAGGATGTCTGACTGTCAAGGAGGCCCTAAAGGGAATAGCAAAACTGGCTGAAGGGAGCAAAGCACCTCTTTCTGAGAGGGACAGATCACAGAAACCTCTCCTGCATTCAACTCCCATCGAGCCCATTGGGTTCTCTTCTTCACCTGGTTTAATTTCACCCTCACCTACCATCCTGGCAGCAAGAATTCCAGGGCCAATGCTCTCTCCCAGCAGTTTGATATCAGTGAGGGCAACGCCAGCCTAGAGCCCACCCTCTCCTGCACATGCATAGATGCTCTGCTGATGTTGGGAATAGGAACAGAGCGAAAGCTACCCAACAGTCAGTTCAAGACTCAGGGAGGGAATCTCCCAACCAACTCTTTGTCCTTAACACTGTGAACCTCAGAGTGTTGGAGTGGGGTCATTCTTCACGTTGCTTGGCCACCCATGGGCTTAACAGACACTGGAATTTATAGAGTTGACTTTGGTGGCCATCTATGCCTCAAGATGACTTTGTTTTTGCCTGTTTCACTTGTGGCCAGAGCAAGATATCACATCAGTGTCCTGCTAGGCTGACTGCAGCCTGTGCCTCACTGCCCCTGGCCCCACCTCTCAGTGGTCAGCCTCTGTCAGATGGGAACACTACCATTTTGCTGTTGTGGACCAGTTTGCTAAAATAGCCCACTTCATTGCTCTCTCCAAGCTCCTGTCAGCACATGAGACTGCCCTCCTCATGGTTCAGCACATGTTCAGGCTGCACGGCTTCTCTCAGAACATAGTGTCTAATCGAGGATCATAGTTCATGTTACATTTTCAGAAGGTTTTCTGTTCTCTTTTGGAAGCCATGGCAAGACCCTCATTGGGTTTCCACCCCCAATCTAATGGCAAGACAGAACAGAGTGATTCAGGAGTTGGAGCCAAACATGCACTGCTTTACCTCCTCCAACTGGTTCGGGTAGTGATTGCCCACAATAACCTGCAGTAGTCCTCCACCACCATGTTTCCCTTTGAATGTCAAAAGGTATTCCAACCACCACTCTTCCCTGAGCAAGAGATTGACTTGCGAGTTCCTGCTGTCAACATCATCATACCCCTCCTCCCAACTTGGTGGATGGGTCCTTGGTCTATTCCATGTGGCGTCTCCTGGCATCTTGCTGGGTGTGGGTCCTTGTGGAGTGGGAGGGGTATGGCCTAGAGGAATTCTCTTGGGTTCTGGCTTTAGACAAGTCTCTCATATGGGACTTCCAATGAGCACAGGTCTTTGGCATTTCGGCAGTTGTGCCTGGGGGTGGGGGGTGCTCTGTCACAACCATGGACTCTGCGCAGAGTCTGGGTCACCTTGTGGGTGGGCACCTGGGAGAAGACAGCAATAATGCACATTCCAGCCAACTGGGGATTTTTGTAATTGTATTTAACACCCTTCTTTTCACTTTAGTCTTGTTAAATCTTGACTGAAACATAGCGACGACAACGCTCTGAGCTTACCTGCACCCACGCTCCGAGAAAGAAGACTGGTGCCTTAGACTGATGCTGTTAAGGGAACGGTTTAAATTTAGTTTGAGGTTTTTGCTTTCAAGCCACAGTGATGGCATGAGACTTTAGTGAGTTTGTGAGTTTTTAGTAATTGGCCCGGTTGGCCTGATGTCCTTTGTTCTGTACAATTCTAATGATAACTGAGTGAACTGTTCATTTCGAGTCCACGAAATGCACTTGGACCATCACCAAACTCCTGTCAGGTTTTATTAAATATGCCGTACGATCAGATTTTGTTCTCTGAATTATCCCCTTGTAATGCTAGGTTTGCTTCCTTCCACTCTGCATTGACTCCCCTTTTACCTCTTGATATCCCATTTACTCCCCTCCAACCATCACCCTTTCCATTCACCACTCTGTCTCACATGGTGAAAGAGATACCTCTTTCAATGTATCTCACTCTCTTGTTCACATACACCAGCCGTTTCCTTTAATGTGTTATTCATCCTCCACCCTCTGAAGCATTGCATTTACCCTCACTACTCTCAGGTTAACACCTTACTTGTGTTATTCACCAAACCTTTCAATATCTCAGTTCTTCCCTTCGAGTCACTCCCCTTTCTCTACTCATAATGTTGCATTTCAAACACCCATACCCATGATTTCACTTTGAAGATTGGGCAGACGCCACTATTCCATTCAACAGCAATGCTCAACTTCGAGTTCCTGGGTACTTACATCTCAGAGGATCTACCCTGGACCTAACATATTGGTGCAATCATGAAGAAGGCACACCAGGGGGTATACTTCATTAGAGGTTTGAGGAGATTGGGTATGTCACCAAAGACTTGCAAGTTTCTAGATGTACCATGGAGAGTCCTCTGACTGGTTGCACCACTGCTTGGTATGAAGACTGCAATGCACAGGATCGGAGAAGCTGCAGAGGGCTGTAGACTCAGCCAGATCCATCACGGGCACGAGCCTCCCCACTATTAACAGCCTCAGAAGGCAGTATCTCAAGAAGAAAGCATCCTTCATTAAAGGCCCTCACCATCCAGGACATTCCGCTTCTCATTACTGCCATCAAGGAGGAGGTACAGGAGCCTGAAATGCACTCTCAAAGTTTTTGGATCAGCTTCTTCCCTTCCGGCATCAGATTTCTGATTGGTCTGTGAATCTATGAACACCACCTCGCTATTCCTCTTTTACAGTAATATTTTATTTTATTTGTTATTGCAACTTTCAGTAATGTTTTATGTCTTGCACTGTACTGCTGCCACAAAACAATACAACACCCCCTATCTGCCCATGATTTCCCTTTGGTTACCCATAGCCATCACAGTATTCCATTCAAATTAGCAAAGCTCTTCTGACACCCACCGCTTGTATCCCATTCACCCCTCTTCAAGCATCAGCGATGACCCATTCAGTTTGTTCCTGAATGCACATTCAAGGCCATTCCATTTACATCCATCTTCTTGACGTGGTTCATGATGTTTCATTCACTTCACTGCCAATGTTCCATTTATTGTGTTACCACCATAAACCCTGGTGACCCTTCTCAACATTCCACTCATCACCAGTCTCTCCCCAATTCACATCCCTTCACCCTCTCATGTCTGACTCACTTACCACACCTGCAGGATGGTTTATTCATTCATCCACCCTGTTCACCCCAACTTCCTGCAACGTCACATTCACTCTGCCACCTCTTGCAAATCCTGTCACATTTTGTGCTCTTCATTTCCTACCCTCCACTCTCTGCCATGCCCTGCCCATCACTACCCTACTTATAATGTCCACACCACATATCCCTACCATATCCCATTCACTGCTCTGCAACCCACCCAACTCGATGCCCCACTCGCCACAACCTGTACCCCCATCCCCCTCTGCACACCACATGCCCATCAATTGTACCCTGACAGTGACGTGAATCCACTTACTATCCGATAGGAACAAGTTTGAAAACATTTAAAAAAATATTTTAGCACTCATGTTCAGAATCTGAATCAGGTTTGATATCACTGCCATATGTTGTGAATTCTTTTGATTTTCAGCAGCAGAACATTACAATACATAATAAAAATTAAATTAAATAGGTAGTGCAAAAAAGAGAGCAAAGAAGTAGTGAGGAAATGTTCATGGATTTATTGTCCATTCAGGAATCTGATGGAGGAGCGGAAGAAGCTGTTCCTGAAACGATGGGTGTGTGTCTTCAGGCTCCTGTATCTCCTCCTTGACGGTTGCAATGAGAAGAGGGCATGTCTTGAGTGCTGGGGCTCCTTAATGATGGATGCCGCCTTTTATTGGTGTTGCTTTTTGAAGGTATCCTTGATGCTGGGGAGGCTAGCACCTACGATGGAGTTGACAGAATTTACAACTTTCTGCAGGTTTTTCTGATCCTGTGCAGTGGTCCCTCCATACCAGAGGGTGATGAAACCAGTTAGAATGCTCCCACAGTACATCTGTAGAAATTTGCAAGTGATTTTTGTAACATACTATGTCTCCTCAAACTCCAAATGAAATATATCACTGTCACATTTTGTAATTGCATCAGTATGCCGGGCCCAGGATAAATCTTCAGAGATGTTGAACTCAGGAACTTGAAACTGCTTACCCCTTCCACTGCTGATCCCTTGAAGAGAACTGGTGTGTTTTCCCTTGACTTCCCTTACTGAAGTCCACAATCAATTCCTCGGTCCTACTGATATTGAGTGTGAGGTTCTAGCGACACCACTTAACCAGCTGACCTTCCCCACTCCTGTACACCTCTTCATCACCATCTGAAATTCTGCCAATGGTAGTTGTGCCATCAGCAAATTTATAGATGGCGTTTGAGCTGTGCATAGCCATACAACTGTGGATTTAGAAAGAGTTGAACAATCGACTAAGAATGCATCCTTGAGATGTGCTAGCAAGGAGGAAATAATATTTCTGATTAGCACTGACTATGGGCTCCCTGTGAGGAAATTAAGGATCCATTTGCAGAGGGAGGTACAGTGACCCAGGTTTTAGAGTTTGTTGATTAGAACTGAAGGCAAAGTGTTTGCAGAAATCCTCCTCCACATTTCTCCTTGAAAATCCTTTCCTCGCTTTTCCTGATATTGGGTAAGAACAGAAATAATCAGTTTTTCAAAAACCCGAGTATTTTTTAAGGCTGGGATGTATTTTGTTGATTGTTAAAGTAAGTAACTGCTAATGACTTATACATGTAAGACAGATGCTCAAATTTCTAACACCTAGGCATTAGGGCAGTTCTGAGACTTAAAAGAAGACAAAAATGCTGATTTGATGTCATTTTCCTTGTGACCTGGGCAACTAAACAAGGCGTTGGGAGATTGATTGGTCTGAATGCCCTGATCCTTCATGGTTGTTGCCATCTTTGTTTCGGTTCTGAGACTGACAGATTCTATCTGCTTATAGATAAGAAGCCACTTTTTCTAGTATTGTTTGGCTGACCAGTAGTGTCTTTGGTGAATACGGATGATCTTCAATGATTCTTTCTCCTAGTTTTGTGGAACCAAAAAGGGCAGGATTAGTCCTGCTGTATTCACATATAAACTAGAATTTATTAGTGGCCCATCCAGTATCTTTGGACAACTTTCCATGTTTTGCTGGTGATTAACTATTCACCCTGGGTGCTAATCTTGCTCAGAAACAAAGGACAAGAATTTTAAAACAAATAAAGGAGGGCATATTCTCTGATTTACCATGCGTAATCCCATAGAAGTTTAATTATACACGAGAACGCTTACTCTTACCCATGCTATAATCACATTATTTCGAAGATTAACACCATATCTTTTATGTTGAAACTCGTGTTGTAAATTTACCACACTGTAATTACAACGATCATGCTCTATTATAAATGTGGTATGGATGAAATCTTTACTTTAGAAAGGGAGTAAATGAGGTCAGGATGTCCTGGTCACTCATTCCTGGTCCACTAACCACACTCACCTGAAGACTGGTGAGAACATTTCTTCTCTACTTTCTATTTGTGGTACCTTGAGAGGTAAGTAAACCTTATTTTTGTGTGCATTTCCTTTCAACTTTTTGAATGATAAATTGCTACAGTATGGAGACTGCTTTTGTAAGCTTGTCACCCTGTAGTTAGGCTCTCACAGTAGAGATGTGATTGTAAATATTCACTTTAGCATCTCACAGTCCTCAGTCTCTAACACAGCAAGAGTCACATTTTGTTATTTAGCCATGGCTATCTATATTTCATTTATTAAACACCTTAAATACTTCTTGCCAAGTTTTCCTGACTTTAGTTTTAATATCCACATTTAGAATGGAAATTGCTTCTGGAAACTTATCAGAGTGTCCTTACTCCTTTTGGCCAATGATGTAGTGCAGTGTCATCGAACTGACAGTTTACAGAATACACACAAAATGCTGGAGGAACTCAGCAGGCCAGGCAGCATCTATGGAAAGAGTAAACAGTCAAAGTTTCAGGCACAGACTTTTCATCAGGACTGGTCATACAAACAACATTCACGATATCAACAATGATTTGCAGAAATTAATCTTAGTGGATCAGTAATGAAAAAATGGCATTGCTGCCCCCACATGTACTCTGTGACAACAATTTTGTTTTACCAGTTAACCTTGAGCTGAACCCCCGAACCTGGAGGACCAGTGGACCACTCAGTCTGGCCTTTAACTTTTTGGCATGGGTAACCCTACCAAGAGCCAGAGCATAAAGCCTTAATTTCAGCCGACATAGTTCTCCAGGTCATGGAGGCACACAAGCCTCCAAACCATGACAAAGTTGTGGTTGTGAAGGACACCACTGTTGTAATGTGTGGTTTATTTGAGTTACCATCAGCTTGAACCAGACTGACCAGTCTCCTCTGACCTCTCTCATTAAAAAGGCCTTTTTGCTCACAGAACTGCCACTCACTTTTCTGTTTTTTTCCCCCAGCATTCTCTGTAAACTCTGGAGACTGTTGTGTGTGAAAATCCCAGGAGATCAGCAGTTTCTGAGATAGTCAAACCACCTTGCTTGGCATGAGTGAAAATACTATAGGACCTGCAGACTTTTAGTGTCATATGTGTACTCAGCAAACCTGAAAATGAATGACTGCTGTAGGTACTGCCTATTAATGCTCAGTGGAGCAGTTGAGCGGTCATTGTTGCTACCTACAGAGATGCAGATAGATGCTTAGCGGAGTAGGGAGGTGCAGATTAGAATTATAAATTTCTCCCACAGTGTCAGAATTTGACATTTTTTTCTCAGAAGACATGGCTTGGTGGAGATTGAATCACGTTGATAGAATTTCCTCCTGTTGCAATGATCCATTGTTAAAACTGTACAGGCAAAGGCATATGAGGTCAGATTCACAACTTGTGGTTTAATTGTACATCCTTTTAAAGCAGCACTGAGAAAACTGACAACATTACCTTGTGGTTCCGTGTCATCTCCTGAGGTAATTGTGTGCCGATGATTTTAGTACTGTTTTGTGCTCTTCCTGGTGATGGATGACCGTAGTGGGAATTGGAATATTGTTCTCCTTGCTCCTTATTAGCAACATTTTAAGTTTAAATTGAAGACTGGATATTCTCCACAGCAACTTGATAATGCTCTTGTTTCCAACCATGGGTTGCAGCCGCAATTTGGGCAGAAAATGTGAGCTTTATTTTCGAAGTGTATTGCAGAACTGGAAAATATTCAAGTTGTCAGCGAGCATACACAACCAATTGAAGTAGCAGTCATTGATTGACTGTTAAGATGTGGGGATAAGAAGGCAGAAAACTGAGCTAGTAGACATAAATGCTCAGAATGTGACATTTCCGCACTGAAGCAGGTTTTAATTTGCAGGATAATACTGGTGAATGGTGTTTCTAAAACACACACAAAACTTGGCTTATGTGATCATTGTTCTAAACGAAGTTCAATGTACTCAGTGCATGATTTCATGAGCTAATTTTAGAAGACAGAGAATGGATTTCTAGGAGTCAATCCATTTATTATTGGATGCCAAATGAAATACTAGATTTTCAACACCATTGTCCTGTTTAAAAAAAAGTGGCATTTCTGGATACATTGTCAGCCCTCATTTCCCCAGATGACAAATGGCCTGGAACTAAAGTCCAATTGTCACTAGGTCAGAAAGGATTGAAAATAATACTTGCTGGCTAGGTAAAATATGAAGATTGTCCATTTGAACATTTAAGACATAGGAGCAGAATTTGGCCATTCATCCCATCAAGTCTCTCCCGTCATTTGATCATGGCTGATTCATTTTCCCCCATAAACCCATTCTGCTGCCTTCTCCCCATAACCTTTGATGCCTCTCTTAATCAGGAAATTATCAACCTGCACTTTAAGTATACCCATTGACTTGGCCTCCACAGCCATCTGTGGCAATGAATTCCACAGATTCACCAGCTTCTGTCTAAAGCAATTAGAAACATAGAAACATAAAAATCTACAGCACATTACAGGCCCTTCAGTCCACAGTGTTGTGCCAACCATGTAACCTACTCTAGAAACTGCCTAGAATTTCCCTAGTGCATAGCCCTCTATTTTTCTAAGCTCCATGTACCTATCTAAGATTTTCTTAAAAGACCCTATTGTATCTGCCTCTACCACCTTTGCCGGCAGTGCATTCCACACACCCACCACTCTCTGTGTGAAAAACTTACCTCTGACATCCCCCTTGTACCTACTTCCAAGCAGCTTAAAACTATGTCCCCTCGTGTTAGCCATTTCAGCCCTGGGGAAAAGCCTCTGGCTATCCACACGATCAATGCCTCTCATCATCTTATACACCTCTATCAGGCCACCTCTTATCCTCTGTCTCTCCAAGGAGAAAAGGCCAAGTTTACTCAACCTATTCTCCTAAGGCATGTTTTCCAATCCAAGAAACATCCTTGTAAATTACACTCTCTCTATAGTATCTACATCCTTCCTGTAGTGAGGTAACCAGAACTGATCACAGTACTCCAAGTGGGGTCTAACAAAGGTCTCATATAGCTGTCACATTACCTCGTGGCTCTTGAACTCAATCCCACGGTTGATGAAGGCCAACATACCACATGCCTCCTTAACAACACTGTCAACCTGCACAGCAGCTTTGAGTGTCCTATGGACACAGACCCCGAGATCTCACTGACCCTCCACACTGCCAAGAGTCTTACCATTAATATTATATTCTGTCTTCAAATTTGACCTACCGGAATGAACCACATCACACTTATCTGGGTTGAAGTCCATCTGCCACTTCTCAGCCCAGTTCTTTATCCTATTGATGTCCCACTGTAACCTCTGACAACCCTCCTGACTATCCACAACACCCCCAACTTTTGTGTCATCAGCAAACTTACTAATCCACCCTTCTACTTTCTCATAAAAAAGAGGAGTCCCGGGACAGATCCCTGCAGAACACCACAGGTCACTGTCTTCCATGCAGAATATGAACCATCTATATTCACCCTTTGCCTTCTGTGGGCAAGCCAATTCTGGATCCACAAAGCAAGGTCTCTTTGGATCCCATGCCTCATTACTTTTTGAATGAGCCTTGGATGAGGAACCTTAAGAAATGTCTTACTGAAATCCATACACACTGCTCTATCTTCATCAATGTGTTTTGTTACACCCTCAAAGAATTTAATCAGGTTCATAAGGCAGGTCCTGCCTTTGACAAACCCATGTTCACTATCACTAATCAGATTATGTCTCTCTAAATGCTCATAAATCCTGCCTCTCCAGATCTTCTCCAATATCTTGCCCACCACTGAAGTAAGGCTCACTGGTCTAAAATTTCTTGAATTATCCTTTTCTTGAACAAGGGAACAACTCATGCAGCCTTCCAGTCCTCTGGTACTTCTCCCGTCCCTATTAATGATGCAAAAATCATCGCCAGAGGCTCAGCAATCTCCTCCCTCGCTTCCCAAGGTAGCCTGTAATATATCTTGTCTGGTCCCGCTGACTTATTTAACTTAATACCTTTCAAAAGTTCCAGCACATCCTCGTTCTTAATGTCTGTACACTCAAGCATTTCAGTCCACTGTAAGTCATACCCATAATTGCCAAGGTCCTTTTCACTGGTGAATACTGAAGCAAAGTATTCATTTACTACCTCTGCTACTTCCTCCGACTCCATGCACATGTTTTCACTCTCACTCCTGATTGGTCTATTCTCACACAGCTCATCCTCTTGCTCTTCACATACTTGTAGAACACTTTGGGGTTTTCCTTAATCCTGCTCGCCAAGGCCCCTTCTAGCTCTCCTAATTTCATTCTTGAGCTCCTTGCTGGCACCCCTGTGATTTTCTAGAGCTCTAACAGTACCTAGTTTCTTGAATCTTTCAGAAGCTTTTCTTCTTAACTAGATTTTCTACATCCTTTGTATACCATGGTTCTTTTACCCTACCATTCTTTCCCTGCCTCAATGGAACACACCTATGCAGAACTGCATGCATATGTTCCCTGAACATTTGCTATATTATTACCGTGCATTTCCTTTTGAAAATCTGCTCCCAATTTATGCTCCCAAGTTCCTAACTAATAGTATCATATTTCCCCCTACCCCAATTAAATGTTTTCCCAAATTGTCCGTTCCTATTATCCCTCTCCAGCACATGGTAAAGGAGATAGAGTTATGATCACTACCTTCAAAATGCACTCTGACCAAGAGATCTGACACCTAACCAGGTTCATTTCCCAATACCAGATCAAGTACAGCCTCTCCTCCAGTTGGCTTATCTACATATTGCATCAGGAAACCTTCCTGAACACACCTAACAAACTCCATCCCATCTAACTGACTCAGTAGACAATCACTCCATGACTTTCTCCTTTTCTGTAGCTGTGATACTATCCCTGATTAGCAGTGCCACTCCCCAACCTCTTTTGCCTCCCTCCCTGTCCTTTTTGAAACATCTAAAGCCTGGCACACTCAAAAGCTATTTCTACCCCTGAGTCATCCCAGTCTCTGTAATGGCCACAACATCAAAGTTTCATGTATTGATCCACGCTCTAAGTTCATCTGCCTTGCTGCATGATAATCCTTGCAATAAAATAGACACATCTCAGAACTCTGGCTGAGGGCTTCTTTGCTCTATCATCTGCCTATCCTTCTTCACAAACTCCCTACAAACTGTCATTACTTGCGCGCCAACCAACCCATCCTCTGCCTCTTCACTTTGCTTCCCACCCCCCTGCAAATCTAGTTTAAACCAGTCCTAATAGCATTAACAAACCTCCCTCCCAGGATATTGGTTCCCTTCCAGTTCAGATCAACCCGTCTCACTTGTATAGGCCACCCCTTCCCCAGAAAAGGTTCCAATGATCCAAGAACTTGAAACCCTGCCCCCTGCACCATCTCCTCAGCCACTCATTCATCTGCACTACCTCCCTGTTCTGACCTTCACTAGCTCCTGGCACTGGGAGAAATCCAGAGATTACCACCTTGGAGGTCCTGTTCTTCAGCCTTCTTCCTAACTCGCTAAACTTACTGCACAGGAGCTCTACCCCTCTGCTGCCTATGTCATTGGTACAAATGTGCACCACGATCTCTGGCTGCTCACCCTCCCCTTCAAGAATATTCTGCATCTACTCAAAGACATCCTGGACCCTAACACCTGGGAGGCAACACACTATCCTGGTGTCTCTTTTGCTGCCGTAGAATTTCCTATTTTCCCCCTAACTATTGAGCCCCCTATGACTATTGCTCCACCTGACTTCATCCTACCCTTCTCAGGCTCAGAGCCAACCACAGTGCTATTAGTCTGGCTGCTGCTGCCTTGCTCAGATAGGCCCTCCCCCTCAGCAGTATCCTAAAGGGGTATACCTGTTGCTGAGGGGAATGATCACGGGGGGACCTTGCACTGGCTTCTTTCTCCCTTTACCTCTCCCGGTTTTCACCCTTCTACTCCCTGAATTCTGCACTCTGGGTGTAATCACCTAACCAAAAGTTGTATCTATTAATTGCTCTGCCTCCCGGATTATCTTAAATTAATCCAGCTCCTGCTTTTTAATGCGGTCTTTCATGAGCTGGAGTTGGCTGCACTTGCCGCAGGTGTAGTCATCAGGTGGACTATTAGGTCCACATCCTACTGGAGCAGCATTCCACTGCCGTATCTGCCATCCTGTACAACCAAGACTAAATCTTCTAATCTGTTATTTTTGGCCTCAGCCTTTTCTCATCGAAGCTTCTTGACTCAAAACCTGACACTTACTCTCACTGCTAGCCTACTCCCAATGACGGCTGCCCTGCTTGCAGCTTATGTACTTTTATTTAATTTGCAGAGCTCTGTTCACAGAGCTGATTGGACCTCCTTATCTCCATTTTAAAGGGATAGCCTTCTGATCTGAGGTTGTTTCCTCTGATGCTAAACTCTCCCATTAATGGAAACATCCTCTCCACATCCAGTCTATCTAAGCATTTTAATATTCAATAGGTTTCAATCACATCCCCCCTCATTTTTCTAACCTCCAGTGAGTACAGGTTCAGAGTCATCAGATGTTCCTCTTACAGTAACCCTTGCATTCCTGGGTTAATATTTGTAAGCCTCCTCTGAATCTTTTCCAGTGCCAGCACATACTTTCTCAAATATGGAGCCTAAAACTGCTCATAATCCTCTAAGTGCAGTCTGACCAATGCCTTACAAAGCCTCAGCATTACATCCTTGATTTTGTACTCCAGTCCTCTGGAGGTGAATGCTAAATTGCATTTGCCTTCCTTACTGCTGACTCAACCTGCAAATTAACCTTTAGGGAACCATGCACGAAGATTCCCAAGTCTCTTTGTACCTCCAATTTTTGAACTTACTCCCTGTTTAGAAAATTGTCTGTGCCTTTACTCCTTCAACCAAAGTGCATATCTGTACACTTGCCTATATTCCATGTGCTGCATTTTTGTCCATTCTCCAAATCTGTCTAAGTTCTTCTGCAGACTCACTTCTTCCTCAATGCTACCTGCCCCTCCGCCTATCTTTGTGTCGTCTGCAAACTTTTGGCCACAAAGCCATCAATTCTGCCACCCATATAATGTGAAAAGTAATGGATCTAATACCAACCAGAAAAGGCCCCCTTTATTCCCACTCTTTGTTTCCTGCCAGTGAGCCGATCCTCTATCCATGTTGGTATCTTTCTTGTAATACCATGGGCTCTTATCTTATTTAGGAAGCTATTGGGTGACATTACATCAAAGGCTATCTGAAAATCGAAGTAAACCACATGCACTGACTCTCCTTTGTCTAGCCACAGCTGGCTGTTGCATTGCTCCACTGTATAACTAACACTGTTCAACAATCTTTCACGTAATTCTGACACTTAAGTACGATCTCTGATTTCCACCTTGTTCTCTCAAGGATCCATGTGATGTTTTTCTTAAGGCTGGTAATTGCACTGTCTGAAGGAGGGACTGAGGGTGGCTGAGGGTTGTGAATGATGCTGCAGGAGCAGCCACTGCCCTTCCCAGTACTCTCCCATCTCTGTGCAGTTTCATTATAGCTTAAACAGCAGGCCAACCTCTGATAGTCAAAACTGGGTCCTCCTGGGATCTGGGCTAAGTGAGTTACTTGATTGGCGTGAGGAGAGTATGAATCAATTATTCTAGTTAGGAGCTTCCATCATTAGGTGACTATTGTGTCTTTTAGACTGATCAATTCAAGGATCCTATCAAGGATAGGATCTACGAGCATTTGGAGAAGTACAGTCTACTCATGGATAGTCAACATGGCTTTGTGAAGGGAAGATCGTGCCTCACAAGCCTGATTGAGTTTTTTGAAGAGGAAACAAAAGAAATTGATGAGGGTAGGGCAGTGGATGTGGTCTACATGGACTTTAGCAAAGCATTTGACAAGGTCCCTCATGAGAGACTCATCCAGAAAGTCATGAGGCATGGGATAAGTGGAACCTTGGCTGTTTGGATAAAAAATTGGCTTAAAGGAAGAAAGCAGACGGTAATTGTGGAAGGAAAGTATTCTGCCTGGAGGTCGGTGACTAGTGGAGTGCCGCAGGGATCTGTCCTGGGACCCCTGCTATTTGTGATTTTTATAAATGACCTGGATGTGGAGGCAGAAGGATGGGTGAGTAAGTTTGCGGATGACCCGAAGATTGGAGGAGTTGTGGATGGAGCTGTAGGTGGTCGAAGGTTACAAGAGGATATAGACAGGCTGCAGAGTTGGGCAGAAAAATGGCAGATGGAGTTCAATTCAGACAAGTGTGAGGTGATGCATTTTGGAAATACAAACCAGAAGACTGAGTACAGGATTAATGGTCAGTTACTTAAGAGTGTGGATGAACAAAGGGACCTTGGGGTTCAAATCTATACATCCCTTAAGGTCGCTGCACAGGTTGATAGGGTAGTTAAGAAGGCCTATGGGATGCTAGGCTTCATTAACAGGGGGATTGAGTTCAAGAGTAGAGAGGTCATGTTGCAACTCTACAAATCTCTGGTGAGACCACACTTGAGAGTATTGTGTTCAATTCTGGTCACTTCATTATAGGAAGGATGTGGAAGCTATGGAGAGGGTGCAGAGGAGATTTACCAGGATGTTGCCTGGATTGGAGAACAAGTCATATGAAGCAAGGTTAGCAGAGCTGGGACTTTTCTCTTTGGAGCGTAGAATAATGAGAGGGGACTTGATAGAGGTCTACAAGATTATGAGAGGCATAGATAGGGTGGATAGTCAGTACCTGTTTCCCAGGGCACCAATAGCAAACACCAGAGGGCATAGGTACAAAATTAAGGGAGAGAAGTTTAGGGGAGACATCAGGGGTAAGTTTTTTTACACAGAGGGTTGTGAGTGCCTGGAATGACTTGCCAGGGATGGTAATGGAGGCTAAAACATTAGGGGTATTTAAGAGCCTCTTGGACAGGATGAAAGAAAAATGGAGGTTTATGGGGTAGTGTGGGTTTAGTACTTTTTTTTAGGATTATATGGGTCAGCACAACATGGAGGGCTGAAGGGTCTGTACTGTGCTGTAGTGTTCTATGGTTCTATGACTCCATCTCATGTCTTAGACAGAGGTGACATAGGATTGGAAATGTAGAATCCTTGTGGGTAGGGTTAAGAAGGGTAAAACGACCTTGATGGGAGTTATATACAGGTCTCCAAACAGTAGCCAAGATGTGGGCTAAAAATTACAATGGGTAAATAATGGCTTGTCAAAAGGGTAATGTTATGATAGTCATGGGGGAGTTCAATATGCAGGTAGATTGGGAAAATCAGATTGTTGCTGGATCCCAAGAGAGAGAATTTGTAGAATGCCTGCAAGATGTCTTTTTAGAGTAGCTTGTGGTTGAGCTACTAGGCTATTATGGATTGGGTGTTCTGTAATGAGCTGGAATTGATTTGGGAGCTTAAGGTAAGGGAACTTTTAGGAGCCAGTGATCATAAGATCATAAAATTCGCCCTGCAATTTGAGAGGGAGAAGCTAAAGTCAGATGTATTAGTATTACAGTGGAATAAAGGTTATTACAGAGGCATGAGAAAGGAAGGGGACACCAGCAGGGATGACAGCAATGGCTGGAGTTTCTGGGAGCAATTCAGAAGGCACAGAATAGATACATACCAAAGAAGAAGTAACCTAAAGGCAGGATGACGTGACTGTGGCTGCAAGAGAAGTTAAAGCCAATATAAAAGCAAAAGAGAGGCCATATAATAAAAATTAATGGGAAATTAGAGGATTGGAAACTTTTAAAAACCAACAGACGGCAACTAAAAAGCCATAAAGGGGAAAAAATTAAATATGAAAGTAAGCTATAGTATCAACGGGGATACCAAAACTATTTTTCAGATATATAAAGAGTAAATAAGAGGCAAGAGTGGATATTGGACTGCTGGAAAATGATACCGGAGAAGTAGTAATTGGGGACAAGGAAATGGTGGATGAACTTAATAAGTATTTTGCATCAGTCTTCACTGTGAAAGACACTAGCAGTATGCCAGAAGTTTGAGAGTGTTAGGGGGCAGAAGTTAGTGCAGTTGCTATTTCTAGCGAGTTGGGAAACTGAAAGGTCTGAAGATAGATAAGTCACCCGGACCAGATAGGCTACACCCTAGGGTTCTGAAAGAGGAGATTGAAGAGACTGTAGAGGCATTAGTAATGATATTTCAAGAATCACTAGAATAGTTCCAGAGGACTGGAAAATTGCAAGTATCACTCCACTCTTCAAGAAGGGAGGAAGGCAGAAGAAAGGAAATTATAGGCCAATTAGCCAGACCTCAATGGTTGGGAAGATGTTGGAATCAATTGTTAAGGGTGTGATTTCAGGATACTTGGAGGTCCATGATAAAATAGACAAAAGTCAGCATGGTTTCTGTAAGGGAAAATCTTGCCTGACAAATCATTTAGAATTCTTTGAGGAAATAACAAGCAGGATGGACAAAGGAAAATTGGTGGGTGTTGTGTACATGGATTTTCAGAAGGCCTTTGACAAAGTGCCACAGGTAAGGCTGCTAAACAAGACAAGAGCCCATGGTACGACAGGAAAGATACTAGTATGGATAGTCCATTGGCTGATTGGCAGGAGGTGAAGAGTGAAAATCAATGAAGCCTTTCCTGGTTGGCTGCTGGTGTTCTGCAAGGGTCAGTGTTGGGACCGCTTTTTTTATGTTGTATGTCAATGATTTGGATGACAGAATTGATGGTTTTGTGACAAAGTTTGCAGGTGATATGAAGCTAGGTGGAGGCACAGGTCGCGTTGAGGAAGCAGGGTGGCTGCAGAAGGACATGGGTAGACTGGGAGAATGGGAAAAGAAGTGGCAGATGGAATACAGTGTCGGGAAGTGTATGATCATGTACTTTGGTAGAAGGAATAAAAGTGTAGACTATCTTCTAAATGGAGAAAATTCAAAAATCTGACGTGCAAAGGGACTTGGGAGTCCTTGTGTAAGATTCTGTAAAGATTAATTTGCAGTTTGAGACGGTGGTGAGGAAGGCAAATTCAATGTTAGTATTCATTTCGAAAGGATTAGAATATAAATGGAAGGATGTATATATCAGCTGAAATAGCTCACTGGGAGAGCATTAGACTGACGATCTAAAGGTCCCTGGTTCTTTACTGTTCGGTACAGCATTGTGGACTAAAGGGCCTGTATTGTGCTGTAGGTTTTCTATGTTTCTATGTAATGCTAAGGCTTTATAAGGCACTGGTGAAGACTCAGTTGGAGAAATGTGAGCAGGTTTGGGCCCCTTATCTAAGAAAGTATGTGTTGACATTGGAGAGGGACCAGAGGAGGTTCATAAGAATGATTCTGGGAATGAAAGGCTTATCGTAGGAGTGACTGAAGGCACAGCACTTTTATTCTCTGGAATTTACAGAATTGAGGGAGATTTAAATGAAACCTATTGAATCTTGAAAGGCTTAGATAGATTGGAGAGGATGTTTCCTATGGTGGGGTTGTCGAGGACCAGAGGGCATAGGCTCAGGATATAAGGATGCCCAATTAAAATGGAGATGAGGCAGAATATCTTTAACCAGTGGGTGGTAAATTTGTGGAATTCATTGCCACAGGCATTCTGTGGAGGCCAGGTCATTGGGTCTACTTAAGGCAGAGGCTGACAGGTTCTTGATTAGTCAGGGTGTGAAAGATTATGGGGAGAAGGCAGGAGATTGGGGTTGTGAAGGAAATGGATCAGTCATGATGAAATGGTAGAATAAACTCAATGGGTTGAATGGCCTAATCTGCTCCTTTCTCTTATGGTGTTATGGTTTAAATTAGGAAGGACTTTATAGTCTTGGAATTCTAACCCTTCAGCAGATCTCTTTATCAGCTGCATTGCCAGTCTAATGATTACTACTGTCAACTATGTTGCCTCACGTGTTAATTCATTACATTGATGTAGTTTTATGACACTTGACTAGTGGTAACAAAATCAGAGTAGATACACTGTGAAAATCTAAAATGTGTACAGTGTTTTGAGGGCCTTAAACAAAATACCATCTGGTTGGAATTTGTAAATGTCATTGAAAGAAATGTGAGTGATTGAATCAGGAATTGATTATTTAATATGGTTTAAGTAGGAACCCATGATGGAAGGTGATGCCTTATGCAGGATCACACTGATGTTTTGCCATGTATTCTGGTGGTTGATGGATATCTGGTATCTTATCATGACAATATCATGACTGCCCTGGGTCTTAAAGGAATCTCTGGCAGGAAATCCCTTGCAGTACATCCAGTCATTGTCTCCCACTCGGACTCAGCTACACGATCCAGCTGTTGATGTTTATTTTAGGAGAGGTGATTGCGTATTTGGCTCATTCTTGCCCTTCCTCTTGGCACTTCTGCGCCCTGGATGCCATGCCTCCTGGCTGGACTGTTTAAAGCAAGGGTTTGTCCTTTTGCTAATGAAATTATGGAGCACACTGACCATTACTAAGTATTCCAACCCATTGAATGTATATCGGAATATGACTGAAACTGGTGTACACTGTTCAGAGATTGATTTTGAGTAATGAGAGAAATAATTCTATGGGTTATTTTCTAACATAATTGTACGAAAATAATGTTAAATTAATAAAAAAAAGTCTGATGTGGATGTTAATGAGATAAAAGAAGAAAAATTGTGAATTTATGACAAATCAATGGTGATTTGGGAGATGTGATACCAATATCCTTGCACTAGAGCTGTTGGGAGTGGTTTCAACTGTTACGTACCCCGTAACTGGGTCACTTACCAGCAAAGATAGAGAGGTCTGTTGAAGTCTGATGGTACTATTTTTAAAAGTCTTTATTTATAAAGGGGCACAAAAATAAGATTAATACCAACATTCAGATAATATACGTCGTCAATACTCAATCTAAAAGCGTGGGTATAGTAATAATCATCAATAAGAAATAGCTCTATCGTTTGTCTAGGGGGTAATATATTGTCCGTTGGAAATATAAAAGTCACTCAGTTCCTGCAGGCTTCTGGTTTTGGGGACCACTGGGTTTTCACTTGTTGGAGAGAGAGAGATTTGTGAGAAATGAGTCGGGGGAGTTGGTTCCCCGTTGTTAGTTCAAGAAAATCGTTTCTGTGATACCCGCCACTGGCTCCCAGGCAAGGGAACCGAACGCACGTGGCTTCCTTCAAATGGCTGCCCGCTATTACGGGATCGCTAGCGTGTCTTCTGGTGCGTCTGAGGGGCTGTCTCTACAGCCCCTCTTTTATCTTGACTCGCAGGGTAGTAGATGTCAATCAGGTTGGGGGTGATGCAATCTCTCTCTCAACCAGCCCACTTTGCCCGAAGGCTTGCACGTATCCTAGTCCCCAATCCACAAATGTGTTTCCAAGAGACAATGGCCAATGTCACGTTATTTTGCATCGCCGGGGAACGAGGCATCCGGCACGTCTCTCTCCCATTTCCTGGGTCCACTGACCCCCCCCCCCCCCAGTGCTCTTGCGATTCTCGCAAAGGAGGGGGCTGCGGGCATAACACCTGCGATTCTCACAAAGGAGGGGGCTGCGGTCATAACACAACTAAAATGGAAGAGGGGATGGAAACTCATACTATATGATAGAACTGAAAATGAGTCTGCAGGTTTTGAAGTAGGTGATGGGTTTAACATGAATGTAAGGAAGGAAGAGCAAAGAGTTAAATTGTACCACAGAGGCAAATTTCACAAAGGCAAAGAATGCAGGACTGAAGGTGCTGTATTTAAGTGCATGTAGCATTCTGAACTTGTGGCACATTTAGAGATTGGTCGGTATGATGTTGTGGGCATCACTGAGTCGTGGCTGAAAGAAGGCCATAGTTGGGAGCTTTACATCAGTGGACATACTTTGTATCTAAAGGACAGGCAGGAAGGCATAGGCGGTGGTGTAGCTGTGTTGGTAAGAGATGGAATTACATCTTTGGAAAGAGGTGACATAGGATCAAAGAATGGCGGGTATGATGGCAAAGCAGAGGTGGCTGAAATAGTTAAGGACTGCATGAAAGCTGATGAAAGGGCATATAAGGTAGCAAAAGTGAGAGGGAAGTTGGATGATTGGGAAGCTTTTAAAGTCCAACAAAAGGCAACTAAAAATGCTATATGATGGGAAAAGATGAAATATGAGGGCAAACAAGGCAATAATATAAAGCAGGATACCAGAAGGTTTTTTCAGTTACGTAAAGAGTAAAAGAGAAGTGAGAGTTGATATTGGACTACCGGAAAATGATGCTGATGTGGTAGTAATGGGGGGCAAAGAAATGGCAGATTAATGTAATGAGTTACCTGCATCAGTCTTAACTGTGGAAAAAAATAGCAGCGTGCCAGGGAGGAGGAGTGAGTGCCATTGCTATTACAAAGGAAAAAGTGCTAGGAAAACTCAAAGGTCTTAAGGTGGATAAATCACCTTGACAAGATGGACTACATCCCAGAGTCCTGAGGGAAGTTGCTGAAGAGATAATGAGTGCATTGATCATGATCTTCCAAGAATCACTTAATTCTGGCATAGTCCTGGAGGACTGGAAGATTGGAAATGTCACTCCACTCTTTAAGAAGGGAGGAAGACAAGAAAAAAGGAAATTATAGGCCAGTTTACCTGACCTCAGTGGTTGGGAAAGTGTTGGAATCTATTAATAAGAATGAGGTTTTGGGGGTACTTGGAGAATAACGATAAAATAAGTCAAAGTTGGCATGGTTTCTGTAAAGGGAAATTTTGCCCAACAAATCTGTTAGAATTCTTTGAGGAAGTAACAAGCAGGGTGGACAATGGAGAGGCAGTAGATGTCAATTACTTGGATTTTCTGAAGGCATTTGATAAGGTGCTACACATGAGACTGCTTAATAAGATAAAATCCTATGCCATTTTAGGAAAGATACTGGCATGGATAGAGGAATGGCTGACAGGCAGGAGACAGCAAGTGGGAAAAATGTGGGCATTTTCTAGTTGGCTGCCAGTGACTAGTGGTGTTCCTCAGGGATCAGTATTGGGACTGCTATTTTTCACATTATTTGTCAATGACTTGGATAATGGAATTGAAGGCTTTGTGGCAAAGCTTGCGGATGATATGAAGATAGATGGAGGGGTAGGTAGTGCTGAGTACAATGCTATTGCAGCAGGACTTAGGCAAATTTGAAGAATGGGCAAAAAAGTAGCAGATGGAATACAGTGTTAGGAAATGTATAAGAATGTATTTTGGTAAAAGAGACAATAGTGTGGACTATTATCTAAATGGGGAGCATGTTCAAACATCAGAGGTGCAGAAGGACTTATGAGTCCTTGTGCAAGACTCTCAAAAGGTTAATTTGCAGGTTGAGTCTGTGGTTAAGAAGGCAAGTACAATGCTGGCATTTATTTCAAGGGGAATAGAATATAAAAGCAAGGAAATAACGCTGAGGCTTTATAAGACACTGGTGAGGCTGCACTTGGAGCATTGTCATTAGTTTTGGGCTGCAAATCTCAGAAATGATGTGTTGTCGTTGGAAAGAGTCCAGAGGAGGTTCACAAGGATGATTCTGGGAATGAAGTGGTTTATATATGAGGAGTGTTTGGCAGCTTTGGGCCTGTGTTCACTGGAATTTAGAATGTGGGGGGGGGGGGGGGGGGAATCTCATTGAAAACTACCAAATGTTGGAAGGACCGGATAGGATGGATGTAGAGAGGATGTTTCCTCTGGTGGGGGTATCCAGAACTAGAGGGCACAGACTCAAAATTGAGGGGCAACCTTTTAGAACAGAGGTAAGGAGGATTTTTTTTTTAACCAAAGAGTAGTGAATCGGTGGAATGCTCTGACACAGACTGCGGTGGAAGCCAAGTCTATGGGTATATTTAAGGCAGAAATTGATAGTTTGCTGATTGGTCAGGGCATCAAAGGTATAGCAAGAAGGCAGGTGTACGGAGTTGAGTGGGATCCGGGTCAGCCATGATGGAATGGCGGAGCAGACTCGATGGGTTGAATGCCCTAATTCTGCTCTTATGTCTAATGGTCTTATGAACATGAAGATATATGGTCAAGCCACAGCAATCGCGTCGCTTGCCTCCCTCAATAACCAGGCAAGTCCCATCAAGCCTTAGTCTTTCAGCTCTAAAAAACACTTGTTAGACCACACTTAGAATATTGTGTTCATTTCTAGCCACCTCATTATAGGAAGGACGTGGAAGCTTTAGAGAGGGTGCAGTGGAAATTTAACAGGATGGTGCACAGATGAAAGAACTTGTCTTTTGAGGGAGCTGGTGCTTTTCTCTTTGTAGAGAGAGTGAGAGGTACTTGATAGAGGCTTACAAGATAATAATAGGAACAGATAGAGTGGACAGCCAGAGACTTCTCCCCAGGGTGGAAATGGCCTATACAATTTCAATGTAATTGGAGGAAAGTATACGGGAGATGAATAAATTCTTCTTGGGTTTCAAGCTGGGTACAGGTATCGATTATAACTGACGTTTTGATGACAAACGCTGCCATTTTCATCAGGGATAATGTCTGGGTAAGTCTAGTCCAGTGGTAATTATACCACCATTGTCCGTCCCTCCTGATTGGTTATGGTTAGTCCTCATCTAATTAGGTTTCTGCTCTCCTACCTCGAAGCTCAAGTCACAGCTTACGTGGATCAAGGATGACCTGGGACTTGGGTCTGTTGGTGTTTAAAGGAACGCAGAGCAACGTATATCAGTCAGACAGGACACACAGTGGAATGCGCATGAAGGATACAGGAGGCGTATCTGTTAGGGTTACCCAGAGAGATCGGCGGTAGCAGAACACTGCATTCACGACAACCATAGGATTCACTTTGATGGCACAAAACTACTGTGCCACGCCAATGTCTTCTGGGTCTGCCTAGTAAAGGGAAGCCATTGAAATAAAAGTAGAGGAAAAGCATTTTTGCAAAGATGAAGGTCTCACTCCAAGTAAGAACTGAAATTCAATTGTAAACAATGTGGGAAAGCGGAAACCTGATTGGATGAGGACTAACCAATCAGGAGGGATGGACTACAGGGCTATAAATACCACTGGACAAGACATACCCAGGCATCATCCCTGAAGAAGTTGGCAGAGTTTGTTTTAATCGATACCTGTACCTGGCTGGAAGCCCGAGAAGAGTTTACTTGTCATATATGTCGGGAAAGCACTAGATCCTTTTTTTTAATATATAGGGGAGATGTCAGAGATAAGTTTTTTTTAAAAACACAGAGAGTGGTGAATGCATGGAATGTGCTTCCAGGGGTGGTGGTAGAGGCAGGTAGGGACATTGAAGAAACTCTTAGATAGGCACCTGAATGATAGAAAAATGGAGAGCTCTGTAGGAGGGAAGAGTGATACTGATCTTAGACTAGGTTAAAAGATTGGCACAATTTTGAAGGCTGAAGGGCCTGTACTGTGCTGTAATGTTCTATGTTCCATGTTTTAATCCTGTATGGTGGGATGTTAATTAAAAAATGCATTGTTTATTTTGCTTGAGTTATTCTGGAGGGGATTTAAATATAACATTAGTTAGTAGTTTGATATAAAAAGGACGATCCTGGAGGTACTCAGCATATCAGGTGGGAGCTATGGACAAATGTGGTTAATGTCTCAGGTTAGTGGTATCCCATCAGATGGAAGTTGAACACCCAACAATATGGATTTGAATCCCATCTGTGGAATCCAAATTAAAGTTAATAAGTCCAGTATGCAAATACTGAACAAGTTGCATTTTTATGGCAATCTGGAAGTTTCAAGATCACTATTTCTAAAAGAAGCTGTCTTTTACAAATAGTGATCTTGAAACTGCAAGATTCTCGTAAAATGCATCTTGTTCACAGATGTTGTTACTTTCTGAAACGGGGTAGGAGCAAATCAGGGATAGACAGTAAATGTTGGTATTGTCACTGATGTCCACATTTTGTGAACGAATACATGAAAAATTTCTGGAGTATGTAAATATAACTCCTGATATATTGTATGTTCTAATGGAGTATACAAGTTATTTAAATTGTGCACACAAGCCTAAAGTTTCGGTGGATGGGTGGATCGAGGGTTGGTGTCACAGCAGGAGACCCATGTGTCATTGGGGGAGTCGGAAAATCTACTGCTGTGTGCCCGAAGACCAGAGATCTTTGCAATCTTCAGGCACAGAACTTGAAAAAAGCGACATAACAGACCTTTAACATCGTAAACCAGTGGGTTGTTCGTTATGTCTCCCTGCTTGCGGGGAAAATGGGAAATGGAGACACCTCCGTCTCCCTTATTAGGGAAAGAGAGAACCTGTGGTATGTTGAATGCAGATGAAACGCAAAGTCTTTGTGGTAACTTCAAGTGTGTGTCTTTGCTATTGCTTTGCTCACGCTCGAGTGCTTGGTGGCCATGCCGATGCTTGCTTTTTTTTTTCTGGTGGGGGGATGGGGAATTGCTGCTTGCAGCCGCTTACATGTAGGAGGGGGGAGCTGGAGGGGACTTTGGGGTTCTCACGTTTAACTGTTGTTCATTCTTTGGGGCACTTCTCTGTTTTTGTTGGTGTTTGCGAAGAAAAAGCATTTCATGATGTATATTGTATACGTTTCTCTGACATTAAATTGGACATTTGAACCTTTGAACAATAATAAACGTAGATATTAACATCTCATGTTGGGTATTCCTCATGTTGGGCATTCCATTGCTGAAAGTCGCTTGGGGCATTGTGCCCACTTAGCAAAGTCTGGGCTGGCAGTTAAAAATCAATGACCATGAGGATTCCTGTTACTTTTTCTTGTTTTCTACTGAACCAGGTCTCCAAGTGATATATGGAACACCCAGTGCAAGATTCTCTGAACTTGGATATCAGGTTCTCATAATATCATTGGAATCTGAAATCCTGGATATCTAGTCTCCTGCACTGTGCAGCCCATGGAAGTTAGAAAATTTCTTCCCTGCATAATATCAGGATCTGACTACACTCCTATTGCCCTAGCTTAAATCTGAGCTATTACATTTGGTGATACCATCACAGGACATCCAATGTTGATTTCCTACAATGACAAGGAAATATGGCTACAAAAAGAACAGTATTTATATAAAAATAAATGCAGATACCTTGTCACCATCTCTAATGGATTGTTCTGATATGTAAAATATTCAGTAGTAACTTCCCAGCAAGTTCTATTTTTGTTGATTGTATACAATATTCAGATTAAACAACTTTTCATTCCTCATCCAAAATGATCAAGAATTCATCATTCATCAAATAAGGGTCCTCAGGTCTTGCCTTTTACATTCAATAAGGGAGGAGGTACAGGAGCCTAAAGACCCCGTTCAGTGATTCAGCAATGGCTTCTTCCCCTCCACAGTCAGTTTTCTGAACTCCACGAACCTATGAGCAGTTTGTTATAACTACTTTGTTATTCCTTTTTTGCACAATCTATTTACTTCTGCAGTCTATAGATTTTGTATGTCTTTGCAATGTACTACTGCCACAAAACAACAATTCTTTTGTCATATGTCAATGACGATAAAGCTGATTCTGAGTTATACAATTAAGGCTATCTGCTCGTGTTTCTATTGCGAGACTGGCTCACTGTGCCAATCAACTTGAAGATAGAAAGCAGAGGTCGATGATGGAATGAGGTAGGAAACAGAGGGATCAGCCATGATGGAATGGCAGAGCAGACTTGATGGAACGAATGGCCTAATTCTGCTTGCATGTCTTATGGTGATGGTGGAAGGGGGTTGCTGTTGGACTGGAAGCCTGTTACTAATGCTGATCTCCATGGGTGAGTGCTAGGCCATCCAATATTTGTCATTGGTATCAATGATTTGAATGGGAATATGCAAGATATGGTAATAAGCTTGTAGATGACACTGAAGTAGATGGCATCATTAACAGTGAAGAAGCTTATAAAGATTTACAGAGAGATCTTGGCCAGATGGGTAAATGTTGGGACTCTTTTTATTGGAGTATACGAGAAAGAGAGGTGATCTTGGAGAGGTGTATAAAATTGTGAGGGGCATATAGGAAGGCTGAATGTAATCAATTTTTCTAGGATTGGCAGATTAAGAACAAAAGGGCACAGATTTAAAGTGAAAGGAGAGAGATTTAATAAGAAGCCAAGGAGCAACCATTTTCACCCAAAGGATGGCCAGTATATGTAATGATCTGCCAGAGGAAGTGGTTGAGGCAGGTACATTGATAACATTTGAAGGTACTTGGACAAGTACATGGAAAGGAAGGATTTAAATGATTAAGTGTCAGACACTGGCAAGTAGGACTAACAGAAGGGAATCTTGGTCATCATGGGCCAGTTGGATGGAAGAACCTGTTTCTGTGCCAGCTCTATGACTTTACACTGTGGAATGTGTCAAGCATGCACAGGCAGGCAGCTCTCAGTCTCCACCCAGCTAACAGGAGTCTCCTGCCATTCACTTCCAACTCATCACCTGCTGCCTTTTTAAACCCAGCTCTCATCCACAGCCCTTGTTCACTCATTGAACCAGTCGGCCTCAAGCAGTTGCTTCAAGCTTTCAATTACTATGTTGCTTGTATCTGTTCTCTCTTGTATTGTGACCCTTCGTGGTTTATTATTTTGCAGTCTATTATTAGAGTTACCGTTCATCACTGAATTGTCCCCACTGCTCTGTTTCAGAGCCAAGCCTGCATTTTCTGGCAGGAGGGGTGAACCAGCGATTGACCCAGCAGTGTTTGCTCGCCTAAAAAAGTCATCTGCCAACATGAAGTACACTGTCCAGAAGCAGCAAGAAACCACTGACCATCTGCTTGCCACTCTCACTCACTCTCCAACTCATTACTGCAGCCCTGCACCAGTCAACCTCCCTTCGAGTCCCGGATTCCAGTGCCCAAACTCTTCAACAGATCAACTTCCTGTCTCAGTGCATCCTACACTCTGAGCTCCAGTCATCTCTGTATTTAAAACAAATCCAAGATGACTACCTACCTGATGAAGTGCAGCGAGCTGTTCAAATTTTTAAAAAAGCAGTGCAGCATGTGTCACTACAGAAGGGAAGAGAGAACATAGTTGGCTTTAAAAAAGGCAGAAAACACAAATTTGCGAGTTCATAAACAGTGCGTACTGGATGATAATTATAATAAAAAATAGTAGAAATGGCTGACTACATTGGAAAGATAGGCATGTTCGATTGCATAAGGGATAACTGGAATATGTATACTGAGAAAATACAGCAATATTCTAAAGTAAATGGAATAGCCAATGAGAAACAGTTTTGCTGAGTGCATTGGGTGGAAAAGAAAAAAGTTTGCTGAGAAGCTTGACTGCTCCAACTAGATCAGCCGAAATGAACTTTGCTGATACTGTGTAAATAATGCAGGAACATTTAGAACCAAAACCATTGTTGATAGCGGAATATTTTAGGTTTCATAAATGGAATCAAAAGGCAGGGGAGACCATTTCAGCTTACATGCTGAACTGAAGAGATTCTCTGAGCATTGTCAGTTCAGTGATGAGCTTAATGATGCACAGAGAGATGGTTTAGTTTGTGGAATCTTACAGGAAAGCATTCAAAAATGGCTCCTAACTAAAGCACAACTTACATTTAAATGAGAAGTTGCTGTATCAATGGAAACAGCAGACAGATGCAATTGGGTTGCAGTCAGGAATGTAAGTGAGTGTGAACAAAATTGCAACGTCTGAACAGAAACTGCCTGGCTGAACAAATTGTGTTGCCATTGTGACAGAGTACAACAGATCAATGTAGGTTTAGAGGCAAAACTTGCAGAAAATGCAACAAAGTTGGACACATACAAAGAGCATGCTGGGCAGACTAAAATAAATGGATTTCACAGAGAAGAGGAAAAAAAGTGAAACTGAAGTTCTAAAAAGAGCACTAATCTGCATGCTGTTGATGAAAAATCTGACAATGGTAAGAGTGACACAAGACTGAGTAGCCCAAAGGTTTACAATGGAAAAACTAACCATAGTAGACAAGCAATATGGCTTACACCAGAAGTGAACGGCAAAATAATTAAAATGGAATTGGACACTGGCTTAGCTGTTTCAGTCATTTCACAAAATGAGTTTGAATGGCATTTCCAAGATACTGAACTGAAGCCTGCAGATATCCAACTAAGAACTTACACCAGAGAGAAGATAACTCCTGTGGGAATGGCATTCGTAACAGTGAAATACAACAGCCAACAAGTCACATTGGGCTTGTATGTGGTAAAAACAGGAAGGCCAACATTATGGGGCTGTGATATACTGGGACAACAACAACTTGATTGGAGATCCATCCACTGTTTGCATTCCACTTACCCTGCAATAGCTTCAACTGAAAGCAAATTAAGAAAGGTACAGGATGATGCCACAATAGTATTAAGTAGGCCATTGAAAAACTCAGACATATCAAAGATAAAATATAGTGTTAAATGAAAATGCTATATCCAAGTTTTTACAAAGACCGTCCATTCCTTATACCAGCTGTGATGAAGTAGCATGTGTGCTAGATCACATGGAGTCTGAAGGAATTAGTTCCAAAGTTGAGTGCAGCCCATGGGCAATGCCAGTTGTCCCAGCAGCCAATAAGAATGGGCCTGTCAGGATCTGTGATTTTAATGTTACCATCATCCCAGTACTGAAAGTAGACTAATACCCTCTGCCCAGGATAGAGGATATTTTGCAAACCTTTCTGGAGGACTTAGCTGAGGCCTACCTGCAGTTGGAGATGGAAGAAGAGTCCAAAGTGTTTCTCACCATCAATACTCACAAAGATCTATATTGCTATAATAGGCTTACTTTTGGAGTAGCATCTGCACCTGCACTCTGGCAGAAAGCTGTGGACCAGGTGCTGCAAGGCTGCCCAGGCACTCAGTGTTACCTGGATGACAGCATTGTTACTGGCAAGGAACATCTCCAAAATCTGAAGACAGTATTAAAAAGATCAGAAGATAATAGTCAGAGCACAAAGCAACCAGTGTGAATTTTTTTAAACCAAGCATCACTTACTGTGCTCACACTATTGACGCACAAAGAATACACAAGTGTGCTGAGAAAATTCAAGCAGTGGTGGATGCCCCATGGCCAAAGGATATGTCACAGACCTTTTTAAGATCAGTCAATTACTATAACAGGTTCCTGCCAAACCTGGCATCTGTGCTCTACCCCTTGAACTCACTACTACAGATCAGGAAGAAATGGCAATGGACAAAACAGTGTGAGGTGGCTTTCCAAAAGACAAAGGGAATGGTGATATCAGACACTGTACTCACACATTATTTATTTTATTGAGATATAACATGGAGTAGGCTCTTCTGGCCCATTGAGCTGCATCGCTCAGCAATCACCCAATTTAATCCTAGCCTAATCATGGAACAATTTACAATGACCAATTAACCTACCCACTGCTACATCTTTGGAACTTGGGAGAAAACCCACAGGGAGAACACACAAACTCCTTAGAGGCAGCAGTGGGAATTGGTTGACATCGTCTGATGAAGCTTGCCATTCTCTGTTTGGGATGCCAACATGTTCAGATGAAAGGTGTCCGGAGCTGTCACAGCCACTTACTGCAGTTGCAGGGCCAATTCCTACAACCACCACAGAGGAGGCCCCCCACGACCTGAAAATGTTTTCACAGCCACAAGTCTCTCCTGCCAAGCACAGTGACCATTCCCCCCCTTCCCATGTCAGGAAAGACATTATCCCACAAGAGTAAGAAATTCTCCACAGTGATTAAATCTTTAGACATGAATGGAACAAATTAAAATTCTTTGACTGTTTAAATAAATCATTATAGGTTATATGTGAAAATACATAAGTGGCATATGTCATCACACCACCATGTCATACATGCACATCTAGCTTAAAGATGTACAAGAGTTATTCCCAGTTCTGTGTTTTGCTTTTCTGTTTGGAGTTACAAATATAACAATTACCATCACGGCCTCGAAAGGCAAGCTGTCTACTCGGGAGATACCCACTGACTTTGAAATCATCACCAGTTTTGCCACCCATATTGACAAGCCTCTTATGGAACAACCTTCCAGATCATCAGCAAGACCTCCATCTCTATTACAAGAAATACTTCAGGTTGCAGGAGTCTTGTCAGCATTTCTTCCAGAACCCATGCAGCTAGAGAGAGCTCCCCTTATGCCACAAGAGCACAAGCTCTGGGGGAGAAACAAGTTGCTTACCTATTGTGGAGCAGCTGACCACCAACACATCAAATGCCCACTTTGTCCAGGAAACGGCAGCACCACCATGTAGAGACAAAGGGCATTCTGTGCCTCCAAATACATTGAAACCTCATTCTTAACAATTGAGTCCACCAACTTCCTAACCACTGAGGTTAGATTAACCGGCCTATAGTTTCCTTTCTTCTGCCTCTCTCCCGTCTTGAAGAGAAGAGTGACATTTGCAATTTTCCAGCCTTCTGGAACCATTCCAGAATCTAGTGATTCTTGAGAGATCAGAATGACTGCCTCCACAGTCTCTTCAGTCACCCCTTTTAGAACCCTGATGTGTAGTCCATCTTGTCCAGGACAAGATCTTCAGATCTTTTAGCTTCCCAAGAACCTTCTCCCTAGTAATAGTAACTGCACTCATTTCTGCCCCTTAACTCTCTCAAACTTCTAGTATACTGCTAGAGTCTTCCACAGTGAAGACTGTTGCAAAATACTTATTCAGTTTGTCCCCCATTACTACTTCTCCAGCACCATTTTCTAGCGGTCCGATATGTACTCTTGCCTCACCTTAATTCTTTATATATCTGAAAAAACTTCTGGTACCCTCTTTGATATTGCTTCATATTTCATCTTCTCTCTCCACCCCCCAATTGCTTTTGTAGCTGTCTTTGTTGGCTTTTAAAAGCTTCCCAATCCTCAAACATCACAAATTTTTAATCTATTTTATAGCCCCTCTTTTACTTTCATGTTGGTTTTGACTTCCCTTGTTAGCATACCTTTAGGATACTACTTCTTCTTTGGGATGTACCAGTACCATCTTAATTGCTCCCAGAAATTCCAGCCATTGCTGCTCCACCATCATCCCTACTAGCATTCCTTCCAGATCAACTATAGCCTGCTCCTGGCTCATGCCTCTGTAATTCCCATTACTCCACTGTCATATCAATACATTTAATGTTAGTTTCTCCCTGACAAATTGCAGGGTGAATTCCATCATACTATGATCACTGCCTCCTATGGTTTACTTTACCTTAAACTCACTAATCAATTCCAGTTCTTTGCACAGCACCCAGTCCTGAATAGCTGTTGCCCTAGTAGACTCAACCACAAACTGCTCTTGAAAGCCATCACATAGGCATTCTACAAATTCTCTGGCTTGGGATCCAGCACCAACCTGATTTACGTAATCTACCTGCATATTGAAATCCCCCATGACTATCATAACATTGTCCTTTTGATATTCCGTTTCTATCTCCCATTGTAATTTGTAGTCCACATCCTGGCTACTGTTTGGAGGCCCATATATAACTCCCATCAGGGTCTTTTTACCCTTGTAGTTTCTTAAATCTACCCACAAGGATCCTATGTCACTTCTTTATAAGGATTGATTTCATTTTTTTTTAATCAACTGAACCACATTGCCTACCTGCCTGTCCTTTTGATACAATGTGCATCCTCGGATATTAAGCTCCCAAATATAATATTTCAGCCATGACTCGGTGATGCCCACAAAGTCATACCCGCCAATCTCTAACTGCAGTACAAGAACATCTACCTCATTCTGTATACTGTGCACATTCAAATACAACAGTACCTGATTCCTGTATTGGAAAGCCTTTTTGATTTTGTCCTCCTGCTACACTGCAACTCATACCATTAAGTTCCAAAATCACCATTACACTCTCCCCTTGATGGATGGCAAATTTGAAACACTCCACGGGGCCCAGATCTTCAACAAACTGGAGCTTCAGTGTGTGTATAAACTGATATGCATCTGCCAGGAGAATGAGTGGAAGATAATGTTCATAAAACTCATTGGCCTATATGAATACATGGTGACGTCCTTTAGGCTTTTCAACAGTCCAGATATTTTCCATGCCTTCATTCACCAGATCCTCTGAGACATGCAGCACAGGTATGTGTTTATTTAGCTTGATGACTTTCTCATCTTCTGCAAGAACCCCCAAGACCACATCTGACACAATCATTCAGTCCATCAGCATCTCCTTGAAACATACTGTACTGCAAGTTAGAGAAATGCCAGTTCCACACTCCAGTCATTTCCTTCCTGGGTCGTATCCTTTCACCCCAAGGTATAACCATGGACACAGAGAATGTGCACGCTGTCGTTGAATGGCCCTGATCACGGTTCCTCAAACAGTTACACTGCTTCTTGGGTTTCACCAACTTCTACTGCCACTTCATCAGGTACTACAGCCAAATTGACACTCCTCTCGCCTCCCTCACTAAATCAGAACCTGACCCGCTGCCTCCAACCATGCTTTTGAGGAGCTCAAGAGACGCTTCACCACCGCTCCCATTCTCCACATCCACACCCCCTCGAGACCTTTTGTGGTAGAGATAAAATGCATTTGATGTGAGCACCAGACTATCCTCACCAAGCAAGGACCAGATGGGAAGACACCCCCTTGTACCTGTTATGAACCCCATAACTGGGTCACTTACCAGCAAAGATAGAGAGGTCCGCTGAAGTCTGATGGTACCATTTTTAAACGTTTTTATTTATAAAGGGGCACAAAAGTAAGGTTAATACAAACATTCAGATAATATACGTCGTCAATACTCAATCTAAAACACGGGTATAGTAATAATCAACAATTCGAAGTAGCTCTATCGTTTGTCTAGGGGTAAAACTATTGTCTGATGGAAATATAAAAAGTCTTGCCAGTTCATGAAGGCTTTTAGCCGTTTGAGGGACCGCTGGGTGTTCACAGGTTGGAGAGAGAAAATAAACTTGCCAGCCTGTTGGACTCAAATCGTGGAATCGGGAACGTGAGTTCCCCGTTGTCAGTTCGGAATCCTTTTTGGGGTTATCAGCCACTCGATTCCCTAGCTAGGGGAACCAAATCACACGTGGCTCCCGAACAGCTTCCCGTCCTTACGGGAGCGATGAGCGATGGTGTCTCCGTCTGGTGCGTCGCTGGAGTACCGCCTCCTGCAGTCTCCATTTTATCATGGCTGGCAGATTTGTAAATGTCAATCAAGGTAGGGTGATACAATCCCCACCCCACATTGCCCGAGGGTGTCCATGTCCCTGATAGCTGGCACGTACTATAGAGTTGCAATTCACACAGGTGCCTCTAAGAACAATGGTCAAATCCGTTGCATTGTCCCTCATTTCCTGGGTCCAAGACCCAAATTAATAGCGATCTTGCGATTCTCCGGAAGGAGGGGGCTGGTCCCGCACCCTTCGGCCCCTCAGAGCTGTGGTACATTCATAACTTACCTTCTTCTGCAAGTTCAACTCTACATAGCACTGTTATGGAACAGGAGACAAGGAGCTACTCACCATTAAATGGGCCTTGGAGTAATGGAGACTTCAGCTGATGGGAAACACCAAGCCCTTCCTGATCTGGACTGACCGTCAGAACCTCATACCTATACAACAGACCCTCCAACTCAATGCACATTAAGCTGACTGGGCCCTCTCTTTGAGATATTCAGCTTCACCATCTCCTATTGACCCAGCTCCAAGAACACTAAGGTGGATGCCCTGTCACGCCAGTTCAACCCAGCTGAAACTTATATTGACCCTCAACCCACCATGCCATCCTTGCAGGTCCTTGCCCCAATTGTCTGAGATCTTGAGAACCAGTTGTGCCAGGCCCTAGAGCATGAGCTTGCTCCAGCCAACACACCTGACAACTGCATGTACATGCTTGTGGCCATGCATACTGAGGCACTCCAACTGGCCCAGTCCTCATCCCTCCCGGCTATCCAGGCGCACGACGGTTCTGGTGGCTCACCAAGAATGCAGACATCAGTTTGTCACTGCCTGTCCTCAACGTACTCAGTCCAATTCCTCCAACCAGCAGTCCTCTGGGCTCCTGCAGCCCTACCAGTCCCTTGATGCCCATGGCCCCACATCACCATGGATCTCATCACGGGTTTGCCACCTTCTAATCGGGCCACAGTGATTGTGACAGTGGTGGACCGGTTCTCCAAGGCAGTTCACCTCATTGCCTTCTCCAAACTACTGTCAGCCACTGAGACAGCGGACCTGCTTCCCCAACAAGTAGTTTGTCTCTCAGGACCTTGTGTCAGGCTGGGGCTCACAATTCATCTCCCATTCCTGGCAAGTCTTCAGCTCCCTCCTTTGTACCTTAGTGAGTTTGTCCTCCTAACATCTGCAGACCAATGGTCAGTCAGAAAGAGCCAATCAGCAGGTGGAAAAGTTTCTGTGATGCATTCTGCCTCTAGCTCTTCCTCATGGAATAAGTATCTGCTCTAGGCCAAACTGTCCCATAATCTGCACAGCTCTTCTGCCATGGGATGTCACCCTTTGAAGTGCTTCATGGCTACTCCAGTCTGGGAACCATGTCTGGCTGTCCACTCCAGATCTGCCCCTGCGCACCAATCCCTACAAGCTCTCATCCCGGTTCATCGGTCCCTTCAAAATCACCCATCACATCAATCCAGTCACCTACCATATCCAGCTGTCAGCATCCCTCGGGATCACATCTGCCTTACACGTGTCCTGCCTCAAGTCCAGTTTCCATGGATCACTCAACCCAACTGAGCCTGCAACACTGGAATCTAGGATGGTAGAAGGTGGTCCAGTGTCCATGGTTCCCAGGTTGATGGATTCACGTTACAGTGGATGGGGTGTGCAGTACCTGGTCGACTGGAAAGGACCCAGAGGAGGTCTCGGGTGCTGTCCAGTTTTGTCTAGAATCCATCATTGATCTAGGAGCTCCACTGGGCCCATCAGGATCATCCTGGGTCATCGGGTGACAGCCGTAATTTGGGAGGGTCCTGCCATACCCTTGAAGGCACCTTCCAGTCTCGATCCAGGTTGCAGGAGTCACCTGCCACTCATTTCGACTCATTGCTTGCAGCCCATTTAAACCCAACTCTCATTCACAGTCCTTGTTCACCCATCAAACCAACCAGCCTCAACCAGTTGTTCCTTGCCTTCAGTTACTTTATTGCTTTGTTGTGTTTAGTGTCTGTTCTTTCTTGCTTTGTGACCCCTCGTGGCTTTTTACTTTGCAGTCTATCATTAAAGTTACTGTTCATCGCTGAACAGTCTCTACTGCTCTGCTTTTGGGTTAAGCCTCCTCTGCACTTCCTGCCAGAACTGTGTCTCTGAAATGAAACAGCATGACCAAGAAAGGTATTCTCTATCATTAGTCAACAGAATGAATTTCAGAGGCAAACCGCTGTGTGGATGCTACTAAACTTTCAGGCATGTGGACCTTAACATTCATTTCCGTCTTGTGATAAAATATTTTGGCTGTACATGGTACAAATGGAAACAGCCTATTCATGCTGTATTTCTATACAAAATAAAACAAATAAACAAACAGGACTGGGGTATAGAGTTGGCCTGTGGTTACTGCATTGGGCCAGAAACCCAGAAGCAGAGTTCATGGCAAAAGGGTAAGGTCAAACATCTGGTTTTTGTGAGCTAGCAGTAGAAAATTATATTGTTCATTTTAATTGCTTTAAAGACAAATTTGATTCACAAATGGAATCTGTTACTACCCCCCCCCCCACTTAATTTATCTAGGCTAGATTTAATTGACTCCAACCAGACATAACAGAGTTTATGAGCCTGATTGCAGAGGTACAAGATATGGGCAAACTCAATGTCTTGTGAAACGGCAAGAACAAGTCAAGAAAACCATAATGTTGAAATGCATAAGCTGTAACAATATTGGGGCAAATATTCTGTTGAGACTCACAAACACTATGATGAAAAATAACTGAGACACTTTTCAAATTATATTCACATCTGAATCCAAGGCAAACATTTAAATCTGCTAAAAGTTAAAACAAGGAAGTTGTTTGATATTTCCAATTAATATTTAATAAAAGCAAAGTCTTTTACAGATTTTATTGTTTAAGGCATCAGCTGATTAACAAGGAACAATGTATTATTAGAAGTGCTTAAGTATTTCAAATTATAAATGGATTTGAAATCAGATATTTAAGCAAAGCTTATGGGTAATTATAGAAAGATAGCTGCACATAACATGTTCCAACAGGGGAAGAAGCAATACTCATTTTTTGATATATAGTCAAGGAAAGATGCATTCCAGAGCTGTTCATTCACTTTGGTTAAGTAATCAAGAATATTTTTTTTATTAAAACTAATCTCTCTATTTGATCTGGGCCAAGTCAAAATTATTGCAGAGAAATCCACTCCTACATGCACTGTTGACAATAATTCACAATGATAATTTTAATAGCTACCTAAGAAAACAATATTTCTGATGAAATGCTTACAACTATAATCTTTGCAACTTACAGCAAAAAACTCTAAGTGAAAATTAATGAACAAAGATGTTAAAACTGACAAGTTTAATAATCACTATGCTCTGCATGGTGAAAAATTTAGAATTGAAAGCAAAAATGAACACCATTAATGAACAAACCAGTTCAAAAAGAGATTATTCATGATTATTTGGCTTTTTTCATTGATGACTTAACTGATACCATATGAATTCAAATTGGAAAAAGTGCCACAATCAGGAAGTACATGAATTTCCTTTCTATTTCTCTAGCCTTAATCCACAGTTTCAGCAGAAGGTAACCTTGCTTCTGTTGTTGGTTGTTGGCTAAATGGTCTTCCTGCTGCAGCATCTGTTGGAAAAAATCAATAGAGTTTAGAATAGCTTCATAGCATTTTAACATTAACAAAGATGAACATAATACAAACGGAGTAAATTTTACCCTCAAAACTGGTGATTCAGAATCAAAGTGGATGTAAAACCTCCGATATCTTTAATGCATTTGGATTTAATGGAGGCAGATGGTGTGTTCAGTGTCAGAACAATTATGCTTGTCAAATGAATGTATAATAAAGTTTTATACTTCTCATTTTATCTGCCTTCCAAGTAGTCACATTACTGGTCAGTCATATTTCCATGTAGTTAGAACCTGTGCGGACAAATTAATTTTCTGACAACTGCTCTACCATTACCTCAAGTTCATGACAATTCTTTCCATCTTTTACCATCAACATTCAAGAAATTTGTGTTTTGTTCCATTTGTAAGTGATATATTAAATTATAGATCCCTCAATATCAGGCCATAGCCATGATATACTGGATTATTTGACATTATATTTCAGAAAGTCGCCTGAAGTGCTGCTTCTGTGGTCTCTGGCTTCCTGCTCAATGTTCCTGTAGTTTATAACCTTCTTCTCAGTAATTTCCAGAGTCTCTGATTTTCTGAGCCACTGCTTGAACTTATACTCTTTTATCCCGGTTCTAAATCCTAAAGATACCCATTTCTACTGCAGACTTTTGCAAATTACTGAAATTAAAATTAAATAAATATTATTCCTGCCCTATCTGTAATTCAGCCCCAATTCATTTTTTAGTAAGAAGGACTTTATTAATTAGCTTAATCATCGGGTAAATGCATATAGCTGAACTACCTTTACTACATCATTCATGCATACAATAGCAAATTTGGGTTCCTCTGGTTTTGAAGCATTACCAAATATGTCAATACAAGTATCTGCTCTCTGACTTGGAGGAAAATTGAATGATAATTTCTGTGGTAATTGTTTTATTACAAGTAATTTATGGGACCCACTTGAGGAATTGGAATCTGTCTTGGAAATAGATGCAAAAATGCTTCCATGATTATAGGCTATTTTAAGAGTTCCATCTTAATACAACTTGAATAAAATCACATTGACACTGATAGTCGGGATAAATCTTGACCAAAGTAAGATGCTGGTTTGGATAGAGTACTCTACTTTTTGAACTGTATATTCATATTGAGATAAATACAGTAGCAAATAAATGGAGAAGGAAAGTAAAATGTTAATGTTGACATGTTCTCTACGTGCATTTTTGCAGTTTCACTGTTGGGATCATATGGTATACAAAATGCAATAATAATAGCAAAAACTGTTTTTAGGATTACAGGATTTAAATTCATTGCTTATTTATCATTTTTAGATATCAAGATAAATGGATTTTGCCATCATTTTGATTGGTTCTGATACAGCTTCCAGGCATGATCTCCAATTCTGTGCCCCAGTTGGGGTTGCAGAAATGGTTTCCCCACAGAGCAAAACCTTTGGGATCTCCACGTACACAGGAAATGTTTTGTCTAGAAATGTGGGTTCACACTCTTTTGGTGTGCTAAAGATCCAGCACATAAAGGGGAGTGATAATGTGCTAGCGGATTGTTTATCCAGGTGCTGAATTAAGTATACGATGTATGGCACGGTAGGGTAAGGTATTAAAGAAAAGGGGCACTGTACTTGTTACCTGTTTAGATACTGACTTGAATGTATAACAGTAGTACTCTGTGAAGAGAAAAGCTTGTGTAGTATGTAGATTCAAAAAAAAAATTCCTGTGTCAACCTGGTTTTAACCGCTGGTTAAAAACCCATTATGGGGGGAGGTGTTATGCCGTTGGCCCCCTCCTTTGTGAAAATCGCAAGAACTCTAGTTAAGGGGGGTCAACTGACCCAAGAAAGAGAGACGTGCGAAAGACCACGTTCTTCCAAGAAGCAGAATAAAAGTGACTTTGACTATTGTCTCATGGAGACCACCTGAAAAGCCCTCGGGCAAAGTGGGCTGGTTGAGAGAGAGATCGCATTACCTGCAACTTGATTGATACCTGCGATCCCGTGAAGAAGTATAAAGGCGGGTCTGAGGGGAGGACCCTCAGATGCACCCAGCAGATGCACCCAGCAGATACGAGATCGATTCCCGTGGGAGCGGGACGCCATTTTGAAGGAAGCCACGTACGCTAGATTCCGACTTTGAATCTGTGGCTAAAACCGACGAAAGACTGCTTTTAAAATAACAACGGGGAAGTCTGCTCCCCTGATTCCAAGGATTTGCTCTGCCAAGACGACGGGCAAGTGTGCATCTTTTCTAAATTATAAAGGAAAAAGCCTGCAAACTTCTGAGTGACTCTTAAGACTTCCGTTGGACTCAGTATTACCCCCCTAGACAACTGTAGAGCTTATTTCTGATTGATTATGGTTACACCGGTGTTTTAGATTGAGTTTTGACGATTTGAATGTTTTGTATTAACCATACGTTTGTGCCCTTGTTGAATAAAACGTTTGAAAATAGTAGCATCCGACTCAGCTGATCCATCTATCTTTGCTGGTAAGTTACCTGGTTACGGGACCCTGCTGACTGCCCCTGTGGCTCCTCCCACAGACCCCTGTATAAAGGCGACTGTGGCCTGCTGCTCTCCCTCATTTTCCCAGGATGTAGTGTTGTTCTTCAGTCAATAAAAGCCGATATCTCACTTCCTAAGTCTCGGCGTGAGTTATTGATGGTGCATCAATTTTATTGACTGAAAGTTACAACATGGAAACCGCTTTACGCCCAGAACGCCTAGACTTGGACCCCCAAGACCCTGGAGCAGCTCTTGCCTTTGAACACTGGCTGGTGTGCTTCCAATCGTACTTAGAGGAGGTTCGTGCCACCGACTCGGCTGTTCGGCACAAACTTCTCTTCTCGAGGGTCGCCCCAAAAGTTTATTCGTTCATCAGGGACATATCCACCTACGAGGAGGCGCTTGCCGCCCTCCAAAGACAGTACCTGCGGCCAGTAAATCCAGTTTATGCACGGCACCGCTTGGCAACACGAAAACAGCGGCCTACGGAGTCGACTGCTGAATTTCTCCGTGAACTACAGGCACTCGCGCGGGCTTGTGACTGCCAAGCGCTCACAGCAGAACAGCATAAGGAACTCTTGGTCCGAGACGCTTTTGTGACTGGGGTCCGGTCAGTGTGTATCCGCCAGCGGCTGCTGGAAAAAGCTGATCTTACCTTACGCTCCGCGATAGAGACGGCCGATACGATAGAGGCTGCGCAGCTGTACGCCGAAGAGGTCCAGCCGCGCGATTCCCCGGTTCCGAGCGAATTCGCCAACGCCGCTGCCAGTCGCGGTATCTCAAACCCAACGAATTCGCCAGGTATGAAACTCTGTTACTTTTGTGGGCTTCTGAAACATGCCAGAAACAGCTGCCCGGCGCGCGAAGCGACTTGTTCCAGCTGTGGGAAGAAGGGCCATTTCGCCAAAGTATGTAAGTCTAAACCGCGCTCGGGGTCGAGCAGCGCTGCGTCTGAGACCTGGGGGCCGCCATTTTGCATGACCGGATGTGGACAACCATCTTTGCCGGCGTCACCAGGCCCCGCCCCCGCCTCGCCATCTTGCATGCCCGGATGTGAGCGGCCAACTTTGCCGGCGTCACCAGGCCCCGCCCCCGACACGCCCCGTTCAACGCTGGCTTCCGTGACCCTCGATCAAAGCGCTCCGCACCAGCTCGCAAGGTCGATGATGGACATCCTGGTGGAGGGGCACAGGACTAGCTGCCTGTTTGACACGGGCAGCACTGAGAGTTTTATTGACCCGGCCACAGTGAAACGCTGCGGACTCGTGACACGGCCGATACGTCAGAAGATCACCTTGGCTTCAGGGTCGCATTCCACAGACATCCGGGTGGGTTGTGTAGCGACATTGGTGGTGCAGGGCACAGAATATCGGAACTTTGCGTTCCTGGTCATGCCTCGGCTGTGCGCACCTGTGCTATTGGGGCTGGACTTCCAGAGCCATCTCGAAAGTGTGACTATGGCATATGACGGGCCCCACCCACCACTCACTGTCAGGAATCCTCAGTTTGGTGGGACTTCGCCATATACTCCGTTACCACACGCACATACACCCCGAACCCCACATCCCGCCCAGCACCATGCCGATAGCTGTGCTGCTGACACTATTTGCAACCTCTCCACCCTCAAGATCCCTCCCCCATCGCTGTTCACCAACCTGACCCCCGACTGTAAACCTGTGGCAACTAAAAGTAGGAGGTACAGTGCGGGGGACAGGGCCTTTATTCATTCAGAGGTGCAGCGGCTGCTCAGGGAGGGGATCATTGAGCCAAGCACAAGCCCATGGCGGTCCCAGGTGGTCGTTGTTCGGACTGGGCAGAAAAATAGGATGGTTGTGGACTACAGCCAGACCTTCAATAGATTCACGCAGCTTGACGCGTACCCCCTACCCCGCATCGCGGATATGGTCAACCAGATAGCTCAGTACAAGGTGTACTCGACAATTGATCTGAAATTCGCTTATCACCAGCTCCCCATCTGCCCAGAGGACCGCCCCTACACCGCCTTCGAGGCGGGTGGCAGGCTCTATCACTTTCTGCGCGTCCCATTTGGTGTCACAAATGGGGTCTCAGTCTTTCAGAGGGAGATGGACCGGATGGTGGACCAGTACAAACTGACGGCAACATTTCCCTATCTAGATAACATCACCATCTGTGGTCGCGACTGGTCGGACCATGACGCCAACCTCCAACGTTTTTTCCAGGTGGCCAATGCTTTGAACCTCACTTATAACAAGGACAAGTGTGTGTTCAGGACCACACGACTCGCTATCCTTGGGAATTTTTTTAAACAAAGGGGGGGTGAATGTGGTGAACTAGATATACCTGTCTGACTGCTCCTGTGGCTCCTCCCAAGACCCTGCTGACTGCCCCTGTGGCTCCTCCCACAGACCCCTGTATAAAGGCGACTGTGGCCTGCTGCTCTCCCTCATTTTCCCAGGATGTAGTGTTGTTCTTCAGTCAATAAAAGCCGATATCTCACTTCCTAAGTCTCGGCGTGAGTTATTGATGGTGCATCAGTGCACAGAGTTAGTTCCAAAATATTTACCTCATACAAAAAAAAAATCAGAAAATTAGCTAAAAATCCAGCTAAGAAATCACCAAGATGGCTTTCAACTTAAATTATGCATTAAAAGTTCCCCTGGACAGTCCTGGTTGCCTCCAGATCATAATCACCATGTCATTGTCACTCTGAAGCCTGAGAGTGAGTCATAGCCTTTAAAGAACCTCTTTAAGAGGTAGAATCAGGTTAAATATCACTTGCTGGCATGTTGAGAAACTTGTTGTTTTGCGGCAGCAATACATCGCAATACATAATTTAAAAAACTATAAATTACAATAAAAAATATACAGTGGATTCTGGTTAGTTGGGCTATTGGTTAATTAGGACTGTCAATTATTTGGGACAACTCTTAAAAAGAATAAAAACTAATTGAGAAAATAGCCAGGATTCCCTTTGTTTATTTGGGATGTTATACTGCTTAATAGGGGAAGGAGACCAAAAAGTTTCTAACCAGTGTTAGTCGCGCACACTCACACTTAGACACTACACCGTGCTTAGAGCAAACAGTTTACATATGTTTGTATTCAAAAAAACTGATCTTTTTTTCCACTGATAGTTGGTGAAAAATAAGTAGTAAAACTGTTTTGCTCACTGCAGTTTCAGACATTCAGGCGTCGACATGCCAGGAAGGACCAAGAGTGAAAATGAAACGATTTCACTACTTCACCAATTTAGGAACGACCAAGAATTGGAAGATATTGGCAATCATCTTGAATGTTGCAATGAAAATGAAGATCTAGAGGATGCAGTTGTTGGAAGTGCTGTACGAAGGCAGTCCATTATGGGACTTGTTGACTGTATTGATTTTGTTCATTTGCAATCGATCAAAAGAACATGGTAATGTACATGGGATGAATTCCTCCATTGATAACTATTAGGAACTAATAACAGTTTTATAGTACTGTAGTAGTATTGATGGTGTTCCAATTTGTTCTATATTTCACTTAAACACATAATTTGTTCCTCAGTTAAACTACTCAGGTAGTTCCAGCTACAACACCAGCATCTGTGGAAAATTGCCCAGGTATGTCCTGTTCACAAGAAACAGTACCAACCCAGGCAATTATCGCCCTATCAGCCTACTCTCAATCATCAGCAAAGTAACGGAAGGGGTCATCAATAGTGCTATCATGCAGCACCTACTCAGCAATAACCTGCTTATGGATGCCCAGTCTGGGTTCCATCAAGGCCACACAGTTCCTGAACTCATCACCTCTTTGGTCTAAACATGGACCACAGAGCTAAATAACAAAGATGAGGTGAGAGTGAAAGCCCTCAACATCAAGGCAACATTTGACCAAGTATGGCATCAAGCTGCCCTAGCTAAAATGGAGTCAATGGGAACTAGGGGAAAACCCTCCGCTGGTTGGAATCATACCTGACACAAAGAAAGATGGTTGTGGTGGTTGGAGATCAATCATCTCATCCTCAGGACATCACTGCAGGAGTTCATCAGGGAAGTGTACTAGGACCAACCATCTTCAGCTGCTTCATCAATGACCTTCCATCCATCATAAGTTCAGAAGTGGAGATGTTCGCAGATGACTGCACAACGTTCTGCACCATTTGTGACTCCTCAGATAGTGAACCAGTTCATACTCAAATGTAGCAGGACCTGGACATTATCCAGACTAGCACTGAAGACAAGCAGCAAGTAACATTCGAGTCATGCAAGTGCCAGGCAATGACCATCTCCAACACGAGAGGCTCTAACCATTGTCCCTTGACATTCAGTGACATTGCAATCACTGAATCCCCTACTATCAACATCCTGGAGCTTCTCATTGACAGGAAACTGAACTGGTCTAGCCATATAAACACCATGACGACCAGAGCAGGTCAAAGGCTAGGAATCCTGCAGCATGTAACTCACCACCTGACTCCCCAAAGCCTGTCCACCATATACAAGGCTCAGGTCAGGAGTGTAAAGGAATAATCACTACTTGCTTGGATGAGTACAGCTCCATCAACATTCAAGAAGCTTGACACCATACAGTACAAGGCAGCCCACTTAATTGGTACCCCTTCCACAAGCATCCAATCCCTCCACCACCGACAAACAGTTCAGCAGAGTGTTCTATCTATTGTATACTGCAACAACATATGGAAGTTCCAAAGGCAGCACCTTCCAGACCCACGACCGCTACCATTTAGAAGGACGAGAACAGCAGATACTTGGGAACACTACCACTCGGAGATCCCCCTCTAAGTCACTCACTATCCTGACTTGGAAATATATCGCCATTCCTTCATTGTCACTGGGTCAAAATCATGGAATTCCCTCCCTAACAGCACTGTGGGTGTACCTATACTTCAGGGACTGCAGTGGTTCACAAATGTAGCTCATCAACACCTTCTTAAGGGCAATTAGGGATGGTCAATAAATGCTGGCTTAGCTGGCGATACCCACATCCCACAAATGGATAAAAAAAAGTTTGCTCTTTTTTTTAAAAAAAGAATACCTTTTTAATTATTCCCATGGAACTTCGGCTAAATGAGCAGCTGCTTAATTGGGTCAAAATATACTGGTCCCGATGTGAACCATTTAACTGGAATCCACTATATATATGTTAAAGAAGTAATGCAAAAAAACAGCAAAAAAAAGGAGAGATTGTGTACATGGGTTCATTGTCCATTCAGAAATCCAATTGGGGTGGGGGAGAATGTGTGTCTTCAGGCTCCTGTACCACTGATGCAGTTTTTGGACATGGCAGTCATACAGCATTAGCAGAAAAAGGACATTTGTCTTTAGTATGTCTGATCATCCTTATTTCTACAATTCTCTGCATTGATTGTGCCTTGCGCTGTGAGGTATGTATTCATCAGAATAACAGACCCCAGCATATAGCACCAGTGAAAATCATGTAAAAAGGCTGCAGTAGGTATTGGGATACCGAGCAATGCAGTTTCAAATGTGCTATGTAATAAAACACTGAGGCTGCAGAGATAGGATAACAGGGAAACATTTACTTCTGTCTCCTTCCAATCTTTTATGGCATTTTTTTTTATAAAAGATTTATAAATATAGGTCATATGTCACAATTTTGATAGTCTGTTGGTAAATGTGGTAACAGTTGCTGCATAGTGAATGATTTGGGTAAACATCTGATAAGCAAAGATGCTTTCGTTGAAAAAGGCCAAGCCAATTTCCTTAAGATATGCCCTCAAATTGATCATTAAAAAGATCAAGAATGTACTTTATATACATAGTGTACATAAAAATGTCATGTACAAGTGGGTTTAATTTTGAGGTGGTAATCTTTTATATTTTCTTAAGACCATAAGACCATAGGAGAAGGATTAGGTCATTTTGTGCACTGGGTTTGCTCCACCATTCCACAGTGGCTGATTTATTATCCTTCTTAATTCCATTCCCTGCCTTCTCCCTATAACCTTTGGTATCCTTACTAATTAAGAGCCTATCAACTTCTACTTTAAATATGCCCAATGACTTGGTCTCCACAACTATCTGTGGCAATGAATTCTTCAGAATCATTATCCTCTGGCCAAAGAAATTCCTTCTTAAGGTCCTTATCTCTGAGGCTGTGCCCTCTGATTCTAGACTCCCCCACTATAGGAAACATCTTCTCCATCTCGGCTTTTCAATATTTGACAGACTTCTATGAGAACCCCCACTCCCGCATTCTTCAAAACTGCAGAGAGTACAGTTCTACAGCTATTAAATATTCCTGTTAACCATTTCATTTCCAAGATCAATGTTGTGAACCTTCTCTGGAACTTCTCCAAAGCTAGCAAATCCTTTCTTAAAGATGGGCCCAAAACTGCTCACAATGCTCCAAGTGTGGTCTGATCAATGTTTTCTAAAGCCTCAGCATTACATCCTTGCCTTCCTTACCAATGACTCAACCTGCAAGTTATTGTATCATCCAAAGATTTGGTCATAATGCCATCAATTTGATCATCCAAAATATTGACATCTAACATTAAAAGAAGTAGTTTCAACACTGACCCTGTGGAACACCACTAGTCACCAGCAGTGAATCAGAAAAGGCCCTCTTTATTCCTACTCTTTGCCTCCTGCCCAGTCAATCTTCTGTCCATGCTGGTAATCTTTCCTGGAATACCAAGAGCTTTTATTTTGTTTAGCAACCTCATTCAGTACCTTGTCAAAGGCCTTCTGGAAGTACAAATAAACAACATCCATTGACTCTCATTTGTCTATCCTGGCTGTTATTTATGCAAAGAATTGCAACAGATATGTCAGGCAAGGTTTTCCCTTAAGGGAACCATGCTGACTTTGGTCTATTTTATTATGCACCTCTAAGTACCCTGAAACCTCATCTTTAATAATGGACTCCAACATCTTCCCAACCGCTGAAGTCAGGCTAACCTATAATTTCCTGTTTTCTGCCTCCCTCCCTTCTAGAAGAGTGCAATTCTAGAAGACATTTGCAATTTTCCAGTCCTCTACAACCATTCTAGGATTTATTTATTCTTGAAAGGTCACTACTAATACCTCCACAATCTCTTCATGTACCTGTTTCAGGTGATTTATCTACCTTCAGACCTTTAAGCTTCCCAAGCACCTTCTCCTTAGTAATAGAAACTACACTCACTTCTGCCCCCGACCCTTTCAAATTTCTGGCATACTGGTGTCTTCCACAGTGAAGATTGTTGCAAAATACTTCTTGGGTTTGTCTGTTATATCTTTGTTACTCATTATTTCAGCATCATTTCCCAACTGTCCAATATCTACTTCTACCACTCTTTTACTCTTTATATATCTGAAAAATATTTTGTTATCCTTTTATATTATTGGTTAGTTTCCCTTCATATTTCATCTTTTCTCTCATTTCTATTTTAGTGGGCTTCTGTTGGTTTATAAAAGCTTTACAATCCTCTAGCTTCCCACTAACATTTGCAAAGTAATATGCCCTCTATTTCACTTTTATATTGTCTTTGCCTTCCCTTGTCAGCCACAGTTGCCTCATTCTCCCTTCAGAATACTTCTTTGGGATGAATCTACTCTGTGCCTTCTGAATTGCTCCTAGAAACTTCACACATTGCTATTATGCTGTCATCCCTGCTAGTGTTTCGTTCCAATCAATTTTGGCAAGCTGCTGTCTTGTGCCTCTAAAGTTACCACACTGATACATCTAATTCTATCTTCTCTCAAGCTGGAAGGTGAATTCTATCATATTATGATAACTGTCTTCTAAGAATTTCTTTAAGCTCCCTAATCAAAACTGGTTCATTACAAAACACCCAATTGCTTTTTCCCAAATGGGTCCTCCACAAGCTGCTCTAAAAAGCCACCTTGTAGGCATTCTACAAATTCCCTCTCTTGGGATCCAACATAAACCTGATTTTCCCAATCTACCTGTTTATTAAAATACCCCATGACAATTGTAACATTGCCATTTTTACATGCATTTACTATCTCCCATTGTAATTTGTTTCCAACATCCTGGCTATTGTTCGGAAGCCTGTTTAATACCAATCAGGGACTTTTTACACTTGCAATTTCTTAACTCTACCTACATGGATTCTACATCTTGTGATCCTACATCACCTCTTAAGATTATGATTTCATTTTTTACAAACAGAACCATTCCACCCCCTCTATCTACCTACCTGTTCTTTTGATACAATGTGTATCCTTGGATGTCAAACTTATAGCTAGAATGTTCTTTCAGCCACAACTCAATGATGCCCACATCATAATTACAGTATCTATTTCTAACAATATCATTCTACCTTATTCTGTATACTGTGTGCATTCATACATAACATCTTTAGTTTTATACTCATCATCCTTTTCAATTTGTCTCCATGCTAGCCTAAGTTAAATTCTTATCCCTTTCTAAACTTTCTTTTTATTAATTCTAGACTTTTGTAACCTCTCCTTCCCTTTTACTTCATCCTCAATTTTCCAAATCATTGATTACCCACTGGCCTTTAGCTTAAAGACACACTCAACCCATCCCATTGACTGCAATTTTGACTTATCAACTGCCTATCCTTCCTCAGTCTCACTCCATGCTGCATCTACTTGTACATGTTGCCGTCTACTCTGATTTTCATTCCCCTGAAAATTTAGTTTAAACCCTCTCCAATAGCTCTAGCAAACTTGCCAGCAAGGATATTTTTCCCTCACAAGTTCAGATGTAACCCATCCTTTTTGTACAGGTTATACAGAATAGATTCTAAAGATCTAGAAATCATTGGATTAGGAGGCAGACAAATTCTGCTCCAGATCACACAAGAATGAGGTGCATCTTGCCTTAATTTGCCCTCACTCTAATCATAGGAGAGCATATTTACCAGGAGAAAGCCATTTAGGCCTTCCTATCTCTGTTGGCCGAAATTACCTATTCATAATCAAATTTTCTAGCCAATTAGCTCTCTGCATTCAAGTGTAGATTTCTGCCCCAACTCCATTTTACACAGAATACATTCTTATTACTCTTCAGATGCCTACAAATGACCCTAAATCTATGTTCCATGGTTATTAATCCTACTTACTCAGAAACTATCTGTAAATGTTGCTTGTTCACCCCATTGATGTTTCTTATCATTTAATTGAAGATTTAATAAATCTTCCCTTTGTCTCCTTTGTTGAAAGCAATTTAATCTATTTAATCTCATAACTAATGTGTTCCAGACTTGGCAATGTCCTTTTAAATCTCCTCTGTGCCATCCCTTGGGTTGTCTGCACTGTAATGACCATAACTATATACAGTTAACCCAGCTGTGGGTCACCTAATGCTTTCTTAGAGTTCCACTCTGATCTCCCGATTATTATATTCTGTGCCTCAGCCAACAAGGGAAAATTTCCCCGATGTTTTCCAATAACTTATCTAGCTGAATTGCTTACATCAGTGAGTATTCCGATATTCTCCCATTCCTGCGCATTTCTCAGTATTCTATCACTTTACTTTGTTAGTCCTTGTACAGTATTTGGACTGAATTCCATTTTACCATGTTAAGGCCCTTGATATTTTACTGTGTTTACAGTGTGCTTCTTCACATCACCGTTCTATCAGTTTTGTACTGTTGGAAAACTTAATTTTATCTACCGTAGATGTCGGATTATAAGCCGCTACTTTTTTCCCACATTTTGAACAGCTTTGAACACTACGGCCTTTACTACGGTGCGGCTAATGCACGATTTTTTTCATGCCGCCAAAAACATTTTGCCTCATAACAGTAGACCAATAAAATTGATGAGTAGTTCACAGAGGTCCAATGAAATTGTACGATAAATCAAGCGCACTTTCACAATTAAATTATTGTAAATCAGTCATTTGTACTCACCCTCATCAACATGGAAAACACTCGAAGAAAAGCATTGTGCTGCCTTTATGGGAGTTATTTAGTTTATAATATTTTCGCTTAGTAATTCATTTTCTAGTTAAAGTTAGAAGTGTTTTAACTATATTTGTTTTCTGTACTACATCGCGGGATGCTATGACGTCACACCCGGTTTCGCCGCGTCTTGTGGGAAAAATGCCATTTGCGATAAACGGGAAGGAGGGGGGCGAGCGGCATTACGCGAGCGGCATTGGATCTGAGCGAACGCTGCTTTTAAGTTAAAGGCGATCAATAACTTTTCCTGGTAGGCTGCAGTATATATATTTTTTACCAGTCGTTAGGAGATATTGGAATGTTGTTCAGTAAAAAAGTATACGCAACGTATATTTAAAAGTAGCCGCGTTACAGGCACGGTTCGAAAAAAAGCATTTGCAATATGTATTTGTTTATGTTACCATATGGATTTAATTAAAAGTTAAAAAATCCTCACGTGTAATATCTTTCTGTGTAAATATCTCATATTACAACGTGGGACACCTGCGGCCGAAAATCCGGTGCGGCCTGTACAAGTAAAAAATTGATTTTCTTTCTAAAATTAGAGCCAGCGGCTTTTAATCAGGTGCGCTCTGTAGTCCGGAATCTACGGTAATCTTCAGTAGATTCATATTGAACAGATGATAGAAGACATAAAATGCAAGGTACTCAGCATTTTATTTTTGGGGTTCCAAACAGCTCACAACTACTTTTGATTTTTTTTGTCATGAACCCAATTTTGGTTGGAACTTACTGTTCCATGATCCCAAGGACTTGTACTTCCCTGATCAGTCTATCAAATTCATTGTTAAAAAAAATAAGAAACATCAGTTATGCTATTTTCATGAATTCTTTCTCATCACCACAATCAAGAGAATTGTGTTTCCTTTAATAAATTCAAACTATCATGGATTGAACTGTGCATCCTTCAAAACAACTCCCTGATCCATTACAGAGCATTTGCAGTCTCAGTACAGTGCATCATTCTCAGAGTGGATGAATCAAAATTAGGCAAGTGTGGAAATTTAGTGAAGATGATAAGGAGGACCTTACCTGCTTTGGCACTTTAAATATTAGGGTTAAATTACAAAGAAGCATAGACAGAGGCTACAGATCTCAAACTCAGTGTTGATTTGAATGCTAATTATCTTGAATATTTTATCAGAGAGAAAAGGATATGATGCTTCTAGTTAAACTCTGAAAGTAGGTTCATAGAGTCATACAGCAAAACAGCATGGAAACAGGACCTTGAACTCAACTCATCTATGTTGACAGAGATCCCTACAAATTCTAATCCCATTTTTCGGCATTTGGCCAATATTTCTCTATTCTTCCGTTATCCATATATCTGTCCAAATGTTTTTTTTTAAATAAACAGATTGTACCTACTTCTATCACCATATATGGCAGCTTATTCCAGATTACCATCATCCTCTGTGTGAAAATGTGCCTCTCAAATCTCCTTTAGATCTTTCCCCTCTCACCTTAAACCTAGGTCCTCTAGTTTTAGACTTCCCTACACTTGGGAAAAATCTGGGATTATCTAAGCTGTCTATGTTACTCAATTTTATAAACCTCTAAATTCACTTAGCCTCTTACACTTACTTGAGCAAGAACAATTATAGATGATTGAATCTCAATTAACAACTAATGGCTTTATTTTCAGATAACATCTCTGGTGAATCTCTTCAACACTCTTTAACTCTGTCATAGGTTTAAAAAATGCAGAGATATTTCCAACAGTATAAAAATTTAAATGAGTTTCTAAACAGAAATTGCTTCTTGGCATCATGAAAGGGCACTTGAGACAAATTGCTTGCAATTCCTGTAAGGTTTGGAACTTCTGGACATTCTACTTACACTGAACAACCAGATGTGTAGGAAGTGCTTCCAGTTACTTGAACTCAAGGCTAGGGCTTCCAAGTTTGAGATGCACTGAAGGTACTACATATCACAAAGAAAGTTCAAGAACTTCAAGATTCAAGATTGTTGTCATTCTTCAATAAAGGAAAATGATTGTTACCTCAGATCCAACGTAGTATAGAAAAACCCAAAAAGCATAAAGCATGTAACAATTCAGGTGGGTCTGAGCACGACTGCAGACAGGAACAGCAACAATGTTGGTCAAATGACTTCCAACTTTACTTCAGCAGTCAGAAGCACTCAGTACAACTGTTTTGCCACATCTACTAGTTCAGATTCCAACTAAAATACACAGGTAACTTAAGAGTTCACAGAGAAAATAACAAAAAGGTTCCAGATAAGCTGTCTCACAAGATCCAAGGCTTCAGGAGAAAATTGGGCAGTCAGTCCACAGTCTAGATCCCACATAAGTAATTCCAAAGAGAATGACAAACTCCTAAGTTGGTTCTAACATGCAGAATAAGAATCAAGACTGAACAATCAGTGGACACAACCACCAGCAATTAACACCTCTCAATCAGTCTGAGGTATATCTCATTATCCAAATGAGATTCCTCTGGTGATTAGGAGTGTGGATCTCCACCCAGACAAGTGAGATCATTGCTCTTGGAGGTGTCAGCGCTGCCTGCTGGGCACTTCAGATGTTACAAAAGAACACAATAAAATACAATGAATATAAATATAAATATAATAGCAATTCTATTAAACACAATGCACAGATACTCCCTCTGATTAGCTTATATACATAGACTGATTGTATGTACATAAAGTAACACTAGGTGCAGAGCTTCTGCATAAGATGTGACAGAAAATGATAATGTGACTAAGTAACTCTTGGTAAGAGGAACTTTTCCAGGTAGCAGCAGGGCATATGAAAACACAGGAGGATGGCTACTGTAGGTATGAGACATTGAGTGTAAGTGTTAAGTGGCAGAACATGGGTGGCGAGGGATGAAGGGTGCTGAGGAGCGGTGGAGAGGAATAGTGGATGTGTATATAGTGGTGGTGGGGTAATTAATGGGTGAAGGTGTTCATCGGCCTGACGGCTTGGGGAAGTAACTGTTTGTGAATCTAGTGGTCCTGGCATGGATGCTGCACAGTCTCTTCCCCGATGGGAATGGGACAAAAAGTCCATAAGCAGGATGGGCAGGATCTTCATGAACTTGCTGGCCTCTTTCCAGCATCTCTATATATGTCCTTAATGGCGGGTAGGCTACTGCTTGCTGTAGAGCACTTACCTCTGCCACAGTGCAGTTTCCGTACCAGACAGTGATGCAGGATGTTAGGAAGCTCTCAACTGCGCATCTGTAGAAGGTCGTGAGTATCGATGTGTCTTCATCCTCCTCAGAAAGCAGAGGTGTTGGTGAGCTTTCTTGACTGTGGAGGATGTGTTCTGAGATTCTGAGGGGTTGGGTGAGACATGCACTTCCATGACTTTGAAACTACTTGCAGTTATGTTTGCTATGCTGCTGATGTGAAGAGAGGAGTGAGTGGTGTGGGTTCTCCTTTGTCATGTTGACATTGAAGAAGAGATTATTTGCCTGGCACTAGGCCTCGAGCTCTTCCATTTCCTGTCTGAAGGCTGTCTCATCATTGTTGATGAGCCCCGCCATCACAATAAGTGGAAATTTTCCTGGATGCTATATTTTGGTAGGAGTCTACCTCGCAGCTTCAGAGCTCAGAATAGTAAATGGTGGCCCTTTGGAAGTAGCTACAACTACTGGAATCTTTAGACAGTGTGTGACTGTCACAAACTGGTGTTCATCATTAGCGAATGATGAAGTAATCACAATTTAATGGAGTGGATCTCAGAACTACAGACCAAATGGCTGCACCTGGACAGTAGATAAAGATAGAAATGCTGTAGTATTCAAACCGCTTGCGCATGGCCAAGTGGTTAAGACGTTGATCTAGTGATCTGAAGGTTGCTAGTTCGAGCCTCAGCTAAGGCAACGTGTTGTGTCCTTGAGCAAAGCACTTAACCACACATTACTCTGCGACGACACTGGTGCCAAGTTGTATGGGTCCTAATGCCCTTCCCTTGGACAACGGTGGTGTGGAGAGGGGAGACTTGCAGCATGGGCAACCGCCGGTCTCCCATACAATGAGGAAACCCTTCCAAGGCGCAAACCAAACTCATGGTCTCTCGAGACTAACAGATGCCTATTCAGTATTCAAAAATTAACTTATCAGGAGTTCAACAGGCTTTTCTCTAAACAACAAGGTGAGCTTCACATGGTATGTTACCTGTCTAGTGTAATGGTCAATATCAATACGGAATTGTGTCAGTGAGAGAAACAATCGAGAAAGTGGGTAGATAAATGTGTGATAAAGACTCTACAGGGAGGACTTTAGAATTTTGGGGTACGTGGACACTTTGGGCACAAATCTTCAAGATGGATGGTTTGTAACTTTACAGTAACACAATCAACATCCTAATGGAAAGCCTCATTCGCATTCTTGGGGAGGGTTTAAATTGCATTGGCAGAAAAGTGCACTAGGATCATTAAATACAAATAAAGTAGCACTGCATTTGATGGAAGAGGACTAAGGAAAAAGTAGAGGAATACATAATACTGTGAATAAGTTGGCAGTTAGTGCGTACAAATAAAATTAGGGATTATAACTTTAAAATAACTAAAACATGTGAGGAGGAAAAAAGTTAGGACCTTGAAGGTAGTTAGAATTTACAATTGTAGAAATTACTCCATATATGGGTAGAGAGAAGAGAATCAATCCATCTTCAAAGTCAAATGAATAATAATTTTAGAGAAAAGAATTTACAGTGCTATAGAGAATGGGACTGTTTAGATAGCTCTATTGTGAATCAATATAAGTTCAATAGACCAAATGACTTCCTTCAGTGGTGCAACAATTTCATGAAATGTTTCTGCTTAAACTTTTATTAATGTTTTACTCTGAGAGAACTCAGTTGTGTAACAGAAGGCTCCTAGTTTTCTCAATGTGTTCTGTCTTCTCTTGATGTGGAGAATGTTCAAAATGGCCCCCAATATTTTATGCCATCGAGATGCCACTAGTTTGCCAAATGGGCAATCTAACCAATTATTGAGTGCCACTCTTGTATATATTAAAGAAAACTTTTCTATTAAGATTGGCAGAATTTCTACAGCCTTAACCTGGTTGGGCTTGTCGGTGGCTGCTAGGACCAAAGCATCAGCTTGCTTCATTTATAAAATTCCATTCCAACAAAATTCAAGGCCACTGTTACTAATAGGTAGGAACACTTTATATTCCATGCTTTTTTGCAGACAAACACAAATGCTATTGATAGGTTTGTATTACATAATTCTCTATTAATATTTCCCTAGTAATAATCACATGCACGTATACATAATGCAAATAATATTTTAACTAACTCATTGGAATTAAATATTACAAATGAGATTTATAAAGTAAAGATTATTCCAAATTCCACTCAACTTCTCCCTTTAGTGCCTAAGGCAGCATTTATTTGGTTTCTACTGTATCCCGCCTTAGGCACTGCATGGTGAAATCCAATCTCACATTTCCCACAGGGAGAAAGTGGCTAATAAGTGGGTTAAGCTGTACTCTCATTCATCAATGTACTTGTGAAGTGCAGCTCAACAGAAACTTGCTAAAAGCCCAAAAATAAAGCACACTTATTCATTTTTATAAAGGGATGCAACCAAATTATTATCATAGCAAAACATTGCAAAATAACATAAAAATCCAAATATGAATGGTTTCTTTGTAAGATATGTCAGAATTAATACACATTAAAATAACCATTGAAGAACACACTCTTCTTTGATGAGAATTTAATGACAGTTAAATCAATCCCAAGCCACAAATAATCTGTGATGTATCAGAATTTGCTGCTGACACATAACTAATGTAAAGTTTTGATATAATTTTCAAAGAGTTGGTCTTCAGGTCCAAATGCTTTTCATTTACTTCACGCTTATGGTATAGAACATCTCAATAAGTTTTTTTCTCAAATCTAGAGCTACTTAAAATATTATAAAGAAGCAAACAGTAAAGAAGCACATTTTCATTATGCAGTATTGTACAGTTCAATTATGACATCATGTACATAACAGAGGATAACAGTGATGTATCTGCATTAGGTATCATAGTTGTATTAAATAAGGAAACCAAACACACAAAAGAATTTCCAATTGACATAATTTAATTCCATCTTCATCAGGAAAGAACAAAAATGAATTTCACAAGCTAATAGGGTGTAAGAATTTAATTTTTTTGGCATTAATGTAAAGACACACATAAATGACTAGTTGACAGCCATTTGTCTTAGCTACAAAGGAAAGCAGTTTCACCAGGCTTTAATGACCCATTTTCTATGTACTTTCTTATCAATGGTAAATCAGATGACAGAATTAGAAGTGGGGAAATCCAAAATTATAATGTAAATATCCTACATTGTCATTATAACACCATATTTTATAGTGTAGTAGATCACTAACTGATAATACTTCAAAATTCAAGTCAACAGAATAATTTGAAGCATCAAATGTACTACATTATTCTTAGGTCTCTCAGTAGAATCTTTCATTTTGACGATTGGTAACTCAGTGAATCGTACATACACAATTGATGGTCCCAATCCCAATCCAGTAATCAATAATTTCTAAAGTTTGCCAATGTTTGACCAGCAATACAGGCAAAAGTATAACTAGATCTACTGTTAATATGTACTGTTCATATTAAAACTTGTGAGGAACCCTGGAATATTTATATACTTTGGGGCCTTTTCTGTGGCTGTCAGTGACCGGTGGTGTTCTGCAGGGGTTGGTGTTGGGACCACTTCTTTTCATGCTATATGGCAATGATTTGGATGACAGAATTGATGGCTTTGTGGACAAGTTTGCGGATGATGCGAAGATAGCTGGAGGGGCAGGTAGTGTAGTTTTGAGGAAGCAGGGTGTCTGCAGAAGGATTTAGACAGGTTAGGAGAATGTGAAAAGAAGTGGCAGATGGAATATAGTGTAGATGATGTATATGGTCATGTGCTTTGGTAGAAGGAATAAAGGTTCTTCAGAAATCAGAGGTGCAAAGGCACTTGGAAGTCCCAGTGCAGGATTCTCTAAAGGTTGACTTGAAGGCTGAGTCAGTGGTAAGGAAAGGAAATGCAATGTTAGTATTCACTTCAAAAGGACTAGGATATAAAAGCAAGAATGTAATGCTGAGGCTTTACAAGGCATTGGTTAGAGCACACTTAGCATATTGTGAGCATTTTTGGGCCTCTTATTGAAAAAAGGATGTGCTGACATTGGATAGGGGCCAGAGGAAGTTTATGAGAATGATCCTGGGAGTAAATAGTTAATCCATGAGGAGTGTTTAATGACTCTGCGCTTTGACTCACTGGAGTTTAGGAGAATGCACGGGGATTTCATTGAAACCTATCAGATAGCGAAAGGCCTAGATTGAGTGGGTATGCAGAGTATGTTCCATAAAGTGGGTGAGCGTAGAACTGGAGGGAACAGAATACAATGATGTCCCTATTTAAAGTGGAGCTTGATAGGCTCTTGATTAGTAAGGGCACCAATGGCTACAGGGAGAAGACAGGAGAATGGTTTGAGAGGAATTATAAATTAGCCTTGATAGAATGGTGGAGCAGACTCAATGGGTCAAATGTCCTAATTCTGGTCCTACTGTATGTCTTATGATATATGATATATAAAATACATTAATATTTGAGTATTTCCTAATTTTTGTTGTCTATTTCAAAAATTATAAAATTTCCAGGTCATTTTCAACTTCACCGTCTTTGAGATATTATTGTGGAGTGGATTGCCTACCTGTTGTAGTGACCAACAAAAACATTTAGATTTACATAGTACCGTTAATATAGCAACATGTTCCAACACATTTCACATGAGTGTTACCAAACAGATCTGTTATTATACCAGATAAAGAGAAATTATGACAGATAACCAGAGGGTTATCCAAAAACATAGGTAGGTTTTCAGAACACTTTGAAGGAAGAAAGGCAGATAGTGAAGTAGAAATTTGAGGAACTTGATAGCTGATTATATTCAGCAATGGTCAAGAGATTGGAATTGGGGTTGAACAAATATCTTGGAAACTTGTAGTACTGGAGAAAATTACAGATACAGAGAGATGCAAGGTGATAGAAAATTCTGAAAACAATTGCAAACATTTATATAGGTATATTTTGTCTTCACTGAAATTGAGTGGATTTCAGAAAGTATTAACTCTTCCAGATATCAGAAACTCAAATTAGAACACCACCCTGTTTGCTGTGCAGACTTTAAATTTTAGAAGTGCAAGTAATTTTGTTAAATTTCAGCATTTGAAATAAATGCAAATGATAAAGGCAGAGCCTGACTCATTTTAAACTGACAGCAAAACATCATGATGATTCAGATTGAGCATCAGTATAAAGTTTGCCTACACAATCAATACCAGCTACATCATAACTTATCCAACAACACTGATACTGTAAAATTCATTATACTTACTTTTTTTGATTATCAGAACGCAGGCACAATATAACACCAGACTATCACTACCACTTCCTTGTGCAGACTTAATATAATTATTTATTTATTCACATATAAACTTTAACTGCCAATTTTATATGTCCAGTTTTCTATCAATGGCATCTTAATGACAAAAGGCCATTGGTTTGAAATATTCTTTTGAAGTAATTTATTAGCTTCATGGGTCATTGTGAGAAACTGGATACCCTGTAAATCACAACTCTGATATTGTTGACTATCTGTTTGACACAACATATACTGCAAGTGTTTTCTGTTTCATAACAACATTGTCTTTTCTTTTACAGTGTGATGTCTGTACCAGCTTTCTTGCTGTGCCCTCTCATGGGCTTGTTTCCTGCAGGTTTTACAGAAAACACTGATGTCAAAAGCTGTGCTTCCTTCCTGTCAATGGTGGTTTCTGCCTGCCTTCTGAACTGCCTTTCTATTTGTTCTTACAAGTGCCAAAAGCAAAACTTCCATTGTTAACAGTGATAATAGATTACAACCCCAAAACTGACTACCCTTGCTAACACCACTGGTTATACAGCTTTTTTTAAAACTGAGGTACAATGCCTGTCTTAAACTGATCTGAGATGTGACAATACATCTGTGCATTATTATCTTGTTTTTGAAGAAACTATATTGGGTACATAATTTATTTTGGGTGAATTTAGATCACCTCCTAATCCTCTTAAACATTTATTAGTCAGATTAGTTTTAAATGGTTTTCATGGATCCTTGTAATTCAGATGCTCCAAGTATCCTTAACTCCTGCTATAGACTATTATACAAAGATTAAAACTGAGCTGGCTCTGAAAGGAAATATAATAAGGCTATTTTCTGATATGCTCAGTAAAGGTTGACAAAATGAACACTAAGTGCTTTAAAGTTAGATTTATAATGAAAGACTTACAGTACAAATACTGTAGTAACTCCAGTGTTGGAGTGTACAGAGTTTATATATAGGACAAATATTTTGGCAAGTATTAATGGTTTATTTTAAATTATGTTAACACAATCAGATTAGGTTGTTCAGCTACCAATATTGTTCAAACTACTGTATTATGCATGAGAGCTTGAGGTGCACCTTTTCACTGTTCAAGGTAGTTTACAAAATGTCTTGTGTTTTTCCTTGCAGAAAACGTCTTCAACAAATGGAAGAGTCACAGAACTGACAGCAGCATAACACAACTCAAAAGCATGTATCAGTTATAAGAATGAAGGCAAGGGGGTGGAGTGCAGTGGTTGCTGGCAAATACAGAAGCAGGAAAGCATGATGGAGCTTTTGTGTTGTCCAACTATGTACAAAATACAACTTGAACTTTTTTTTATCAGGATATAGGAGCATTAAAATGTGATTTGAAGAACATCAACTGATGCTACACTAGCACTGTAACAGAGAATTTGGATCACAGTTAATTTTGTTTTTGGTGAAAAATGTCTGCAAAGACATGGTAAGAAAAATGCAGTATCGCCCAATGATGCATGAAACTGCATGACACTATGTGATTTTTCATGAATCACTGGTACCAAAAAGAGATGCTAGCTTAATCTTCTGTAGAACCTAAATAAGTTTGACATGCATCTGGACATATTGTGGACTTCTACCTTCCCTGTGTGAAACTGGTGTGTTGGCCAATATATTTTTAACCAAATAGCTGTCAAAAGGTCAGAAATGTCAATTATTTTATGTACTTTCCTTAGCACAGGGTCAGGGAAATTTTGAGATTGCTTCAGCTAGAGCTTGTAAGTACTCTGTGGATGGTGAACAAATAAATTTATCTCCCAATATTCCAACATTATTCCAAATAATGCTCACCTGTCACTTTTTGAAAGAATGTCAGATGACGATGAATATTTTATGATATATGGGAAGAAGTCAAAGAGCAACATTCAGTAGTACAGGTGAAATTAAAGAAGTAGCATTGGTGAGAGAGATATCATGGATAAGAGGAAGTTAATGAAGGTGGTGTTTGATGCCATATAAATGATAGTCTGGAAACTGCATTCTCCAGAATTGCTTCTGGATTCTGAATCATGAACTCATCTTTCTTATGGAGAGCACAGTGCATGCAGATAGGTAAATGAGTAACTTCTTGCAAAAAGCCATGAACCTTGGCCTTGGTCTTGTAGCAGAGACCATGACTGAGGCTCAGATTTTCAAACCCGAAGAATGAAGCTCTTCAATTTTGAGTAGCTTGTTACAAAAATTGTGCATTGATATCCATAAGGGATATCCAGAAGCTGAAATATTTTTTTAAATTCTTTGCAAAAATAAAAGGAAAAATCCTGTTGTTATGTTAAAGTCAGTGCAGTTTTTAGCATGGAATGAAGGGATTGACATTTCACATTGTTATATCAGCATTTTAGAATCAGAGAGATTGCTCAAATACAATTATGGTTTAATATGCTTTTAACAACTTTGTTCAATACAACTCACTATTTTCAATGGAATTTTTCAGTGAGAACAGTGATCCAAATATTCCATTGACTTTGTTTGATTGTATTTGCAAAGATTGCCAAGTGCATGCACTTAAAGAGCAAAAGGGCACCATCTATGGCTAATTGTGGATAGTTACAGTAGATATCAGATATTGTTGTTTGTCTTACTGGTTGATGAAGGCATTATTACAATTGCAAAATCTAGGTCAATGTTTTGAAAAAACACTTTCCAGACTTGGATTCTGGTGATAAATAGCAATCTATTTTAGTGATATAGAAAGAAAACATAAAACAGCATGAAAAAAAAAATAACTGCGGGTATGGAAAATCTGAAATGAAACTGAAAATGCTGGAAACAGCTTAATGAGTTATGCAGCAACTGTAGAAAAAAAAACAAATCAAAGAAACAAATCAAAAATCAAAGGGAGCATAAGATAAAAGAGCCCTTAGGAGGCAACGATCATAATATGATCAAATTCACCCTGCATTTTGAAAGGGAGAAGATAAAGTCCAATGTATGAGTATTCCAGTTGAGCAAAGGGAATTGCAGAGATATGAGAAAGGAGCTGACCAGTTAATTGGAAGGGGATACTAGCAGGGATGCCCTCTTTTTTTCCTTTATAGTAGTAGTAGTAGCAGTAGGCCTCCGTTAGTCTCGATAGACCATTGATTTGTGCCTTGGAAAGTTTCCAGGGTGCAAGCCTGGGCAAGGTTTTTTTTTATGGAAGACCGGCAGTTGCCCAAGCTGCAAGTCTCCCCTCTCCACGCTACTGATGTTGTCCAAGGGAAGGGCATTAGGACTCATACAGCTTGGCACCGGTGTCGTCGCAGAGCAATGTGTGATTAAGGGCCTTGCTCAAGGACACACACGCAGCCTCAGCCAAGGCCGAACTAGTGACCTTCAGATCACTAGACGGACACCTTAACCACTTGGCCACGTGCCAACACATTTCAAAGATTAATACCATATCTTCTAAACAGGGAGAAAATTCAAAAAATCAGGGGTGCAAAGGGACTTGAGAGTCCTTGTGCAGGATTCCCTAAAGATTAACTTGCAGGTTGGGTTGGTGCTAACAAAGGCAAATGAATGTTTACATTAATGTTGAGCGGACTAGAATATAAAAGCAAGGATGTAATGCTGAGGACTTATAAGACATTGATCATACTGCATTTTGAGTATTGGGAGTAGTTTTGTGTCCCATTTTTAAGTAAGGATGTGCTGGCATTGGAGAGGCTCCAGAGGAGATTCACAACATTGATCCTGAGAATGAAAAGGTTCACATGAGGAGGAATTTCTTTAGCCAGAGGGTGGTGAATCTGTGGAATGCATTGCCACAGATGGCTGTGAAAGCCATCATTGAGTATATTTAAGATGGAGGTTGACAGGTTCTTGATTAGTCAGAGCATCAAAGGTTATGAGGAGAAGGCAGGAGAATAGCAATGCGAGGGATAATAAATCAGCCATGATGGAATAGCGGAGCAAACTTGATGGGCTGAATGCCTTAATTCTGCTCCTATGTCTTTTGGTCTTGTATTTTGTTAGGATAAGTAAAGAGAGGAGACAAGTTGATTTTAGGCACTAAAATGATGGAGAAGTATGAATAGGACAAAAGGAATATCTATGATAGGGTAGGGTTAGTCTAACTATGGAAGTAAATTGTAGAGGCCATCTGGTTGATGGGTTGGGGGGAAATTAGAGAAAGACAATAAAAACAAAGGAGTAGTGGAATTCTTTGAAGAAATAACAAGCAGGATAGACAAAGGAGAATCAGTTGATGTTGTGTACTTGGATTTTCAGAAGGCCTTTAATGAGCTATAAGCCCATGGTATTACAGGAAAGATACTAGCATGGATAAAGCAGTGGATGATTGGAAGGAGGCAAAGAGTGGGAATAAAGGGAGCCTTTTCTGGTTGGCTGCCAGTGACTAGTGGTATTCCACGAGGGTCTGTGTTGGAACTGATTCTTTTTACGTTATATGGCTTTGTTGCAAAGTTCGCAGATGAAATGAAAATAAGTGGAGAGGCAGATAGTTTTCAGGAAGTAGTGAGGCTACAGAAGGACTTAGACAGCTTAGGAGAATAACAAAGAAATGGCAGATGGAATATAGTTTAAGGAAATGTACAGTCATGCAGTTTTGTAGAAAAAATGAAAAAGTTGACTATTTTCTAAATGGAGAGAAACTACAAAAAAACGGAGGTGCAATGAGTCTTGGGAGTCCTTGTGTAGGATTCCCTAAAGGTTAATTTGCAGGTTGACTCTGTGGTAAGGAAGGTAAATGTAATGTTAGCATTAGTTTCAAGAGGACTAGAATATAAAAGAAAGGATGTAATGTTGAAACTTTATAAAGTGCTGGCGAGGCCTCACTTGGAGTATTGTAAGCAGGTTCAGGCCCCTTATAACCATATAACCATATAACAATTACAGCATGGAAACAGGCTATCTTGGCCCTTCTAGTCCATGCTGAACGCTTACTCTTACCTAGTCCCACCGACCTGCACTCAGCCCATAACTCTCCATTACTTTCCTGTCCATATACCTATCCAATTTTACTTTAAATGACAATATCAAATCTGCCTCTACCACTTCTACTGGAAGCTTGTTCCACACAGCTACCACTCTCTGAGTAAATAAGTTCCCCCTCGTGTTACCCCTAAACTTTTGCCCCCTAACTGTCAACTCATGTTCTCTTGCTTGAATCTCCCCTACTCTGAATGGAAAAAGCCTATCCATGTCAACTCTATCTATCCCCCTCATAATTTTAAATACCTCTATCAAGTCCCCCCTCAACCTTCTATGTTCCAAAGAATAAAGACCTAACTTGTTCAACCTTTCTCTGTAACTTAGGTGCTGAAGCCCAGGTAACATTCTAGTAAACCTTCACTATTTTGTTGACATCTTTCCTATAATTCGGTGACCAGAACTGTACACAATACTCCAAATTCGGCCTCACCAATGCATAGAACTTAGAATATAGAATAGTACAGCACATTATAGGCCCTTCAGCCCACAATGTTGTGCCAACCCTCAAACCCTGCCTCCCATATAACCCCCCATCTTAAATTCCTCCATATACCTGTCTAGTAGTCTCTTAAACTTCACTAATGTATCTGCTTCCACCACTGACTCAGGCAGTGCATTCCACGCACCAACCACTCTCTGAGTAAAAAACCTTCCACTAATATCCCCCTTGAACTTCCCTCCCCTTACCTTAAAGCCATGTCCTCTTGTACTGAGCAGTGGTGCCCTGAGGAAGAGGCACTGGCTGTCCACTCTATCTATTCCTCTTAATATCTTGTACACCTCTATCATGTCTCCTCTCATCTTCCTTCTCTCCAAAGAGTAAAGCCCTAGCTCCCTTAATCTCTGATCGTAATCCATACTCTCTAAACTAGGCAGCATCCTGGTAAATCTCCTCTGTAGCCTTTCCAATGCTTCCACATCCTTCCTATACTGAGGCGACCAGAACTGGACACAGTACTCCAAGTGTGGCCTAATCAGTTTTATAGAGCTGCATCATTACATTGCGACTCTTAAACTCTATCCCTCGACTTATGAAAGCTAACACCCACCCCATAAGCCTTCTTAACTACCCTATCTACCTGTGAGGCAACTTTCAGGGATCTGTGGATGTGTACCCCCAGATCCCTCTGCTCCTCCACACTACCAAGTATCCTGCCATTTACTTCGTACTCTGCCTTGAAGTTTGTCCTTACAAAGTGTACCACTTCACACTTCTCCAGGTTGAACTCGATCTTCCACTTCTCAGCCCACTTCTGCATCCTATCAATGTTTCTCTGCAATCTTCAACAATCCTCTACACTAACCACAACACCACCAACCTTTGTGTCGTCTGCTTACTTGCCAACCCACCCTTCTACCCCCACATCCAGGTCGTTAATAAAAATCACCAAAAGTAGAGGTCCCAGAACAGATCCTTGTGGGACACCACTAGTCACAACCCTCCAATCTGAATGCACTCCCTCCACCATGACCCTCTGCCTTCTGCAGGCAAGCCAATTCTGAATCCACCTGGCCAAACTTCCCTGGATCCCATGCCTTCTGACTTTATGAATAAGCCTACCATGTGGAACCTTGTCAAATGCCTTACTAAAATCCATGTAGATCACATCCACTGCACTACTCTCATCTGTATGCCTGGTCACCTCCTCAAAGAACTCTATCAGGCTTGTTAGACACGATCTGCCCTTCACAAAGCCATGCTGACTGTCCCTGATCAGACCATGATTCTCTAAATGCTCATAGATCCTATCTCTAAGAATCTTTTCCAACAGCTTTCCCACCACAGACGTAAGGCTCACTGGTCTATAATTACCCAGACTATCCCTACTACCTTTTTTGAACAAGGGGACAACATTTGCCTCCCTCCAATCCTCTGGTACCGTTCCCGTGGACAACGAGGACATAAAGATCCTAGCCAGATGCTCAGCAATTGTACAATTTTAACATTACATCCCAACTCCTATACTCAATGCTCTGACTTATAAAGGCCAGCATACCAAAAGTTTTCTTCACCACCCTATCCACATGAGATTCCACCTTCAGGGAACTATGCACCATTATTCCTAGATCACTCTGTTCTACTGCATTCTTCAGTGCCCTACCATTTACCATGTATGTCCTATTTTGATTAGTCCTACCAAAATGTAGCACCTCACAATTATCAGCATTAAACTCCATCTGCCATCTTTCAGCCCACTCTTCTAACTGGCCTAAATCTCTCTGCAAGCTTTGAAAACCTACTTCATTATCCACAATGCCACCAATCTTAGTATCATCTGCATACTTACTAATCCAATTTACCACCCCTTCATCCAGATCATTAATGTATATGACAAACAACACTGGACCCAGTACAGATCTCTGAGGCACACCACTAGTCACTGGCCTCCAACCTGACAAACAGTTATCCACCACTACTCTCTGGCATCTCCCATCCAGCCATTGTTGAATCCATTTTACTACTTCAATATTAATACCTAACGATTAAACCTTCCTAACTAACCTTCCGAGTAGAACCTTGTCAAAGGCCTTACTGAAGTCCCTATAGACAACATCCACTGCTTTACCCTTGTCAACTTTCCTAGTAACCTCTTCAAAAAATTCAATAAGATTTGTCAAACATGACCTTCCACGCACAAATCCATGTTGACTGTTCCTAATCAGATGCTGTCTATGCAGATAATTATGTATACCATCTCTAAGAATACTTTCCATTAATTTACGCACCACTGACGTTAAACTTACAGGCTTATAATTGCTATGTTTACTCTTAGAACCCTTTTTAAACAATGGAACCACATGAGCAATATGCCAATCCTCTGGCACCATCCCCGTTTCTAATGACATTTGAAATATTTCTGTCAGAGCCCCTTCTATTTCTACTCTAACTTCCCTCAAGGTCCTAGGGAATATCCTGTTGGGACCCAGAGATTTATCCACTTTTATATTCTTTAAAAGCACCAGTACTTCCTCCTCTTTAATCATCATAGTTTCCATATCTTCCCTACTTGTTTCCCTTACCTTACATAATTCAATATCCTTCTCCTTAGTGAATACCGAAGAAAAGAAATTGTTCAAAATCTTCCCCATCTCTTTTAGCTCCACACATAGCTGTCCATTCTGACTCTCTAAGGGACCAATTTTATCCCTCACTATCCTTTTGCCCTTTGGCAAACCCTTTGGATTTATTTTCACCTTACTTGCCAAAGCAACCTCGTATCTTCTTTTAGCTTTTCTAATTTCTTTAAGATTCTTTTTACATTCTTTATATTCCTCGAGCATCTCATTTACTCCATGCTGCCTATATTTATTGTAGATATCTCTCTTTTTCAGAACCAAGTTTCCAATATCCCTTGAAAACCTTGGCTCTCTCAAACTTTTAACCTTTCCTTTCAACCGAACAGGAACATAAAGATTCTGTACCCTGAAAATTTCACTTTTAAATGACCTCCATTTCTCTATTACATCCTTCCCATAAAACAAATTGTCCCAAACCACTCCTTCTAAATCCTTTCGCATCTCCTCAAGGTTAGCCTTTCTCCAATCAAAAATCTCAACCCTGGGTCTAGTCCTATCCTTCTCCACAATTATATTGAAATTAAAGGCATTGTGATTACTAGACCCGAAGTGCTCCCCAACACATACCTCCGTCACCTGACCTATCTCATTCCCTAACAGGAGATCCAACACTGCCCCTTCTCTAGTTGGTACCTCTATGTATTGCTGCAAAAAACTATCCTGCACACATTTTACACAGTCCAAACCATCCAGCCCTTTTACAGTATGGGCTTCACAGTCTATGTGTGGAAAATTTAAATCTTCCACAATCACAACCCTGTGCTTACTACAAATATCTGCTACCTCCTTACAAATTTGCTCCTCCAATTCTCGCTCCCCATTAGGTGGTCTATAATACACCTCTATAAGTGTTACTACACCTTTCTCATTTCTCAATTCCACCCAATATAGCCTCCCTAGACGAGCCCTCTAACCTATCCTGCCAAAGCACCGCTGTAATATTTTCTCTGACAAGCAATGCAACACCTCCCCCTCTTGTCCCTCTGATTCTATCACACCTGAAGCTACGAAATCCAGGAATATTTAGTTGCCAATCACACCCCTCCTGCAACCATGTTATATATACAACATCATATTCCCAGGTATGAATCCATGCTCTAAGCTCATCCACCTTTCTTGCAATGCTCCTAGCATTAAAATAAATGCATTTAAGAAATTCTTCACCTCTTCCTCTCTGTTTATCATTAATGGTGCAAACAGCTTTACTATCTTCTTTTTCTTCCTTCTCCCATACATCTGTTCCTACACTCTGGTTCCCCTCCCTCTCATATCTAGTTTAAATCCACTGGAGCCTCTCTAGCAAACCTACTTGCAAGAATATTTGTCTCCCTCCAGTTCAGATGTGAGCCATCCGGCCGGAACAGGTCCCACCTTTCCTGGAAAACTGCTCAATTATCTATAAATCTGAAGCCCTCCCTCCTGCACCATGTCTTCAACCACATGTTGATCTGCGCTAATTTACTATTTTTAAACCCGCCTGCATGTGGCACTGTTAGTAATCCTGAGATTGCTATCCTGGAGGTCCTGTCCTTTAACTTGGCGTCTAACTCCCTAAACTCACCTTTCAGGACCTCCTCACTCTTCTTACCCCCATCATTGGTCCCTACATGGACCACGACATCTGGCTGCTCACCTTCCCTCTTGAGAATATTGAGAACTTGATCCGCGATATCGCGGACTCTGGCACCACGGAGGCAACAGACCATCCGGGATTCTCGATCTCTTCCACAGAAAACCTCTTATCTGTCCCCCTAACTATCGAATCCCCTATCACTACTGCTCTCCTGTTTTCCCTACTTCTCTTCTGAGCTGAGGGTCCAGTCTCAGTGCCAGAGATGCAACCACTGCAACTTGTCACTGGTAGGTCGTCCCCACGAACGGTATCCAAAACGGTATACTTATTATTGATGGGAATGGCCACAGGGGTGCCCTGCTCATTTTGCCTAATCCCTTTCCCTCTCCTGACAGTCACCCAGCTACCTGTCTCCTGACTCTTAGGGGTGACTATCTCCCTGTAACTCCTGTTTATTTCTGCCTCTGCCTCCTGAATGATCCGAAGTTCATCCAGCTCCAGCTTCAGTTCCCTAACACGGTTTGTCAGGAGCTGAAGCTGGATAAACCTTTTACAGGTGTAGTCATCAGGGGCAATTGTGCTCGCTTTGACTTCCCACATACTGCAAAGGGAGCACTCGACTGCCCTAATTGCTGTCTCCATTACCTATCCTAAGCTAATTAGATTAATTAAAGGAGCTTACCCAGTCTTACCTCACTTGGAGTGAACCTTGTCCTCAGTCTCTGCTTGCCGATGCCTGTCGAGCCATAGCATTCCTACTCTGTCTCCCACTACTATGTCACCCGCTCCACTGACACCCGCTCCATTAATCTGCTTGCTTTTTAAGTTCTCCCGCTGCCTTACGGGCAGAAAGGACATGCTGAAACTGGAGAGGGTTCAAAGAAGGCTCAAGAAAATGATTCCAGGATTAAATGGTTTGGCATATGAAGAGTGTTTGAGGGCTCTGAGCCTGTATTCACTGGAATTCAGAAGAATGAGGGGTGATCTCATTGAAACCTATCAAATGGTGAAAGGCCATGTAAAGAGGATATTTTCAGTGGTGGGAGAGTCCAAGACCAGAGGACACAGCCTCAGAATAGAGAGATGTCCTTTTAGAATGGAGATGAGGAGGAATTTCTTTAGCCAGAGAGTGGTGAATCTGTGGAATTCTTTGCCACAGGCAGGCGTGGGGGCCAGGTCTTTATGTATATTTAAGGTAGAGGTTGATATGTTCCTGAATGGTCAGTGCATGAAGGGATATGGTGAGAAGGCAGGCGATTGAGGTTAAGAGGAAAATTGGATCAGTCTGTTCTCCTGTCCTCATCAATTTCTCCCCTTGTTAGTGACACAAGGTCATACGTGGAACTATACAGCATGGAAACAGACCCTGCTAACTGTCAAGTGCCTATTTACATTAATTCTATACAGATCCCATTTTATTCCAAATGACATAAAACAACACTTTTCACTGTATATTGGTACATTAAATAACAATAAAATAAGTGGCATCACAAAGAAGACACAACAGCACCTCTACTTTCTGAGACGTTTGCATTGATTCAGCATGTCACCAAAAACTTTGACAAACTTTTATAGATGCACACTGGAGAGTACTGTAATCTAATTGGTTGCAACGTGGCCTACTATGGAAACACCAATGCCCAGGAATGGAAAAGTCTTGAGAAAATGATTGATATAACCTCATGCCTCATTGGCAAAAGCCCTCCCTACCATTAAGCACACCTACAAGGAGGTCAAGAAAGTAGCATCCAGCAGCAAGGTCTCCACCATCCAGGCAGTTCTCTCTTCTTGATTTTACCATTAGGCAGGAGGGACAGAAGCCTTGGGGTCCTTACTACCAGAGTCAGGAGCAGTTATTATCCTACAAACATTAGTCATCAGAACCTGTGTGGATAACTTCACTTTCCTCAACACTAAACTGATTCTACGACCTATAGACTCACTTTCAAAAACTCTTTACAACTCATGTTCTCAGTATTATTTGTTATTTGCAGTATTTGTCTTATTTTAAACATTGGTTATTTGTCAGTCTTTGTTTATGTATGGTTTTTCATAAATTCTGTTATATTACTTTATTTTCATGTAAATACTGCAAGAAAATGAGTCTCGAGGTAGTATATGGAAACATACAGTGTACATACTTTGATAATAAATACAGTTAGAACTTTGAACATTAATTTTTCTATGTGTGGTTAAAGTCAATACATCCTATTTTCTGCCAAATGGATCAAATGTTCAACAAAATGTCACTGCAGTATACCCCCGCCATTCCATTGTTATTAATTAGAACTGGGAATAAATAAATATACTATCAACCGTCCTTTAAATAATTGTCAGTATTCCAAGCTTAACAACTTCCATTCACTGTACATTATTCAGTCACTGTGGACACATCACCCTAGCATATCACAAGACATTTATTAACATGCTTTTCTCTCTCCTACAGAAAAGGATGGTTCATGATCAGCAACAGCAATAGCCAACCATCTTAGGACAAATGTTAATAGCTCTCATGGCTTACCAAATCATCAACTAGACTTGCCAAATAAGAGTTTGCTAGCCATTATGGGTTTGATGTTATGGAGTCCATGGCTGGTGACGATTCAAAGACAATTGAAGTCTCCAGTATGGTTACACCTGAGACACCTCCTTGTTCCTTGTCCTGCACCACAGCTGCTGGCATAAACCCACATTATTATCACAAATTTATTATCACCAGCTCTGCAGTGAAGGAGAATGGTGCCAAGAGTAACCATCAAACCAAAATAGCCATTTGTTAGTCTGGCATGGCAGCTCATAGAGAGCACTGTTACAAATAGAAACTGGTGTGATCGTGTCCCACATTGGGCAACAATCACCATTTATATATAGCTGCAGTCCAGCTATATATTCAGGGAGTGAAATCCCTTGTACTTCCTGAACAACTTTAATTTTTATGTGATGCTTTCAAAGGAGTTAGGTGCAGTCAATGATTCCATGCATTTTTGAGAATCTGTCAAATCCACATGCACGTGGTGTATGCTGGTTTCTTTCAAAGGAGATAGAAATATATTCAACTCTTCTGGAATAGAGAGTTTATGTAGCCTCCCTTATTGTAGTGGGGCAGCAGAAATTGCTGGATATTGGTAAGGTCTTCAGCATCAACTTCAAAAGACCTGAAGACATTAATCTTCATCCATCACCTTCTCTGGCACTGATAATACATTTCTGGACTTGCTCTATGGTAGCTTTTGTAACTGTAGGTTTTTTCTTTCCTTTATTATTAACCACTAGACAAAATGGGTTTCCCTGGCACATTACTCTTTCTAAGACAGGTGTATAAGAACTGCTTCCAAAACCATCTCGTTGGACAGGGCTCCTGTTGAGGGCTGTGTTTCTCTGTTTTTCCTTTGTCTTTTAACACACCTTTTCTCTGGGAGCTTTCTCCTTATTTTTCCTAACAGCTCAAAGCTTAAATAAATGATCACCAAAGCCTAATACCTGCTATTTAGAATGTGGTTGATGATTGTAGATATCAGGATATAATTCTTTCATCAGTTGCACCACTGTCTGAATAAAAATTCTCCAAAGACCAAACAGCATATCTTTATAATTGTCCATCAAACCTGTCACCAGCAAACCAACAGCTGAAAATGTTTTTGAATTTTGCAGATAGTGTAGCCTGTGGGGAAACTCCCTACTGCCAAATCTCGAAACTCCCATGTACGTTGAACATGTGGTGCTTGGTCCATTGTTGTGGTCAAATTAAGAAGTACAGTAACTGAGTTCAAATAAAAAAAACAGAAGATAGTGGAAGTACTCAGCAAGTCAGGCAGCATCTCTGGAAAGAGAAACAGATTAAATTTCAGGTCCAAGACCTTTCATTAAAACTAGGATAGTTCTGTACTCAAAGTTCAAAGCAAAATTTATTGTCAGAGTACATAAAAGTCACCACATATAACCCTGACATTCTTTTTTTGTGCAGGCATACTTAGCAAATCCATAAAACAGTAACTGTAAACAGGATTAAAAAAGCGGCATCCATCATTAAAGACCCCCATAACCCATGCCCTCTTCTCATTGCTACCATCAGGGAGGAGGTACAGGAGCCTGAAGGCAAACACTCAATGGTTTAGGAACAGCTTCTTCCACTCTGCCATCAGATTTCTGAATGAACATTGAACCCATGTACACTACCTCACTACTTTGTTTTCTCTTTTTACACTATTTATTTAATCTAATTTAGTTAAAAATATACATATATTTACTGTAATTTACAGTTTTTTATTATTATGTATTGCAATGTACTGCTGCTACATAACAACACATTTCACGGCACATGACGGTGATATTAAATCTGATTCTGTTTCTGATACTATGATCAAATCAATTGAGCACACAGGTAAACATTAAGATTCACCTACTCAGAGTAAAGTTCAAAGTAAATTTATTATCAAAGTACATATATGTCACCATATACTACCCTGAGATTAATTTCTTGCTGGCATTCACAGTAAATATGAATAGAATCAATGAAAAACCACACACAAAGCAAACAACCAATCTGCAAAAGGCAACAAACTGTGCAAATATAAGGAGAAATAAAACAAAGATAATAATAATAATTAATATAATAACAACAATAAAGAAGCAATAAAGAGTTCAAGAACATGAGATAAAGAGTCCTTGAAAGTGAGTCTATAGGTTGTGGGAACAGATCAGTGTTGGGGTGAGTGAAGTTATCCTCTTTGGCTCAAGAGCCTGATGGCTGAGGGGTAATACCTGTTTCTGAGCCTGGTGGTGTGGGTCCTGAGGCTCCTGTGCCTCCATCCTGATATCAATAACGAGAAGAGAGCTTAGTCTGGATGGTGGGGATCCTTAATGTTGGATACTGCTTTCCTGCAACAGTGCTCCTTGCAGATATGCTCAATGATGTGGAGAGCTTTACTCCTGATGGACTGGGCTGTATCCACTACTTTTTGTTGGCTTTTCCATTTAAGGGCATTGATGTTTCCATACCAGGCTGTCATGTACCCAATCAGTATATTATCCATACACATCTATACAAGTTTGTCAAAGTTTTAGATGATGTGCCGAACCTTCGCAAACTTCTTACATGCATTACTATGTCTTCTTTGAAATGGCACTTATTGTTTGTGCTGGACTCAGGACAGATGCTCTGAATGATAATGCTGAGAAAATTGCTGACCCTCTTCACCTCTGGTTCCATGATTAGGACTGGTTCATGGACCTCCAATTTTCTCTTCCTTTAGTCAATAATCATCTCTCTGGTTTCGGTGACATTGAGAAAGAAGTTGTTGTGCCACCATTCAGCCAGATTTCCAATTATACTCCTAAATGCTGATTCATCACCACCCTTGATTCAGCCAACGGTGTCGTCAGCAAACTTAAATATAGCATTGGAGCTGTGCTTAGCCACTCAGTCATAAGTATAAAGTGAGTAGGGAAGGGGGCTAAGCACACAGGCTTGTGGTACATCTATGTTGATGGTGATTGTAGAGGAGATGTTGTTGCTGGGCTCTGGGCTCCGAAGGTGAGGAAATTGAAGATCCAGTTGAATAAGTTGGTATTGAGCCCTAGGTCCTGGAGCTTATTGATTAATTTTGAGGGGCCAATAGTATTGAATGCAGGGCTGTAGTCCCTGAAGAGCTTCCTGATGTATGCATCTTTACTATTCCAAGATTGAGTGAAGACTCAGTAAAATAGCATCGGCTGTTCTACACTCCAGCAGGCAAATTGGAGTGGATCCAAGTTGTTTCTCAGCCAGGAGTTTCATCATCAACCTCTCAAAGCAATTCATCATAGTGGATGTTGATACTACTGGACAATACAGTAATCATTGCAGAAGTTTTCTTGGGCACTAGTATAATTGAAGCCTGCTTGAAGAGGGGTGGGTACCTTAGACTGCTGAAGCATGAGATTAAAGGTATCAGTAATCACTCATCAGTTGATCAGCACAAGTCTTCAATATTCTGCCAGGTATCCTGTCTGGGTCAGATGCTTTCTGTGGGTTCACCCTCCTGAAGGATGCTCTCACATCAGCTCAGAGACTGAAATCACAGGATTATTGTGGGCTGTGGGCGTTTATGAAGGTGCCTCCATGTTTTGTGGGTCACAGGGAATATAAAACATATTGAGCTCATCTGGGAGTGAAACCTTGTTGTCACCTATGTTGCTTGGTTTTGCTTTGTAGGAGGTGATAGCATTCAAACCCAGTCACAGCTGATAAGCATCCTTCTATGATTACAGTTTGATCTGGATTGCCACTCTGCATGTGAGATGGCTTTCCATAGGTTGTACCTGGACCTTTTGTATTTTACTTGGTCGCCAAACCTGAATGGCACTAATCTGGTCCTCAGCAGACTGTAGATCCCCTGCTTAACATCAGCCTTTGCTGGCAATGTACACTGTGTTCAAGATCATGGAGGAGAACTCTCTTGGTAAGTAGAACGGATGACACTTAATCATTAATCATTAGATTAATTAGGTGTGGTTGAGAGCAAGGTTGAGAACAGAGTATGCAGCCTAATAGTGGAGTGCAAACTCACAATCATTTCCATTACTCGTCCATCTTGCCGATTAAAGATTCAGGAGCAGAAGGTGAGCAGGTTTTCAGTGCTGTCTGCTTGAGTTTGACTAGTCTTCCTTTTCCTCTCTCTCACTGCTGCCGGAGGAAGGTGGAGGAGTCTTAGGTCTTGGGCAAGGTTTGATTGGTGCGGTCTGTGGATTGGGCTCATTTTTAGAGGACTCTGCAGTTCATGTTATATGTGTTTCTGGTTACACCTTTGTATATTGCTACTTTGCACGACTTTGATCAGGGCACTCAACATTGACTGGTTCTGCAGCTTGCAGGCAATGAACAACACAGTGCTAAGTTGAACTGAACTAAAACTAAACTAACCATTCCAAGACTGTTTCAAGGATTCTGCAGTTTAATGTTTGATATTCTTCATGTTTTCACTTTTTTTTTGCCATTTGTGTGATTTGTTCATTTTTTTTGCATGTTGGGTGTTTGATGTTTTCTTTGAATGGATTCCACTGTGTTACTTTATTTGTTGGCTGCCTGCAGGAAGATGAATATCTGGGTTCTATACTGCATACATACTTTAATAATAAATGTACTTTGAATCTTTGAATTCGATGTTCCAGGTTCGAAAGACAAGAGTGCAGGAGGATTGTTAAGTCAAGCACCACAAAGAGTTTGTCATGAAACACAGAATCCCCACCCCACTTTTGATTTCTTTGAATCAGCAATTTGGTTTATCCAGTGGATCAAAAAGCCCTCAAGTCTGACCGCCAAATCCAGCTTCTCTGAGGCGAGCCATGTCTCTATGAAACAGAGAACACATCAATCCCTCATTTCCCTCTGATACAGCATCTTACTCTTCAGTCCTCTATCTTGCTCTCCAGTGACTGTACATTTGCTAACAAGATACTGAGTACAGGACATTTTACACCGTGCTGTTTTAGTTTTGCTTGGAGTAATATTCTCCTTCCTTTTTTCTGGCAAAGGCAATGTACCTTCATTCGCTTAAAGGTGCCATACTTGCTTTTGTGGGAATTGAGTTTGCCAAGTCCTTTAAGATATCGTAAAATCGCTTGCTTGTTAAGATGGTTTAAAAGTATGCTATTTAAAGGGAAATTACAGGCCTCAAATTGCAGCAATAATATTTCAGAATAAGTACATCTAGATGTTTTGTGAGCAGCCTGCAAAATATCACTGTTTATTGCCAGCACCATCTTGGTAATTTCATGCAGTAGGAACACACTATATTTTTATTAATATGTGATCGGCATGAAATGTGAAAAAAATGTGTGGCTCTGACTACACACAAAACTTAAAACATATCTGCCTCTGCAAGGCTATGGAACCAATTTTCACAGCCAAAGACAATTGCTATGCAGACAAGTAAACACTAATTAACACTCAGCAGGAATCTATGAACTGCAGTTCATTGATTGAGTAATTAATACAGCAGTAACCTGAACTATTATTAGTGGTTCTCATATTATTATTAGATAATGATGGCACATGTTCAGGGACAGCTATCCTGTTGGTGCAGTCTTCCTGGGTAGGGGAAGCAAGGAGATAGTACCTATATGCAATGGGTATCCCCTTTGCTCTGTTTTTGTACTGTCAGCACAGAGTTTTCACAATTTGTATCAGTGGCTTAAAATAACCCATGCCATGGTATCCTTTGAACAATTTTAGAAACATTGTCAAAAGCTGCAATGGCAAAAATTATCAAATTGTTACACTTTTACAGCAACAATGATGACATGCATTTATATACCAGTATAAACACTATGTAGATAGAAGAACTAAACTACCAAGAGGATATTAATAGCTTGAGTGAATTATCACAGTACTGGCAGAAATGTCAATGTAACCAAATGTAATATAATGGACTTTGGATGAAAACTTATAGAAGAGTAGTTGCTATATAATAAAGATAACAACAGTATAGATCTAAAAGTACATTAGTGTCCACATAGATAGGATTTTAAAAATATTTTTTATAGAAAATAATTAAAATGATTAATGGAATATTAGCTTTTATATCTCGGGGACTGTAGTGTAAAACAATATGAGCTTGCTATGCCATCTTACAGTGCACACGTTAGCTATAGAGGGAGTGCAATGTAGATTTACCAGAACTTCATCTAACTTGTAAGAATTATAATTACGTGGAGAGATTACACAAACAGTCTTGAATTTAAAAGGTTAAGTAGAACTTTGATTGAAGTTTTCAAGGTATTAAGGGAACTAATGTTACTGAATTACCATTAAGTGATTGTGAGCAGATTATTTCAAATACGTATTCTTTGATCCATAGCATCTGCAGTTGTATTTTTGTGTTTTAGTTCAAATTCAAACAGTGGGTATATAAAAAAAATACACTGTGGATTCTGGTTAATTGGGACACATCAGGAACATTACATTTTGGCCCAGTTAAGTGGCTGCCCTAATTAGCTGAAGTTTCATGAAAATAGTTTAAAAAGGTATAAAAAAGACAAACTAATTTTAACTGAGTAACAAATTATATAATTAAGTGAAATACAGAACAAATTAGAACACTACCAATACCTCTACAGTACTATCAAGCTATATATTATTTCATAATTGTTATCAATGGAGGAATTCATCCAGTGTATGCTGTGTTCTTTTGATTGACAGTAAATTAACAAAATCAGTGCCGACACCTAGTGCAGATAATGGACTGCCTTCATACAATGCTTTCAACAACTGCATCCTCCAAATCTTCATTTTCATCATGGATACCTTCAAATTCTTTGTAGTTCCTAACTTGATGAAATAGTGAAATTGTTTAATTTTCACTCCCAGCCTTTTCTTGCCTGAATGCTTGAAACCACAGTGAGCAAAACAGTACTGAATTGTCTTACTACTTATTTCTCACCAACTATCAGTGACAAAAGTCACTGCTTTTTGAACACAAACTAATGCAACTGATGCTATTAAAAAACTGTGCACTCTAGGCACAGTATAATGTCTAACAGCCACACAAATACACATGACAAATGCTAGTTAGAAATTGTTTGCTAGTAGTCTCCTGTATCAATTAAGTGGAATAGTGTTCCAAATAAACAAAGGAAATCCCAGTTATTTCTCGATTAGCTTTTGTTCTTTAAGAGTTGTCCCAAACAAGCCCTGATTAACCGTCGGCCCACTTAACCAGAATTCACTGTAGTTGTTTATGGATTGAGACTAAAGATGATATCTAATGAGAGGAAATTCTTGTTTCTCCATACTGAATGCAGGGTGAATAGCTTGACAAATCTGAGAGAATTGTGAGTTTAAGAAGAGAGATGGTGAAGTGAAGTTAGATACAACCATTTTACGGTGACTAAACTACTTTCACATTCTGAATATAGATTGATGGAATAAAAGGACTCCAACATTATGCAATAATGCCAGATGAATATTGCACATTAACTCTTGGCTTCCAAGTAGGGACAATGTAGAGAAGTTTAAGTTATATTGAACGTAATATTTGAAGAAAACTCAGAGGATCAAGGACAGTGCTTCAAATAAATACAAAAAGGGTTGAACATGAGAAAATTGACATTATGTAAGCAAAAGGATTGATATCAGATGACACCTACCAGAGGACTGCTCTGAACACTATTTGTTAAAAATGAAGTTGGGATTCATGCCACATATTGTTACAATACAAAAGGCTGCAGTGAACTCACAACCACAATTTATAAAAATGATTAGGAGATTATAATGAATGTGGGTATTACAGAGGGCAACCAAGTAATGGGTCAAGATGTCCAAGGATTTTATTTTTGACCTAGTCCTGCTAATGAACAATCAGGTCCTGATATTCACAAAGAAGATTGACAAAAACAAGCAGAAATGAGGTAGATTGTGGCCAATGGTAATTGAAAGCAGTTGGCCTTTGGATATACATATTTGTAAACAATGTACATCAAAAGGCTGACAGTGTTAGGATTAACTTGGATCAGGGAATTTAGATGGGGAGAGTATGTTCCCTATCTAATCACTAAGCAAAGTAGAACAGAAATAGATCTGCCACCCCCACTTGAGAATAACTGGAGAAGAAAGTGTTAGGCATTCTCAGTCTAGCATATTCATTAACATCATTTGTAGAAAAAACTGTAGGGTCAAGTCAGTTTTCAAGAAGAATCTTTCAACAGCTATAATCAAGCTGACCAGGGAAGTGAAGATAGGATCAGGCATTCTGATGGTAGAATTTATAGATGTTGCAGGAGAGAAAGGAAATCGGCAGTACAGCCTAGAACCTGAGCAGTCACACCTCTCATGAAAAGCAGCAGACTCAAAGGGTGGTGCAGTAATAATAGGAAACATGATGCACAAGGTGTATTTGGCAAATCATAGGCACCGCATAAAAATGAAAACTAGTGATGGCAAATGTGGAAGTTGGTGAAGTTCATGGCACATTGCTAAGTAAATGGATGTAAGCCCCTTCATTGTTGAGTCACACTGTGAATTTGAAAAATTTCTGAATATATTATGTCCCATGAAACTTGACGCAAGTGGTTATGAATAATCAAGGTACATGTTCATAGTGACAGTTGATAATTTATTTACTTTATTTAAAACATTTTATTTAGCAATACATGATGGAGTAGGCCATTCTGGCCCTTTGAACCAAGCCACCCCAGCAACCCAACTCCGACAAACCCTAACCTAATCACAGAACAATTAACAATGATCAATTAACTACTCGGTATGTCTTTGGATTGTGGGGGGAAACTGCAGCACCTGGGGAAAACCTAAGCATTCCATGGAGAAGAGGCACAGAGACTCCTTACAGAACAGCACTGGAGTTGAACTCCAAACTCCAGAACATCCCGAGCTGTAATAGCATCACACAAACCACTATGCTACTGTGGTGCCTATAAACTGAATATGACATACAGATTTAGATATCTTAAAATAGTATTAAAAGCTTCATTAGCTACCAGAAATACTGCCAATTAATAGCTTTGCCGGAGAGCTGTTAATGAAAGTAGTTTTTAATACAATTTGGATAGTGTGACATTGAGTTGGCAAACAAGGACATGAGCACAGACATAAAATAACTGAAGAATGTAATCCTGAAAACCAAGATATAAAAAAGGTAACCCATCAGAAGGGACCTAAAGATTGGGAATATGGTACAGTGGACAGGACTCATGATTGGAAGCCCATCCTGAAAATATTAACATGCTAGCAATCCAGCCATATTCAAAATTGGCATTATTTGCCAGTTTCATCAGTAGATGGCTGCTTCTCAGATGAATCTGCATCATATGTGGACAGTGAGACAGTAGAAACACAGTCTTGTAGAGCAGAAAAATCCCAACAGACTCAGTAGCAATAGAACAGTGACAATTGTTGATGACAGTACAAATACAGCAGCTGACTGAAACCAGCAAATGCTTGAAAAAAATGCTTGCTGTCTATCAGACTCTTAAGAAACTTTGAATGAATAAAACAAATACAACTGGTTGGTTAGGTTGGACTCTAGATTCGATAGTCTTATAAAAGAGACTTTGGACTCATGCAAGAATGAAGTTCCCTTTATAGTATGGCAGCAATAGTAAATGCTCAGTGCAACGTGAGTAGAAAAGACAAGCCATGTGCTAGCTGGTAAGGATTACAGCAGTCTGAAAAGAACAAGAGCATGGATGCACAGCAAATGTCCAAAAGAGGAAATTGAGAAGAGAAGAGATGTGACAATTTGAAAGATGTGGAATCAAGACAACAAGACTACACAGGACACAGAAGATCTTAAATACCAAGTGAGCCTAGGGTAAAAATCTGGTTAATGAGATAGTTCCCACAGAATGGGGAAGTGCTTGTTGTTTTCAAAGATGATTCAATTGTTCATGTAGAGATAAGGATTTCTGTTTTATGTTTAATCTATTTATGTATAACTGTTAAGATTTTTATTATTATTTATTTTTACAAATAATTTTTGTAAGAGCAAAATTTTATTTGCATCCCAGATTTTCTGGTAGTGATTCCTGTTAATTGAACTGCTATAACACAGGGTTGCCAGTACTGAATATCAGTATAATACAATTTGTTACAATTGTAAATATATTATCAGACTTGGTAAGTTCACAAATGTTACCTGTGTAGTGTTTAAATGTTATTGTCTATTAATTGTGTATTTGAGTTCCTAATATGCAACTAAACATTCAAGTTTAAAGTTAATGTCGATTTTTCAGTATACACAACTATCCAGTGTAAACACATTGATTAGTTTGCATGGTGCGTTCAGTTCATTTTCTTTTTAAATGGGTTGTTGTATACTTTATTTTGATTAGCTGTCACCTTAAGATTGGTAGGGAGTTACTTACTACCAGAGGAAACCGTGTCTCATGGAAAATATCTGGTAATATTGTTTGCTCCATCCATGCAATTCCACTAAAGGCAAATTGCCAGAAATAAAAGCTGTGTTTACTTGAAGATTCATGTCTGAGTAACTAATAGTGATATTCAGCTCTAGAAATTAGTTCAGAAGATCCCCACAAATATACTGCAATTACGATATTTTCTTTACCTTTTTGTCTTACAGCTGCTCCACAATGAACCCTAAATCATAGTCCCATTATAATGAGTTAATATTGCAATGGGAGTCGAGAGAATTTATTAGTATAGTTTTGCCTTGTAAAAATATCTGTTATGGTTGAAAGCTGAAGGGATTACTTATGAATAGTCATCAGAAAGGTTGATTATATTCGTATGTCATTTAGCTTTGATGCTGAAGGCTATTATTACATTAGGTATTCAGGCCATCTACTGTCAAAAACTAGTCATGCGATTTTGTAGTGACAGCTTTCCGTTAACCTCCACTAAATGAATTAAAAGGACGTTTCAGCATGCAATACTAATTTGCAAAACATTATGTCCCAAAGTTGGAAGTCAGATTTTTTCTGACTTTTTTTAGTTTTTTTTGCGGGAGAAATTAAACATCTTCTTTCCATTAACCTACTCATAGAGTTATTACAAAAAACATCTTACATTTAGCTCTATTTTTCTATTTAAGGTACATAGATAGAAAGTCAGATGAGATGTTGGTACAAAACAGGTGTTACAAGATCAATTTGTTATGCGCACTCCTGATATTTAATTTCATTGACCTCAATGGGATGAAATATCAGAAATACTACAGTACCATGATTTTATATATTGTGTCACCACCCAAAGAGAAATTCTGCTCATTTACATTTTTATCATTGATAGTAGATATTGGTAAATTATTATTAGCAAGACAAATATAATTATGTTGGCAGGACACAAAAGGGTGTTTAAAATTATAAGATTTATAAGTCTGGATGATCTACACTCAAAGTTAAGAGGAAAACTAAAGCAGTTTATCAATATAGTTCAATCTCATTGTTGCTTTAGAAATACGGTATATCATTAACCAAGGTATTTCATTCCATGCATACTCAGATTTCCTATTTAATAAATATCAGTAGCAAATGTGAGTGTAAGATTCTGAGATGTACAGTATAATCTTACACTCTCGCTGTCTAATATAACTTAGGTTGTACCTGCAACTGAAACATAAATAGGATTCTGAGTTTCATTTTTGTTGCTGTTAAAATAAGTGAATTTGTTCCATTAGTAGGTGGGATTCTATTTATTTATTTATTTTTACTTAGAGATTGGTGACAGGCAAGAGAGCAGCATTTCAGCATTTACTATTCAACAGAAACTTCTATCTTTAATGTTTTTTAAAGATCTACATACTCAAAAAACCCACCCTGATCTCAACTATGAAACATAAGTCTTTTACTAATTAACTTATTCAAAAATTCTATTTCTCAAAAATTATTTTGACATTAACTTCCCCATATATATAAATACTTCATTTGATTACACAACAGTTTTGATTTCTCTGTGTTCTGGAAAAAGTTAAACTCACCACAAAATATCTTACTTTGTTGTTTTAGGTCAGTTCTGAATGAAAACCTTTACTAATGGCACAGTATGAGGCCATTGTTAGGTAGTGGTCCCTTTATTAAAGTCAGCATTTAAAGTACAGACGATGTTGGGATATATAGCATTCCCACATCTCTCATATGAGAAGAAAGAGAATGGAGATCCATACAGATCAATGAATGAATAATGTATCAGCACTTCTCTAAATGTGATAGTCAGGAACTATGATCATCCCATTTGGACCCTGTTAACTTTTTTGATGATGGGCAGTATCAAGAGGGTGTGTGTGTGTGTGTGTGTGTGTGTGTGTGTGTGTGTGTGTGTGTGTGTGTGTGTGTGTGTGTGTGTGTGTGTGTGTGTGTGTGTGTGTGTGTGTGTGTGTGTGTGTGTGTGTGTGTGTGTGTGTGTGGTGGCTGCAGCAGACTTTGGAACGGGTACAGTTTGGTGAGAACTGGCTGGAAGATTGCTAGTGACCATAGGAGAACATATCCAGTGTCCTAGATCCACACTATTTATTTTTATATTATTTTGAAACATATCTCATTGTTTTCAGGGTCTTCTGTTGGGCTTCAGTTTCAAAGTTTGGATCAACATCTGACGGCAAACAACAATACCAATTTGCACAATTAAGTGATTTCCTGCTTTGGGTGGGTGTGCTGGACATGCTGAGCGCTCAGTGGCAGATCTGCAGAATTCAGGTAAGAAATGGATGCACAAAATCTATCACACCATTAACCTGAAGGTTCCCAATTAAACTGAAACAAGAACGATTTTAAAGATGAACTCTTTCTATGCAAAAGTTATTAACTAGATTCAAAATGGTTTATTTGAGATAGTACCAGTGCAGTCACCACTTCAAGTGGAACACAGGGGCTTCACAAATAGAAACTTTGCCATTTGTTTAAAATCCTGCAATTAGAAATGATGTAATTAAAACTGATGTAATTAATGTTTATTTGTTGTAATTGAATGACAATCTAAAATGCAGTTTAAAAATGTAATTATTTTGTAATAATTCATGTTTTTATTTTTAATAAAGTTAGATTATGTTTCTGAGTTTACTCCAAAGTAATAATTAAAGAGAATTATTGCAAGGAGTTGTTATTGGTGCCAGAATGAAAATGAGAAAAATACTTTCATTCTACAGGACCCACAAAGCAATTATGAAATCCTACTATTAAAAGAATTAACTGTTGCTTTATTTCCTTTGGCAAATTTTAACTGCCCAGTAATACCTTACTATCCAGTTGCTAGCAGCTGTTTTCAACTCCTGCTCTACATAGGCTATATTTTGAACCTTTATTATAGTTGTAAAACACTCTAACATAATTTCAAACTTTATTCATGACCAGTTTTGTGATTACTTTGTTTCTTTTTAAAGAGAATCTAACTTAGCTCCGGTGCTGAGAGTAACAGTCGGTTATTGCGGATAAGGTTGGTTGTCAAGGCACAGTCATGGGGTGACATTATTAATTGGGGGTGGCTTTGCTAGTTGAGGTCTGGATGGATGGTTGGCATGATGTTGTTTATTTGGGAAGATGAGGATATAAGATTGATGGTCTGCATAGAGGGTGTATGAAGAGGATAAGGCTGATGGTTGGAAGTTCAATCAATGATCGTGGATAAGGTTTATAGTTGGGGAGATGATCTGCAATTATAAGAGAGTCAGTTATCTGTAATTCGATGAGTATTAGGTCAGGTTGGAAGATCAGCAACTGGAGAGCTGTCAGGTTAGAGAGTAAACAGGAGAGCTGTCAGCTGTCAGGAGGGCTCTCAGTAGTGGTGGGAGGTGGGTTATGTGAGCTTGGGGCAAGGATGTTTGACTAAAGCTACATAGACTGTCTATCCCGCTCAGTACCTGAACAAAGTTAAAATTAAGGCTTTATTAGGTACTGGAAATTTGAGAGTGAAGTTAGTGTGTATATTCCTGATAAAAGCCCCTTTTTTATGAAGCTCAGTATTGAAACTGATAATTCAAAAGATAACCATGTTTACAATAATAATTACAAAAGAAAAATAATATCACATTGTTCTTATTAAGGATTGTGAGCCTGCTGATCATTATATAGAAAGTATTCTGATGAATATTAAATTTTGACTGAGTAAGAACAAAGTGGACAACAATTTCACTTCCAATAAATAATGGTTGGGGTTCTAAATCACCAGTGGAATTATAATGCCATTTTAATTTGAGTCTGAGCACGGGCTCTGTCCATCATTACAATCTTCAAATAAATGGCCATTAAATTAATGTAAACATTTCCTCAATGGAATGAAGAAGAACAGGAGGGCCACTCAAGGATAGCTTTTCAACTATGCCTCTCATGTGCAAATTTTACAAAACTTCCTCAGAATAACCTTCCCAAAATTTAACTGAACTATGGGACAAAGTTGTGGGTTCTTAACCTTGCCTAAGAACAGGCATACTGCATCCTCTTCCTGCTTCTGTTGGAGAAGAGTCTTTTTAATAAAGTTCAGGAATTAAAATATTTCTGACGTGAAATTTTGGTCAGTGTGTAAGTCACACTCTGTCTACCTAAATAAATGCATTATTGAAGTTTTGTGGGTCTGGCCGTCTTATCACGGATGCCTCCTCTCTAAAGTTGGGATGTTTTATTTGGTGTAGCACGAATGAAGTCCATTTTAAAACAGTGGTGAGATATCTGTCTGGGTGATTGTTCTACAAAGAGAACACAGCTCAATCTCTAAGGACTGGAATCAGAGTGACAAGTGAAAGTACTTCCCAACCCTCCCTAGACCAAATTCTACCCAGATCTTGTTTTTACCCATATATTTACAATACACTGGTCTATGAGAGGCATGAGAGCTGGGTTTCTCAAGAAGAACCCGGAAACAAATGCTCCATCAGATTTAGCTTGTTTGCACCAGAGTCTTGACATGAAGAGGACAGTATCATTGTAACAGTTGGCTCAGAGTGATTATGCAATATATGGAAGATGACAATGTTACAGCAGAGGAAATTTAATGCAGGAAGTTACAAAGCTCCAGACAAAGAAACAAGAAAGGAATGACATGCATACTCTATGAATTATGTTGAAGCAGAATGGGATAACTGAAAGGGGTGTGAACATATAAATTGGATAGTGTATTACCAGTTTTTGTATGGTATTTGCTCCAAGTTCAATGAAAGGTCAAATGGAATTAAATATTGAAGGCTTCATGTTAGTTGCATAGTTCATGATTTCATTCTTGAATCCCCCACAGATCTGAGAAGTACAGGACCCAGACACACAAAGTGGCTTTTGACTGTGTGCAGTACACTCCTTGACACTAGAACATAGAATAGTACAGCACATTACAGGCCCTTCGGCCCACAATGTTGTGCCGACCCTCAAACCCTGCCTCCCATATAACCCCCCACCTTAATTTCCTCCATATACCTGTCTAGTAGTCTCTTAAACTTCACTAGTGTATCTGCCTCCATCACTGATTCAGGCTGTGCATTCCATGCACCAAACACTCTCTGAGTGGAAAAACCTTCCTCTAATATCCCCCCTGAACCTCCCTCCCCTTACCTTAAAGCCATGTCCTCTTGTACTGAGCCGTGGTGCCCTGGGGAAGAGGCGCTGGCTGTCCACTCTGTCTATTCCTCTTAATATCTTGTACACCTCTATCATGTCTCCTCTCATCCTCCTTTTCTCCAAAGAGTAAAGCCCTAGCTCCCTTAATCTCTGATCATAATGCATACTCTCTAAACCAGGCAGTATCCTGGTAAATCTCCTCTGTAGCCTTTCCAATGCTTCCACATCCTTCCTATACTGAGGCGACCAGAACTGGACACGGTACTCCAAGTGTGGCCTAACTAGAGTTTTATAGAGCTGCGTCATTACATTGCGTCTCTTAAACTCTATCCCTTGACTTATGAAAGCTAACACCCCATAAGCTTTCTTAACTACCCTATCTACCTGTGAGGCAACTTTCAGGGATCTGTGGACATGTACCCCCAGATCCCTCTGCTCCTCCACACTACCAAGTATCCTGCCATTTACTTTGTACTATGCCTTGGAGTTTGTCCTTCCAAAGTGTACCACCTCACACTTCTCCGAGTTGAACTCCATCTGCCACTTCTGCATCCTATCAATGTCTCTCTGCAATCTTCGACAATCCTCTACACTATCTACAACACCACCAACCTTTGTGTCATCTGCAAACTTGCCAACCCACCCTTCCACCCGTACATCCCGGTTGTTAATAAAAATCACAAAAAGTAAAGGTCCCAGAACAGATCCTTGTGGGACACCACTAGTCACAACCCTCCAATCTGAATGCACTCCCTCCACCACAACCCTCTGCCTTCTACAGGCAAGCCAATTCTGAATCCACCTGGCCAAACTTCCCTGGATCCCATGCCTTCTGATTTTCTGAATAAGCCTACTGTGTGGAACCTTGTCAAATGCCTTACTAAAATCCATGTAGATCACATCCACTGCACTACCATCATCTATATGCCTGATCACCTCCTCAAAGAACTCTATCAGGCTTGTTAGACATGATCTGCCCTTCACAAAGCCATGCTGACTGTCCCTGATCAGACCATGATTCTCTAAATGCCCATAGATCCTACCTCTAAGAATCTTTTCCAACAGCTTTCCCACCACAGACGTAAGGCTCACTGGTCTATAATTACCTGGACTATCCCTACTCCTTTTTTGAACAAGGAGACAACATTCGCCTCCCTCCAATCCTCTGGTACCATTCCCGTGGACAACGAGGACATAAAGATCCTAGCCAGAGGTTCAGCAATCTCTTCCCTTGCCTTGTGGAGCAGCCTGGGGAATATTCCGTCAGGCCCCGGGGATTTATCCGTCCTAATGTATTTTAACAACTCCAACACCTCCTCTTCCTTAATACCAACATGCTCCAGAACATCAACATCACTCATATTGTCCTCACCATCATCAAGTTCCCTCTCAGTGGTGAATACTGAAGAGAAGTATTCATTGAGGATCTCACTCACTTCCACAGCCTCCAGGCACATCTTCCCACTTTTATCTCTAATCGGTCCTACCTTTACTCCTGTCATCCTTTTGTTCTTCACATAATTGAAGAATGCCTTGGGGTTTTCCTTTACCCTACTCGCCAAGGCCTTCTCATGTCCCTTTCTTGCTCTTCTCAGCCCCTTCTTAAGCTCCTTTCTTGCTACCCTATATTCCTCAATAGCCCCATCTGAACCTTGCTTCCTTAACCTCATGTATGCTGCCTTCTTCCACCTGACTAGATTTTCCACTTCACTTGTCACCCATGGTTCCTTCACCCTACCATTCTTTATCTTCCTCACCGGGATAAATTTATCCCTAACATCCTGCAAGAGATCCTTAAACATCGACCACATGTCCGTAGTACATTTCCCTGCAAAAACATCATCCCAATTCACACCCACAAGTTCTGGCCTTATAGCCTCATAATTTGCCCTTCCCCAATTAAAAATTTTCCTGTCCTCTCTGATTCTATCCTTTTCCATGATAATGCTAAAGGTCAGGGAGCGGTGATCACTGTCCCCCAGATGCTCACCCACTGACAGATCTGTGACCTGACCCGGTTCGTTACCTAATATTAGATCTAGTATGGCATTCCCCCTAGTCGGCCTGTCAACATACTGTGACAGGAATCCATCCTGGACACACTTAACAAACTCTGCCCCATCTAAACCACTGGAACTAATCAGGTGCCAATCAATATTAGGGAAATTAGAGTCACCCATGATAACAACCCTCTTAATTTTGCACCTTTCCAAGATCTGCCTCCCAATCTGCTCCTCGGTATCTCTGCTGCTCCTCTGCTACTCCGCTGCACTACATCTGTAACTTTTAATGAATAATGCAAGAACACATCATCTACAGAAATCTTATTCAATGTTCAAAGTTCAAAGTAAATCATTATCAAAGTACATACAGTATATTGTATGTCACCCTATACCGTATACTTTGATAATAAAAGATTCATTTTCTTGCAGGCATTCACAGTAGAAGAGAACTACAATAGAATCAATGAAAAACTACATACAAAGACTGGCAAGCAACCAATATGCAAAAGAAAAACTGTACAAATACAAAATAATAATAATAATCGATGAATAAGTATTGAGTTGTAGTGTCTTTGAAAGTGAGTTCTTAGGTTGTGTTCAGTGTTGAGGTGAGTGAAGTTATCAATGTTGGCTCAGGAGTCTGATAGCTGAAGGGTAACAACTGTTCCTGAAACTGGTGGTGTGGGACCTAGGGCTCTGTGCCTCCTTCCTGATGGCAGCAGCAAAAAGAGAAGATGGCGGGATGGTGGGGTTCCTTGATGATGAATGCTGCTTTCTTGTGGGCAGTGTTCCATGTAGATGTGCTCAATGATGGGGTAAGGGCTTTTCCTGTGATGGACTGGGCTATATCCACCACTTTTTGTAGGCATTCCTTTCTTTGGCATTGGTGTTTCCCTACCAGGCTGCGATGCAGCCAGTCAGGTTATTCTCCATAGTGCCCCTATAGAAGTTTGTCAAAGCTTTAGACAACATGCCAAATCTGCACAAAATTTTAAGAAAGCAGAGGCACTGCTGTGCCATCTTTGCAATGGCACTTACATGCTGTATTCAACAAACAGCAATTCAATTTTGCTGACATTGACCGAAAGATTATTGTGTGGCACCATTCAACCAGATTTTCGATCTTCGTCCATTATGCCAATTCATCACTACTTGTGATTTGTCCAACAACAGCGATATTGTGAGAAAACTTAAATATGGCATTAGAGCTGCACTTAGCCAATAGTATGAAGCAACTACAGCTGGGATATAAACACACAGCCTTGTGGTGCATCTGTGCTGATCGTGATTGTGGAGGAGATGGTGTTGCTAATCCAAAATGACTGGGGTTTGCAAATGAGGAAATCGAAGATCCAGTTTTACAAGGAGATATCAAGGCCTAAGTTTTAGAAGCTATTGATTAGTTTTGAGGGGATGATAGTGTTGAATGCTAGTTGTAGTCAATGAAGATAATCCTGATGTATGCATCATCATTGTCCAGATGTTCCAGAGCTGAGTGAAGAACCAATGAAATGGCATCTGCTGTTGTGACGGAAGGCAAATTGGAGTAGACGGAAGTCACTCCTCAGGCAGGAGTTGATATGTGTCATGACCAACCACTCAAAGCACTTCATCACAGTAGATGTAAGTTCTACTGGACGATATTTCAAAATTGGTTAGCACAATGTTTATCAAGCATTCTTCTGCATAACATATATGTGTTTTGCTTAATCTCATCTAGCTCTCCAAATATTCTATCTGAGAATCAAATACGACCCCACTCTCCAAGCCCAAGCTCAGGAATGACCTACTGCTGATCTAATTACAGGCCTTTCACATTGGAAACACACCCTAAATTGCAGACTACAGCTCCAACTACAAACTCTGATCACAACTGTACTCCCAGGCACTAGCCTCATTTTCTCAGTACAATACTATGTTACGATCATCAATCCTACAAACCCTTTGTCAAAACCACGGATTCGGCAGTGAGAGTAGATACGGCAATTGCGCTAGTGAATTTGCACGTGTCAGCTAATTATTTAATCATGATAGTACTTAACTCCATACTTGTCGTCGTAGTGCTTGTTGAGACTTGGACAGAGAACAGCAATGCTTCGCTGCCTGTTTGCCCTCGGCCTTCCCTGAGAAATTGGACTTTGAGTCAATTGACTTCAAAGACTAGCATTATTTGTTTAATGTTCAGATTTTCTTTTCAGCCGCAGTATAGGCTTCGGTTCCTATTTGAAAGTTTTAGTTAATGGCCCTATTTGGCCTAGCGTTTATTGTTTATTTTCCCTTAAATGCTGTTCGCAATAAAGTTTGTGAACTATCGAACCTGCTTCAGTGTCCCTCACTCAGCACTTGGGCCTTATCTGAACCTGTAACACCCTTTGCAGCTAATCTTACTTTTCCTGATTAACAATCTCATCTCAAATCCATCAAGCTAAACTTCAACTAGCAAATTTGCCCTTTCACTACTAATTTCACCTGTTGAATACAAATCCTTTACCTTGACAAGTAATATTACCTAAATAACCAGTCACTGAACAGAATTACAGCCAAATCGATTCTCTTAATAAAACAACACAAGATTAGCAAATAAGAGGTGTGAAGTTATGTTAGGGTGTTTTACACCCACAATAAAATATGGCTTTTGCAGAACAAAGGGGTATACACATAGGCAGTTTGATGTTCTTCACGAATATCAATAGATAACTCTCCTGAAATATAAGTTGACCACACTACTGCAGGAGGAGAAATGGTAGGCATGAACTCATGTCTCTATTATAGGAGCAGTGACATGTAACCTCCATCTCATTTATCCAACTCCCAACTTGTTTCTGTCATGATCAGAATCCATCTTAAGGCAGAGAACAATGAGACGTCTGGGATCAAACATCTGTGCTTCGGGTCTGTTAACTGGAACAGCTCTTGGTCTGAAGGTTGAACCAATTGTAGAATGGTCTTGGTCCAGTAAGATATAGCAATCACTGTTTAACACAAACAAAATATTGGAGGAATTAAACAGGTTAGGCAGCATCTTTGGAAGGGAATAAACTTTTGATGTTTTAGGATGACACCCTTCATCAGTACTGAAAAGGATGGGGACAGAAGCCAGAAAAAGGAGGTGATGGAATAGGTGAGACCAGATGAGGGGGAAGATGAATGGATTGGGGGGACAGGATAATGTAAGAAAGTGGAAGAGGACATGTGGAAGAGATAAAGGGCCCTTACTCTTTGTGATTTTTATAAGTGTCTTAGATGAGGAAATGGAGGGCTGGGTTAGTAAGTTTGTAGTTGACAGAAGGATTGAAGGTGTTATGGATAGTGTAGAATGTTCTAATCCAGCCCTTTACCTTTCCCACCCACCTGGTTTCACCTATCACCTTCTAGCTATCCTCCTTCCACTTGCCCCCACCTTTTTACTCTGGCATCTTCCACCTTCTTTTTGAGTCCTGAAAAAGGGTCTTGGCCTGAATCGTTGATCCTTTATTCATTTCCATAGATGCTGCCTGACCTGTTGAGTTCCTCTAGTATCTTGTGTGTGTTGCTTGGATATCCAGCATCTGCAGAATTTCTCATGTTAGTGTAGAAGGTAGTTATCTTTACAACAGGATATAGACAAGATGCAGAGTTGGGTGAGAAGTGGCAGATGGAGCTCCATCTGGAAACGTGTGAAGTGACATACTACGGAAGATCAAACTTGAAGATGGAGACAAGGTCAATGCCAGGATTCTTTGCAGTGCAGAAGAACAGCAGGATCTTGGGGTCCAAGTTCATAGATACCTCAAAGTTGTTATGCTAGTTGATAGGATAGTTAAGAAGATATTTGATATCCTGGCCCTTATTAATCAGAGGACTGAGTTTAAGAACCACAAGGTTATGTTGCGACTCAATAAAACTCTGGTCAGAACACACAAAGAGTATGATGCTACATTCTGGTCATTTAATTATAGAAATGATGTGAAGCTTTAGAGAGGGATACAGCTGGATTAGACAACATGTCAATATGTTTTTATTAGAAAAAGTTGAGCAAGCTAGGACTTTTCTCTTTGGAGCAACAAAGAATGAGAGGCAACTTGATAGAGATGTATAAGAATATGAGAGGCATAGATGGAGTAAACTACCAGCACCTTTTTTTTCCCCAGGACAGCAATTACCACCACAGGATATCAATTTAAAGCGAGTGGAGGAAAATTTAGAGGAGATGTCAGAGGTAGAATCTTTACACAGAGAATAGTGAACTCTTTGCTGGGTGTGGTGGTAGAGGCATTTAAAAGTCTCACAGATAGGCACATACATGTCAGAAAAATTGAAGGTTTTTGAGCTGTGTAGGAGGGAAGCGATAGATTGATAGTGAAGTAGATTTATATACGTCGGCATAGCTTTGTGAGCTAAAGGACCCATACTGTGCTGAACTGTACAATAAAAGTCTCTTGATAAAATGGCTTAAAATAATTTTTAACTCATTTTAAGTTCAACCTAAGTTGGAAAACCACAAGTGAATTCGCAACACTAAGTATGCACTTCATTGGTCTGAATGATTAGACCTTCAATGCACCTCGCTACACTAACCGCAACAATAAATTTCAAACATGGTTAGAGCATTGCCTGATTGGTAGGAGGCAGCGAGTGGGAATAAAAGGATTATTGTCTGATTGGCTGCCAGTGACTAGTGGTGTTCCGCAGGGGTCGGTGTTGGGACCGCTTCTTTTTATGTTGCATATCAATGATTTAGATGATAGAATAGATGGCTTTGTTGCCAGGTTTGCAGATGGTATGGAGATTGGTAGAGGGTCAGGTTGAGGAAACAGGTAAGCTGCAGAAGAACTTAGACAGATTTGGAGAATGGGCAAGAAAGTGGCAAATGAAATGCAATGTTGGAAAATGCATGGTCATGCACTTTGGTAGTAGAAATAAATGTGTAGACTATTTTCTAAAGAGAAAATCCAGAAATCTGAGATGCAAAGAGACTTGGGAGTCTTTGTGAAGACCACCCTAAAGGTTAATTTGCAGGTTGAGTTGGTGGTGAGGAAGGCAAATGCAATGTTAGCATTCATTTTAAGGGGTCTTGAATACAAGAGCAGGGCTATTATGCCGAGACTTTATAAGGCACTGGTGAGGCCTCACCTTGAGCATTGTGAACAGTTTTAGGCTCCTCATCTAAGAAAAGATGTGCTGGCATTGGAGAGGGTCCAGAGGAGGTTCACAAGGAAGATTCTGGGAATAAAAGGGTTATCATATGATGAACTCTGATGACTCTGGGTCTATACTCACTGGAATTTAGAAGGATGAGGGGGGATCTCATTGAAACTTTTCGAATGTTGAAAGGACCAGACAGTGTAGATGTGGAAAGGATGTTTCCCATGGTGGGGGAGTCTAGAACAAGAGACTCAGGATAGAGGAACATCCATTTAAAACAGAGATGCAGAGAAATTGCTTTAGTCAGAGGGTGGTGAATTTGTGGAAATTATTACCACAGGCAGCTGTGGAGGCCAGATCATTGGGTGCATTTAAAGCAGAAATTGATAGGTTTTGATTGGACACACAATCAAAGGTTATGGGGAAAAGCCTGGGGATGGGGCTGGGGAGGAGAAAAAAGGATCAGCCATGATTGAATGGCAGAGCAGACTCGATGGGCCAAATGGCCTAATTCTGCTCCTATGTATTATGGTCTTAATGTCTAATATGTTGCCTTTTGCATTAATCTAAGTTGCATTAGTGACAAATTTCTTGAGACGACCTCTTGTCTGACTAGATGGACTCTTGACTGCACAATATACCTCATTATGATCTTGCACTTTACTGTTTACCCACACTGAACTTTTTCTGTAGCTTTTACACTTCATGCTGCATCGTTATTGTTTTACCTTATTCTACATCAAGGCACTGTGTAAAGATTTGATCTGTAAGAACAAATTGCAAGAAAAGCTTTTCACTGTATCTTGGTACATGTGACAATAATAAACCAATACCAAATCAAATAACGATCCATTCATGAGGGAAATACAGGCCATGGTCAATGATCAACAGCTCAGATTCCCTTGGTATGAATGAGTCAAGGGACAGCCATAAAATAAGCTATTGATCATCAACAAATTCTTCTCATGATCAAGGATTGGCTATAGATTTAGGGACAAGAAACCCTTTCTATTAATTGTAGGTTTAAAGAGTACATGAATGCAGACAACGGCAGGTACACCATTAGGAAGCAAGAAATGTAGATAAATCCCAGTGCTTCAGATGTCACTCTCCTCTAAATGAAATCACACAAATATATGAAATATTTCTGATGTTTCTGATATCGCAGTGCACAGAAAATAAAGGAAAATATTAACAATTTCCTGCTACTACCTGGAAAGATCTGAAGGATGGGAATCTGAGAGTCACTTTTGCCTTGAGCTCCAAAGTAGAGAGTAGAGACACAGTACTTGGCCAAGGTTATCCTGCAATATTTCACATATCCTTACAATAACAGGCTTTCAAAATGCAAGGCAAAAGTACGTTGCTCTTTAGATAGATCCAGAAAGAATGTTGTATCTCTGAAGACCCTCTAGGAATAAACTCTTCACCAATGGGCATGTCTCTGCTCCCTGACCAAGACTGACAACCTTCCAGAGTACCTTGTCACAGCTATCCTGAGGTCTCTAGTAGTGGAGTGCAGCAATATCTACACTTTGGTACCCATTGAATGAAATGCTCAGCAGCTAAATGATGGCACTCCCTATTAGAAACAGCATACCTGAACTGTGTTAGGTGTCTGCATCTGTGGGAAACTAACAATGCCTACAAATTCCTGTAGTTGTGAAGCCACATGCTGTAAGTTGTGAATTGTCCAGAAAACTCTACCAATGTCAGCTTCTAGTTCTACTAAAAGTATTGCATGACAGCCATAATGTGGATCAATGAACTCAGATTTATGTTAGTATCAGAGGAAGAATACAGTACGTGACCAGTGCATCATTAGCTGCATGCCTGACACTGGAGAAAGGTCAGGCACACTAATATAGATTGTGATCAGAAGTGCGATTTCACTGAGAAGTGATTGCTGATGTGATTAACTCCAGGTAAAATTGACTTTGGATCACATAATGCTCTTCTCAAATTCTAGTTTTTCATTCTACAAAGGATGTATCTGTCTGACTGCAATTTTACAGTTATATAAGAAAAGTAGGGTAAATTTTCTCAAGCTTATTCATCTCTACCACTGCAAATGAGATTTCTGATGAGACTATGACAGCACAATGGGAGAACTTATCACAAAATGAATCCACAAGATTTTTACAGACTTAGTAAAAAAAACCTGAAGTATTGTTTTAAGTCAAACTTAGTAAGTTGGAGAAGGAACGTGAGATCAAATTTGTAAAGGGTAATTTAACTTAAATTGAATTGAATTGACTTTATTACTTACATCCTCCATACACGAGGTGTAAAAATCTTTATGTTACACCTCTGTTCAAATGTACAATGTGCAATTATAGTGATTTATAAAAAATATTATATACAACAGGATAGTCAATATAACATAGAAATATAGTTCTGTCAGCATGAATTAAGCAGTCGGATGGCCTGGTGGAGGAAGCTGTCCCAGAGCCTGTTGGTCCTGGCTTTTATGCTGCAGTACTGTTTCCCAGATGGTAGCAACTAGAACAGTTTGTGGTTGGGGTGACTTGGGTCTCCAATGATCCTTTGGGCCCTTTTTACACACCTTTCTTTGTGAATGTCCTGAATAGTGGGAAGTTCGCATTTACAGATGCTCTGGGCTGTCCGCACCACTCTCTACAGAGTCCTGCTACTGAGGGAGGTACAGTTCCCATACCAGGCAGTGATGCAGTCAGTCAGGATGCTCTCAACCGTGCCCCTAAAGAAAGTTCTTAGAATTTGGGGTGGCTATACCAAACTTCTTCAACCGTCTTAGGTAGAAGAGGCTCTGTTGTGCCCTTTTCACCACACAGCCGATATGTACAGACCACGTGAGATCTTTAGTGATGTTTATGCCGAGGAACTTAAAGCTGTTCACCCTCTCAACCCCATATTCATTGATGTCTATCGGGGTTAGCCTGTCTCCATTCCTCCTGCAGTCCACAACCAACTCCTTTCTTTTTGTGACATTGAAGGAGAAGTTGTTTTCTTGACACCACTGTGTCAGGGTGATGACTTCCTCTCTGTAGGCTGCCTCATTATTATCTGAGATTAGGCCAATCAGTGTAGTGTTGTCAGAAAATTTGATTAGCAGATTGGAACTGTGGGTGGCGACACAGTTATGGGTATACAGAGAGTAATGGCGGGGCCTTAGTTTTGAGATTTCTTCTGAGCAAAGTACACACTATGTGGACTTCAACCATCAACGCTGCCCTCAACTGCATCTCTTCCATTTCACGCACGTCTGCTCTTACGCCATCCTCCTGCCATGCTACCAGGGATAGGTTTCCTCTGTACTCACCTACCACCCCACTAGCCTCTGAGTCTAGCACATAATTCTCTGAAACTTCTACCACCTTCAACTGGATCCCACCGCCAAACACATCTTTCCCTCCCCCCACTTTCTGCTTTCCACAGGGATCGCCTCCTATGCTATTCCCTTGTCCATTCATCCCTTCCCACTGATCTATCTCCTGGCACTTAACCTTGCGAGCGGAGCAAGAGCTACACTGGCCCCTACACCTCCTCCCTCACTACCATTCAGAGTCCCAAACAGTCCTTCCAGGTGAGGCGACACTTCACCTGTGAGTCTGTTGGGGTCATATACTGTGTTTGGTGCTCCGGATCTGGCCTCTTGTATAGTGGTGAAACCTGACGTAGATTGGGAGATCGCTTTGCCGAGCATTTATGCTCCATCTGCCAGAACAAGCGGAATCTCCCAGTAGCCATCCATTTTAATTCCACTTCCCAATCCCATTCCGATACGTCCATTCATGGCCTCTTACACTGTCAGGATAAAGCCCCAGACTTAGGGTGGAGGAACAACACCTTATATTATGTTTGGGTAGCCTCCAACCTGATGGCACGAACATCCATTTCTCAAACTTGCAGTAATGCCTCCACTCCCTCCACCTTTCACCATTTCCCATGCCCCTTGTTCCTCTCTTATGTTACCTCCTTGCCTGCCCATTGCCTCCCTCTGGTGCTCCTTCCTCCCCTTCTTCTTTCTTCCATGTCCTTCAGTCTCTTTCACCAATCAACTTCCTAGCTCTTTGCTTCATCTCTCCCCTCCAAGTTTCACCTATAGCCCAGTGTTTCTCTCTTCCCTTACCCCACCTTTCAAATCTACTCCTCAGCTTTTTTTCCCTCCAGTCCTGCTGAAGGGTTTTGGCCCGAAACGTTGACTGTACATTTTTCCATAGATGTTGCCTGGCCTGCTGAGCTCCTTCAGCATTTTGTGTGTGTTATGTGGACCAAGCTCTCAAATGTAGTAGTGCAGCCAAAAACACTGAAAACATTTAACAATCAATTGGATACTAACATCTGGTATGTTAGAATTGCCCTTAACTAATTACCCGGTAACCAGGTTCTCAGAAAAAGAAGTTGCTGATACATTGCCCTTAGAGTGCTTTTAGGATAACATTGTTTTTACCATAAACTATCCAATGAATAAAAGATGATAAGATGAAAGCTGTAGTAGCCAATTAATAAAGTTTGCTTTTCAATTATTTGAATATAAACAAAGCATATTATTTAACTGATTTTCATTCAAATTCTTCAAAGTAACTGTTGTGTGTTCAATGAACCTTTCATAGTCATCATGCATATTGACGTAGCTGTAGCAGAAATACAACCTTACTTTCAATATCAAAAGTCATTAGTAGAATGACTACTAATGAGTAGTACTGGTCAACTCAATGCAAAAACATAATAGCATAAATTTTTAACTAAACCTGGATGTGCAAGGTGGTTGGAAATAATACAAGCTTGACTCATGGAGTCCATTACAACATGGCATAATGAGATGATTTACAGCTGCAATGCCTTTAAGGCAGGGGAAGCTAGAAGCTAGAATTAGTGATTACATATTACTTTGTCTAGACTACAGCAGTTACTTATTTGACTTTATATTGACAAAGAAAGATTGTACTAGTGACAGCTTCATTGATATAATCTCTTCAAAATATTACATACAAATATTAAATTGAAGTAAAGTATGCCATTCCTGTGCTGCTTTTCAATAAGATCAGGTCTGCACTTTCACTTGGTTCCACTTTCTATACCCCAATCTCTTGATATCCACGATATCTAAGCAGGTATAAATCTCTGTCTTGAAAATATTCTGAAACTGATCTCTCGGTCAGCCAGTGCCAAACAATGCCCACACTTTGGCTGAAGAAAAAGAAAAAAAAAGCTTTTTTTAATAATTGCAGCAAGAGGCAGAGAGGGAAGAGGTAAAAGAAGCTCGGAGAAAAGCTGTTTTTTTAAAAACTGATCGCGGCAAAGAGGCTAGACTGCGTAGGCGTGTGACATTGCGTGCCAAAGGTTTAAAAAGGAAGACCACCTTATACAGCGCCATCATCGGAGTGGACTGAGGCAGAGTGGGTCGGCTTTGGCTCAATCAGGCTTCGACGAGAACAGGCAGAGGCGAGGTTTGAACGGGGCACAACTGCGCAAGCACATGAAAGTCGGCCCGTGAGGCAGCGGGAGAATTTAAATAGTGAGCAGAGGCTGAGTACGAGCTTCACTCCAGGTGAGGTAAGACCGGGTAAGCTCCTTTAATTAATCTAATTAGATTAGGAGTAGGTAATGGAGGCAGCAGTTAGGGCAGTTGAGTGCTCTGTTTGCAGTATGTGGGAAGTCAGGGTGAGCACAGGGACAAGAGGGAGGTGTTGCATTGCTTGTCAGAGAAAATATTACAGCGGTGCTCTGGCAGGATAGATTAGAGGGCTCGTCTAGGGAGACTATTTGGATGGAATTGAGGAATGGGAAAGGTGTAGTAACACTTATAGGGGTGTATTATAGATCACCTAATGGGGAGCGAGAATTGGAGGAACAAATTTGCAAGGAGATAGCAGATATTTGTAGTAAGCACAGGGTTGTGATTGTGGGAGATTTTAATTTTCCACACATAGACTGGGAAGCCCATACTGTATAAGGGATGGATGGTTTGGAGTTTGTAAAATGCATGCAGGATAGTTTTTTGCAGCAGTACATAGAGGTACCAACCAGAGAAGGGGCAGTGTTGGATCTTCTGTTAGGGAATGAAATAGGTCAGGTGACAGAGGTATGTGCTGGGGAGCACTTCGGGTCCAGTGATCACAATGCCATTAGTTTCAATATATTTATGGAGAAGGATGGGACTGGACCCAGGGTTGAGATTTTTGATTGGAGAAAGGCTAACTTTGAGGAGATGCGAAAGGATTCAGAAGGAGTGGATTGGGACAATTTGTTTTATGGGAAGGATGTAATAGAGAAATGGCGGTCATTTAAAGGTGAAATTTTGAGGGTACAGAATCTTTAAGTTCCTGTTAGGTTGAAAGGAAAGGTTAAAAGTTTGAGAGGGCCATGGTTTTCAAGGGATATTGGAAACTTGGTTCTGAAAAAGAGAGATATCTACAATAAATATAGGCATCATGGAGTAAATGAGTTGCTTGAGGAATATAAAGAATGTAACAAGAATCTTAAAGAAATTAGAAAAGCTAAAAGAAGATACGAGGTTGCTTTGGCAAGTAAGGTGAAAATAAACCAAAGGGTTTCTACAGTTATATTAATAGCAAAAGGATAGTGAGGGATAAAATTGGTCCCTTAGAGAATCAGAGTGGACAGCTATGTGTGGAGCCGAAAGAGATGGGGGAGATTTTGAATAATTTCTTTTCTTCAGTATTCACTAAGGAGAAGGATATTGAATTGTGTAAGGTAAGGGAAACAAGTAGGCAAGTTATGGAAACTATGATGATTAAAGAGGAGGAAGTACTGGCACTTTTAAGGAATATAAAAGTGGATAAATCTCCGGGTCCTGACAGGATATTCCCTAGGACCTTGAGGGAGGTTAGTGTAGAAATAGCAGGGGCGCTGACAGAAATATTTCAAATGTCATTAGAAATGGGGATGGTGCCGGAGGATTGGCGTATTGCTTATGTGATTCCATTGTTTAAAAAGGGTTCTAAGAGTAAACCTAGCAATTATAGGCCTGTCAGTTTGACATCAGTGGTGGGTAAATTAATGGGAAGTATTCTTAGAGATGGTATATATAATTATCTGGATAGACAGGGTCTGATTAGGAACAGTCAACATGGATTTGTGCGTGGAAGGTCATATTTGACAAATCTTATTGAATTTTTTGAAGAGGTTACTAGGAAAGTTGATGAGGGTAAAGCAGTGGATGTTGTCTATAGGGACTTCAGTAAGGCCTTTGACAAGGTTCGACACGGAAGGTTAGTTAGGAAGGTTCAATTGTTAGGTATTAATATTGAAGTAGTAAAATGGATTCTACAGTGGCTGGATGGGAGATGCCAGAGAGTAGTGGTGGATAACTGTTTGTCAGGTTGGAGGCCGGTGACTAGTGGTGTGCCTTAGGGATCTGTACTGGGTCCAATGTTGTTTGTCATATACATTAATGATCTGGATCAAGGGGTGGTAAATTGGATTAGTAAGTATGCAGATGATACTAAGGTAGGTGGCATTGTGGATAATGAAGTAGGTTTTCAAAGTTTGCAGAGAGATTTGGGCCAGTTAGAAGAGTGGGCTGAGTGATGGCAGATGGAATTTAATGTTGATAAGTGTGAGGTGCTACATCTTGGTAGGAATAATTCAAATAGGACATACATGGTAAATGGTAGGGCATTGAAGAATGCAGTAGAACAGAGTGATCTAGGAATAATGGTGCATAGTTCCCTGAAGGTGGAATCTCATGTGGATAGGGTGGTGAAGAATGCTTTTGGTACGTTGGCCTTTATAAATCAGAGCATTGAGTATAGGAGTTGGGATGTAATGTTAAAATTGTACAAGGCAGTGGTAAGGCCGAATTTGGAGTATCGTGTACAGTTCTGGTCACCGAATTATAGGAAAGATGTCAACAAAATAGAGAGAGTAGAGAGAAGATTTACTAGAATGTTACCTGGGTTTCAGCACCTACGTTACAGGGAAAGATTGAACAAGATAGGTCTTTATTCTTTGGAACGTAGGAGGTTGAGGGGGGACTTGATAGAGGTATTTAAAATTATGAGGGGGAATAGATAGAGTTGATGTGGATAGGCTTTTTCCATTGAGAGTAGGGGAGATTTAAACAAGAGAACATGAGTTGAGACTTAGGGGGCAAAAGTTTAAGGGTAACATGAGGGGGAATTTCTTTACTCGGAGAGTGGTAGCTGAGTGGAATGAGCTTCCAGTAGAAGTGGTAGAGGCAGGTTCGGTATTGTCATTTAAAGCAAAATTGGATAGGTATATGGACAGGAAAGGAATGGAGGGTTATGGGTTGAGTGTGAGTCAATGGGATTAGGTGAGAGTAAGCGTTCGACATGGACTAGAAGGGCCAAGATGGCCTGTTTCTGTGTTGTAATTGTTATATGGTTATATAAGAAATTACTTCTCATCTCAGTCCTGGATGGCTGACACATTATGTTGAGAATGAGTTGACCTGGATGATAGGAGGTTGTGGGTAGTGGGGAATTATGTTATTTTTCTGTCTAGATGTATGTTACAAGTGGGGTCAATGCTGGGATGTCTACTTGTAAAATATATCAATTACTTGGATAAGAATATAGAGGGTATGATTGATAAGTTTGCAAATGACACAAACATTGGTGAAATTGTAGATAGTGAAGAAGGATTTCTTAGCGCACAGTGGGACATCGATCAGATGGAAATTTGGGTGGAGCAGTGACAAATAAAATTTAATCTAGACAGGTATGAGGTAATATATTTTGAATAGTCAAATTCCATATAGTTAATGGCAGGGATTTTAAGCGCATTGATATACGGAGAGACCTTGGGATTCAAGTCTATAGTTCATTGAAAGTGGAACTCAAGTGCATAGGGTAGTAAAAAAGACTGTAAGAGTTGGAACATCATGTTGCAGCTATACAAAACATTGGTTAGATAACTTGTATAGAGTATTGTGTACAGTTATGGTTACAATACAGGAAGAATGTGGTAGCAAAAGAGACAGTACAGAACAGATTCATTACTGCCTAGAACAGAGGGTTGTAATTAAAATGAGAGCTTGGATAGGCTAGGTTTAATTCTCACTGGAGTGTAGGAGGCTGAGGGATGACATTGTAGAGATTTATAAAATTATGATTGGCCTAGATAGGATAGAAAGTCAAAGACTTTTTCCTCTAGCAAAAGGTGTCTGCAACTAGAGGGTACAGTTTAGGTGAGAGGAGTAAAATTTACAGGAGATATGAGAAGCATACTTTTCACACAGAAAGTGTTGAATATCCAGAGCAACCTGTTTGGGGAAGTGGAGGAGACCATTACACAGTTGTAAAGCTGTTTGGACAGATATTCAGATAGGAAAGGTACAGGGTGATGTGGGTCTAATGCAGCCAAATGGATTAACGTAGATTGGCATCATGGTCAGATGAATGAGGTGGGCAGAAAGGGTCAGTTTCTGTACCATATATTTTTCAATGAGTCATTGAGACTGGTACCAGTTGTTCTAGGTACACAGCCCAGTAAAACATCAAATCTGCATCTTTCTTATTAGACCGTAAGAATTTTGTACATTTGAACAGAACCAGTTTACACTCTTCAACACCCAACAGCTGCGGTCTTCATCATTTATCAAATGATAAACTAACCATTCTAGGAATCAATCTGGTGAACCTTCACTGCATTCCCTCTATGGCAAACATAGGAAGACTAGACCTGTACATAATATTTCAGATGTAATCTCAGCAGGATCCTATACAAATGGAGCAAGATATTTCTACTCATGTAAGATACTTTCATAATAAAAGCCGCTTACCATTTTCTTTTTTCAATGCTTGTTGAAATTGTATATCAACCATACAGCTGAAGACCCTCTGATTTTAACTAATTTCAATCATACAATATTTAAAATCAACTTTGTTTTTTTCTACCAAAGTGGACAAACTCATGGTTTACCACATTCACTATATCTGTTTATAAATCCTTTAAGTGTCTGAGTTTCCTCCTTAGAGCCCACCTGGCTCCGTATCATCAGCGGTCTTGGATTTATTGGCTACCAGTTCCATTAGTTTCGCCATTACTAATTATTTAGACCTGTAGCCTTCCACTATTCACCAGAGCTTTTCTACGTTTTTTTTTCTGTTAAACTATACACAAAACAATTGTTCAATTTCTCTGCTTCTGATTCCCCAATGTAATTTCTCTTGATCATTTGGCTGATCTTTCACATCACCATTTTCCTGTAAATACCTCATAGTCCTTGCTTCCTTCCTATTCTGGCCAACAAAAAATATCTTTAATTGCCATTAAACTTTAAAAATGGAAATGACATTTACAATATTTACAGAACATAAAGAATTTCACCACAGTGCTTGTCTTTTCTGGGTACATTTCAGCTAGTCTTGGAAAGCCAAGCTATTTTGAGCACTGTCCAACAGCTAGAGGCTCTTCCCATTTCCTTAAGAACTCTGGATCCTTAATATCTGTAAATCACTCAAACTTTTGCTTAGATATAATCAGCATGTACGCTTTTACTGCCCTTTTGCATTGAGAATTCATCTGCTAATTGAACAGGGAAAGAATAGATGAATTAAACAGCTATTTTCATCAGCTTTCAACTGCATTCAATGTAGAGAGTGCAAAGAACATCCTGGAAGTAGCAGACAATCAGGAGTTGGGGGAGAGAGTGGAATTATATTTAAGTGGTACTGAGCAAACTGTCGGAGCTGCAGGCTGATATATTCTTGGTCCTTATGGTCTTCTACTTCTCGACCCCATTCCTGAGGAGCACCAATGGTGAGAGTTCATTTAAGCCTTTAGGCCCAGGCTCAATTCTGACAAAGCTAATTACTTGTAGCTCTGTAAAATTCAATGAGCATATATTATATCCATGCCATACTGCTGTGGTAAAATCATCTGAACTCTAATTGCAGTCTAGGAGAGCAATTATTTCCAAAGAAACCCATTCAGTTGTGGGCAGTACACAGCAATTCATTCAACACTTAAACTGAGCTAATGAACTTTTTGGTAACACATTTATTTTTATAAGAAATTATGAACAAAATCCATGCTACATATGCATCTCTTGCTCTTTGTAAATATAGCAGTAGAAAATTATCAGAACACCCTGACTATGTTGCTTCATAAATGATGAAAAATTAGCATTTCCATGAAGTTCATGGTCAATGCCAACTAGTGCATGCAGATAAATAGACAAAAAGGTGGTTATATTTCCTTGGAAGTAGATTAGCTATGTCTTAAGCAAATTCAGAATTTGGCAAAGTGAAAAATAAGTTGTTTAAAATTATGTATCATAACATTTTAGTGATTTTTTTTTACAGGTCCACTCTGTGAAAGTGTGGCTTTGATTAATAATTAAGTTACAATAAAATTGTGCCTCCAATTACCATTTTTAACTAAACTGGATATGAAGACCAAAATGTTTGAGTACAAAGCAGCCTTTTAAAATCTTTTTGTATGTCCCTGCCTTTAGAAGTTTATTGCCACCTGTTTCAAAAGCATATTTTGAACTTCCAGTTCTTCCTAGACCAATACATATCCATTAGTGTTGGCCAAAATAGATATTAACCAATTTCTAGGAGGCACTTGTATCACTTGGATAGCTTGGCTTTTATTTTCCCTCCTCAAGGGCAAAGACCTCTCCAAATTGCTTTGTTGTGATCAGAAATTTAATTATGTAAGATTAGAGGATCCAACCAATGTCCCATGCTTCTACATGTCAATTTAGTTCACTTTGTTTTATCCTGGCTAACCACATTTCAATTAACCTATCAAATTAATACATTTCACAAAATTAAAATACAATTCACTTCATTTCTGGGAATGAGACAACTCTACATGAAATAAACTTGTTTACTTTGCACTGACATCCTTCATTATCACATATTGAATCAGAGTTTTCTCGAGCTCCATTTGAAGTAGTTCTGTACGGGAATGATGTGCTGTTAAGAAAGTTATGGGCCATTTAAGCTGTTTCAATTTCAACAATTTGTGTTATATTTATTTAAATATTTCTTTCAACTCGGTGTATATTTTCTATGCTAGCAGTGACAATGGTATCCAGAGGCACTCAAGGTTTCCCACAGGGCCCTTAACTTGACATGGAGGCCATGATAGCTGAGCTCCGGCTAGTCTGAAAACTAATCCAGGGTTTCCATCATGTCAGTTATTGCCTTCATTTCATTACACTCAGAGTTAGCCCCTAATGGATTCTGCTACACGCACTCTGATAAATAAATATAAAAAAAAGGAGAAGAAAAGCAATTTATTCACATTTTCATCAGAACCAATGCTGGTCATGAAATTTGTCTGAGAATGCAAATCACTTAAAGCCATTCTACAGAGACCAGCGCCTAATACTCTCAGTGGCAGCTCCTTTCCCAGGGCTAATGTTTTTATACCCAATGATTGAATGAATTGATCACTGTATTATATTATCTCCATCACTCCATTTCTTTTTCACAAGACGTACGATCCACTATACTAAAACAGCCATCCATTACCCTCCAGACAATTGATTACTAACAATAATTTGCTCCTTCTATTGAATATAAGGGAAAAGAATTATTTTTCAATTATTTAGCATGAAAACATATGCTGAGGAAATCAATGGGGCTGTGGCTGATATCACATCACAATTAGAAAAGACCTGGCAGACATTGAAAGGAGAAAGTAAAATTATAGGGAACAATGTTCTCTGAAACCATATATTGATGTGAATAAGTACAAAAAAAAAGAACTGCAGCTGGGAATGAAACTCTTTTTTTAAAGTTTTTTGATTGTGGTTGTTTATAAAGTGTAGAGTTGCTTTGATCTGATGAGCATACAGAAAATACCAGACATTCAAATATTGATATAATTTTTAAATCACTCTGATCTAATTCCACCAATATAATTGTTTAGTTTGCATTTTAAATTTCTGTAGAGACAATAAAATCTATTGTAGCATTTATGTAATGACAGCAATTATTTCTCAGAAGAATTATTTTATGATTTCCCAGTAGAGATTATGTACTGTACATAGCTGAAATAGTTCCAATACTGAAAGCAATAGTAACCCTTTCATTGCTTTTCTATTTTTAACTTCTACAATATATTTATATTTTCACTCTAAATATGTAAAGTAATAATCATTAAATAAGAAATAAATAGTTAGAATAGTATATTTGAGACACCTTTGTGCCAGAGTTAATAGCTCTGTTGAGCATGTTGTATGCAGTTTATGCTGTTTCAATTTCAGTGAGTTACATTTCTCTCAGTTTAGTATTTGTTTTACTTGCTGACAGTGAGTATAATAACCAGATATAAATGGAGTTTATGAATATACATATATACTGTACATGTCATCATGCACGCTTGCTTTTGAAAGTCGATCTTGTCACCATCAGTGATGTTACACGATGTAAAGAAAATTTTTCTGCAACTCCATTAGTGGCAGTAGTTCTGCAAGAGCACTGACTTCTTACACTAATGAATCTTATACTGCGCTGTGGACTTTGTTGTATCAGCAAGAACAAAAAAAAAACCAAGCAGCACATGTACAGTTGTTTGAAAGCTACAAATCACAACTTCGGTTTAAAAGTTCAATATAGGCTATAAAGTAGTTAAGTACTTAAGTGACCAGATTGATTCATTTAATGTGGCCTGAGAAAACTAAAGGCATTGCTGATATTACTGCTGCTTTGAGGCACTAACAGAAAGCCTGGCATCAGGTTGTATAGAATTAAATGCCATAGAAGCTGAAATCTGATATATAAGCACAAAATAGTTAAAATATTTAGCTATGGAAAAAAATGTTTCACATTAGTATCAAATCTAAATTAGAAAGAAAATCTACAGTATCTCAGCCTGCATCAATTTATGCCAGTGCATTAAGATCACAGTTTTAGATCCTGATGATAATCGAAGAGTACTGGTGCTGTTTTGCTGAAAGTAAAGCAGCATATAACTCAATTATCATTGAATCTAGTGTTATTTCCTGCACTTGACCATGCAGCTAGCTTGGTGGGCCTCCAGTCTCCAAAGAGCTCCTCTCCACAAGGCCATGCACTGCTGCAAATGATGCTGATATCACAGATCTAGTGCAGGAGAGGGGGATGTGTTTTTTAGACTGGGAGATCTTGATTTATGATGCCCTCTCAAGATTAGAGGTGTTTGAGCTGGAGAGTTCATGTTGTCTACCTTCTTGAGAGACAGAGGAGGCTGGCAGAAGCTTACATAAAAATAATTGGACCAGTGACATTCCAAGAAACATGGAATAATGCCAGAAATACAATCTGATGAAGTATGTGAACTAACAGCTCTTGCACTGCAAACCACAGCTCAAATGTGTTGCCTTTACTTGTAATGCTTTGGCCCCTCAGACCATAACTCAATACCTTCCCACATGCAGGCAAAGTTTCTCACATACCAAGGTAGGTAGGCTCACCTCAGGAAGCAACATCCACCACATAGAGGTGGACTGGAAGGCACATAACACCAAACAGAGGCAGACAGGCACTCTTCCTCTATCTAATAGACAGGCAGGCAATATATGTAGAGAAATCAAGTAATATTGTCATATAACTAAAGCACTCTGAACAAATGCTGCCTTTTGCTTTGTGGGCTAAATTTTCAAGGAACTGTGTTTAATACCAGTAAACTGGAATGGATCCCTCTCGGCTTCATAGTCTGTCCTGCTGGAGAAGAGGGTCCACCTCCTGATGGACAATGAAACAATTCAGTCCCATGCTTGAAGCACAGATGAAGAAATTCTAATGCTTCCTGGTACTGCATATCATTTAATGCTCTGCATTAAATATATCAGTTTGAATGTCAAATATGTTCACAGAGAAGCCCAGCCATGTGCTATGCGAATCTTTTGTCTCTGTCATTTCAGGCTTTCCAGATAGGTCTGTACCCATGACCTCCAAAAACCAAGTGGGTAAAGGGGAGGGGGTTAAGAGGAGGAGGAAACAGCAATGGAGGAAAATCAAGAGGATATAGAAAAGGTGAAGTGAACTGCATCGCTACACTTGATATTATACTCACCAGCTCAGATTTTGACAATGCATAGACAGAAGAAGCTAGCTTTGAGGGCAGCTCATGAAGTATGATCGTGGAGATAGGCATCAGGCAGTAATAGGCTGTAGTTAGAGCAGAAATGAAGAAAAATAGAAAGCCATTTCACTGGAAAGAAGCTCTCATTCTAATATTGCCCTGAGATTTAGATTGAGACTATGAATGTCTTGGGATTATAATGTGTAGGCATTGCTAAATGTTGGGTGCATTGTTCAAAATGCCTGATAAAAAAGGTGGTAAAAACCACAGATGAATCCATGCCGAATCTTACCTCGGGATTCATGCAGAGCTAGAAGCACAACATATGTGTGCTGGAAATAAAGGATTATCCAGTTAAGAGTCACATTAACCACAGATGCTACAGTACAGGGTAACCATACTGAATACTGTACCCTTTTTCCCCTCCCCCTTACTCTGACATCCCTCTTCCTTTCCATTCCTAATGAAGGGTCTCAGCCTGAAACATTGACTGTTTACTCTTTTCTATAGATGTTGTCTGGCCTGCTGAGTTCCTCCAGCATTTTGTGTGTATTAGGCAATGGTTGACCATCCTACAATTGGTTCAACCTTCAGACCAAGAGCTGTTCCAGTTAACAGACCCGAAGCACAGATGTTTGATCCCAGCCATCTTCATCATTCCTTCAGCATTTTGTGTGTGTTCCCTCCATTCTTTATTAATCCCATCTAACAGTAGAATACTTTTGAATACTTTTAAGTCTTGACAATTCAAATGCTTGTTCAGATACTTTATAAATGTTGTGGGAATGCCTGTCTTCACCATCTAGTCAGGCAGTTATTTCAGATTCCAATCACCCTCTGTAAGAATGCTTTTCCTCAGATCCCCTCTGAATCTCTGATTCCCTACTCCAAATGGTACTCTCTAGCTTTAGATACCTCCCATCTTGTACTCCTCATAACTTAGTATACCTCTATCAGATGTTCTATTAACATATTTAATCTCATGGAAAACAGACCCACCCAATCTTTTCTCTGTTTATAATGGAATAGACTATCCCAAGGAACATCCTGGCTCTGCACCCTCTTCAGTGTAATTTCATCCTTCCTGTATAGTGTGGTGACTGGAACTGTACAGTAGTCCAATTGTGGGTTAGCTAGTATTTAACCAAGCTGTATTACAATAAATCTTCAAAAGACACTGCCTCATAAAAATGGCATCTATCATTAAGGACCTCATCACCCAGGACATGCTCTCTTCTGATTATTACAATCAGTGAGGAGGTAGAGTAGCTGAAGACACACACTCAAAATTTTAGGAAGAGCTTCTTCCCCTCTGCCATCAGATTTCTGAATGGACAATGAACACTACTTCACTATGTTTACATTACTTACTTAATTTGATTTTTTAATTATATATAGTTGTTATTAAAATGTATGGTATTTTTATGTATTGCACTGTACTGCTGCCACAGAAAAACACATTTTACAACAAATGTCAATGATATTAAGCCTGATTCTGATTCAGAAAAATCTCTCTCAGGAGTCCAGCAATCTCTTCTCTTGCCTCCCAAGTAGCTTAGGATAATCACACCAGCCCTGGGTCTCTACCATAAAGATACCAAAACTTCTAATGTCACCTAATTATTAATAATAACATATTCTAGTATTTGGGCATCCCCTCCCTAAATTCTCTAATGATAATGCCCTTCTCCTTAATGAATAGAGATAGGAAGTATTCATTAAAGATCTCACCTATGTCCTCTGGCTCTTTATCCAGGTTACTATTTTTTCCCTAATTGTCTGTATTCCTTCCCTGGTTATTGTTTAGCTCTCAATGTGCTTATGAAATGCTTTGGGATTTTCCTTTACTTTTATGTACCAGTGATATGTTCTATCACCTTTTACCTCACTTTTTTAAAAGTCTTCAAAAACTGAATGGCATCACTTGTTTTCCATTCTCAATATCTGCTGTATGTTTACTTAGAGAGATTGGGAGAGGGGTGGGGAAGGTGGGAAGTAACTAACACATTATGAAACTGGACCTCGTCCTCTACCTTGGACTGAAACTATGGGAACAGGATGGCACTGATTTCTCATTATTTCATTTTTGAATTACTTCCACTTGTTGGATGTAGATTTAGTGGCCAAGTAACAGCTCCTGGTTTATTTTTGCCAGGTCCAGTTTCACAATATGTTAGTTAAGTCCCACCTCCCCCACCCCTCATCCAATCTCTCTAATAATATTGCACTCTATAATCAACAAGAAACTGGGCTATTAATTGGAAAACAGAGAAAGGGCAGAATTTCTAAATAATTACTTTGGATTGGTCTTCAGAGTAGGAGCCTCTACAGACATGCTAATAATGATTGATGATCCCTTCTCGAGGCATCACCTTTTGAAGATGTCCTTGATGGTGAGGAGGCTCGTGCCCATAAGGAAGGATGTACTTGCATTAGTGACAATGTGGAAAAGGTTCACTAGATTGATTTCTGGAGACAACATGAAGAAGATTTGCTAGATTAATTTCTGTAAAGGTATTTGGAGTGGGATTTGGCAGGTTTGTCCTACATGCAATGAAAAGTATAAGGTAAAATAGTCGGTGTGTGGAGATGTAGATGACAGGATGAATGCTGAGAAGATGTGTCCCATTGCAGACCTATCAAGAACCAGGGACCATAGTTTCAGAAAAAGATGTCAGCCATTTCTGATGGAGATGCTGAAGTATTCCTTCTCTTGTGACTCAATGGAATTATCTGCCCAAGTTATCTGTGATGAGAGAGTCATTAAATATATTTAAGGTGCTGATTGACAGACATCTAAACTGCAAGGAAGAGTTCAGTAAAGTAGTTTGGGCAACTTGATTTTATCAGTTTTGATTTTACTCTTGCTTATATTTCCTGTGTTCCTTGTCCTTCAGTCTAGTCAGCTTCAAAACTTATAAATTCAGTGATAAGATTTCTGCTTCCATGAAAGTGCAGACCAAAAGGTACATCTGATCATATCTATCATCAACCATAATAAGTGCAAATATTGACTAATTAAATGGCTGTGCTATTGCATATTATGGACAGAAGTGGCAGTAATTGAAAAACACCAGAATTTTAAAGAAATCTCATGTTTTATCTTTTAAGCAATTATATTGCTTGGGAAATTGCAAGTACAGAAAGATCTATCAAGGGGTGTGCCTTCAAGGCTCTTTAATTATTACATTTAATTGGAATTTTAAAGATTTTATGGCAACAAATGATTGCATTGAAATTTAGTTCCTCATATGCTGAGGGATATCTACAATACAGGAGTATTGAATGAATATTGATATGGCTTTGAGCTCAATTAGTGAGATGAACTTTACAGAATTGCTCCTTGAAGAATGAACACTATAGAAGATGAGAAAGGTCTTTATGCACCCAAATGCTGACAATCCCCTTGCATCAGATGTTTGTAAATGGCATCTTCATGAGTAGAAACTCTCTACTGCTCTTGTCCCCTTCTTAATTGTTCTTCTTGCTATCAAAGAATGCAATTTTTCTCTGGTTTTTACATAAGGCCCACTGGAGTTGAGGAAAGGGGTGACTTTTTGCTCAAGACTCTTGCCAAATGACCCTCATTTTTTACTCTTGATGTAAATGTGCATGATGGGAATGAAACATGTGAAATAGGGTGTTCAGGAGAATCGTGGGCAATTACATTGGTCTGGCAACACATCTGGGAAATACCTCCATTTTTTCAGCACCTCCATAATTCTTATCCTCTAGCATCTACAGTGCATGGTGGTGATCTTCCTGCATATTCTTCTCTTCTTCCTCTTTTTGCTTGGGTCTGCAGGCAACGTTTCAACTCGTCTGTTATCTATCTTGTGCAGGATGCAAATGATAATGGCAAAGTATGAAATTTTATGTGGTGCATACTTACTGGAGTACACACAGCCAATGGAATTGGACTTTAAGGAGGCCATTGGGATGTTCTATAAGACAGTTCTGTTGCTTTCATTGAAGCTGCTGTCACTAAAATACCAATAGAAGACTAAAATTATGGAAGAACAATATAGTTATTATTGCACAACAGTCAGACATTGGGGTAGTGTCACTCCTGTAAGGTTGACTGTCTAAGAGTGGATGAGACTTGTCATCTCCCTGGTTTTATGTCCACATGTCACAGATCCTTGTGTTGATTAACTTGGAACATCTAAAACCTGGGACTCATTTTATTCCTGGTGATGTAGTATAGGTCCCCATATCCTCCATGCGTAGGGTTGTGAGCCTCTTTAGTCCCCTGGACATTTCCATACCATCTCCAATGTCTGATCTACATCTCCAACTCATGAACACATGCCGCAGTATCAACAGAAAAACACATATGATATAAAGGCTTTAAGCTGACATTAAAGTAGAACATATTCAAAATCTCCATGACCATCAGGAACAAGTTTTAGAATTAACAGTATTTTGCAGCAGATTGCAGAAATACAGTATGAGACTGAGTATTTACAGCACCCTCTTCTGTGAAAAACATATGAAAACCTTAGCAGTTTTCTTTCTGCTGTCAAGTAGAGTGGTAGATAGGATGGTAGTCACAACAGAAGTTCTGCACTGAATGGTGTCAAATTTATTGAATTTTATTGGAGGTACACTCACATTGGCAGGTCATGAGTATTCCACCACACTCCCGTCTTGTTCTTTGAGGCTGATGGAAAGATTTTGCATGATCAGGAAATGAACCACACAGTTGCATATCAAAATTTGGATTTGCTTTTTTAACCACTGAGCGAATGGTATTGATTATTTTAACACCTAGATGTGCAATAGGATGCCCAGAGTGCTAAAAGTCTGGGGTTCAATAATATCAATGCCAAAGATAGAGAAGGACAGGTTATGTAACTTGCTTTTTTGGCAAACAATTATTTCCTGTTGTTTTTTTTCCTATTAGCCTATGCCTCAACGTTGACTGGGAATCACTGCATACAGGATAGGTTGTTTCATTATCTATGGAGCTACAAATGGAACTGAATATTATGCAAGCATCTGCAAACATTCTTTTAATTTTATGATGAAAGGATTACTGATGCAGCTAAAAGTTATTCAGTCTAGGGATCGGCTGTAAGGAACTTCTGCATCAATATCTTGGGGATAAGATAATTTGATATTAATCTGCTCCCACAATCTTCCATTGTGCTAGGTTTTACTTCAGCCATCCAGCTAATAAGGTGTCATCTCCTTGATGATCATTGACTTTTATTTTACTAGGAGTCCTTGAGGCCATTCTTTCTCAGATCCTTCTTTGAAGTCAAGAACCGTCACACTCAGTTCATCTCTAGAATTTAGCTCTTTTACACATGAATGGACAGAAAGTATAATGATAGCTGTTACTAGGTAAAGAAACAACAGATATCATTATACTGTTGCTTCTTTACCTAGCAACAGATTGGAGGCAAGAGAAAAGAAGAAGGAAACCAAAGACGATTTCCATAATTGGATAGATGGAAAGATTGTTCAAATGTTAAAGAAAATGTGCAAGGCTAAAATAGGTAGTAATGGGATACAAGTAAGTTACCAGCAGAATTGGTATGGACACTGCTGTAAAAACAAAATAGTTGAATGGTTATGGTCAGACATTATGAAACTCAGTACTGAGTCCTGAAGACTATTAATGTCCTAATCGTAAAATAAATGCTCAGATATTCACATGAACCGTAACATGTGCTACATTGGTTCAACAGTAGAGTGACAATGGTCTTCTTTTCCATTACCACCTCACTTCTTTACTTTCCTTTTAGTGACTCAGATAGATGAAGTCACTCAAGTTGATAAGTATTCACATATCACCCTCCCAAGGCTTTGCACTCAAACTAGACCATCTTGCATGGTGACCAAATTCCAGTCCAGGGAAAATTAAATGATTGCTCCATCTATTGCAACCCAAATTACAAAGCCAGCAGCAGGCTGCATAAGATTATCTAATCTTTTTCTTCAGAACACATAAAGTTTAACATGACTGTTATTAAATATAAATTAAATATACAATGGGTTCGGTTAATTGAGCCAAAGGTTAATGAGGTAGCCACTTATTTGGGCTGACTCTTAAAGAGTAAAAAACAATCAAGAAAATAGCCAGGATTCCCATCATTTATTTCAGACACTATGCCGTTCAGTTGGGTCAGGAGACTGTTGATGAGTGGTTTCTAATTAGCATCAAACCCATGCACTTGCATGGCCGTCAGACACTACACTATGCTTAGAATGAAGGTTTTAAAAAGCATCAGTTATATGTGCTTGTGTTCACTGATAGTTGGTGAGAAATGCTGTAAGCAGTAAGATGATTCAGAACTGTTTTGCACACTGTGGTTTCAAGCATTCAGCCTTGGAGATGACAAAAATGGCTCCAGTTGAAAATGGAACAACTTCACTACTGCAACAAGAACTACAAAGAATCTGAAGGTATCAACAATCGTCTTGAATGTTACAATGAAAATGAAGATTTGAAAGATGAAATCACTGATAGCTTTGTTTGAAGGTAGCCCATTATCTACATATGTTGCCTTTTATTCAAACAAAAGAACATGGCTGAATTACCCCCACCAATAACTATAAGGAACAGCTTTATAGTACTGTAGTAATATTTAGAGTGTTCAAATTTGTTGTGTATTTTATTTAAAATCATAATTTGTTACTCAGTTAATCTATAGTTTGTCTTTCTCATTCCTTTTTGACTATTTCCATGAAACTTTGGCTACCTGGGGCTGTGCTTTATTGAGCCAAAATGTACTGGTCCTGATGTGGCTTAATTAGCCAGAGTCCACTGTATTATATAAATTACAAAATTAACAGTTAAATTCCATCTTGATACATTGGAAGTCAGTATCGATGACCATGATCATGCAGAGGAAAGAACAGAGAAAACATTTTTAAGTGCATCTCCTTCACCCCTGCAGCTGTCCCTCTCTAAGGCTTCGACTTTGGTCTCTTTTGCATACTCCTCCCATCTCTTTACCTTATATTATCAGTGGCTGTCATTTAGGTTCTCATCAATGCAAATCACTCTTCCTATTGACTTTACTTTGGTTCTTCTCTAGTTCTCTACATGACCCAGTGAGACAATTTGGGATGTTTTACTATGTTAGAGATGTTATATAAATGCAAATTGCATTAATGAATAGTTACAAACCAATGATACAACCACTGCTCTTCATTATGAGTACAACAGATTTTAAAAATGGTGGGGGAGGATAAAAATTAAAGAAATGGTAAACATTTCTCAACAGGAATACAGAAAAGCATACTAGAAACATTTCTTGAATGTGGATCGTGTAACAGATGGTAATCTGGTATTCTGATTTTTGTATCTACAATTCCAACTAAAACTATATAATTTATATAGTTATAAATAATAAACACACATGAAGTGAGTGAGAGACAGGGAAGTGTATATCATCTAAGCAGGTCATCAAAAGCCTTGAAATTTTGGATTAGTCTCCCAGTAAAGGCAAATCTTGCATTCAGATATTTGCTATCTCCTTCAAATTTAAAATCATAGTATGGAGAGATGTAATCAATTTTAGATCAAATAACATCTAACACATCAATTACACAAATTACATCCTCATGTACAACATTACTATGAATAAATCATGATCATGCAAACAAACACTATTTACTATACATCAGGTTCTTCTCTGGAATCAAAGCAAACACTTTGTCAGACCTTGTGATCTTAAAACAGAACCTGATCAAAACAGCTTCCTATTAGTTACCATTGGTATTTTTTCTAAAACAAACACAAAAATAGTCCTCTGAGGAGAGCTGCTCACACTTGTGCACTGCATGCATAATCAGTGTTTAACTTCAAACTGCACAGGGCTGTCTTAATTCATGGATTATATTATTTAAACAGGGGTCAAAGCTGCTCTGTATTCCTGAGGGATGATCTATGAATTGGGGGAGATTTCACTGATGCATTAGTCTGCACAGAGTTTTCATAGACTTATATCTGTTGTTTCTCTTTCATTTACTTTACCATAGCTGTGGTTTAATATACATAATTTAAATAACAAGGGAATGTCTCTGGGCTGAAAACCACCTGCTGACTTTTATTAGCTAATTAATGATAATTTATCTGAGTTACTCAATTGAGTGGAGCTATTAGCCTTTAGGAATCTCTGTACGTTGTAAGAATTCTGATTATAATTATGCTGATTTCATAAAGAGACTTCTTAAAGATAGTTCCTTCTAACGGCTGCCTGCAAGAGAAAACTGAACGTCTCTCAGAAACAACCTACTGTTGCCTTTTTATTAAAAGCTTCCACTTGAACTAAACCTAAGGTTAACTGTTCAGCTTACTTAGTAAATTTTTGAAGTCCAATCAAAATCTTAACATGACATTACATTGCACTCAAAAACATCTAATAGTATTTGGTATAATAATTGGCAAAAAGACTGCAAAATATTAATATCAATAGAAGGTATATGCAGAGTATTCATCTGTTTGGCATTACTGTATATACTCCAACTAAAAGAGTTGAACTGGAAATCTGCTCAGGCAGAATTTGTTAGGTTTATCATTGATGACCTCATGCATCATTATAGAGCTGAACATTAAAATCAAAAAATTAGTATTTTACTCCAGGTCAAACTTAAAATTCACGGGTTTAAGAATCAGGAAGATCCTGATAAATTATTAAATTAATAGTTAATGTAGGGAAAAGGTGGAGAATGAAGAGAAATAAGAAAAGATACCTAACCCCTAAAAACTTGTGAAACCAAATTTGAGAATTACACTGCATCAAACTCACAAAATCTTAACCTGACACCAAGAAAGATTCTCTAATTTTTTTGACTTTTTTTTAAAGTATCAACACTGTAATTCTTCTGTCTAATATACCTATTTATGAAAATGCAGGTACATTTGGCAGATGCGCTTGGGATGGCAGCTGTAGATGGTCATCATTGTAAGGAGGCTATTTTAAATATTATTCCCAGCCTAACACCCACATATGATCCTCAAGGTAAGTGGACCAAATATCTGATGCAGGGAGTCACTGCTCTTTTCCATGCATAATGGGTCCTGCAATAGTTGATGACTGTTTCTGCAGATGTTCATGATAATTTTATTGGGACTATGCTGGAATGACTCGATTGTCAGGGTTGAGGTTTATAGTTCCTTTAAATGCTCAGTGTAGAGCTGTTGCAAAAGTTGTATTTGCAATCTGTGCATAGGGTGATCTGGGGCTCCAAGATTGTGAACACTGGTAGCGATCAGTATAATACTGAGCACTTTTAGGCATAAACAAAAAAATGGAAACCTGCAATGCCATGTAAAAAAGTAATTGAAATTACAATGTGTCACATATACAATGTGTATACACAAATTTAACATTTTACTGATCATTTTAAGTCAAGATTAATAACAATTAGTTAAGAGTAATTATAAAATTATATCAGTCTTGGCTCAGGAACTTGAAACTTCTCACCCTTTCCTTTGCAGACCCCTAAATGAAGACTGGTGTGTATTCTCCCATCTTCCCCTTACTGAAGTTCTCAATCAATTCCTTGGTCTTGCTGACGATGAGTGCAAGGTTGTTGTTGTGACACCACCAAACCAGCTGATGTATCTCACTTCTGTACTCCTCCTTGTCATCAACTGTTGTGGCATCAGCAAATTAGTAGATGCTGTTTGCATTTTGCCTAATTACACAGTCATGGATGTAGAGAGAGTAGAGCAGTGGGCTAAGCATGCAACTTTGAGGTGTGTCTGTTTTGACTGTCAGCGAGAAGGAAATATTATTGCTGATCAACAATAACCGTGGTCTCTTGATGTATGTTGTGCTGTTGTCGAGGTACACCAAAGTTGAGTGGAGAGCCAGTGAAATTGCAATCACTGTACATCAGCTACGGTGGTAGGTCCTTGCTCAGGCAAGTTAATTCTAGTCATAACCAGCCTTTTGAAGCACTTCATCACTGTAGATGTGAGTGCTACGGGATGAAACTTCTCTTCTTGGGCATCAGTATGATTGATGCCCTTTTGAATCTGGTGGGAATCCTCAGCTACAGCAGTGTGAGGTTGAAGATGTCCTTGCAGCAAATTGGTTGGAACAGGTTTTTAGTACACTGTCAGGTATACCATTGGAGCCTGGCACCTTTCAAGGTTTCACCCTCTTGAAGAATGCTCTGACACTGGCCTCTGAGAAAGTCATCATAGGTTGTATGGATGTTAAGGAGATTCACACAGGTGTAGTGTTATTCTCCTTTTTGAAGCATGCATAAAGGGTCTAACTTCAAACAGAAGTATCGTTTTCACTCTCATGATGGCCTTCTTTAGGTGGCACCTAAACTTTTTATAGGGTTCTGGATCACTGGTCTTGAACACCACAGATCTAGCCTTCAGCAGACAGCAAATCGTATTCATTCAGGGCTTCTGGTTTAGGAACATACTCATGGTATGTTCTTGAAGTCATTTACTTAACCATACAGGTCTTGATGAAATCAATGACAGCAATGACATAATTATTCAGATCCAAAGATGAATCCTGCAATATGGTCCAGTCCACCAACTTAGAGCAGTCCTGTAAATGCTCCTTTACTTCCCTTGACCATCCATACTTTCACGGTTCTCATCATTGGAGCTGAAATCTTCAATTTCTGCCTATATGCCAGAAGTAGAAGTACTTGGACTTGCCAAAGTATGAGTGTGGAATGACACAATAAGCATTCTTGACAGTGGTGTAATAATGATTGAATGTGTTAGCTCCTTTAGTTCCTCAAGTGACATATTGGTGGTAGTTTGTCAGAGTCTTCAAACACAGAAAAGACCATGATATCTTCTAATCAGAGGCTGGGTTCAAGATGGCTGATGATTACAGGCTTGGCTGGACGGAGGCCATGGTGGGAAGTGGAGAGATGTTGGCAGGATGGAGCAAGGGATTGAGAGACTGACACAATTTGGATGGCTGAGATGGGAAAATATGGGACAGAGGATTGGTGAAGCAAAGCCTGACATTCATGATAATGTGGGGCCAGGGTGAAAATGTGATGATGGCGGGTGAAGTGTGGAGAGGGTGCTCTTAAAAATTCCTATAGTTGGACAGTAGAGAGCTTTCTGACTGGTGCGTGCGTCACAGTCTGTTATGGAAGCTCCAACGCACCGGATAGCAGAGGCGACAGAGAGCTGAGCCAGGTCCATGATAGGCATGACCCTCCCCACCATTGAGGATATCTTCAAGTGGTGGTGCCTCAAAAGGCAACACCTATCAATAAGGACACTCACCATCTGGGATGTGGCCTCTTCCTGTTACTACGAACGGAGAAAAGTTACAGAAGCCTGAAGACCCAGACTGTATGATTCTGAAATAGCTTTAATTCACAAATCATCAGATTTGTGAATGGTCCATGCACCCATGAACATAACTTCATTATTGTTTTTTGCACTGTTATTTATTTCTGTAATCATTAGTAGTTTTATGACTTTGCACTATACTGTTGCCGCAAAACAATGTCACATCATATAAGTCAAGTGATACCAAATCTGATTCTTATTCTTATTCTGAGGATGACGTTAAGTTAGGGACAGGGAAAACTTTAAATACATAGGACCCAGAAATTTCTATTTTTCTAAGCTCCATGTACTTACCTAAGAGGTTCTTAAAAGACCCTATTGTATCTGCTGTCATCGGCAGTGCATTCTACGCACCCATCACTCTATGTCTGAAAAACTTACCCCTGACATCCCCTTGGTACCTATTTCCAAGCACCTTTAATCTATGCCCCCTCGTGTTAGCTATTTCATCCCTGGGAAAAAGCCTCTGGCTATCCGCATGATCAATGCCCCTCATCATCTTATACACCTCTATCAGGTCACCTCTCATCCTCTGTCACTCCAAGGGGGAAATACCAAGTTTACTCAACCTATTCTCAAAAGGTACGCTCTCCACTCCAAGAAACATCCTTGTAAATCTCCTCTGCACTCTCTCTATAGTGTCCACATCCTTCCTGTAGTGAGGTGATCAGAACCAAACATGGTACTCCAAGTGGGCTCTGATCAAGGTCTTATATAGCTGTAACATCACCTCATGGCTCTTGAGCTCAATCCCACAGCTGATGAATACCAACACATACACCTTCTTAAAAACACTGTCAACCTGCGCAGCAGCTTTGAATGTCCTACAGACATAGACCTTAAGATCTCTCAGATCCTCCACACTGCCAAGACTCTTATTGTTAATGTTATATTGAATCTGAAATCTGGATCAAAAAAAACTAATTGTATTTATAATACTGTATGAATAAAATAATCAATTTTACAGCAGTATCCAGAACAGTGTAAAGCTATGAATACAAATTATTAATCAACTAATATTACTAAAACAGATATGTGACCTTATTGCTTTTTGTAGGGGTTGCTATGAATAAATTACCCTACTTTTTTCTGTATTAAAATTGAGACTGCATTTTTGAGGTATTCCACGAGCTCAGAAGTGCCTTATGTGAATTGAATGTATGGAAAGTTCTATATAAACATCTATTTTTTTACAACTAACAATAATATTTTAGTGAATAATTTTAATACCTTTAAAGTATGACAGCCACCCTACTTGACTTCAGCAGGTTGGACATGAATTAACATCTAGGTTGAATGTAGAAAGAAATTTTGGTGATGATGATTACATGTCAGTAACATAACACCTTGTTCTTCTATTTAAATTAATGAAAGGAAAACTGACAGGTCTTTCTCTTTATCAGATACTTCTACTATCCTCATCTCAGCTGAGGCTTGATGTACAGGTGAATACTGATTCCAATGTTTTATCTTTCTCTCTACAAAGCCCTTTTACTTTTCACTCCCTCCACCAATCACACTGCAATTTAGCTGAGAGAAAAAAAGATGCTTTAACTCTCAGATTTGGTGTTCTATTTATTTCAGCTGAGACTTCTACTTTTATTCCTTATCTATTAAATAAATAATCTTGTTAATTACTCAACATTATTCAAATTAAAGAACAAAGTAAATAAATAATAAAACTTTTCTAGAATTGAATAGGTACATTAAAGTTAGTTACATTTGAACATAAAAAGCTGCAGATTGTGGAAATCTGAAATAGGAAGAGAAATGCTGGAAATGTATTTAGGTCAAGATGCATATATGGAGAAAGTTTAATACCATTTCAGGACTGAGAAAAGTTAGAAAAGAAATATTTTTTGTTCTAGAGAAGCAAGGATAAAACAAAGAATGTTTATAATGAAGCAGAGTATAGAACAGTGTGAATAATACAATAGTTGTGGTGCCACCTGAGAAGGTGTTATAAATTTGCTACTCACATCTGCTCTGTCTGGAGGAGATTCAAATTGTAGGAGTCAAATAAAATAAGAAACAAGAAAAGAATAAGGCTGGTTGTCTGGAATTGTTGAATTCAACACTATGTCAGAAAACATCTTCTGTTTGTACTTACCTCTGCATATGTGGATTTATTGACTTAAATGGAGTATAAAGAGCTAAGGTGAGAGGAACTTAAGATACAAGTTCTGGTAAGGGAGATTTGAAGATGTGTTTTGAAAATGTTATACTTACTTTTTAATTGTGTTGAATCGCATGGAATTAACACAGGTCAGTGAGCATATGATTTATAGGTGAGTTGGATATGAGACTGGATGTAGACATCTGAATTCTGAACATGGTAGAGATAAGAAACAGACTTCACATTGGAAAAAGCAAGTCTGGGTGTGATCAAAATGTAGAAAAGATTTCAGTACTGACGAGGTTAGGGAGGAATGCAGGCGGGCAATTAACTAGTGTTGGTGTTTGCTAGAATGTGCAGTAGAAAGACCATGAATGATTTTACTGTCTGATTCAATAGAGGTACAGAGATGCAGTAGAATTATTCCAAAGGAGAACCAATTCATCTTTCATTTATTACAAAGATTAAATCTCAAATAATTACAATGATAGTGAATCTTGGATTGTGGTTAATTGAGAAGATTTCCACAGCATGAGATGTAATCAAACATATTCCGTAAGTTTGCCTGTATGATTTTGCCACAGCTAGTACACAGAGAAAATTTTACCTTGATATATTCTTTAGATTTTTAAATATATTCATCTAAGGTGATTTTCTATTCTCACAGTCTGAGGTCATAATTTCCATAATCTATTAACTTTAAATTGACAATGAAAAGTACAAGCATGGATTCAGATGAAGTGTTCCAAAAAATAAATTTAAAAAATCTTACACAATGATCTTAAACAGTTGAGCATGGTTTCTTTTAATTCTGCTTTACAGGGTTTAAAAACATAACTAATTCCCACAAGTATTCAAGAGGTCCATAAGAAGTGAAAGGTAGTTAACTCAAATCGAAGTTAGATTTCAGAGATAGGTTGCACAGAACATTTATGCGACATTTTGAAACAGTTTTTGATATAAAATAGAAATGGCCATTCCATTCCATCTTTGGCTAATTACAGGACACTATTAAATATAATGCTGGAACCCATAAATAAGTAGGAAAAATCCCATTAATCTTATTTGTGGTGAAATTACTGGGAAGAGCTCAAATGTGAAATTGTTTATGACTTAAAAATATTCAAACCGTGATACTTTAAATATTGCCATTATCATTTCTAGTCTTCTTGTCTTCATATGCTCCAGGGATTTAAGAGATGAATAGGAGCAATAAGTTCACTTTGCAGAATTAATGCAGTAATTCTTTATCATAAGAACCGAGCATTACCTTAGACTGAGTTTTATGTGAATGGTTTGAAGCCTCTTTTTTAATGATGGACCTAATTTGTTAACTCCTTTTAAATTATTAATCCCCTTTATATTCAAGTAGTTATTACATGTCATAACAGTATATCTATGAGGTGAAATTTAATAGCATCTGCTGAACCTTAGGAATAGAGTTGGGAAGTAAAAAGCTATTAAAAAATATGATAATGAGCTAAGTGTTTGCTTCAACAGATTCACAGAAATGACCATTTTAATCAGTGGATGTCTTGTTCTAAGACATAATGTTTAAAGAAATTATTCTGTCAAAACTTCATCATGATCACTTATAGACATTTTGTGCATTATGATTTTGAACGTATTTACAACTAGTATATTAAAACAGTATTCCAATAAACAAATATAGATAATATTAATTGATAAATATTGGCTAAGACAAAGCACAATTTCCTTGATCTTCTTTGAAATTGATGTTCTTATTGTCTACTTGAGAGAGGACTTGAACCTCTATCTACTGTCTGAGTGAAGAGATCTAGCAATTATATTACGGATAACTCTTTTTTTATTGTGCAAGGTGAGAGTAACTAATGCTGTATAGCAATTACAGTCATATGAATTATACTATAGACTACTTTAATTAATATAGTCTCATTTTATTTAAATAGAGGTGGAATGTTGCCAATAAGGTCAAAAATTTGTATTAAAAAGACAAAATACAGCACTATAGTTCACAAGAATTTTCTAATTGTGTATAGAACCTCCTAACTCATACCAACATAGTGCAAAAGTTTAGAAACTACTGACCCTGATAATGAATGAGAGTGGGTGGGGAATAGCCTAATGGTTGTGAAGCCCATAAAAGAGATTTCCGTTAAATACCAGTTTTAACAAGGTCTGATTACTTTTGACAGACTGATAGAATGGGTAGCCCTGTGGTACTGGAGTGTATCTGGGTTAGATGGGCAAGGAAGAACAACAACGGAGCGCAGAGAGAACGGGAAATGGAGGGAGTTTATTGCAGGGGCCCAATAAAACCAGAATAATGAAAATAAATTAATTGAGCACATTCCGTAAATTCGGGAATCAAAGCAAGATTGCTTCATGAGATTGAGGATTGAGACTTTAGAGGCCTTGGGGAGGTTGAGGTTGAGGATCAACAAGGAGACTGGGAGTCCTGGGGCTATTGATACAGTGTTCAAAGAAATGGGAGTCAGAGTGACATCACTGGAGAGGTCCAGAGAGATTATGAAAGGCGTGAGCAAAATGTGTAAAAAGGGGAATGACCAATTTCCAGACGTTGTTATTTACCTAATGCGAGCAATTGATGGTGATAGAGATAAAATATTTCCACTTGTAGGGGAATCAAAAATTTAAAGACAACACTGTGGAAGCTGTAAAGTTCAAATAAAAACAGAATTGCTGATAAGACTTAGTACCGCAACATCCACCTGTAGTTACTTTCAATGAGCTGGCTCTAGTGGTGCACCTCACAAATAGGCCCATAAATAGGTGTAAAACAACTTCTTCAAATGTTAAATTTATTAAAATGTAAGGTGCACTATTATCAATTATATATCATAATGAATAAATAGATTATGTTGGAAGGGAGCTACAATGATTTGTTATTTGATACTTATTTGTTCCTCTTTTATGATTATTACAAATAAATAACAATTACATCATCTCAGCATTTCATATTGTGTAAAAATTTTATCCATTTAATATTATGAATAAATAATTAACAATTAAGGAAATATATGTTCTGAGCTATTTTATGGAATTTTATCAACTTAAGTAGATTCATATTTCAAAAATAATATGTAATTTTTGTTTTGTAGATTAAGCTTTTACACAAATATACCCTAATTTCATTCAAGGTCACAATTCTGATCCATTCTAATTTATTTTTGGAAGTAACTTTATTAACTTAATATAATATATCCTCACTTGTCAGAGAATTGGAAAAAGCTGCAGGAAGTTGTGTACTCTGCCAGCTCCAGCATGAGGCACTAGCCTCGCTAACATCCAAGACAGCTTCAAAAGACGATTCCTTAAAAAGGCAATTCCTAAAAAAGGCGGCATCCATCATTAAGGACCCTCCTATTACCCAGGTCATGCTCCTTTCTCATTGCTACCATCAAGGAGGGCATACAGGAGCCTGAAGACCATACTCAACATTTCAGGAACAGCTTCTTCCCCTCTGTCATCAGATTTCTGAATGGACAATTAACCCATGAACACTGCCTCAATATTTTTCCCTGTCTTTTTTGCACTACTTATTTCATTGAATTTTCTTTTTTATTAAATATTCTTCTTATTGTAATTTATAGTTTTTATTATTATGAATTGCAATGTACTGCTGCCACAAAACAACAAATTTCACAACATATGCCAGTGATATTAAACCTGATTCTGATTCTGAAAATACACCTTGGCAATCTGCATGACTTTAGTAAATAAGAACATGAATAATTCTTCTTCAAGTTAAAAAAAATCTACTTGAATTACCAACTCATACACTTCTGTTGGCAGTTTCAACCACAAGTCAATACATTCTGAAGATGAATTGTTTAGAATTTTTTTCCCTATCGATGGTGTATACTGAAGTTTTTATTTGCTTGGTCCTTTTCCTTAAGGACTATTTAGGGCAAATTAGATAAAATTATGTGTAAATTCATAAATATTATAAGGCCTTTGGGCCAGAAAAACCGGTATTAGATAACAGAGAGCTTCATAGATATATAAATTAACAAAAATGTTTAACAGATTCTGAATTTTCTTATTTTGACATAGCCAAAGGGTATCCCAACATAGAGGAAACTACACTGAGAGTCGCAAATGTAACACTAAGCTGACTTAACTACATCCAGGACTAAAGGTGGAATGACCATAGACAATGCATATTACTCAATTTCAAATTCATTCATTAAAGGGACATTCAAAATATTTGACTAATTTTAGAAATGAATGAACAAGGGAAAGGGGAATATGGGAGTGGTAAGCAAAAGGGTCTGGTTCTGCCTCTGTGACCCTACAGCACAAATGAGCATGAAGTGCCCCTGTGTTTAATATACAGTATGTATTACTAGATGTCGAGCTGAAGACTGGGTAAATATGCAAGGATATCATACTCCTTGAGGATGAAGCCTACCAGCAATATAACCATGATCCTGAATTTAGTGCTTCAAGTAGTTTAATGTTCTCATCAACTCAGGAAATGTGACTGTGTTGTGCATTCACCTTCCAAACTCGTATATTAATCACATTGCTTGAGAGGCTTAAGCCTACCTCAATATGCCAGTACTCACATCAATACATGTTAAAGATTTATCAAAATTTCCTATCTATACATTTTGTCACATCACAATCTGTCCAGCCATTAGTAAAGTTCATACACATATCAATGCATTGTCATACTCTCCCCTTTCATCATCCTCAACAAATATTTTCCACCTCCAAATTCAACATGTATCAATTATCTCGAGCGTTGGTCACCTGTTTCCTTCATTACTTTGATCTACATGGCAGCCACAAACTTGGAAACAGTTACAGGAAGTGATAGATTATATCTTCCAATCCACACATTTGTGCATGTTAGGACTTACTCCTGTTTCTCCATGAATGTCCTATTTTTCATTACCGTCGTGGGTCTTGCTGATGTTCCAAACTGTCATCTGCTCTCTTTAGCTTGTGCCAGGTTATAAATAGCGGAAGTATTGTGATCCCACTCAATGAATAGGGAAATAAGATGCCAGGAGTGAAGGAAATAACTTTGTTTCCAAAGATTTAATTCTGTTCCTATAAATGTCTTTAGATATTTCAGTGTGTGCATTTAAGAACTGAACAAGATATAGCATAACACAATAAAAGCCTTTCTATACTTACGCCTCAGTATTTTTCTGAATACTTTTCTGAATCTATGCTGCTAAGTTTCCTTGGATCCCATACCTTCTAACTGTCTGAATAAGCCTACCATGTGGAACCTTGTCAAATGCCTTATTTAAATCCATATATAACACATCCACTGCTCTACTTTCATCAATATTTTGTCATTTCCTCGAAGAATTCAATCAGGCAATGAGACATCACCTAATTTTTTGTACAGCATTTTGACTTTTGATACATCCCAAGTGCTATTGAATGATTGTGTCAATGACAATGCATTACTTTCACTAACAATAACTGCTCTGAATAATAGTGAACTTGGGATTTGGCCCTGTTGGGTATCAAAGTGTAGTTGCAATGCTGAAGTGCTGGAGTCAGAATCCCAGCTGCAGGCTATGCCCAAAGTTTCAATGATGTAGTCCAGAGGTAGGAGGCTATTGATTTTGCACAGACACAATCTGACCCATTGAATGGGATTTCAGTTATGAATCTAATAGCCAGAACTTGAATGAACCATTTTAATTTGATAGCCTTGTTCAATTGCGTTTAATATGTCTGCCAAATATCTCTCCATCATCCAGGATCAAAGGCAATGATATTACTTAAACAAAAGATGATAGTGACAGAAGTAAGATAAGTGAGGAGGTGTTGTTGCCTTTTTGAAAAGGGAGGAGGTAACAGTAATGTTTAGGACAACATCCTTGGAGGATTGTTCAGTGAGGTAATTTGGGTAGAAATTAGGAGCAAGAGGGGGAGCATCTCTCTAGTGAGGCTGTGTTATAGACTTCCCAATAGTCAGAGGGAACTTGAGAAACAGGTGTGTAGAGAAATTGCTCGTAATTTTAAGTAAGTGTTGTATTAGTGGGCGATATTCATTTCCCCAGAATTGACTAGTTACCCAGAATTTTAAGGGCTTTGATAGGGTTGGATTTGTGAAAATTATTCAGAAAAATTTCCTGTGTTTCTCTGGGGAGACATACTTGGAGGACCTTCTCTGAACCCCCTCTGGAGAGGTGTGAGCCAATTAGGCAGAATCCAGCAGACGTTGATTGGGAGAGCCTATTTGAAGGAAAGGAATGAATGGCAAGTGGGAAGCTTTTAAGAGTGAGAGTCTAGAGGCAGCATGTTCCTGTTAGAATGAAGGGTAAACCCGGCTAGTTTAAACAAAGTTTGGCTGAAAAGAGATATTGAAGTTCTGTTCAAGAAAAAGGGCTTAGGAGGTTGGCAACGAGTGAATCCCTTGATGACTATAAAAAAAGATAAAGCATACTCTTAAGAGGGAAATCAGGAGGGCAAGTACAGGGCATGAGATATATCTGACAGGAATGGTTGAAGTTCAAAGTAAAGGAAAACCCTAGGCAATTCTATAGTTATATTAAGAGTCAAATGGTAGCTAGAGAGAGCGAGTAAGTCCCTTAGAGGTAAATGGGAGATGGGTGGTATTTTTAAACAAATATTTCTTATTGGTATTTACTAAGAAAATCATGTTTCTTTTCCACAGATAAGGAAAACAGATGGAGATATTTTGGAGAATAGTCATATCACCAGGGAGAAGGTATTTGCAACTTTGAAGCGCATTAAGGTGGATATATCCTCAGGGCCTGACTGAGGTAATCCTTGGACCTTGTGAGAGACTAGAGAAAAAATTGCAGAGGTCGTTATAGAGATATTTACTTTGTTGTCGACCACTAGCAAAGTTGCTAAAGACTGGAAAGTGGCAAATGTTGTTATATTGTTTAAAAAGTGTGGCAGGGACAAGCCAGGGAACTATAGACTGATCAGCCTGAATTCAGTGGTGAAGAAGATACTGGAGGGAATTCAGAGGGATAGGATCTATCAGTATTTGGAAAGACAGAGCCTCATTAGAAGAATCAAAATGGCTTTGTGTGTAGGAAGTCATGTTTAGCAAATTTTGTAGAGTTCTTTGAAGAAGTAACCAAAAGGGTGGATGAGAGTAGGGCAGTGGATATTGTCTGTTTGGACCTTAGTAAAGTCTTCAACAAAATACTGTATGGTAGGTTAGTTTGAAAGTTTAGATCTCATGAAATCCCTGGAGAGCTAATTAGGCGGATTCAAAATTGGCTCAGATGTAGGCAGAGGATAGTGTCTGAAGGTTGTTTCTTGGAATGCAGGCTGGTGACTAGTGGTGTACTACAGGGGTTGGTTTTGGAATGCTTGTTATTGTTTAATTATATAAATCATTTTGATGTGAATGCACAAGACCTGATCAACAAGTTGCAGAGGACACAAATTAAGAGTGTTGTTGATCAATAAAAAGGTTATTGTAGATTACAAGAAGATCTCAGTCAGGTAGGGAAACAGATCAAGAATTGCCACATGGACTTCAATACAGATGCAGTTTGGAAAGTCAAACCAGAGTGGGACATATACTGTGAATATTGGGGCATGAGGGAGTGTAATGGAACAGAGGAACTTGTGAGTACAATTGCATTGTTCATTGAAAGCAGCATCACCAGTAGACAGGGTGGTGAAAAGGCATTGAGTCAGAAGTTGGGGCAGTGATGCACTTGTATAATTCATTGGTGAGGCTGCACTTGGAGTACTATGTACAGTTTGAGTAATTATTATAGGAAATACATGTTTAAACTAGAAAGAGTGGAGAAAAGGTGTTGTGAGGACTAAAGGGCCTGAGTTATAGGGGGAAGTTAGCTTGCCCAGGTCTTCATTTCTTGGAAGATAGGATGAAGACCAACTTCATAGAAGTGTTTAAAAAAATAAGAGGCATGGATAAGGTGGATAGTAACAGTCTTTTCACCAGGGTAAGGAATCCAAAACTAGGTGTTATAGATTTAGGGTGAGAAGGAAAAGATTTTTTATGGAATGAACTGCCAAGGGATGTGGTTGAGACTGGTACTATAGTGTCATTTAAGAATCACATGGATAGTTACATGGAGGGAAGGGGCCTGAAGGGATATGGATGGAACACAGGAAATTGGAACTGGCTAGGTGGAAAACATAGTTGATATTGGCTTATGGGGCTAAAAGGCCTGTATCTCTTCTGTATTGCACTATGACTCTATGTATCATTCCATAATGAAATTGCCGTTGACTGTTTCTTCCTGTTATATTGTCATGCAGCCAACAGGATAGATCCAATCCAATTTTAAGCTTCTGCTTTTCAGCCGATGGCTTAAGTTTTTATGTACTAGGAACCTGAAGTTATTTTTATTGTTTTGGGAACAAACTTCATAGAAAAGTAACTGCTGTATTCCAGTTCAATTGATTCAGAAGGACAAGCTAAAAAGATTTAATGAAGTAGGGGTGTAGGGAGCTCCTGTGAAGTTTAAAACTGCCATGAACCATGTAGTCCAGTTATACCTTTTCTGCACTATAACTTGTGCAATTCTAAATAGAAGCAAAAGCACAGGCACAGAAAAGTGGCAGGTAAACAGAAGTGGTCCTCTGGCATTTCCTGCAGAGAGGGAGGACTTGGATTTAATAATGACACCTGAGTGTATGACCATTACAGATTCACAGCCACCTGATGTAAGAATTTATTTATATTCAGTCCGAGGATAATGATATCACTGGCAAGAGGAGCATTTACTAAACTGTGTCAATTGCCTTTGACAATGTACCTAGTAGAGAAATGTTTTCCTTAGTCACTGTAGCTTTTGTAGTGAAGAAACTAGCCAAGTAGTTCTACAAGTTTGATCCAGTAATACTGCTTATATTCTTCCAAGTCAGGGCGCTGTGTGACTTGAAAGTAAATCAGCAAGTAATAGTGGTCCCAAGTGCCTGCTGCCTTTCCCTTTTATGTTGGAGAAGTTGGAGATTTGGGTTCTCAGGATTTTAATGCGGAACACCTGAAATGATATGGCCTCAGTCAAGTTTTTCTTGCCTGTTGAGATTTACCCAAACTAAGAGAATAATAAACATTTCACTTTGAGTGAAAAACATCCAAACCTTCCTACAGTACTGATGCACTCACTGTAAATTGCAATTGTCACTTTTGACATTGACATCAGCCTCGAAAAAGTCAGAATTCAGTGTACTCGATTCTGGAATGGTTCCAGAGGAGTAGAAAATTGCAAATCCCATTCCATTCTTTAAGAAGGGAGTGAGGCAGGAGAAAGGAAATTATGGGCTAGTTAGCCTGACTTCAGGAGTTGGGAACATGGTGGAATCCATTATGAGGTTTTGGTGTACTTAGAGGCACATGATAAAATGGGCCCAAGTCTATTTTCATCAGGGGAACTATTGCCTGGAAAAATGTATTGGAATTCTTTGAGGAAATACCAGACAGGCTAGACAAAGGAGAGTCAGAGGATATTGTTTACTTGGATTTTTAGGAGGCCTTGACAAGGTTCTGCACATGAGGCTGCTTAACAATGGCCCATGGTCTTACAGTAAAGTTACTAGCATGGATGGAAGATTGGCTAACTGGCAGGAGGCAAAAAATGGAAATAAAGGGGGCATTTTCTGGTTAATTGCTGACGACTAGTGGTGTTCTGCAGGGGTCAGAGTTGGGTCTGCTTCTTTTCATGTTATATGTCAATGATTTGGATGACAGATTTGATGACTTTGTGGCCAAGTTCGTGGACAATACAAAGATAGATGGACAGACAGATAGTGCTGAGGAATCCATGAGTCTGCAGAAGAACTTAGACAAATTAAGAGAATGAACAAATAAGTGCCAGACAGAATATAGTGTAAAGACGTGTATTGTCATGCACTTTGGTAGAAGGAATAAAGCTTAGACTATTTTCTAAATGGGGAGCAAATTGAAAAATCAATGGTGCAAATGGACTTGAACCCTCATGCAGGATTCCCTAAAGGTTAACTTGCAGGTTGAGTCAGTGACAAATGCGATGTTAGCATTCATTTCAAGAAGACTAGAATATAAAAGCAAGGATGTAATGCTGAGGCTTTCCAAGGCATTGGTTAGATCACACCTGGAATATGGTGAATAGTTTTGGGCTCCTTGTCTAAGAAAAATGTGCTGGCATTAGAGAGGAGGTTCACGAGAATGATTCCAGGAATGAAAAGGTTAATATACGAAGAGCGATGGATGGCTCTAGGCCTGTACTTGTGGGAAATTAGAAGAATAAGGGGGTGAGTCTAGGATGAGACTAGGCACAGTCTCAGAATAGACAAACATCCCTTTAGAACAAAGATGAGAAAGAATTTGTTTTGCTAGAGGGTGGTGATTATGTGGAATTAATTGTCATAGATGGAGACTAAGTCATTGGCAATATTTAAACTGCAGGTTGATAGGTTCTCGATTAATCAGGGCATCAAAGATTATGGGGAGAAGGCAGGCGAGTGGTATTCAGAGGGATAATAAATCAGCCATTATTGAATGGCAGAGCAGACTCGATTGGCTGAATAATCTAGTTCCTCTACTATACCTTATGGTCAATGCACTGTCAGACTGCCCTGCTACATGGTTGCTAATGTGGCAGCAGCATGTGACAGATATTTTCCTCATGAAACAAATGGCCCTGAACATTGCTTTTCAGTCAGGTTAATGTTGGAAAAGTGCTCCCATAGCTCTTATAAATACAGTTTCCTCCTAGGCTGATTCTCCTTCTTTCCACCCTCTCCTCTTCTCCAATTCATCCTGAAAGCTTGTGGGTATCGGCATCATAGCTTCCACACACACTGCAAGACCTACCTTTCCACCTTCTTCTCCTTGATCCTGGCTCCGTTACATCTGCAAATTAAGGATCTCACCATGGGAACCTATTTGGATTCAAGCTGTACCTGCCTCTTTGTAGCATATGTTGAATATTCCAAATGAAACTGATTTACCTGTACTTAATTCCTACAATGTGAACGGCTTTACATATTTGACTGCAGCCTTCTGGACTTAAAAAAAGTTTGACAAATTCACATAATTTCCAGAATTTAATTTCTGTTCTCAAACCATCACTGCACCTTCTTCTGGTCAGATCAGCTGATCATTCTACTTTAACCTTCCTCCGACTGAAATCCAGTTCTCTCTTATAATTTATATTGACCTTCTATCATCTTACACAATCACTTTTTGTCATTTAATCTCTCTTGCTTTCTACTCTATTACAAATTTTTCTTTTAATTCTCTTGTCCTTTTATCCCTCCCTCTGCATCATATTTTTTATTAGCTTTAATTGCTTCTGGTAAAATGTCAATAAGGTGAAATTATAACACTTTTTAAAAAGATCGACACAGATGCTGCCTGGCCCACTGATTTTTCTTTCAGATTTCACACACACACACACACACACACATACATACATACACAGTGTCTATAAAAAGTTTTCACCCTCCCCTCTTGAAAGTTTTCATGTTTTATTGCTTTACAACATTGAATCACAGTGGATTTAATTTGGTGTTTTTTTACATTGATCAACAGAAAAAGTCTCTTTCGTGATAAAGTGAAAACACCTCTACATTAATTACAAATATTAAATACAAAATAATTGATTGCCTAAGTATTCACCCCCTTTAATGTGACACACCAAATTGTCGCTGGTGCAGCCAATTGGCTTTAGAACTCACATAATTAGTTAAATGAAGGTCTCATTTTGAAGACCTGTGTGCAGTCAAGGTCTTTAAATTGATTGTAGTAAAAATACACCTGTATCTGGAAGGTCCAAATGCTGATGAGTCAGTATCCTGGCAAAAACTACACCATGAAGACAAAAGAACACTCCAAGCAACTCTACAAAAAGGTTATTGAAAAGCACAAGTCAAGAGATGTATACAAGAAAATTTCCAAGTCACTGAATATCCCTTGTACAGTTAAGTCAATCATCAAGAAATGGAAAGAATATGGCACAGCTGTCAATCTGCCTAGAGTAGGCCATCCTCAAAAACTGAGTGACCATACAAGAAGGAGACTATTGAGGGAGGCCACCAAGAGACCTATGACAACTCTGGAGGAGGTACAAGCTTCAGTGGCTGAGATGGAAGAGACAGTGCATACAGCAACTGTTGCCCGGGTGCTTCACCAGTCACAGCTTTATGGGACAGTGGCAAAGAGAAAGCCACTGTTGAAAAAATTCACATGAAATCTCAGCTAGAGTTTGCCAGAAGGCATGTGAAAGACTTTGAAGTCAGCTGGAAGAAGGTTCTATGGTCTGATGAAATCAAAATTGAGCTTTTTGACCATCAGAACAAATGCTATGTTTAGCATAAGCCAAACACCACACATCATCAAAAACAAACCATCCCTACTGTGAAGTGTGGTGGTGACTGCATTATGCTGTGGAGGTACTTCACTGCAGCAAGCCCTGGAAAACTTGTGGAGGTAGAGGTTAAAATGAATGCAGCAAAATACAGGGAAATCCTGAACAAAAACCTAATGCAGTCTGTGAGAGAATTGCGACTTGGGAGAAGATTTGTTTTCCAGCAAGACAATGATTCCAAGCATAAAGCCAAAGTTATATAGGAATGGCTTAAAAATAATAAAGTGAATGTCCTGGAGTGGTCAAGTCAGAGTCCAGACCTCAATCCAATTGAGAATTTGTGGCTGGACTTGTAAAAGGCTGTTCAGTCACAATATGTGGTGATCCACTTTCCAGTGCACTAGAATCAGCTCACAAAATGGCGCGTGCCAGCAGAAAGGCCGGCCGCAAAAAGGGTGCCAGGCCTTCTTCACCACCAAGGGGAAAAGTCCACGCGCGGAAAGGGACTGTGAATATGCACCCCTTATAGCATTCCTGCCTGGGGAGGGTGAAAACGGGAAGGCTTAAAAGCGAGGCCGTGAAGTTTGAATAAATCTTTTACGCAACTGCAACTCACCGTCTGTGTGTCGTTATTCCAGTGCTGTGTGTAGCACACCACTACAATTGAGCAGTTTTGTAAAAAAAAGAATGGGAAAAATTGCAGTGTCCAAAGCTGATAAGAGACATATCCACACAAACTCAAGGCTGTAATTGCTGCCAAAGGTGCATCTACTAAATGCTGACTTGAAGGGGATGAGTAATTATACAATCAATTATTTGTGTTTAATACAGTAATTGTAATAAATTAAGACCAATATGTTGAAATTTGTTTTCACTTTGACAAGAGTCTTTCCTTTCCCCTCAGACACTACCATCCCCCTTCCCCCCAGCTTTCATCCATGCCAGGTTTTCACTATTCCTTCTGACCTTCCTTTCTTTGACAGAATGTTCTGTCCTCAGTAAGGGCCTCACCTTTATCCCCTGCACCCACACCTCAGTGAGTTCCGTGCCTGCCACAACACTGAGGTCTTCTTCCGCTGCCTCCATCTCCGAGCCTATTTTGTTGGCAAGGACTCCCCACCCCACACCAATGTCCCTTCTCCCATTTTCGACCCTCCTCCTCTTCCTTGGTATCCCACCCTGGTCTTCTGCATGCCCTGGACCTTTTCATTTCCAAATGTCGATGGGACATTAACTATCTTGACTTTAGCACTCCTCTCTCCTACTCCAGCCTCACTCCTTCCGAACGCTCGGTTTTCCGCTCACTCCACACTAATCCTAACCTCACTATCAAACCCATAGATAAGGGAGGTTTTGTCTTGCGAACTGACCTCCATCTTGCCGAGGCCCAGCACCGACTCTCAGACACCTCCTTTTACTTACCCCTTGAACAGAACCCCACTAAGGAACACCAGGCTATTGTCTCCCACACCATCACCAACCTTATTGACTCTGGGGATCTCCCATCCACTGCCACAAACCTCATAGTTTCTGCACCCCATGTTTCTACCACCTACCCAAGATCCACAAATCCACTTGTCCAAGTAGACCCATTGTTTCAGCTTGTTTCTGCCCCACTGAACTCATATCAGCATACATCAACTCTGTTTTATCTCCCCAGTTCAGTCCCTTCCTACCTACATCCATGACACCTCACACGCTCTTGATCTTTTCAAGGATTTCAAGTTCCTTGGCCCCCATCATCTTATTTTTACTGAAGATGTCCAGTCCCTAAACACCTCCATCCCTCACCAGAAAGACCTCAAGGCTCTCTGTTTGTTTTTCTGGACACTAGACCTAACCAGTTCTCTTCCACCACCACTCTCCTCTGCCTAGTGGAACTTGTTCTCACTCGAAATAATTTCTCCTTTGGCTCCTCCCACTTCCTTCAAACAAAAGGGGTAGCTAAGGGTACTCACATGGGTCCCAGCTATGCTTCCCAGTTTGGCAGCTATGTGGAAAAGTCTATGTTCCAAGCCTACACTGGTGACTTCCACCTTGCCCTCAAATTCACCTGGTCCATTTCCGACACCTCCTTTCCCTTTCTCAATCTCATTATCTCTATCTCTGGAGACAGCTCATCTACCGATATCTATTGCAAACCCAGGGACTCTCACAGCTAAGTGGATTACACCTCGTCCCACCCTACTACTTGTAAAAATGCCATCCCCTTCTCTCAATTCTTTCATCTCTGCTGCAACTGCTCTCAGGATATGGCTTTTCATCCTAGAATGAAGGAGATGCCCTCCTTTCTCAAAGAAAGGGGCTTCCCTTCCTCCACCATCAATGCTATCTCAACTGTATCTCTTCCATTTCACACCATCTTACCCCATCCTCCCACCTCCTACCAGGGATCGGGTTCCTCTTATCCTCACCTACCACCTCACCAGCCTCCACATCCAGCACATAATTCTCCAAAACTTCTGCCATCTCCAATTGGATCCCACCACAAAGAACACCTTTCCTCCCCCACAACTTTTTGCCTTCCACAGGGATTGCTTCCTATACAGCTCCCTTGCCAATTCATCTCTCCCCACTGATCTCTCTCCTGGCACTAATCCTTGCAAGCAGAACAAGAGCTACAACTGCCCCCACACCTCCTGCCTCATTACCATTGAGGACCCTAAACAGTCTTTCTAGGTGAGGCGACACTTTACCTGTGAGTCTTTTGGGGTGATTTGGTGCTCCCAGTGCAACCTCCTGTACATCGGTGAGATCTGACTGTCGTGATGAGGCCAAACTTAGATTGGAAGAACAACACCTTATATTCTGTTTGGGTAGCTTCCAATCTGATGGCATGAACATCAATTTCTCAAACTTCTGGTAATGCCACCTAACCCCCAACCCCCTCTCCATTTCCCATCCCCTTTTCCCTCTCTCACCTCATTTCACCAATCAACTTCCCAGCTCTTTACTTCATTCCTCCCCCTCCAGGTTTCACCTATTACTTGGTGGTTCTCCCTCCCCTCCCCCACCTATTAAATCTACTCCTCAGTTTTCTTCTTCCACTCCTGCTGAAGGGTTTCGGCCCGAAACATCGACTGTACTTTTTGCTGCAGGTGCTACCTGGCCTGCTGAGTTCCTTGAGCGTTTTGTGTGTTGCTCGGATTTCCAGCATCTGCAGATTTTCTCTTGTTTTAACCTTTCCTGTTGATCAGTGTCAAAAAAGCCTAATTAAATCCACTGTGATTCAATGTTGTAAAACAATACAATATGAAAATTTCCAAGAGGGGTGAATACGTTTCATAGGCACTATATGTACAAAACATTCACAACAAAGGCTAATTAATAATTCAGTTGGAAGTAATGTAGTAGCAATGTAATCCTAGATCCTGGAGATACATTTGCAGTGTGAACAAAGTCAGAAATTAACCATTCCTTGGTACTTGACTTTGAGAAGGCTTTTGGAAAATGGAAAATAATAAGTAGGTTAGAGTGCATAATTAAAAAGGAAGATGAAGACCTCTTACCCTGGAAACACAATAATAAGTTCAGTTAGAGATAAGAAATAGACAAACTCCAGTGGAAGTAGTTTCCAGGCCACTGAATAGTTGCTGCAGTGCTAGACATAGTATAAATTTTAGAAAATATATTGAAGAGTGTGTAAGAGTGAATAATCATGGGAGCCTTTAATCTTTTATATTGAGCAAACCAAATATGCAGCAATAATGCACAATGTGATTTTTTCTATGTATTCAAAACTGTTATCCAAATCAGCACCTTAAGAGACTGACTAGTCAAAAGGGCAATGGAACTAAGTTATTAATAATCTTGTTACAATTAGTATTTAGAGAATGCTGACGATAGAATTCCATTTGACTCTGAGAGTGATTTAGTTGAGGATGAAAAGAGGATCTTAAATTTGATTAAGGCAAACTAGGTGGAATAGGGAACTAAATTAAATGATATACCAGTAGATAAGCAATAGCAATTGTTCAGATAAATAATTCATGATTCACAATGAATATATATTCCTCTGAGGAATAAAACTTCCATTGGTGGTGTTCCCCTTTAGATTAAGAAGAAAGTTAAAAGGTAGGTTAGATTTAAAAAAGGTGTTACAAATACGCCAAAAAATAGTAAGCCTGAAAATTATGTGAATTTTAGAATTTAGAAAAAGATGATGAAGAAATTGACAGAAAGAGCAGTGCATTAAAAGTGAACTTATAAAAGATGCAAATACAGGACATAAAATTCTATTGTCATGCAAGAAAAAACTGATAGAGAGATGAGCAAAAATTGACAAGTTTCCTCACAATAAAATAACTAATTTGACAGATCCCATAACCCTGATGCCATATACTCTAACGTGTTAAGAATGGCCACAGAGATATCACTTTAGATTTTTTAAACTCCTAGATTTCTGATGTCACCCTGCTATTCAAGAAAACTACGTGGAGTGTATAGACAGACACAATATGCCTCTGCACATCCTCTGCTATCTTCTGATATGTGAAACATGCTCAAGAACACCTTATAATGTCACCTGATTATTTTTCCCTTCCTGCTTAGACATGGTGTAGATAATGATGGAAGTTCATCATGTGAAAAATCACAGATGTGTACCAATATCCTGACACTCCACAGGACAATCATTAGTATATCATTATTATAATGGGAGCCCAGCAAACCCTTCAAATGAACAGTCCACATATCAGTAAGAGGAGACCAGCAAATTTTATACAGTATGTATTTACATGTCAGTTCTTTTATCTTCTTTGTCTAGACCTGTAACATTTGCAAAACAACAGCACAAGTGGGATGTTACTTTTTGACAAAGTCTCAAAATATAAAAATGCACTCTGTTGAAAATACAAGTACAGTGGATTCTGGTTAATTGGGGATTCAGTTAATCAGGGCAGCCACTTATTTGGACCAACTCTTAAAGAAGAAAAACTAATCAAGAAAATAGCCGGGATTTCCTTTGTTTATTTAGGACACTATTAATTGGGATAAGGAGACTGTAATGTTTTTAATTTTTCAGTAATATTTGAGTAATTTTGTAAATATATAGTTCGATTAAACATTCTTCCCTATGGGTTATACGTAAAAGTACGTGAATGGCATGCGTCATTACACCACTGTGCCTTAAGTGTGTGTCTTGCTGAAAGTAAAAGCAAAGTGGACACAAGTTATCCCCAGCTTTCCTGTGTTTTTCTTTTGATTAGTTTTTGTAGTTACAAAATATAATAGAGACTGTTTCCGAACAGTTTCCAATGGGTATAAGTCATGTTTACTTGTGTGGTTGTTAGACATTTCACCAGGCTTACAGTGAACAGTTTTTAAATTGCATCAGTTGGGTGTGCTTGCATCAAAAAACAGTGATTTTCATCATTGTTAGTTGGCAAGAAATAAGCAGCAAGACTATGCAGAACTCACTGTGGTTTGAAGCATTCAGGCTTGGAGATGTGAGAAATGGCCAAGCGTGAAATGAAACGATTTCACTATTTTAATAAGTTAGGAACTACAAAGAATTTGAAGGTATCAACAAGCATCTTGAATGTTACAATAAAAATGAAAATTTGGAGGATGCAACAGTTTCTAACTAGTGTCACTTGTGTACATTTGTGCGATCATTAGACACTACACCGTGCTTAAGAGTGAACAGTTTATAAATAGCATCACTTGCATATGCATATTTATTTGGTCCAACCAATGCCAAATTAAAAAGCAGTAACCTTTGACACTATTTCATGCAGGAAGGCAATGAAGGCAGTCTATTATCTGCACTAGGTGTCTGCGCTGATTTTGTTCAGTTACAGTCAATCAAAAGAAAACAGCAGCATTCATCGTATGAATTGCTCTAATGATAATTATTAGGAATTAATACACAGTTTTATAGTACTATAATAATAATAGTAATATTGGTAATGTTATAATTTGTTCTGTATTTCATTTAAATACATAATATGTTACTCAGTTAAATGATAGTTTGTCTTTATTATACCTTTTTAACTATTTCCATGATACTTCATTTAATTAGGGCATCTATTTAATTGGGCCAAAATGCACTGGTACTGACTGATGTGTCCTAATTAACTGGAATCTACTGTACTACAAAATATTGCGGATATCATAAACTGGGATCTTGCCTAATAAATATGCTACATATTTATCTCAGTATAAGTACTATGATCACTCCTTTTTGTGACACAGCATGTTCTTTGAAGTTTTAATACCCATGAAGTGTTGCATCTGAGTCATCTGTTTAATTTTCATGGGTGTTATAAAATTCCAGGAAGAACAAAGAGCTGCAAAAGTGATATATGCAAAATCTGGGTGTAAATGGAATTATCTGGTAACATCATTTGTAGCCTAGGGGCTTGATTGCACATTTGTTGCCTAGTTTGAGGCTTAATTAGGCAGTAAGAGTGAAGATTTATATGCAGCAAAAATACTGTAAAATTCCAGGATTAAATGCCATTATTAGATTATAGATCAGTTGCAATTGAGAAAGTTTAAAAAAAAAACAAAAATATCCCTGAATAAATCTAGAAATGCAAGTAAATAGTAAGCATCAGTCCACAGTTCAGATAGGTCAGCTGCTGTATGTACTGTAAAAATGCTAGGTTTTCAAACTAGGTTTTGGCTCTCCCTAGGGTATATATTAAATCAAAAAGTGGAAATTCAAGTATAAAATGACTTATATTTAACATACATATAATTAGTTTGGAAAATGTTTGTGAGGTTTGTAGAAAGAAACAAATCACCTGTGAAGTGGATCATAGAGAAAAAGAAGTGGAAGCTGGTATAGGTGTTATTGACGCCTTCAGGCTCAAACATTCAGTTTGTTTTACAATTGCCTGTTGCAACATCTGGCATGAACCAATCTCAGTTAGTTAAAAAGGCAGAAATTGTAAACTTTAAGGAGGTGGGGGGAAGAAACTGAATGATGCTGAAAAATATGCCCTTGGATTAGTACACTTGATAAACTGAGGCCTGCATGACCTAGTCCAGGATACACACAAGATTTATGCATCCTCTTCAGTCTTAGTCATAGAGTACTACAGGACAGAAACAGGCACTTCAACAAATCTAGTCTGTGCCAAACCTTTAATCTGCCTAGTCCCATTGACCTGCATCTGACCATAGCCGTTCATACCCCTCCCATCCATCTACTTCTACAGATTTCTTTTAAATGTTGAAATCAAACCCACATCCACTACTTCTGCTGCTAGCTTGTCCACACACTCACCACCCTCCGAGTGAAGAAGTTGCCCCTCATGTTCCCCTTAAACATCTCACCTTTCACTCTTAACCCATGACCTATAGTTCTAGTGTCACCCAACCTCTTGGAACACAGCTGCCTGCTTTCATACTGTTTACAGCACTCATAATTTAGAGATAAGGCACGGTAACAGGCCCTTCTGGCCCAATGAGCCCAGGCTTCCCAATTACACCCAAGTGACCAATTAACCTACTGACCTGCAATTAGGAAATAACTGGTGCAACCAAAGAAAACTCACGTGGTCATGAAGAGATCGTACAAAATCCTTACAGGCAGTGGTGTGAATTGAACCAGCGTCACTGGTGCTGTAATAGCATACGTTAACCACTACACCACTGTGCCATATTTTGGGGTCATAGCCTCTAGCAATGAAAACCATGATGTTTATTGCCTTAACACATTTCCATGATCCATGGTAATAAGTGGCTAGCACCAGATGATACACTGTGATACTGAAGCCATGTTTCCACCTTATCAAAGTGATGTGGTTATTGCCTGCAACTGATGATGGAACCTATTTTTATGTTTTGGATACAGAAGGAAACCATGGCACCGAATGGACACTCTGATTTTCAGGCATGGTTTTGGACATCTTAGTTACCAAGGTGTAATAGAGCAGAGAAGTTCTCCACCAGCAGTGCCAAGGAAGCTCTTCAAATAAACAATCAAGCAGTAATTTGAGCATTCATAATCAAGATCACTATTAGGGGCAAAGGATATGGTGAGTGCTGCAAAATGTTCTGACTGGCAGACCTCAGTCAGGTAGAATTAGTCAAGATATTTCATCCGCCCTGACATTCAACAATGGTGCTCTCCAGGGTTGCATGCTCAGTTCCCAGCTCTACTTCCTTGTATGCCCATCACCATGTAACCAAATTCAGCACTAACTCCAAGTTTGCTGATAACAGGACTGCTATGGGCCAGATCAACAACAATGATAAGATGGAATACAGGAAAGAGACTCAAACTTGTGATGTGATGCCAGAACACCAATTAGCCTTTGATGTCTGAAAGACAAAAAAGTTGCTGCCCTAAGGTGTGTGTAGAGGAGGGATGTGGTTAGTGAAATCAATCCTAGCCCCATCAACCAAGCTGCTGTAGAGATGACCAACAGCTTTATATTTCTAGGCATCCACATGACCAGCAATCTCTGATGGTCCCTTCATACTAATTAGGTGATCAAAAACATACACAAGTGTAAGTACTTTCTTAACCATCTAGGATGTTGGCTGGTCCACGAGGATTCGCTAGAACTGTCACAGATGCATTTCATCCTGGTATGAAAACTGCTCTGCTCTAGTCTGTCAGAATACCTGCCACCTTGGCTATTCCCCTTCTTTTCTTCTAATATGCAGGAGCTTGAAGAGTCAGATGACAAGATTCAAGAACAGCTTCTTTCCTACTGCTATTAATCAACTGAACCAATCACCATTTTTACATCCCCTTCTCAGTGGAGCTGCCACACTCATGACCCCTTAACTTTTACCTCTTCTGCTAATCTCACTTCAGTATTTGTTTTTGCTCTGCCCCAGTTTGCTACATTGCACCATTCCATTGATTTCCATTAACAATAATTTAAATCAAGTAGCAATGAAACAAAACATTCATTTACTTGATATAATCACATCTTTCCCAGTGTTTTTATAGTGTTGCTAGAAAGTTTGTAAACCTTTTAGAATTTTCTCTACTGCTCCATAAATATGACCTAAAAGGTGATCAAATCTTCACATAACTAGATTAAGAGAACCCAATTAAATAAAGAACAAAAAACACTATACTTGTTCATTTATTTATTGAGAAAAATGATCCAACACTACATGTATTTGTTGAAAAAAGTATGTGAACCTTCGCCTTCAATACAGCAATAACTTAACCAAACATTTCTGGTAGCTGTTGATCACTCCTGCACATGGGCTTGTAGGAATTTTAGGTCATTCCTCCTTACAAACTTGCTTCAACTCTGATATGTTGGCGGGCTTCCTTGCATGAACTGCTTGCTTCAGGTCAGAACACAAAATTTCTATAGGATTAAGGGCAGGACTTTGATTCAATTATTCCAAAAATGCGAAATTTCTTCTTTTTAAACTATTCTGTTGTTGATTTACTCTTGTATTTCAGATCATTGTCTTGATGCATTATCCAACTTACATTAAGCTTCAGGTGACAGACAGCTACCCTGACATTTTCCTGTAAAGTATCTTGATACAATTTTGAATTTGTTGTTCCCTCAATGATTACAAACTGTCCAGGCCCTGAGGCAGCAAAGCAGCCCCAAACCATGATGCTCCTTCCACCATGCTTTACGAGTGGTATGAGGTTTTGGTGCTTGTGTGCAGTGCCCTTTTACTTCTAAACATAGCTGTGAGCATTTCTGCCAAAAAGTTCAACTTTTGTCTCATCTGTCCACAGAACATTGTCCCAGAAGCACTGTAAAACATCCAGGTGGTCTTTTGCAATCTTGAGACACACAACAATGTGTTTTTTTGGACAGCAGTGGTTTCCTCTGAGGTGACCTTCCATGAACACCATTCTTGTTCAGTGTTTTTCTTATAGTGGACACCTGAACAGAGACCTTAGCAAGCTCTCAAGACTTCTGCAGATTGTTTGCTATTACCGTAAGACCATAAGACATAGGAGCAGAATTAGGCCGTCCAGCCCATTGTGTCCACTCTGCCATTTCATTATGGCTGATCCTCGATCCCATTCCACTCCATACACCTGCTCTCTCACCATATCTCTTGATGCCCCAACCAATCAGGAATCTATCAACTTCCGCTTTGAATATACCCATGGGCTTGGCCTCCACTGCGGTCTGTGGCAGAACATTCCACAGATTCATCACTCTTTGGCTAAAAAAAATTCCTCCTTCTGTTTTGTGCCCTCTAGTTCTGGATACTCCATCCAGAGGGAACATCCTCTCCAATCCACCTTCTCTAGTCCTTTCAGCAGACAACAGTGAGTTTGGGCCCAAAGCTGCCAAATGGTCCTCATATGGTAATCCTTTCATTTGCGGAATCATCCTCGTAACCCTCCTCTGGACTCTCTCCAATGATAATACATCCTTTCTGAGATAAGGGGCCCAAAACATTTGTCAGTACTCCAAGTATCGTCCACCATTGTTCCGGTACCTAAAAAAGACCAAGGTAATATGGCTGAACAACTGGCATCCCGTTACACTCACCTCAATAATAAGGAAATGCTTTGAGAGGCTGATCAAGGACAACATCTGCAGCATGCTACCACCTATACTGGACCCCCTACAATTTACCTACCAACACAACTGATCAACAGATGATGCAATAGCCACAGCTCTACATACTGTCCTTACACATCTGGAGAAGAGAGATGCTTATGTGAGAATGCTGTTCTTAGACTACAATTCAGTATTCAACACCATAATTCCCTCCAGGCTCGACAAGCTCAGAGACCTCAGCCTTCATCCTGCCCTGTGTAGCTGGATCCTGGACTTCCTGTCAGATCGCCAGCAGGTGGTAAGAGTGGGCTCCCTCACCTCTGACCCGCAATACAGGTGCCCCTCAGGGCTGTGCCCAAAGCCCCCTCCTTTACCCTCTGTATACACATGACTGTGTCGCCACCCACAACTCCAATATGCTAATTAAATTTGCTGATGACATTACACTGATTGGCCTAATCTCAAATAATAATGAGGCAGCCTATTAAGAAGTCATCACCCTGACACAATAAAACAACCTCTCCTTCAATGTCGCAAAAACAAAGGAGCTGGTTGTGGACTACAGGAGGAATGGAGACAGGCTAGCCCCTATTGACATCAATGGACCTGGGGTTGAGAGGGTGAACAGCTTTAAATTCCTCAGCATAAACATCATTGAGGATATCACGTGGTCTGTACATACGGGCAGTGGGGTGAAAAAGGTACAACAGTGCCTCTTTCACCTCAAATGGTTGAAGAAGTTCGGTGTGGGCACACAAATCCTAAGAACTTTCTATAGGGGCACAATTGAGAGAATTGTAACTGGCTGAATCACTGCCTGCTATGGGAACTGTACTTCCCTCAATTACAAGACTCTGCAGAGAGTGGTGTGGACAGTCCAGCGCATCTGTAGATGTGAACTTCCCACTATTTGGGACATTTACGAAGACAGGTGTGTAAAAAGGGCCAGAAGGATCATTGGGGACCTGAGTCACCCCAACCACAAACTGTTCCAACTGCTACCATCTGAGAAACGGTACCACAGCATAAACGCCAGGACCAACTGGCTCCAGGACAGCTTCCACCAGGCCATCAGACTGATTAATTCATGCAGCCACAACTGTTTTTCTATGTTATATTGACTATCTTGTTGTATATACTATTTACTATAAATTAATATAACTTGCACATTTAGACGGAGACATAACATAAAGATTTTTACTCCTCATGTGTATGAAGGATGTAAGTAATAAAGTCAATTCAGTTCAATTCAAGTGCAGACTGACCAGTGTCTTATAAAGTTCAGTGTTATCTCCTTGCTTTTATGTTCTATTCCCTTTGAAATAAATGCCAACATTGCAGTTGCCTTCTTTATCACAGACTCAACCTGTGAATTAACCTTCTGGGAATTTTGCACGAGGACCCTTAAGTCCCTTTGCATCTTCGAAATTTTCGCCCATTTAGTTAATACCCTTGGGTTATTTTTTACCTCCTTCAGCACTGCACGTTGTGCTCTTGGTGTGATCTTTGCAGGATGCCCACTTGTAGGGAGAGTAGCAACAGTACTAAGTTTCCTCCATTTGTAGACAATTTCTCTTATTGTGGACTGATGAAATGCTTTCATGAAATGTTCTAGGTCTTTAGAAATGTTTTTGCAGCTTTTTCCAGCTTGATGCATCTCCACAATTCTTCTCTGAAAGCTGCTTTGATTGAGGCATGGTGCACATAAGCAGATTTTTCTTGAGAAGAGCAGGCTTGTCAGTAACCTGACTTTGTGTGTCTTTTTTTCTAGGGCAGGACACTTTCAATCGCATCTCATTGATTGGAATACCTGACTCCAAATAGCTTTTGTAGAACCATTACCCAAGAGGTTTACATACCTTTTCTAACAAATACATGCAGTATTGAATCATTTTTTCCTCAATAAATAGATGAACAAGTATATTGTTTTTGTGTTATTTATTTAATTGTGTTCTCTTTAGTTAGATTTAGGACTTGCGTGAAGATCTGACCACATTTTAGGTCATATTTATGCAAAAATAGAGAAAATACAACAGGGTTCACAAACTTTCTAGCACCACTGTAACTCACACAGGTCTCACTATTTCCATTCAGTGAGCACTATACACTTTCTACCACAGCCAAAAAATGTGCATTATCAGTGCCTACATTAGTGGAGTATCAAGGGCATATTCACGATGATTGATTCACTGCCATGGAGGAGGAAATGAGTCTATTTTTGGAAAAGTTGCCATAGTTGGCCAGTACTGACACTATCTAAGATGACAGCATGTTCACACCTAATACTTTCTTCCATAAAATGCTTGCTTTCAAAACACAGCCCATTTTGATATACAAACTACAGATGGCAAAATGCACACCACTAAATTACATAGCTGTACCTTATAAAACCCTCACACTACCCTAACCTTTTTTCTTTCTTTCTGATAGTTAGGAACTCTCATCTGATTGCAGCTGAGCAACAAAAGAGCAAGAATGATGGCATTAACTCTTTGACCTTGACACTTGGTTTACTTTAGAAGATTAGATGCAAGATCTGCACATTGAGAGGCACCAGGATGAAGTCGCCTACACCACTGCAGTAGAAAATTGCATGTTCTGCTTGCCAGCTATTGAACTACTTCACATTTATCACTCAATAAATTGTACAGCACTCACTTACACACATCCTGACTTCTGTAATGACAAGGAAATGCATAAATGGAGAGGAATTGGCATGATTGTCTGCTAAAAACCAATGGTGCATCTGAAATCATAAAAGATGACATAAGGCTTTAACTAAGACACAAGAGACTCCAGATGCTGGAAACAAGTGTTGAATCCTGATGAAGGGCTTTGGCCTGAAACACTGACTGTTCATTTTCTTGCACAGCTGCTGCCTGACCGACTAAGTTCCTCCTCGTTGATGAGGCTTTATGGAATACCGTTTTTCATATCTCCAACCCTCCGCAAACTCAGTTTATTCTGATTTACAGGATGTATATTTTCATGTATCAATTTATGGAATTTACTGCCGTTTCTGACAAGGCCAGCTCATCTCTAAATACTCCTGAGAATGTGGTGATAAACCAGCTTCTTGAACTGCTGCAGTCTCTCTGATGAAGGTCGTCCCAAAATGTAGGGGGTAGGGATTTAGACCAACCAATAAAGAAAGAACAGCAATATGCAGTGCCTATAAAAAGTATTCAACCCCCACCCCCCTTGGCAGTTCTCATGCTTTATTTCAAGTGAGTTTCTGGTCAATGCCGGCATCCAATACAATGATAGTAGGAGATTAGGCAATACTAATGTGATTAAATGTAGATGTTTGGACTTTTTCTCACGGCAGATTCCACATGTATTACACAAATATTACTTGTCCCTCAATATATGCCTGAATATTACCTAGCTCTTGTTGCGTGCAGGTATAGCCTTTCAATTGTCTGAGTAACTGTATACAAATTTGAATATTGGGCAATCAACAATCATCCTTTCTTTAAGCCTTATGACAGATAAAGGTCAAGAAGTAGCTGAAGATGGCTGGCCACGGATGATGCCTTGAGGAAAGAGTTCACCCATGTCCTGGCAATAAAATGACTGACCTACACCAAATGCCAAGTTTTTTAATCTGAGATCTTTGACCTAAGCCAAGTATGTCCTTGGTTACAATTAATTTAAGTTTTACCTAGGTTCTTTGGTATGAAACTGGCTCAAATACTGTCTTGATATCTAGAACAGTCACTCTTAGTTTGTCTTTGGAATTCAGCTTATTTGACTGTATTTTAACCAAGTCTGTAATGAGGTTAGGAGCTGAGTGGCCCTAGTGAAACTCAAACCAAACATTGATGAGGATACTTGTATTAGTGTCAACAACAATTTTTTTAATTTATTTGCTCAGTTTTCAAAACCTGAGCATAGATGGAAGGCCAGCACTTATTATTCATCGCTCATTGTCCTTGAGATGTTGGTGATCAATTGCTGTCTCAAACTGATATAATCCTTCTGGTGAAGGGACAGAAATTCTTGCACTTAGTCTAACAACAGTGAAGGAGCTGTGACACATTTTTAGGTTGGGGTGGGGGGGGGGTGAAGGCCTGCTAGCTCTGATGTCCCCATATTTCTGAAGCCCTTGCGCTAAAAGCATTTCACTTGTGGAGGCATCTCATTTCATAACTATTCATAACCTAGAGTAGAGAAATGGTGGATGTCAGGAAGAACTTTGTTGGTGGTACTGGGATGACATGTAACATGAATGCAGACAACTAATGGAAATGTGCAAAAATGAAAGCAAATTCTTAAAACATTACAACCCATTGATGTTCTTAGTATATACAAATAAAGTGATAGTGATATAGGAGATGTTAAGTGAAAAAGAAACAACAATGAAGCAAAATTTGCAGGCCTGATTCAGTAATTGCTTAACAGAGAAGCTCATGAGACAGTTATATTTGATAGCTGCTGAGTTGAAGGTCAAGTGGCAGGAAAAGTGACACAATTTGGCAGATGAAGTCATCACTTCCATTGCTAAGCATCAGAAACTGCATGGAAAGGCATGACGGCAAGCCAGAGTTAACAACGGACAGCTATAGTCACCGAAATACAAAAGGGAAACATGCATCCTCGTTGCGACAGAACTTGTGAAGTAGCACAGAACATTTCTGATGTAAGCTGATTTTCTTTGCTCCCTTATGATGACCCTTCTTTGCATTCTCCAAAAAGATTAGAATGAAATCTGTTCATGCATTATAATTATATGGGTACCAAAAGGTGCCACAACAGTTCATGAAAATTTAAGTAGATATAAAAATTGTTCAAAGTTTAATGTAAATTTATTATCACGTATATATATATATATATATATATCGTGATATATGTATATCGCCTTATACAACCCTGAGATTTATTTTCTTGCGCACATACTCAATAGATCCATAATAGAATCAATGAAACACCGCGCCACCTTTGGGTGTTCAACCAATGAGTAAAAGACACAAACTGTGCAAATACAAAAAGAAAGAAATGAAAGCAGTAAATAACTAAGCAATAAATATTGAGAACATGAGATAAACAGATCTTGAAAGTGAGTCCACAGGTTGAGGGAACATTTCAGTGAAAAAGTGAAGTTGAGTGAAGTGATCCCCTTTGGTTCAAGAGCCTGATGGTTGAGGGGCAGTAACTGCTCCTGAACCTTGTGGTGTAAAAACTGAGGCTCCTGTACCTTCTTCTTGATGGCAGCAGTGGAAAGAGAGCGTAGCCTGGGTGCTGCTTTCCTGTGCCAGTGTTTCATGTAGATCTGCTCAATATTAGGGATGGACTGCGCCGTATCCACTACTTTCTTTAGGATTTTCCATTCATGGGCATTGGTGTCTCCATATCAGGGTGTGGTACAGCCAGTCAATATACCCTCCCCTACACATCTGTAAAAGTTTGTCAACGTTTTAGATGTCAGTCTGAAGCATTGCAAACTCCTAAGGAAGTAGAGGTGCTGCCATCCTTTCTTTGTAATTGCACTTACATGCTAGGCCTAGGACAGGTCCTCCAAAATAATAACGTCAAAGAATTTAAAGTTGCTGGCCCTCTCCACATCTGATCCTCCAATGAGGACTAGCTTATGACCTCTGCTTTCCTCCTCCTGAATTCAATAAGCAGCTCTTTAGTCCTGCTGCCATTAAGAAAGAAATTGTTGTTATGACACCATTCAGCCAGATTTTCGATTTCCCTCCTACATACTGATTCATCACTGGTTTCGAGTCAGTGTACATCAGTGGTGTCATCAGCAAACTTGAATATGACATTGGAGCTCTGCTTAGCTACACAGTCATAAGTGTAAAATGAGTAGAGCGGGGGGCTAAGCACACAGCCTTGTGGTGCACCTGTGCTGACGGAGATCATGGAGGTGATATTGTTGACAATCCGAATTGATTGGGGGTCTGCAAATGAGGAAATTGAGGATTCATTTGCACGAGGAGATACAGAGGCCAAAGCGTAGGAGCTTATTGATTAGTTTAGAGAGAATGATGGTATTGTATGCTGAGCTGTACTCAATAAAGAACATGCTGATGTATGCATCTTTGTTGTCCAGATGTTCCAGAGTTGCATGAAGATCCAATGAGATGGCATCTGTTGGGAACCTGTTGCTTTGGTAGGCAAACTGGAGTGGATCTAAATCGTTTAGGAGGTAGGAGTTGAAATGTTTCATGCCAACCTCTCAAAACACTATGTGCTACTGGACAATGGTCATTGAGACAGGTCACCGCATTCTTCTTGAGCACCGGTATAATTGAAGCCTGCTTGAAGTAGGTGGGTACCTCAGACTCGCTATGCAAGAGATTAAAAATCCTAGTGAACACTCCAGCCAGTTGATCAGCACAGGTCTTTAGTACTTGGCCAGGTACTCTGTCTAGGCCAGATGCTTTTCATGGGTTCATCCTCATGAAGGTTGCTCATAAGATAGCCCCAGAGACTGAAATCATAGGATCACTGGGGGCTGAGGAAGTTGATGATGGTTTCTCCATGTTTTGACAGTAAAAGCAAGCATAGGAGACATTGAGCTTATCTGGAAATGAAGCCCTGCTGTCATCTATGTCACTTGATTTAACTTTATAAGAGGTGATCATATTCGAGCCCTGCACAACTGTTGAGCACCCTTTGTTGGTTCAAGTTTATTCCAGAATTTCACCCGTGAGTTGGCTTTCTGGAGATCATCCTGGACCTCTTGGATCTTTCTTGGTCACCAGACTTGAATGCCTCTGATCTGGGTCTCAGCAGATTGTGAATCTCTTGGCTCATCTAGGGCTTCTGACTCGGGAAAACTCTGATTTTGTGGGGACACACCTGTCTACAACTGATTAATAAAGTCTGTGACAACGATGGTGTATTCATGCAGATCCACAGTTGAGTCCTTAAACACAACCCAGTCCACTGACTCAAAGCTATTCCTCTGCCTCCTGCAACCACCTCTTTGTTGCCCTCATCTCTGGAGCTTTGCTCTTTAGCCTCTACCTGTATGCAGGTATGAGAAGGACAGCCAAGTATCTGACTTACTGAAATGCAGTCTGGATGTGGAATGGTAGGCATTCCTTATCTTCATGAAATTAGTAGTTTAGTGTGTTGGTCCTCTGGTGCTACAGGTTATATGCTGATGGTAATTGGGCAAGATTTTTCTCAAACACGCTTGGTTGAAGTCCCCGACTATGATTTGAAATGGATTGGGATGGACTGTTTCTCATGTGGAGGCGACATCATGCAGTATCTCAAGTGTTTGATTATAAACAGCTGCTGCTGGTATCTAAACTGCAGTCAAGATTATGGAGGATTATGGAGGAGAACTCCGTAGGTAAACAGAACGGATGGCATTTGACAGCATTTAAAAAGTTTAATTAGAAAGTTGTTGCATGACTATTATTTCAGCTTACCACATACAATTCCAAGTGTTAATATTTGTGAAGAATATTAAGTGTAGAAATGATGTCACGAAAGCACAATTATTATGGAAGCAATGTAATTTACTGCTGATTTTAATGGTGTCTCTCTTATTTCGACTAGTATTTTCTATTACTTTCAGATTTTCTGTTGAATATAGGATCTGCATACCTAATATCTGACCAAATAAATGAGAGCTTTTCCAATCAGTAGCACCCTTCTGATTTCCCTTTCTAACTTCCAGGCTATTCTATACTGATCCATTATAATCTGCTAATGGCTAATTACATCACCCAAGTAGCTAAACTGGGAAAAGTCACAGAAGGTAATGCCATTGATCTGGTATTCTTCAATGACTTCAGACTAAAGGTGAAGAAATCATCAGCAAAACTGTTCACATATCCTTACAATTAGCTTAATACAAATCATCTAGCACGGACTTAAGGTTGTGTCTGCTCCTGAGTGAGAAAACCCCATGTTTTGGTTAAGGAAAGGGGTAAATTTTAGATTCAACCTTGCTCAGAAAACTTGGAGTAAACAGTTTAGAGTGTGCCAGAGAAGATGTGGTCATTTACAGCTTGAAGAAAATAAGGAAAATAAATGAGCACCTGCAGCAAATGTAGCTACATCACCAGACTATGACCTATGAACAAATTCTTGCTGTACAACTGTACTATAGATTTTATATTATGCATTATATTATTTAGTATTGACATACAATCTGACTAACTGAAGCAATTGAGTGGATCCACACCTTGAAATAAAACTTTAACTTGCAGCTCAACCGACTATATGAAAAAAGAGGCACTGTATAATTATGTATAATAACCATGAATCTTTCACCACAATTTTGCTGGAATCAGATATTCACTGATGAACGTTGACACATGAAAATCTACTTCATTGGATTCACTGAAGCATTAATACAAGGCATGATAGGAAATATATTGAAGTTTACAGCTTTATTTTGCTGTTAAATTTGACTGTTAAACAAAACTTCAGTCAAGTGATGATTCAGCTTTCAATCACTTGCAACCTTAACACTTACAACTAAACTAAAATAATATATGTATGTAAACATATAATTTTTTTCCCCAAAAATGTTTAAGGTATATGCATGCTAATATGTATATATAGATAAGGCAGAGAAATTGTGATTTAAGTGCAGATGCCCACATACAAGATAGAGATTCAGTAAATCTATTCTAGTAAATCAAGCATACATATTTAATGAGTCTGCAGACACTGATGCTCTTTCCTTGCAGTCATTGATGGCATGAAACTGAGAGAAGAAATATGCCAAATATATAATAGCTATGGGCACAAAAATGTTGGTTAATTCCAGCCATTGTGCTTGCTACACACACCAGAACTATGCGCAACATATGGATTTGTAGGAACACGGAGTTATCATGCAGCCCATGAACTGATTCTGCTGTGCTTTTTGATCTTCTTCCCATGCACACAGTTACAGATTTAGCTATAATCAACAATGATTTGTAAGAATGTCTCCTTACATGGTGGGTCAATGACTTGCACATTAACACTAAACAAATCTTCACTCTGAAATTGCAGTGCCTTGTCTAAGTGCCCCATTGTTGCCTGTCTCTTGACAAACGTTGAAGAGAAAAATGTCATAAAAATGCTTCAATTTTTTTCAATTTTTTTGCATACATTGAATTGCTAGGAGCTTAGAGATGTACAGACTCCAGGCCAATAGTCACTAATGCTTTATTCACAATTTTATTAAAGTGAGGTTATTATTCACACTCCAATGGTGGCATGAACTTGGTGAACATGAGCTGTTTCACCTTTAAGAGCTTCAATTGATTTTATCAGAAGATGATTTCTCTGTCACAAACTTCAGCTGGCAATACTGTATAAAATAAATTTTTTTCCAAATATGATTAAGCTGTATAAAATGTAGAATATCACTGAGGATGTGCACACCTTGCACAAGTTTTGCATATGCTCTCTGTTATTCAACCAAGGAGCTGATAGTCTGAGTAGAAGAAAACCAATGAAAAATGTTGATACGTGGATCCCTTTTGTTAAAACCATTTCCCAGAAGATTCCAAAGTAGTCTCTCTTCAGCTTCAATTCATGTTTGAGCAAAGTATCTGCATCAATAATGAAATTCATTATCTTCTTAAACACAGTCAGCGTAGATTGGTAATAACATCTCCTCCTCGCTGACAATCTACACAGGCACAACTCAAAGATGTATGCTTAGCTCACTGCTCTGCTCTCTCTCTACACTGATGATTATGTGGCTCGGCACCGCTCAAAGGCCGTCTATAAATTCACCATCGACACCACTGTCATTGGCAGAAACTCTGACTGCAACAAGATGTATAGGGATGAGATACTGTAGATTAGTTGACTAAGTGGTGTTGCAACAACTGTGCACTCAATGTCAGCAAGACTAAGGAACTGATTGAGGACTTCAGGAAGGGGATGTTGGAAGACCACACACCAGTCCTCATTGAGGTGTCAATGGTGGAAAGAGTGAGCAGCTTCAAGTTCCTGGGCATCAACTGTAACTACTGTCACAAAATAGCACATTTTACAACATATATTCAGTGGCTACATTATTAGGTACAGGACGTACCTAATAAAGTAGCCACTAGGTATATGTTCATGGTCTTTTGTCACTGTGGCCCATCCACTTCAAGGTTCGATATGTTCTACATTCAAAAATGCTCTTCTGCACACCAATGTTGTAACATATGGCTATTTGAGTTACTGTCATCTCCTTTTCAGCTTGAACCAGTCTGGTCATTTTCCTCTGACCTCTCTCATTAAGGCATTTTCACCCACAAAGCTGCCGCTCACTGAAAGTCTTTTGTTTTTTGTATCATTCTCTGTAAACTCTAGAAACTGCTTTGCGTGAAAGCTAGGAGATCATCAGTTTCTGAGATACTCAAACCACCCATTCAGGCACCAATATTCATTCCACAGTCAAAGTCACTTAGATCACATTTCTTCCACATTTTGATGTTTGGTCTGAACAACAAATGAACCACTTGACCATGTCTGAATTCTTTTACGCGTTGAGTTGCTGCCACATAATTGGCTGATTAGATATCTGCATTAACGAATTGGTGTACAGGTGTACTGAACAAAGTGGCCACTGACAATTCTGTATGTCAGTGATAATAAGGATAAGTCAAAAAGATCTTCATCGTATAGCTTGCAGAACTGTGCACAGACATTCTTCATTAACCCATGCTTTTTTGACTTGTGTTGGGAACTTTTTGAAGCATGCCGTGGGAGCAGTAATTGCATACTTACACAATTTCCACTTCAGCCATTGCAGTATTGCTCCTATTTTTGCTCTTATTATTTAGAGCACAGTCTATATTTAGTTGAATTATCCTTTATCATGGTTTTACCAAGGGTAATATTTTCTTTATTATTTGCCATGTTTGTATTATGCTGCAAATCGTTTTTGAAATCTCTGGTAAATACTTATTTTAAAACAGCAATCAATGTGATGGAGTTTGTATTGCAGGGAAATAGCTCTTCAAGACAACCTTTTGGTTGATTAAACGTTTTCTCCAACTGCATAACCGCCTGAACAAATTCATCAGCGATGTTCACTCTTTTCCTTGTGTTTCCTTGTCATTGCCGTAACTGGCACCTGTATTCCTTTAGAGACTTCAATGTTGTGTGATGCACTCTGTAGGTTCTTTGTAATGTAACATGTGGTTTTACAAACAACCACAATGATTACAATTTTTCTTTTTCTATGACTTTTCTACTTGTACTTCTTTCAGCTATTGGCCAATCAATAAATAAATTGAATTGGTTAGTAATCTCTTTCCATGTTTTAAAAGACATGATGCAAAATGTAAATTTTGTCTGGTTGATATTTATTGTTGGCAAGTTGTTCTATTGATGAGAATAAAGTAAAAACAATATCAAAGTTAGCTTTCCTGGGTGCTCCATTGTTTTTTATTGGTTAAGATGAGGAAATGTACTATCAAATTTAGTTCAAATTCAGGGCAGTCCATGTAGAGCACAATTTTGCTTTCTATTACTTCTTTAATACATGATTTAAGTAAGAAATTTGTTTGCTTTTCAAGCATTTTAAACAATGCAGAAAATTGTTTTAAGATCACACATCCTTAGCATAGGTAAATAGAGTAAAAATAACAACTCAATAATGGTTGATCTTCCAATCTCCAATACTGAACTAAAAAAATATAGAATGGCTGGTCTGTGTTTGCAATTATCTAAAAAATCTATATTTTGGAATAGAGCCTATAGTAGAATTATTGCATTTGACACCTGAGACTAAAAGTCATTCTCAAGTCAATTAGCAGCACACATGCTGGTGGCAGTGCTTTTAAAGTGTTGTCGTGTCCACTGCTCCCCTCCCCTTCATGATAGATGAAGGTTTGGTTTTTAAAATTCAAGTTCCCAACTGTACCTTTTACTCAAATGAAAGATGACTTGAAATAGCAGAACCATAAATCCTCACTTGTAATGCTGTTTATGCTCTTGAAATTACATGATAAAATACAACAGTTATTGACCTCTCATTTCTGGAGTGTATCTTCATTCTGACAGCTGTCAATACCAGGAAACTGATTTCTTTATTTCATCTCCACAGAAGAAAATGTTGCAGTATTATCTTTATGTTGAAAGATATATTTTGTAAAACTAATTTGCAGTTTTGCTGTACCAACTCAATTGCTGCATACTTGAACTACAATGTATTCATTTGTGGATGCTGAGGCAGTCAGTGGGAGGCTATTGATTGTAGTATTATGTCATGTACTGTGGTGATAGCAGGAAGAGAATTATATTTTTGTTTAATAGCCTGGTTTTAAGTAGGTGGGAATGGCTTCTAATTAGCCAATAATTCCTGGGTAATCCAGTTTCCCTCCCTTAACCCCCATCCCCTCCCCCTACCGACCATCAGCTGCCAATCTGGTCTGTTCGAGAGTTTGTGCTTACAGCAGTGAAAGCCTTTGTAAAATAGGACTCCTGGGGTCTCAGCTGCCTGGGTGCAGGCTGCTGCCTGCACTGACTAGCAACTGTCAGTTTATTTTATCTCAACCTTTTCATCATACTGAAGGATCTGGTTGGCTGCAGCCACCTGAGAGGTCTGAAGATTCAGTACCTACATGTCATTAGCCAAGATAGTTTAGTGTCTCCCTGGCAGCCGCCAATCTGAATGTTCCAAAAAAAACCAGCCTCATTTTAACCCTCTGTGTACATTGACATTTGTTAGCCTAGCTGAAAGGGAGGCTGTCATTAAAAACAGCCTCATTTTAACCCTCTGTGTACATTGACATTTGTTAGCCTAGCTGAAAGGGAGGCTGTCATTAAAAACAGCCTCATTTTAACCCTCTGTGTACATTGACATTTGTTAGCCTAGCTGAAAGGGAGGCTGTCATTAAAAACAGCCTCATTTTAACCCTCTGTGTACATTGACATTTGTTAGCCTAGCTGAAAGGGAGGCTGTCATTAAAGAAAGTATAACCTCATAAAAGCACTGCCTGATAAGGATGCTTTATTAAAATACAAAATGTTTATTTTTTTGAAATGGCTTACAACCAATGTTGATATCTTGTAGCAATCAACACCCGATGTTGAATATAATCATAGCCTTTAATATGCTGTACTTGGAAATCCATTAAGCACCAAACCATTCCCTACAAATCAAACTCCTATTTACACTTCTGTACACTCATTATTTAGATGAATGGTTTTGTTGTGAATGTCTATTTGACAAATTCAATAATAGAATCAGTATACCTAATGACCAAAAAAGTTTTTAAAGATCATTACAAACTAATGCACATCTGCTGAATTAGTAAATAGTGTTTATAGACATGGTAAGATTGACAGTTGTTAATCAAGTCAAATTACAAAGTGAAGGCAGAGGCCTAGTTCTAAACTTTTTCATTCCTAACTTTGACTGGGCTGCTAATGCTGCTGAAATGATAAACAGTTAAAGAATCTATATACTTTTCTCCACTGCTCATCCTACTTCTCCCCTATTCCTTAATTTTTTTCTGAATGAGAAACTGGAGGAAGTCTAAACATGTGGTTTTTTCCCCTTCTCTCTCATAACCCAACAGAACTTTTGCCCCTTTTTCATTTTAGTTAACCAGTGATTAGAGTCCTCCTAACCGGGAACTGGGTGTTACTCTGGTTGGCAATCAGTAGTGAGTGGTGTGCCGCAGGAGTCAGTGCTGTCTGTTCACGATATACATTAAAGATCTGGAAGAGGGGACTGAGCGTAGTTTGCTGATGATACTAAATTGAGTAGAAAAGCAAATTGTGCAGAAGATACGGAGAACCTACAGAGAGATATAGATAGGTTAAGTGAGTGGGCAAGGGTCTGGCAGATGGAATACAATACTGGCAAATGTGAGGTCATCCACATTGGAAGGAAAAAATGAAAAAAGCAGATTATTATCTAAATGGTAAAAAACTGCAGCATGTGGCTATGCAGAGGGATTTGGGCGTGCTTGTGCATGAATCATAAAAGGCTGGTTTGCAGGTACAGCAGGCTATCAAGAAAGCAAATGGAATGTTGGCCTTTATTGCTCGAGGGATTGAATTTAACAGCAGGGAAGTTGTCCTGCAATTGTACAGGACACTGGTGAGGCTACATCTGGAGTACTGCGTGCAGATCTGGTCTCCTTACTTGAGGAAGGGTATACTGGCTTTGGAGGCGGTGCAGGAGATTCACCAGGTTGATTCTTGAGATGATGGAGTTAGACTATGAGGAGACATTGAGTCTGGGATTGTACTCACTGAAAAGCAGAAGAATGAGAGGCAATCTTATAGAAATATATAAAATTATGAAAGGGATAGACAAGATAGAGGTAGGAAAGCTGTCTCTACTGGAGTCTAGAACTAGGGGACATAGCCTCAAGATTTGGGGGAGGAGATTTAGGATGGAGATAAGGGGTATCTGCTTTTCCCAGAGAGTGGTGAATCTATGGAATTCTCTGCCCAATGGAGCAGTGGAAGCTACCTCAGTAAATATATTTAAGACAAGGTTGGATAGAATTATGCATAGTAGGAGAATTAAGGGTTATGGGGATAAAGCAGGTAGATGGAGATGAGTCCACGGCCAGATCAGCCATGACTTTATTAAATGGCGGAGCAGGCTCAACGAGCCAGGTGGCCTACTCCTGCTTCTATTTCTTAATGTTCTTATGAGAAGAAAAAAAACAATGAATATAAAAATATTGTATTAATCCATCTTTAGTCACTTTTTTGAATAGCAGTATTTCCTATGGTGAAAATCATTCCATAATGTTTAGGGAATTTCAGGACAAAAATTCACCATTTGTCTTATGCAGACAAGCTAGATTAGAATGTCAATGGGGCCTAACATGAAGACTTAAGTATTCCAATACCTTGTACTGAATCTGAAACCTGTTCTTTCCTAAGTTTAATGGAAAGGCATCTCCATCAACACACCTGTGTGTGGCATAATGTGACATCCCACGGACAAAGTTCCAACTTTCACTGCAGTTCACGCTGTACTGAAGAACTGAATCCTAGACGATTGTAGATTGTCCTCTGCAGGCTATCACTAACAGCATCCAAACTTGGATTGCTGCCCAATAAGCCAAGGATGCTGTCAAGAAAACTGCTCTTATCGTGGTTCTGGAAAACAATATTCAACAGCTTGGTGGCTGATTTTACTGGGAAGAAAAACTTACAATAATCATTGTTAAAGGAACAGTAAGGAACATTAGACTTCAGATGAACAGAGAGGTATGGTTATTAGGCAACAAAAGTGAATCTGCAGATGCTGGAAATAAATAAAAAACACAAAATGCTGGCAGAACTCAGCAGGCCAGACAGCATCTATGGGAGGAGGTAATAACGACGTTTCGGGCCAAAACCCTTCATCAGGAGTGAAGTAACATGGGATGGTCGAGGGAGGATAAGAAGTGAGGGGAGGGTTAAAGTAGAGAGCTGGGAAGTGATAGGCTGGAGGGAAATGGGCTGGGGGAAGGTGGAGAATTATGGGAAATAAAAGAGAAAGAAAGGTAGGGCTGGGGGGAGAGATTATAGTGAGGGGGGAAAAAGAGAGAGAAAGAGAACCAGACTAAAATAATAGATAGGGATGGGGGTAAGGGTGGAGGGCAGGGGTATCAACGGAGGTCAGTGAGTTGGATGTTCATGCTGGCAGGAAGGAGGCTACCTAGGCGGGAGATAAGGTATTGCTCCATCGACTTGCGTGTGGCCTCATCTTGATGGTAGAGGAGGCCATGGACAGACATGTCGGAGTGGGAGTGGTCTGTGGAATTGAAGTGTGTGGCCACAGGGAGATCCCGCCACTGCAGGAGGACCGAGCGCCAGTGTTCGGCAAAACGGTCTCCCAGTCTGCGGCGGGTCTCCCCAATGTATAAATGGCCACATCGGGAGCACTGGATATAGTATATCACCCCAGTTGACTCGCAGGTGAAAGGACTGTCTGGGGTCTGGGATGGTGGTGAGGGAAGAAGTGTGGGGGCTGGTGCAGCACTTCTTCCGTTTGCAGGGATGAGTGCCCGGAGGGAGGTTCGTGGGGAGGTCTGGTTCTCTTTCTCTCTCTTTTCCCCCCTCACTATAATCTCTCCCCCAGCCCTACCTTTCTTTCTCTTTTATTTCCCATAATCCTCCACCTTCCCCCAGCCTATTTCCCTCCAGCCTATCACTTCCCAGCTCTCTACTTTATCCCTCCCCCCACTTCTTATCCCCCCCCCCCAACCCTCCCACGTTACTTCACCCCTGATGAAGGGTTTTGGCCCAAAACGTCGTTATTACCTCCTCCCATAGATGCTGTCTGGCCCGCTGAGCTCTGCCAGCATTTTGTGTTTTTTAGGTATGGTTATTATCAGTGTTGTTCATGAATTACACGAGCATATAGAACTCACAAAGAAGAGAAAATCTGCAGATGCTGGAAATCCAAACAACACACATAAAATGCTGGAGGAACTCAGCAGGCTAGGCAGCATCTATGGAAAAAAGTACAGTCGGCATTTTGGGCTAAGACCCTTCGTCAGGCCTGGAGAAAAAACGATGAGGTGTAGATTTAAAAGGTAGGGGGAGGGGAGAGAGAAACACAAGGTAATAGGTGAATCTGGGAGGGGGAGGGATGAAGTAAAGAGCTGGGAAGTTGATTTGTGAAAAAGATACAGAGCTGGAGAAGGAGGAGTCTGATAGGAGAGGAGAGAAGACCATGGAAGAAAGAAAAGGGGGGAGGAGCACCAGAGAGAGACGATGGGCAGGCAAGGAGATAAGGTGAGAGAGGTTAAAGGGGATGGGGAATGGTGAAGAAGGTTGGGGGGGTGGTCATTACCAAAAATTTGAGAAATCGGTGTTCATGTCATTGGGTTGAAGGCTATCCAGATGGAATATAGAACTCTATCTTTCTTGTCATTCCTGTTTATCTTCCTCCCTCCCATTTTCTTCAGGTACTTATTCCTGCATTGGTAGCTGACAACAAGAGCTTTTCCCTGAAAATATCCAGAATTTATCATTTTCAAATCTTGATAACCTACTTAGTTAAGTAATGCAGTGTTCTGCCAGTGTATTCCTGTTAGTGGAACTGTTGTTTGAGGACGATACAATGTTTTCTATACCATACGTTCCAGCAGCATGGTTTGTAGGCCAGATTCATGTGACATATCAAATTTTGTTGTCCAGTAATTAACTACTGAAGCACTACGTTGGGTCAAATGTAGAACATAGAACAATATAGCACAACACAATACAGGCCCTTTGACCCACGATGTTGTGCTGATCAATTTAACCCTTCCCTCCCACAAAGCTTGCTAATTTTTTCCTGAATGTGGTGGTATGGGTCCTGAGGCTCCTGTAACTTGTTCTTGATGGCAGAAGCAACAAGAGATAAATCAATAATCAGAATCAGAATCTGTTTTATTACCACCGGCATGTGATGTGAAATTTGATAATTTCGCAGCAGCAGCAGTTCAATGAAATACATAATCTAGCAGAGAAAAGAATAATAATAAATAAAATAAAACATAATAATAAACAAGTAAATCAATTACTTATATTGAATAGATTTTAAAAATGTGCAAAAACAGAAATACAGTATATTAAAAAAAAGTGAGGTGGTGTCCAAAGCTTCAAAGTCCATTCAGAAATCGGATGGCAGAGGGGAAGAAGCTGTTCCTGAATCACTGTGTGTGCGCCTTCAGGCTTCTGTATCTCCTACCTGATGGTAACAGTGAGAAAAGGGCATGCTCTGGGTGTTGGAGGTCTTTAATAATGGACGCTGCCTTTCTGAGACACCACTCCCTAAAGATGTCCTGGGTACTTTGTAGGCTAGTGCCCAAGATGGAGCTGACTAGATTTACAACCTTCTGCAGCTTCTTTCAGTCCCGTGCAGTAGCCCCTCCATATCAGACAATGATGCAGCCTGTCAGAATGTTCTCCACAATAAGCTTCAAGACCTCCTTGTGTAACTGGATACTTGATTTCCTCACGTGGGGATCCCAGTCAGTTCAGATAGGCAACAATATCTGCTCCACAGGTACACCACAAGGCTGTCTGGCTAGCCCCCTGTTCTACTTGCTTTACACTTGTGACTGTGAGACTAAGCACAGCTCTAATGCCATATTTAAGTTTGTTGATGACATCACTGTCATTATTGACTTCAGGAGAAAGAAACTGAAGATCCATGAGCCAGTCCTCACTGGGGGATCAGTGGTACAGAGGATCAGCAACTTTAAATTCCTCTGTGTTATCATTTCAGAGGATCTATCATGGATTCAGCATGCAAGTGCCACTGTGAAGAAAGTAGAACAGTGCTTAGAAGTTTGCGAAGATTCAGCACATCATCTAAAAATCTGACAAACTTCTATCGATGTGTGGTGGAGAGTATATTGACTGACTGCATCATGGCTTGGAAAGGCTACAGCCCAGTCTATTATGGTAAAGCCCTCCCCACTATCTTTTTTTTCTATTTGTATTTGTACAGTTTGTTGTCTTCTGCACATTGTTTGTTGTCTGTCCCTTTGGGTATGATATTTCATAGATTCTATTGTGTTTTTAATATTTATTGTGAATACCTGCAAGAAAATTAATCTCAGGGTTGTATACGGTGAGATATATGTACTTGGATAATAAATTTACTTTCAACTTTGACCTTTTCCTTTCATCTGTGTGCCTGCCTACCTAAGAGTCTCTTAAAAGTCCCAAAAGCATCTGCCTCTAACACCAACCCTGGCAGTGCATTCCACGCTCTTACCACACTTGTGTAAAAAAACTTCTCTGACATCCCCTGTACTTTTCCCCAATTGGCTTAAAATTATGCCCTTTCATATTAGCTATTTCTGCCCTGTGGAAAAGGTGTTGACTGTCTACTTTATCAATGCTTCTCATCATCTTATACACCTCTATAAAGTCTCCTCTCATCGTCCTTGCATCCAAAGACAAAAGCCCCAGCTTCCTCACCCTTTCCTCATAAGACATGTTTTCAAATCCAGACAGCACCTGAACCAGTTTGATTACACCCCAGGGTTCTGAGAGAGATAAATGAAGAGATTGTGGAGATATTAGTAGTGATCTTTCAAGAATCACTAGATTCTGGAATGGTTCTGGAAGACTGGAATATTGCAAATATCACACCACTCTTTAAGAAGGGAGGGCGGGAAAATAAAGGAAATTACAGCCCAGTTAGTATGACTTCAGTGGTTGACAAGATGTTGGAGCCCACTATTAAAGATGAGATTTCAAGGCACTTGGCACATGATAAAATAGGCAGAAGTCAGCATGGTTGTTATATGTATAATGATTTGGATGACAGAATTGATGGCTTTGTGGACGATACAAAGATTGGTGCTGGGACAGATATTATTGAGGAAGCCAGGAGTCTTCTGAAGGATTTAGACTGATTAAAATATGGGCAAAGAAGTGGAAGATGGAATATAATGCAGCAAAGTGTATGGTAGAAAGAATAAAAGTGTAGACTATTTTATAAACCAGGAGAAAATTCAAACTTCAAAGGTGCAAAGGGACTTGGGAGTCCTTGCGCAAGATCTCCTAAAGATTAACTTCCAGGTTGAATTGGTGGTAAGGAATGCAGATGGAATGTTTGCATTCATTTTGAGAGAACTAGAATATAAGAAGCAAGGATGAAATGCTGAGTCTTTATAAGGCATTTGTTAGACTGCACTTGGAGTATTATGAGCAGTTTTGGGCCCCTTATCTGAGAAAAGGTGCTAGCATTGGAGAGGGTCCAGAGGAGGTTCATGAGAATGACTCCAGGAATGAAAAAGTTAACACATAAGGAGTGTTTGATGGCTGCAGTTTAGAAAATTGGGATGGGGGTGGGGGACTCTCAATGAAACCTACTGAAGGCCTAGATAAAGTAGATGTGGAGAGGATGTTTCCTATAGTGGGCAAGTCTAGGACCAAAGGGCACAGCCTTAGAATACAGGAACTTGCATTTGAAACAGAGATGAGGAGTAATCATTTTTAGCCAGAGGGTGATGAATCTGTGGAATTCATTGCACAGGCACTGGAGAACAAGTCACTGGGTATATGATAATAAATCAGCCAAAATGGAATGGCGGAACAAACGTGATCTGCTGAATGGTCTACATCTACTACATCTTATGCTCTAATGTAAAATTCACTGGTCTATAATCTTAGGTTTATCCATTTTACCTTTCTTCAACAAATAAATAATAGTTGCCATTCTTGAATCTCTGATATTCCTATGGGATATCATCACCAAATCTGCAGTAATCTCTTCAGTCAATTCCAGTAGTAACCTGGTGTATAGCCTATCCAATGTTAAGATGGTGCTATTAGGGGACAACTGTTTGCATGTAGCTCCAATGGGAGTTACCAAATATTCCTGTTTAGGAATACTTTTATTGCAATATATTTCTGATTACTGCCACAAAATAACAAATTTCATGACATATGCCAGTGATATTAAACCTGATTCTGATCCCAGGAACTTATCTATTCAATGTTTATCAAAAGTTCTAGCATATCCTCCTCCTTAATTTTGACATGTTCCAGCATTTGACAATAAGACATAAATTATAGGAGCAGAATTAGACCATTCAACCTGCCACATATGCTCTGCCATTTGATCAGGGTTGATTTATTTTCCCCCTCAACCACATTCTTTATTCTGTAATGTTTAATTCTTATTCATCAAGAACTTATCAGCCTCTGCTTTAAATATACTAAATCACTTGACCTTTATAGTTGCAATGAATCATCACCACCACCTGGCTAAAGAAATTCTTCCTCATCTTTGTACTAAAGGGATGTCCTTCTATTGTGGAGCTGTGCTCTCTGGTCCTAGACTCTTTCACTGTTGGAAATATCCTCTCTACATCCACTCTTTCTAGGCCTTTCAATATGCGGTATGTTTCAATGAGATAGCCCAGCATTCTGCTAAACTCCAGTGAGTACAGGCCCAGAGGCATCAAACACTCTTCATACAATAACCCTTTCATTCTCAGAATCATTCTCGTAAACCTCTTCTGGACTGTTTCCAATGGCAGCACATCCTTTCTTAGATATGTAGCCAAAAATTACAGTATGGCCAGTGCCTTATTAAGTCTCAGTATTACATCATTGCTTATATATTCAAGTCCTCGCCTAACATTGCATTTTCCTTCCTTACTACCAACTCAATCTGCAAGTTAACTATTAGGGAATCCTGCACTTGGATTCCAAAGTCCCTTTGCATCTTTGATTGCTGAATTTGTTCCCTGTTTATAAAATAATTTACACCTTTATTCCTTATACAACATACATGACCATACACTTTACTATGCTGTATTTCATCTGCCACTTCTTTGCTCTAATCTCTCCAAGTCTTTCTGGATGCTGTCCTCACATTTGTCAAGGTCCCTCTCACTGGTACATACTGAAGTAAAGAATTCATTAAGGATCTTCCTTGGCTCCTCTGACTCCAGGCACATTTACTGTTTTATCTCTGATCAGTTCTACCCTCACTTTAATTATCCTCCTCTTCTTTATTTACGTGTAGAATAACTTGGGGTTATCCTTAATCCTACTCATATCTTCTAGCTTTTTAAACACCTTCCTGACTATCTTATAACTTTCACTAGTCCTCTCCTATACTTGTTTCCTAAACCTTAAGTATACTTACTTCTTTCTCTTGACTGGATGTTCCACATCTACTGTCAACCATGGTTCCTTCACCCTACCATCCTTTCCCTGCTCCAATGGGACAAATTTATCTAGAATCCCATGGAAATGCTCATAAACAACTTCCACATTTCCTTTGAGCATTTCCTTGAGTACACCTGTTAGTAATTTATGCTACCAAGTTCCTACCTAATAGCATCATAATCGGCCTTCCCTCCAATTTAATATTTGTCCATACTGCCTGCTCTATCCCTGTCAAAGGCCATGGTAAAGGTCAGGGAGTTGTCACTCTCTCCAAAATGCTCACTCACCTACTTTTGTTCAAGGTCAAAATAGCTTTTATTGAATGTGAATATAGCCAAATCAGTGTCAATTCTATACTCTCCCTGATGTGTATGTGATGAGTATCTATGTGATCTCATTAATGTGATGGTGTCAAATGCATGGAATGTTCTATGCCACTTTTTGAAAATAAAGCATGCTATTTGCACCAGATAATGAGAAACCAGAAATTGAACGGGAATAGCCACATAAATATTCACCACAGGTAGCGTAGCGGTTAGTATATGCTATTACATCTACTGGCATTCTGGAATTTGGAGTACAATTCCAACACCGGAGGAGCTAAGGAGTTTGTACATTCTCCCCATGAACAGTGTGTATTTCCTCTGAGTGCTCTGGTTTCCTCCCAAAGATGTACTGGTTAGAAGGTTAATCGGAGATTGTAAATTGTCCTGTAATTAGCTAGTGTTAAACAGGTGGTTGCTGGGTCAAAAGGGCCTCCTCTGCACTGTATCTCTAAATAAATACATAGACAGATATATACATAGATATTAATAAATAAATGTCAATCTTGGTCAACCTTTAGTAAATGAGCGAAGTCTTTCCACCAACCAGGACATACAATCAGGAGCAGGATCGAGTACTATGCAGTACTAACAACACTATACTCATGAACCTAGACACCATCAGGACAGAACAACCTGTGGCTACAGTACTTGCCATAAACAATATGGATAATAATGCTTTGATAGCACCTTACAAATTCACAACTATAGCCATTCAGAATAACAAGGGCACCTAGCACTTGTGAACATGTCCACCTGAAATTCTTCAGGTTGCATATCAATCTGTTTTCAAAATATAATACTTTGCAATCGTGTGTCTACATACTAGAACATCTTACAACAGGCTCCATGAACTTCTCAAGGGTAATAAGGGATAATTACTTAATGCCAAGATTACTTCCAGTGCCCAAATCCTACAAAATGAGCTTGTTTTAATTCCACTTTCTGTTTGTTCTGTATGATTTTGGATATATCTGGTGAAGCAACGTATGTTAATGACATGATTAGAGAAAATAGGTTTGTTATGACTTTGCTCTGGTCGTTCTTAACATTCATTTGCTGCACCGCCCTGAACATTTACTAACCCACATAATTCAACAGTATGTGGGGAGATGTTTTGGGTGAAGGTGAGAGAGAATGAATACATCAGAGTTTCCCCACCTACCAGAGTTATAACTCCATTGTATGTGTACTTTATCCCTGACAGGTTGCGAATTCATTGACAGTCTTAGCCACCAGTACGTTACTGTATTTCAACGCTGTGTTTCAAATGAGTTGTTAAGGTGTTGTTCCTGGGTCTATTACTCTTCTCTTTCTTCCTCCACACTCCATTTCTTCTTGATCCTCCTTCTCATATATGGCAGCTGCAAATAGCAGTATTTGACAGCTCAATCTGCTGGCTGGATTTGGATGTGGCTTAGGCAGCTGTCAAAGTTACTGTGGGCTGTGCCTTGTTCTGCCTCCCAGTGCTTTTTGGATGATTGGAGGATTACTACAAGATACTCAAATACTGCTGGTCATTGTGTTTGTTAAGAGACTCCAGTATAAGTATTATTTCAGAAACCATCCAGGGCTTTATTTATATGTTCTGTAATCTTACTAACGAAGAAGCCTAAAGGAAAGGTGCATCTTGTTAAGGATTTTGAATGGGGCCGCCAATTTTCCACTTAAATATGTGTCTTCAATACAGTACTGTTGGCAACCTCAGTTCCTGTGGCAATTTAGAGCAGGCTGCACGATTAATAGGTCTAATTCACAAACCCTTTTGTTGAGATGGATGGGTTTTGAATCCTATTTTTGAGAATGAGTATGTTTGTATCCTGAAGTCTGGGAAACTCAACTGCAAAGTGGATTCATGATTATATGCAGTTGTTCCAAGTACTTTGGGAGAAAGTAGACTGGTTGCCCCTCGACATTTTCTGTAAAACCTGAATTTTAGCAGAATGACTTTTGAGGCCAACTTTCTGGCTTGCTCAATTTGTCACTAATACATTGTTCCTAGCATCACTCATCCCATTTCCCCAACCAGTTCCATGAAATCGCTCTTGTTAAACACCTAGCATTGTGTTTCAGTGGATGTTCCAAAGTCTGACACAGGATCAACTCTTCCAAATTATGCAGAAATTGTAACTAACAAATAATGTTTCAACTAAATATTTACTGTAAATATTAAAAATGGCAGTATGCAAATCTTAAAACAAAATCCTTTAAAAACCTTACATCAATAAGACAAATAATAAATTTGTAATTATTATACTTAACCACAAATCATAAATTAGATATGATAATACATAAATTTGCACATTTAAAATATTACATTAATGGATTAATCCCTTGCTTCCACATTATCACCAGAACTATTAATGCTATAAGGCAGCAATATACAGTAGAATTCAAATTACATTAAATTGCTCTAAAAACAAATCAAGCTTCCTTTGTGGCCAGTAGCACAATGAAGCATGAAATTTGTAATATACTCTAACTTTAGATATATTATTTAATATATTAAACAATATATTTCAAAATCTATTTCCAATTTTGTAAAATACATTTCATTATACTCAAGCATACAAACAATTAGAAGGGTCCTGACGAAGGGTCTCGGCCCGAAACGTCGACAGCACTTCTCCCTATAGATGCTGCCTGGCCTGCTGTGTTCCACCAGCATTTTGTGTGTGTTGTTGTTTGAAACAATTAGAATATTATCCTCAAGTTAATATAGAATAAAGTTGACAATTATTTTTTGTTTGTTTCATTGAATATTTCATTTCAGTTTGTTTACCAAACCAGCATCAATACACTGACTGAAACAGATCACAATGGGCTGGTCTTCTGCTGGCTGTTCTGCTCTTTAAAGAACTGCCATCTTGCCACAGTGTGTGTTAGTTTTATTCTGATTAATGTGGCTATGCATTGCCATGCAGAGGTCAGGAATGAGTTTAAGGTCACATGCTGATGCATCTGATCTATTGCTCCTCTGCTTGTTCTAGCATTTCAGTCTAGCCCGGGAAAACATATGTCTCAGGTCTGGAGATCTAACGCACCTCTGTGCTTTCTGCGCCTCTGCAGGGATGGCTAGTGAATGTAACGTGACCCCATTCATTTCAAACTTGATTGAAAAGATAACTGGAGAAATGTGTTTTCTTGTCTTATCTTTCAAAATTTAAATGTATTTAATTTTCTAGTGCACAAAGGTATTTTATGTAAACAGTTTTTTTAGTAATCTTAATGCTGTCAGTTATTTAAATACTTTAAAATATCAGAAGCACTTTAAAGACAGTTGATCTGCTATCTGAAGCTAGTAACCACCCACAGATAGCTCCCCTTGTGACATGGTCACAGCAGTGCAACTGTGGGAATAATGTATGCAGCGTGCACGGATGGTGAACCAGATCAATCACAATTGAGATTATTAGCAGAGACTAACCATAATTTTATTCAGCTTTTTACTGTGATGGCATCAGGACATTTTTTTAGCAAACTGGCTCCATCTGCTAATATCAATTAACACATTAATCATGTATTAGTTACACTGGATAGCTGCATCACACTTACAAACATCCAGCCATGTTTCAAAATAAAAAAGAATGTAAACTCAAAATTAAATTAAGTAAGGAAATAGAACAATAATTGATGTAAAAATAATTAATGTGACTACATCATGGTCTATCCATTAACAATTCAGAGTCATCATTATGCTCTGTGCTCAACAACTTACCTTCCATACTGGAGTCAGAGAACATGTCTACTCTGCTATCCTTCCATGTCACCAAACGCTCAAGATCCAGGTGTCCAGCAGCTTCAACACAATGACAATATGTGGTCATCATTGTATGAGCCTTATAGATGCTGAAGTGAACCTGCATTATCTCTACTAAACGTAGATCACCCAAGGTCATTGCAATCTCGTATCCTCGCCAAATGTAATCGCAGGCTACATTGTATTGACCCTGTTATGAAATGTTACAGAAGAAGTTGTTCAGTGAAGCAAATAAGATTTTGCATTGGGAAATGCCACTTATTTAACTGTCTTTGCATGAAAGAAAAATAACAGAACTTTAGTAGTTTCTTCTTAATACACAGACCAAGGTTATGATTTAAAAAAAAACCTTGTCTCATGCTTGAGTAACAAAATCAGATCAGTACTCTTCCTGTGTGGGAATTCATCTCTAGTTAAAATACATGAAAGAGAAAAAATATTACTGCAGTTTGAAATTCTAAGTTTGTACATGAAGGGCATATATTAAGTCAACAGTGAAGCGTGAGCAAGTACAACATCTTGCCATTGAACCTAATATGAGAAGTATTATGATCTTTTGACCTTTCTCTCCACTTAGTCTTGCAATGAACACCAAGAATTAAAAACATTTCTGCTGTTTTAAGTCATAATGTTTTCACGTGGTCACGGATAGAAACCTTAATTTAACTACTAAACTTAAAGTATTGAAAAAGGTGTTTAAAATACTAATATGATGCTTTGATATTTCTTGCAATCTACTTTAAATACTAACTTGATCTCTATCCAGTCTATGATCTTATAAGTAATGCATAATTCTGCAGTGATCACATCACAATTGCCTCCCACAATCTATAACCAAGGTACATTCACACTTCAAATATAGCATTCCTTTTATTTGAATTATGCATTTTTGCATATACTTTCACAGAGTTTTAAAAAATCATCTTTGAGAAAGAAATACTACAGCTGCAACATGAGCTTGAAAGCAGAGGATAAAAGGAGCACAGCCAATCATGACACATATACATTTTTATTTGGTATTATACATGTAGAATTACGCAAGAGTATCTCAAAGAATGCTCAAAGGAGATGAAAAGGGCTTTTGACAAGGTCATTGTCAATGCCAGTGCTATTGTCAAAAAATTGTAACTCAAATGCCATTCTAGTTATGATTGCAAATTAGGTCCTACTTCTTAAGAAAAGCCTTTAAGTGAAAGGTAGTTTTACAGCCCTGAACACTGACATTGTTACAGGGTGAAATACTCACCTGACATCTGTTATGGCTGACAATCAACCTGTCTACTAGACAAAAACAAAATCATAATAATTTTAGTTTCCTCAAAACTATTTTGATTACAATTTGTAAACTCTTTCTCCCTTTCACCTTACAATGATCCTCGGCTTTCTTTACTAATGTTGGAATTCTATTAGGAAATAACAGGTAGGATAGAGCTGTGGATGTTGATTAATTAGATTTCCTTTTTATGCCTCTAGCTGGCAATTAACACTGCCAGTATTAATTCAGTGATATGCTAGAGCAATGTTATGGAGTAATTCTGCAATTGGGAACTTCCATTGGAAAGTGGCACTTGCAGGGAGCTCTTCTCAAAAAACTCCAGGTATCTACTTGTTATTTACCACCTATTTATTTTATGAGAAATTTATGGCTCACATGCCAATGATTTTCCCAGGAGTAATCCCTAAAAACCTTGCTTCAAAATGACACAAAGTTTATAAAGAAGTCTTTCATTTATTTACTCTTAACTTTACTATTGCTAATCCAAACAAGGACTTCAACCATACATGTAAATATTCCATCTACCCTTCAGTGATTCTAGCAAGTTACTAAAGATGTTGCAAGACAATGTATTTGCCACAGTTCTACCTCTAACTTTGATATTTTGCACTTAATAAGAAAGCAAAAGAGAACTCAATGGCAATATCAAATGAACATGGGTTTAATAACAAAGTGAAACGATTGCCACAATTCGTTAGTGATAATTGTAAACAATGGAAATGGATAGAAGGCTAGTCAGTATCTAAAAAATGAATGGAACAGATAAAGAGCACAGATATGGTACCAATGTTGAAAGAGTATTCTTATTTAATGGTCGATCGATATTCTTTTTTAAAAGCTGGAAAAAGATGAACAAAGCTGGATAATGTTCAAAGATAATTTTAGAATGTATTAGAAAGATGTGATCACAGTATTCTGTATTTCATCCTTTCCCTTTTCAGCAAGCACACAATACTCATACTCACCGTCATTCTTTCAGCTGCTAAGAAGATGCAGAAACCCTTTTTGATACCCTAACACTTAGATATACATAGCAATGTTGCTGATGTGCCCTGATTGCCCATGGCATTAAAGCAGAGGGTCATAGGGAACTTGATACTTGGTGGTGTTGTTCATGTCATGGTTGAGGTAGATTGTTGCCTCTGTTGGAGACAAAGCTCAAAGCCAAAACTGAAGTACTTATTTATGATGTTGTAGCGATGTACTACATACAGAGCTAGAGACGACACGCAGTCAGTAAGTCGTTTCTAGTTTATTCAAACTTAGTGGCGCTGGCATTTAATCCCTAGCGCCCATCCTCTCCGGGCGGAAATGACGTCAGAGGTGCATTACCAAAGTCTCCCCCTGCGCGCTGGTTATTTGTGAGCCGGTTCGCCTGCGCAGAAATTGGGTCGCCACATAACACCCCCCCCCCCCCCCCAGAACCGGTGATACACCCCCCAATGTCCACAGTCTGGATCAGCCTCTGTTTGGGAGGTCTGCCTTTGCGCCACGGTGCCTGAATCTTGACTGGCTGCGCCAAGTCCACATGGGCTGGTTTGAGTCGGTCCACCATGAAAACCTGCTCTCTCCCCCCAATGTCCAGAACGTACGTGGACCCGTTGTTGTTGATCACCTTGAACGGCCTCTCGTACGGCCGCTGTAGCGGTGCCCAGTGTCTGCCCCTTCATACAAACACAAACTTACAGTTCTGCAGGTCTTTGGGTACATGGGTCGGGGTCCGTCCGTGCTGTGAAGTCGGTACGGGGGCCAGGTTGCCGAGTCTTTCGTGTAGCCTGTCCAGGACTGCTGCGGGTTCTTCCTCTTGCCCCCTTGGGGCTGGTATAAATTCTCCTGGGATGGCCAGGAATGTGCCGTACACCAACTCGGCCGACGAGGCGTGCAGATCCTCTTTGGGCACTGTGCAAATTCCAAGCAGGACCCAGGGAAGCTCGTCCACCCAATTAGGTCGTCTCAGGCGGGCCATGAGAGCCGACTTCAAGTGATGGTTGAAGTGTTCCACTAGTCCGTTCGACTGTGGGTGGTGGGCAGTAGTGTGGTGTAGCTGCGTTCCCAACAGGCTGGCCACAGCCGACCACAGGCTGGAGGTGAACTGGGCGCCTGTCGGAGGTAATGTGGGCCGGTACCCCGAAACGTGCTACCCAGGTTGCAATCAGTGCTCAGGCGCAGGAATCGGCAGACGTGTCGGTGAGCAGGACCGCCTCTGGCCACCTCGTGAACCGGTCTACCATAGTTAGGAGGTACTGCGCTTCTCAGGACACTGGTAGGGGGCCCACGATATCCACATGAATGTGGTCGAACCTCCGGCGGGTGGGTTCGAACTGCTGCGGCGGGGCTTTAGTGTGCCGCTGCACCTTGGCTGTTTGGCACTGCGCGCACGTTCTGGCCCATTCACTGACCTGCTTGCGAAGTCTGTGCCACGCAAACTTGCTGGAGACCAGCCGGACAGTTGTCCTGATAGATGGGTGCACCAAACCGTGTATGGAGTCGAAAACTCGCCGCCTCCAGGCTGCCAGGACGATGGGGCGAGGTTGGCCAGTAGCCACGTCGCACAGGAGGGTCCTTTCACCTGGGCCTACGAGAAAGTCCTGCAGCTGCAAACCCGAGACTGCGGTCCTGTAGCTGGGCATCTCGTCGTCTGCCTGCTGCGCCTCCGCCAGTGCTGCATAGTCCACCCCCAGGGACAGGGCCTGGACAGCCGGTCTGCAGAATGCGTCCGCCACGACGTTGTCCTTTCCCGAGACATGCTGGATGTCCGTCGTGTACTCGGAGATGTAGAACAGATGTCGCTGCTGGCGAGCCGACCAGGGATTGGACACCTTCGTGAATGTGAAGGTCAACGGTTTGTGGTCCGTGAACGTGGTGAACGGCCTGCCTTCTAAGAAGTACCTGAAATGCCGGATTGCCAGATACAGTGCCAACAGCTCCCGGTCGAAAGCACTGTACTTGAGTTTAGGTGGTCGTAGGTGCTTGCTGAAGAACGCCAGGGGTTGCCAGCGCCCCTCGATGGGTTGCTCCAGCACCCCACTGACTGCTGTGTCGGATGCGTCCACCGTGAGTGCGGTCAGAATGTCCGTTCTGGGGTGCACCAGCATCGCGGCATCTGCCAAGGCTTCCTTGGCTTTAACAAAAGTGGCCGCGGCCTCCTCACCCCAAGTCATGTCCTTGCCTTTACCCGACAAGAGGGTGTACAAAGGGCGCATGATACGGGCTGCTGAGGGGAGGAAACGGCGGTAGAAGTTCACCATACCAACGAACTCTTGTAGGCCTTTGACCGTGTTGGGCCGGGCAAAGTGGCGGATCGCGTCTACATTGGCGGGCAGAGGTGTTGCCCCGTCTTTGGTAATCCTGCGGCCCAGGAAGTTGATGGTATCAAGACCGAACTGGCATTTGGCCGGGTTGATCGTGAGGCCGAAATCACTCAGGCGGCAGTAGAGCTGGCGGAGTTGGGACAGATGCTCCTGGCAACTACTGCTGGCTATAAGGATGTTGTCCAAATAGATGAACGCAAAGTCCAGGTCACGTCCCACCGCATCCATTAGCCGCTGGAACGTCTGTGCGGCGTTCTTCAGGCTGAAAGGCATTCGGAGGAACACGAACAGGCCGAACAGGGTGATGAGTGCTGTTTTGGGGATGTCTTCAGGGTGTACCGGGATTTGATGGTATCTCCAGACGAGGTCTACTTTGGAAAAGATTCTTGCCCCGTGCAGGTTTGCTCCAAAGTCCTGTATGTGCGGCACGGGGTAGCGGTCTGGAGTGGTAGCCTCGTTCAGTCTGCGGTAGTCGCCGCATGGTCTCCAACCCCCGGCTGCTTTGGGCACCATGTGCAGGGGGGAGGCCCATGGGCTGTCGGACCTCCGTATGATCCCCAATTCCTCCATCCTCTTGAACTCCTCCTTCGCCAGGCGGAGCTTTTCCAGGGGGAGCCTTCATGCGCGGGTGTGGAGGGGTGGTCCCTTGGTCGGAATGTGGTGCTGAACCCCGTGTCTGGGCATGGCTGCCGTGAACTGGTGTGTCCTGGTGTGGGGCCAGCAACTTGGCTTCACCCAGGGAGAATGTCTGGAAAGTCTCGGCATGTACCAGTCTTTTCCCTTGCAAGTCAACCAGCAGGCTCCCAGAGTGGTTGGGCCACAGCAGCCAGTGTGAAGTCCCACGTGAACCGGCTGGTGCCGAACTGCAGCTGCACTGTGCAGGTGCCATAGGTCCGTATCGTGCTGCCGTTTGCGGCCCTCAGGGTGGGTCCTGGCTTCCTGTTGTGGGTGTTGTACCCCGTCGGGGGCAAGAAGCTGATTTCCGCTCCGGTGTCAACCAAGAAGCAGCGTCCCGACTGTTTGTCCCAGACGTACAAGAGGCTGTCCTGGTGGCCAGCTGCCATAGTCATTAGCGGCAGCTGGCCCTGGCCCTTGCAGGGCGGAAGACAATGGTGGGCTTTTGGGCCCCACCACTGGTGGTAGAAACACCACTGTTCACTGGCCTCCTCACTCCTGCCTCTGTGCTGTGTGCACCCCACTGCCGGGCCTGGTCTGATCTGCTGTTGGGCGCGTGGCCTGGTAATCTGACCGAAGGACGCCACGCTCTCCCTCTTGGCTTTCCACAGCACGTCTGCCCGGGCCAACACCTTCCGGGGGTCGCTGAAATCTGCGTCGGTCAGCAGCAGATGTATGTCCTCGGGCAGTTGCTCTAGGAACGCTTGCTCGAATATGAGGCAGGGCTTGTGTCCGTCAGCCAGGGCCAGCATCTCGTTCATCAATGCTGACGGCAGTCTGCCTCCCGAACCGTTTAGGTGAAGCAGGCGGGCACCCCGCTCACGCCAAGAGAAGCCAAAGGTCCCAATGAGCAGCGCTTTGAATGCTTCATATTTGCCTTCTTCCGGGGATGACTGTATGAAATCTGCAACCTGGGCGGCCGTCTCCTGGTCGAGGGCGCTCACTATGTGGTAGTAACACGTGGAATCAGAAGATATCTGCCGAATCTGGAACTGGGCTTCTGCTTGGCTAAACCTCATGCGTAGTCGCAGCGTCCAGAAAGTCGGCAGTTTAAGCGAAACTGTGTGAACAGATGAAGAGTTGGTCATCTTTGGTCCAAATCCCGTTTGGACCGTCAGGGTCACCAATGTAGCGATGTACTACATACAGAGCTAGAGACTAGTCTCTAGTAAGTCGTTTCGAGACTAGTTTATTCAAACTTTGTGGCGCTGGCATTTAATCCCTAGCGCCTGCCCTCTCCGGGCGGAAATGACGTCAGAGGTGCATTACCAAAGTCTCCCTCCGCGCGCTGGCTATTTGTGAGCTGGTTCGCCTGCGCAGAAAGTGGGTCGCCACAATGTGAAAATTTTTTAAAAAACTGTTGCTGGAAATGTAAGACAAAAAGAGGAAGTGCTGGATGCACCTTAGAAAATGTTCAGGGAGGCAGCAACCTACGATCATTACATTAACATTGATGGATATGTGAGATCTGTGACTGCCTACATAGAGAAGTGCTTTGAGGACATCCACGTAAGGGCAAATCAGAAAGCATGGCTAACAGCAGAGGTATGGGCATGATGCTACCTTCAAATCAGAGGAATAAGACAGCTCTCAGTCAGCAAGAGCTGTATCTTCCCATCCCATCAGGAAGGCAAAACAGCATTATTCACAGAGAATATACAGTAATTTCTGTGACACAGGAAGCATAACACATTAAGACATAGGAGCAAAATTAGGCCTCTTGGCCCTGTGAGCTTGTTCTGCCATTCCATCATGACTGACTAATTATCCCTCTCAACCCCTTTCTCCTGCCTTCGCCTTGTAACCTTTGATACTATCAGCTTCAGCTTTAAATATGCTCAATGATTTGGTCTCTACAGCCATCAGAGGCAATGAATTTCACAGATTCACCAGCCTCTGGCTAAAGAAATACCTTCCCATCTTTGTTCTAAATGGTTCCCGAACTTTTTTATGCCATGGACCCCTACGATTAACAGAGGTATCTGCGACCCTAGGTTGGGAACCCCTACTTTAACCTGAGGCTGTGCCCTCTGGTCCTAGACTAACCCACTACAAAAAACATCCTTCCATATCCACTCAGTTTAGGCTTTTCAATATTCAATCAGCTTCAAAGAGATTCCCCCCCCCCCCCCCCCCCACCCCATTCTTCTAAACTTCAGTGAATACAGGCCTGGAGCCATCAAACACTCATGAGTTAACCCTTTCACTCCTGGAATCATTCTCGTGAACTTCCTCTGGACCCTCTCTAATGTCAGCGCACTGTTTCTTAGATAGAAAGCCCAAAAATGCTCACAATACTCCAAGTGTGGTCGGACCAATGCCACATAAAGCCTCAGCATTATATCTTTGCTTTTATATTCCAGTCCTCTCGAAATGAATACAAACATTGCATTTGCCTTCTTTACTACCAACTCAATCTACAAGTTAACCTTTAGGAAATCCTGCACAAGGACTCCCAAGTCCATTTGCACCTATGATTTTCTGATTTTTTTCCCCAGTTTGAAAATACTCTATGTTCTAATTCCTTCTATCAAAGTGCAAGAGGATACGTTTCCCTACACTATATTCCATTTGCCACTTCTTTCCCCATTCACCCAATCTGTCCAAGTTCTTTTGCAAACAACCTGCTTCCTCAACAGTATCTGCTTCTCTGTGTATCCTTGTATCATCTGCAAATTTGGCCACAAAGGCAAAAATTCTGACAACCAAACCATTGACATATAATTTGAAAAGTAATACCAAACCCTCCAGAACACCAGATTAGGCCCCTTTTATTCCCACTCACTGCTTCCTGCCAGTCAGCCTATTTTCTATCCATGCTGCTATCTTTCTTATAATACTTACTTATAATATAAGAAGAGGGACGCCTCACATCTTAATAAGCTGGTAAGGAAGGCGGGCTCTGTCGTGGGCAAAGTACTGGAGAGTTTAACATCAGTAGCTGAGCGAAGGGCGCTGAGTAGGCTACGGTCAATTATGGATAACTCTGAACATCCTCTACATAGCACCATCCAGAGACAGAGAAACAGTTTCAGCGACAGGTTACTATCGATGCAATGCTCCTCAGACAGGATGAAGAGGTCAATACTCCCCAATGCCATTAGGCTTTACAATTCTACCGCCAGGACTTAAGAACTTTTTAAAGCTATTATTAATGCTTTTTGAGATGGTGATTTAGATGCATATCATATTTTTTTTTACTGAGTTAAGTATTGTATGTAATTAGTTTTGCTACAACAAGTGTATGGGACATTGGAAAAAAGTTGAATTTCCCCATGGGGATGAATAAAGTATCTATCTATCTATCTATCTATCTATCTATCTATCTATCTATCTATCTATCTATCTAAGGGCTGTTTTCTTGATAAGCAGTCTCATGTGCCACATCTGGTCAAAGACCCTCTGAAAATCTAATTAAACAACATCTACTGACTCTTCTTTGCCTATCCTGCCTGTTATTACCTCAAATAATTCCAACAGATTTCTCAGGCAAGATTTCCCCCTAAGGAAACCATTCTGACTTTGGCCTACTTTGTCATGTGCCTCCTGAAACCACATTCTTAACAAAGAACTTCAACACCTTCCCAATCACTGATTTCAGACTAACTGGCCTATAATTTCCTTTCTTCTGTCTCCCTCCCTTCTTAAAGAGTGGAGTAATATTTGCAATATTCCAGTCTTCTGGAACCATTCCAGAATCTTGCAATTCTTGAAAGATCATTAATAATGCCTCCACAATCTCTTCTGCTACCTCAATCAGAACCCTGGAGTGTAGTCCATATGATCCAGGTGACCTATATATCTAGCACCAGACTTTTCAGCTTTCCAAACACCTTCTTCCTTAGTAACACTGACCTCTGTTCCCTGACACTGCTGAATTTCTGGTATACTGCTAATGTCTCCCACTGTGAAGACCAATACAATATACAATTAAGTTCATCTGCCATTTCTTTGTCCCCTGTTACTACCTCTTCAATGTCATTTTCTAGCAGTCCAATATCCACTCCCATCTTTCTTTTACTCTTTATATATCTGAAAAAAAATTTGATATCTTTTTATATATTATTGGCAGGCTTCCCTTCATATTTCATCTTTTCTCTCCTTATGGCTATTTTAGTTTACTTCTGTTGGTTTTTAGAAAATTCCCAATCCTCTAACTTCCCACTAATTTTTGTTATATTATATGCCCTCTCTTTTGCTTTTATGCTGCCTTTGACTTCACATGTTAGGCACAGTTGTCTCATCTGCCCTTTAAAATACCTCTTCATCTTTGGAATGTATTGATCCCAGAACCTTTAGCTATTGCTCTTCTGCCGTCATCCCTGCTGGTGACCCCTTCCAATCAACTTTGGTCAGCTCCTCTCTTATGCCTCTCTAATTCTCTTTACTTCACTGTAATACTGATAGATCTGACTTCTCCCTCCCTAGCTGCAGGATGAATTTTTATCATATTATGCTGTCTCCCAAGGGTTCCTTTACCTTAAGCTCCCAAACCATCACACAACATTGAATCCAGAATTGCTTTCCCCCCTGTGGGCTCAACAACAAGATGCTCTAAAAAGTGTAGGCTTTCTATAAATTCCTTCTCTTGGGGATCCAGCATCAATTGGGAGTTTCCCAATCTCCCTGAGTATTGAAATTCCCCATGAGTGTCAGACAGACAGACGTACTTTATTGATCCCGAGGGAAATTGGGTTTCATTACAGTCGCACCAACCAAGAATAGTGTAGAAATATAGCAATATAAAACCATAAATAATTAAATAATAATAAGTAAATTATGCCAAGTGGAAATAAGTCCAGGACCAGCCTATTGGCTCAGGGTGTCTGACACTCTGAGGGAGGAGTTGTAAAGTTTGATGGCCACAGGCAGGAATGACTTCCTATGACACTCAATGTTGCATCTCGGTGGAATGAGTCTCTGGCTGAATGTACTCCTGTGCCTAACCAGTACATTATGGAGTGGATGGGAGACATTGTCCAAGATGGCATGCAACTTGGACAGCATCCTCTTTTCAGACACCACCGTATGAACATTGCATTTTTGCCTTTTGACATGTTTTCTGTCTCCAGTTGTAATTTGTAACTCAAATCCTGGTTACTGTTCAGAGGCCTGGATACAATTCCCATTAGGGTCTTTTTACCCTTGCAATTTCTTAACTCTATCCAGAAGGATTCTACAGCTTTCAACCCCATGTCACCTCTTTCTAAGGATCTGATTTCATTAAATATCAACAGTGCCATCCCACCTCCTCTGCCTACCTGCCTGTCCTTTCAATACAAAGTGCAGCCTTGGATGTTAAGCCAACTATAATCTTCTTTCAGCCACATCTCAGTGATGCCCACACCATTATACCTGTCAATCTCTAACTGCGCTACAAGATCATCTACAATATTCAGTATGCATTCAAATGTAACACTTACAAGTCCTGTATTCATCACCCTTTTCGATTTTGTCCCTATGTTGTACTTCACCTCATTGACTGACTGTAATGTTGCCCTATTATCTGTCTGTCCTTCCTCACAGTGTCACTACCACTGCACTGATTTGTATACCAACTGCCCCATCCTTAGCCCTATTACTTTGGTTCTCATCCCCATGCAAAACTAGTTTAAACCCTCCCCAAAAGGCCTAGCAAAGTTGCATGTAAGGATATTGGTCCTCTTTAGGTTCAGGTGTAACCCATCCTTTTTGTGCAAACACGAGGAAATCTGCAGATGCTGGAAATTCAAACAACACACACAAAATGCTGGTGGAACACAGCAGGCCAGGCAGCATCTAATGGAAGAAGCACTGTCGACGTTTCGGGCCGAGACCCTTCGTCAGGACTTACGAAGGGTCTCGGCCTGAAACGTTGACAGTGCTTCTTCCTATAGATGCTCCCTGGCCTGCTGTGTTCCATCCTTTTTGTACCTGCTGAGTCTGCACTGGCCACAGTGCCACTGGCCTGGCAGCTGCTGCTCTGTCCTGATAGGTCAACTGCCCAGCAGTATTCCAAGGGGTATACTTGTTGCTGAGGAGTACCCTGCACTGACCACTTACTTCCTTTACTTCTCTTGGTGGTCAGCCATCTATTGTCTGAAGTCAGCACTCTGGGTGTGCTTACCTCAGTAAAAGTCTCATCTATGAAGATTTCAGCCTCCTGGATGGTCCTGAGTACATTCAGCTCCAGTTCAAGTTCCTTGGCCTTGTCAGTCAGGCAAGAGCTAAAGCTGAGTGCACTTTCTGCAGATGTAGGCATCAGAGAGACTGTTAGTTACCATGAAATCCCACAGCTGCAGTGCTGCCGACAAAAAAGCCTTGCAGAGGGTGGTTAGGGGAGCAGAGAAGATTATTGGGGTCTCCCTACCTTCTGTCCAAGACCTCTTTCAGAGCTGATGCCTCCAGAAGACACAGTACATCATTAAAGACCCCTCACACCCTCTCCATGAACTGTTTGTTCTTCTGCCATCAGGTAAATGTTACAGGAGCATCAAAACTAAAACCACAAGGCTACTAAACAGCTTCCTCCCACAGGCAGTCAGACTGCTAAATAGCTGCTCTACCTGACTCTGTTTTGGACACTTTTAACTTGCACTGAACACTTATAACTTGTTTTTAACTGACATGTGGCTGTTGTGTTTTACTATTTATAATTTACTATTTATTGTTATGTTTATTATTTAGTGTTGCGTTTGTTATGTTATGATTGCACTGCTCCTGGGAAACGCTGTCTCATTCTGCCCTGCAGAGCTGATGTACGGTTAGAATGATAATAAAGTTTTTGAATCTTGAATCTCACGGGAGGAGCATTTCATTACTTGAACTACCACCCTGCATACACTTGTAATGCCTCTAATTTCTCAAATGTAAATTCTAGCCTCTGCTTCAGCTGCATGTGGGAGGGCATTTGGTCCATAATGGACTTCAAGTCTGCCCTGCACATCAACAGCAGTGGCACTTCTCTTCCTGATAGGCTGTGTCTTTTACGCTAGATTTGATGCACAGAATGATGTGTTGGCGAGGAAGGCCACCATTAACCCTGAGGAACAGGCACTCTGTCTGGCCATCCCTGATAATATACCTGGTCAGGTGCTGAGGGACTGTGCAGCCCAGTTAACTGAGGTTCAACATCTCCCTGGAACGTTACACTGTCCCATCAGGCTTCAAGACAGCCACCCACATCCCAGTACCCATTGGACCCTTTCCAGTTCACATATCAGTCACATTGGTTCACTGATGATGAACTTCACTCCATCCTCTTCCAAATGGAAAATGGTTCCTCATATGCCAGATTACAGTTTATTGACCAGCTTGGCATTTAATATGATCACCCTTCAGAAGCTGGAGAGAAAACTGTCCTCATTGGGTCCCAATACCTCTCTCTGTAACTGGATCCTATACTGCTTGACAGAAAGGCCATGCATAGTCAGTTCATTTTGGCAGAAGCATCTCGAGCTCCATCACACTGAGCAATACTGCTTCCCAGGGCTGTGTACTCACTCTGCACTGATGCATGACTGCACTGCTAGATCCAGTTCAAACCAAATCATCAAGTTCACTGATGACACAACAGTGGATGGCTTCATCACAACGACATTGAGACACCATACAGAGAATGGAGAGAGCCATATAGAACGGCTGGTAGAATGGTGCAAGCACTTGAGTTTCAATGTGGACAAACCAAAGAGAGATGATTGTGTCCTTCAGGAAGGTGCAGGTTGATCACTCCTCACTGCACATATATGGCTCCTCTGTGGACAGTGTTAGGAGCTCCATATTTCTGAGAGTGCACATAATGGATGATCAATCCTGGTCCCTCAACATCTCTTCTTTGGTCAAGAAAATACAGCAGCATCTCTACTTCTTCAGGTGGTTCAGGCTCCTTTCTCTCCATTGAGAATGTCCTGATCAGCCGCATCATCATCTGTTATGGAAATTGGCAAGACATCTAACCACAAGTCCTTAAAAACAATTGCAAGGACTGCTTAGATAACCTTTGGGGTCTCTTTTCCAGCTATTAGAGATATTTATCAGGAGCACTGCATACATAGGAATATAAGCGTTGTCAATGATCCCTCCTATCCATCCCACAATCTCTTTGCCCCTCAGGAAGTACCATAGCATTAGGACAAGAACTGTTACCAGTTTCTTCCTCCAGGTTTAAGACTACTGAGTTTCCTGGCACCACTCAAGTCCCATCATATATGAAGTGCCAGCAGTGTTATGCTATCTCCTTTTTAAACTTGTATATGCATTTTGTTATTTGTGGTAATATTACTTTATTGTGTGTTATGTGTATGAGTTATATGTACTGTGTTATGCACCTGTTGTTTCATTTGGTAGTATACATGTGTACAGTTAAATGACAATAAACTGAACTTGAAGTTGAACTTGAACTTCATGTCAGGTAGCATCCATGGAGAGAGAAACAGAACAATGTTCATGGTCAAAGACCTTTCATTGTTACTGACAAAAGATGTTTGGCCTGATACATTGACTATATTTCTCTTTCTGTAGATGTTGCCTGACCTGCTGAATGTTTTTAGCATTTTCTGCTGACATTCTCTGAGTCAAAGAGAGATATTGCATGGAAACAGGTCCTCTAGCCTACTAGGTCTGTGCCAATCATCAACCACCCATTTGCACAAACTCTGTGTTAATCCTGTTTTTTTATTTTTACTATATTTTCATAACTCTCCCCAGATTCTACCACTCATCTGCAACCAGGACAATTTGCAGTGTTTAACTAACCCAGAAACTCACATACTGTACCTTAGGGATGAGTGAGGATATCAGAGCACCTGATAAAAGCTCATGTAATCAATAGGGAGAATATAGAGACTGCAGACAGTACAGTACCTGAGAACAGGATTGAAACAGTATCTCTGACATTGTGAGTCAGTGGCTCTACTATACTAAAATATACTCAATTTTCCTGTAAGATGCATCTGGTGCCTTCTTCACTGTTTAAAATTCATCCTCTGTCCTATAAGATCATCTACACAGGCAACCATCCCTTCCTGAGGCAGTTAACTACACAGGATTAGTAAAATATCTCTTTGGTTAGATCAAGAATTCTAGAATATCACTGAGTAATAGAGTATAGAGTGGTAATAGGTCCTTCGGCTTAACTCAGCCATGCTGACCAATACGCCCACCTAAGCTAGTCCCATTTGCCTGCATTTGGTTTGTATCCATTCTAAACCTTTTCTATCCATTTTCTTATTGGAAAGTATTTCATTATTGTACTCCCTGATGTACTTCCTCTAGAAGTATGTTCCATGTACACTCTGGCTTTTGCATGAAGAAGTGCCCCTCAGGACCTTTTAAACATTTCCCCATAAATACATGCCCTCTAATTTTTGGTTTTCTTTCCCTGGAGAAAAAGATGGTGTGCATTAACCCTATCTATGTCCCTCATGATTTTGTACACCACTATAAAGTCATCCATTAGTTTCCTACGCTTTAAGAAATAAAGTCCTTGCCAACCCAACATCTCTCTTATTTAGTCCCTTGACACTTTGCACTTTCTTATTAATTTTCTTTGCTCTCTTTTCCAACTTAATGATGTTTTTCCGTGACTGGGTGATCCAAGCTGTACATAATACTCTAAGTGCTGTCACACCAACATCTTATACAACTGCAACTTAACCTCCCAACTCTTACGACTCTGACGACTCTGTGTGCAGGAAGTGTGTCCAGCTGCAGCTTCTGGCAGACCGCATTGAGCATCTGGAGCTGCGATTGGATTCATACCGGAGCATTTGCGATGCTGAGAAAGTCGTGAATAGCACATTCAGTGAGTTGGCCACACCGCAGGTAAAGGCTACACAGCAGAAAGCGAAGTGGTGGTCACTAGACAGCGTAGCAGTAGGCAGGTAGTGCAGGAGTCCCCTGAGGTCATCTCCCTCCTAAACAGATATACTGTTTTGGATACTGTTGAGGGAGATGTCTCATCAGGGGAAAGCAGCAGCAGCCGAGTTTGTGGCACCATGGGTGGCTCTGAGGCACAGGAGGGAAGGAAAAGGAGTGGGAGAGCTATAGTGATAGGGGATTCGATTGCAAGGGGAATAGATAGCTGTTTCTGCGGCTGCAAACGAGACTCCAGGATGGTATGTTGCCTCCCTGGTGAAGGGTCAAGGATGTCTCTGAGCGGCTGCAGAACATTCTGGAATGGGAGGGTGAACAGCCAGTGGTCGTGGTGCACATAGGTACAATGATACAGGTAAAAAACGGGATGAGGTCCTACAAGGTGAATTTAGGGAGTTAGGAGATAAACTAAAAAGTAGGACCACAAAGGTAATAATCTCTGGATTACTACCAGTGCCACGTGCTAGTCAGAGTAGAAATAGGAGGATATTTCAGATGAATACGTGGCTTGAAAAATGGTGCAAGGGGGAGGGATTCAAATTTCTGGGGCATTGGAACCAGTTCTGGGGGAGGTGGGACCAGTATAAACAGGACGGTCTGCACCTGGTCTGGACTGGAACCAATGTCCTAGGGGGAGTGTTTGCTACTGCTGTTCAGGAGGATTTAAACTAATGCGGCAGGGGGATGGGAACAAGTGCAGAGAGACAGAGGGGTGTAAAATGAGGGTAGAAGCAAAAAGTAGTAAGGTGAAAAGTAAAAGTGGCAGGCAGGCAAATCCAGGGCAAAAAGCAAAAAGGGCCACTTTTCAACATAATTGTATAAGGGCTAAGAATGTTGTAAAAACAAACCTGAAGGCTTTGTGTGTCAATGCGAGGAGCATTCGTAACAAGGTGGATGAATTGAATGTGCAGATAGTTATTAATGAATATGATATAGTTGGGATCACAGAGACATGGCTCCAGGGTGACCAAGGATGGGAGCTCAACATCCAGGGATATTCAATATTCAGGAGGGATAGACAGGAAAGAAAGGGAGGTGGGGTAGTATTGCTGGTTAGAGAGGAGATTAACGCAATAGAAAGGAAGGACATTAGCCTGGAGGATGTGGAATCGATATGGGTAGAGCTGGATAACACTAAGGGCAGAAAACGCTGGTGGGAGTTGTGTACAGGCCACCTAACAGTAGTAGTGAGGTTGGGGATGGCATTAAACAGGAAATTAGAAATGTGTGCAATAAAGGAACAGTAGTTAAAATGGGCGACTTCAATCTACATATAGATTGGGTGAACCAAATTGGTAAGGGTGCTGAGGAAGAGGATTTCTTGGAATGTATGCGGGATGGTTTTCTGAACCAACGTGTCGAGGAACCAACTAGAGAGCAGGCCATTCTAGATTGGGTATTGAGCAATGAGGAAGGGTTAGTTAGCAATCTTGTCGTGTGGGGCCCCTTGGGTAAGAGTGACCATAATATGGTGGAATTCTTCATTAAGATGGAGAGTGACATAGTTAATTCAGAAACAAAGGTTCTGAACTTAAAGAAGGGTAACTTTGAAGGTATGAGACGTGAATTAGCTAAGATAGACTGGCAAATGATACTTAAAAGGGTTGACGGTGGATATGCAATGGCAAGCATTTAAAGATCGCATGGATGAACTACAACAATTGTTCATCCCTGTTTGGCAAAAGAATAAACCAGGGAAGGTAGTGCACCGGTGGCTGACAAGGGAAATTAGGGATAGTATCAAGTCCAAAGAAGAAACATATAAATTAGCCAGAAAAAGCAGCACACCTGAGGACTGGGAGAAATTCAGAGTCCAGCAGAGGAGGACAAAGGGCTTAATTAGGAAAGGGAAAAAAGATTATGAGAGAAAGCTGGCAGGGAACATAAAAACTGACTGTAAAAGCTTTTATAGATATGTGAAAAGAAAAAGATTGGTCAAGACAAATGTAGGTCCCTTACAGTTAGAAACAGGTGAATTGATCATAGGGAACAAGGACATGGCAGACCAACTGAATTACTACTTTGATTCTGTCTTCACTAAGGAGGATATAAATAATCTTCCGGAAATAGTAGGGGAACAAGGGTCTAGTGAGATGGAGGAACTGAGGGAAATACATGTTAGTAGGGAAGTGGTGTTAGGTAAATTGAAAGGATTAAAGGCAGATAAATTCCCAGGGCCAGATTGTCTGCATCCCAGAGAGCTTAAGGAAGTAGCCCAAGAAATAGTGGATGCATTAGTGATAATTTTTCAAAACTCCTTAGATTCTGGATTAGTTCTTGAGGATTGGAGGGTGGCTAATGTAACCCTACTTTTTAAAAAAGGAGGGAGAGAAAAACTGGGGAATTATTGACAGGTTAGCCTGACATCGGCGGTGAGGAAAATCCTAGAGTCGGTTATCAAAGATGTGATAACAGCACATTTGGAAAGAGGTGAAATCATTGGACAAAGTCAGCATGGTTTTGTGAAAGGAAAATCATGTCTGACGAATCTTATAGAATTTTTTGAAGATGTAACTAGTAGAGTGGATAGGGGAGAGCCAGTGGATGTGGTATATTTATATTTTCAAAAGGCTTTTGACAAGGTCCCACACAGGAGATTAGTGTGCAAACTTAAAGCACATGGTATTGATGTGAATAGAGAATTGGTTGGCAGACAGGAAGCAAAGAGTGGGAGTAAACGGGACCTTTTCAGGATGGCAGGCAGTGACTAGTGGGGTACCGCAAGGCTCAGTGCTGGGACCCCAGTTGTTTACAATATATATTAATGATTTAGATGAGGGAATTAAATGCAGCATCTCCAAGTTTGCGGATGACACGAAGCTGGGCAGCAGTGTTAGCTGTGAGGGGGATGCTAAGAGGATGCAGGGTGACTTGGACAGGTTAGGTGAGTGGGCAAATTCATGGCAGATGCAATTTAATGTGGATAAATGTGAAGTTATCCACTTTGGTTGCAAGAACAGGAAAACAGATTATTATCTGAACGGTGGCCGATTAGGAAAAGGGGAGATGCAACGAGACCTGGGTGTCATTGTACACCAGTCATTGAAGGTGGGCATGCAGGTACAGCAGGAGGTGAAAAAGGCAAATGGTATGTTGGCATTCATAGCAAAAGGATTTGAGTACAGGAGCAGGGAGGTTCTACTGCGGTTGTACAAGGCCTTGGTGAGACCACACCTAGAGTATTGTGTGCAGTTTTGGTCCCCTAATCTGAGGAAAGACATTCTTGCCATAGAGGGAGTACAAAGAAGGTTCACCAGATTGATTCCTGGGATGGCAGGACTTTCATATGAAGAAAGACTGGATCGACTAGGCTTATACTCACTGGAATTTAGAAGATTGAAGGGGGATCTTATTGAAACGTATAAAATTCTAAAGGGATTGGACAGGCTAGATGCATGAAGATTGTTTCCGAAGTTGGGGAAGTCCAGAACGAGGGGTCACAGCTTAAGGATAAAGGGGAAGCCTTTTAAAGACCGAGATGAGGAAAAACTTCTTCACACAGAGAGTGGTGAATCTGTGGAATTCTCTGCCACAGGAAACAGTTGAGGCCAGTTCATTGGCTATATTTAAGAGGAAGTTAGATGTGGCCCTTGTGGCTAAAGGGATCAGGGGGTATTGAGAGAAAGAAGGTACAGGGTTCTGAGTTGGATGATCAGCCATGATCATACTGAATGGCGGTGCAGGCTCAAAGGGCTGAATGGCCTACTCCTGCACCTATTTTCTATGCTTCTATGTTTATATTTGATGCCCCGACCGATAAAGTCCAGTGTGCCAAACATTTTCTTCACCATCCTGTCCATCTATGATGCCACTTTCAGGGAACTGTGTACCTGCGCTCCTAGACCCCTTTACTCCATTAACACTCTTCAAGGCATTATTATTTACTGTTAAGTTCCTCCCTGGTTTGACTTCCCAACACGCAACACCTTGCACTTATCTAGACTGAATGCCATTTGCCAAGTCTCAGCCTATATACCTAGCTGATCACAATCTACCTGGAATATTTGATAACTTATTTCACTGTCTGTGATACAACCTAGTTCAGTAGCCTCTAGAAACTTACTAACCATGCCTTGTACATTCTCATCCAAATCTTCATTTCTACATTTCAGAGACCTAATGCTTGTTTTTGGCAGACATCATGAGTTCATGACATGGCCTAATTTGGAGGCTTTTCAGGTTTCCATACAGAGTATGATGCTTATTAAAACTGGGTCTTGTTACCAGTGCTCAACCATAGATTAACTCCAATTCCTACCACCTATATACAGTATAAAACTGATACCTACCAAATTATTATGCATAATGCCAAGGAATTTGCAAGCATCCACCAAACTCCATTTATCATCGCTTTTCTCAGCCAGGCCCAGAAATGTTTTCAAATATTCAAGAGCTTCAGAATAGTTTCCTGTGCTGTGAAAGAATGACATATTACAAGGATATTGATAAAAATCAAATATCTTAAGTGAGAATAAATTTTAAAAATCCTTAAACTTAAGAACTTTTAAACTAATCAAAAATTTCACATTTTCTGTTTAGAAATTTTCAAAATTTCACAATTACCAATGGACCCCGCTGTACATCTTCTAAATGATGACTCCTACCTTTCCCTTACGGAAAAAACACGCAAAGTCTGGCTGGCAGGCCTGACTGCAACTAAGAAGATTGTAGTCCAGCATTGGAAACCTCCCCATGATATTTCATATACTCACTGGCTTCAGAGCTTTTTGAACATTCCTTACTTGGAACTTTCATCAGCAAGAGTAAATGATGCACAACCAAACTCAATCTTAATGTGGACAAATTTGATATCTCACTTAAAAGATATTTTGTTAAAATAAGAATGCTTTGTCTGTGTATGCACTACTATTCAGTTGGTTGGTAGAGGGGAGAGGGGTAGAGGGGGGATGGTGAGGAAGGTTGGGGGGTGGCTGGGTTAAACACTCAAAATGTAATTGGCAATTAGTTGTATTGAATGTAATTTGTTGGTGTTTCAATAAAAAAATTAGTAATAATAAAAATTTCCTCTGTTATTTGTTTGAGAGCTTTCCATCATATGTGACTGTGACGTACTGGTCTATTTAACTTTAATGTCAGCCTGGGCTTAATAGGATGCTCTCACCTCAAGCCTCACACCAGAGATTTGAGCACATAATCTATGAGATACCTCAGCATAGCGGTTAAGACAGTTGCACCTTTGGATTTGCCCTCTTTCAAAAGAGAATTTAAATAGAGGCAAAGCCTGCACTCCCAAATAGATACAAAAACACAACTGCGCTATTCAAAGAAAAGCTCAACCAATTAAACTATAGATAGACTAACTGGCCATTTATTTCATTATGGGTTGTGTGACCTTACTATACTGTCCCATGATTTTTGTTTTACAGATGATTATATTTCAACATACATCATTGGCTGTGAAGCATGCTTGGATGTACTCAGATCTTACAAAAATGTAAGTTATTCCTTTTTCTTTTTTTATAATCTATTGGAAATTTTCTTACAATTATTTTTGTTTTGTAATGGCCTTTCATAATATGGAAATTCTATTAGGATATCACAACTATTGTATACCCCTGGGGACTACTATCGACATACACACCTGGTGATGCAAAGATGTGAAATAATTTATAGTTAAATGCTAATATATAACATACACGTTTGTATAATGGTAACTTAATTCTTGTAACAATATACACACAAATTTTCCTATCAAGCCCTAGTGTAAATAACTGCTTGATTTGATTCTTGCCTTAAAGCACTATTTGCCATTCTTTACTTTTTCAGGAGAATAGCATCAATGAAATCATGCTGTGCTGATTAATAACTAACTTTATACCATTGCTGGTATCTATTAAGATAGTTCCAACCATCAAAGTAGGATCTTACCTTGGAACAAATCTATTGGTTAGAAGAAAGAATGATGTCTATTGTATTACTTGTTGCAAAGGAATGACATGTTCAGTCAAGGTTGATTATGGCTATTGCTTAGTAGCTATGCTACATTATTGAGCTATGAGAATATTACAGTGAAATATTACAGCAACCAGTCCTTTACTCAACTGTCCAATGCTGCACCACTTCTGCTTCAGTGCCTAACCAGGGATAGGATATTGAGATGTATTCACTCCTCTGAAGAATTGTGGTTTAACTTGGCATTTTCTTTGCTTTTTTTAGGCCTTAGGTGAAGAGCCTCTTATATTTTCAGTCTAAAAGTGTGACATTTCCCTTTAATGATTTCCTATTTGAAGTTTTGAGTAGAAATAAAAGATGATTAGTGGTGTTCTCCAGGAATCAGTTCCTAATTTTGTCCTCAACTTGTCACAGTGTCAATGACTTTTACATCCAAATTTGCAGATGACATTAAGTTGGGAAAGACAGTAATGCTTCTTATGTTACAGACTGAAGTTACAAACTGCATAACTGATTATTTTAATGGCAAAACACCAATTTGAGGGCAAATATGGAATGATTTACCTTAGGCCCAAGAAAGGTAAACCAGACTACTTTCCCATAAAAGACTACACTCTTCATCCCCACATCCCAGCTAATTCACAAGTGTGCACATCCTATATAAAAACAGCTGTTTAAGATTAAAGAGCAGCCTGCAAAAAAAAAACTAGGCTGAAAATTTAAGATTTTTTTTGAAGAATCAGTGTGTTAAAGTGGAGAATTTTTAGGATCACTGGATTCACCTTCACTGAGCAGTTGCCCTATTGTTCACCACTTGGTTATCTGGCAACTGAAAAGTGGTTAACAGCAAGGCACAAAGCAAGACAGGTAAAGTTGATAGTCTTAGTAACACTGTCTTTTAATCCCTCCTTTCATAGATTGAACGAAGGAGTCATGTCTGACCCAAAGTGTTAAGGAAACAAAAAACTTAAAAAATCTTTCACATTTGACGGATGTTAATCAGATTGGTTTAAAAACCTTACTTCCACATGATCACAACAACTTTCACCAATGCATTCGAACAACAAACCATGGAATTAATGTTCTTGTCTGGAAAGGGTGTAAATGCCAAGTATGTAGGGACTGTACAGCAAAAGAAGTTAGTAGGCAGGTGTTGTGAAATCAAGAGAGGCTATGGCCCAGGCCTAAGACAATTTCCTTTACACAGAGAAGATATTTCATCATGCTCTATGATGCTGTCACTGTAATGAATAGAACTGTTTCAAAATTCAAAAATGGGGCATCTAAAAGGCTCATAGGCTATCAACCACAATATAATTATATTTCACGATAATTTGTATTAAATTAGATATGTAAAAGGAGTTCAGATTATTATTTCCGTCAAAGTACCATCAGTCAGTCTGGAAGACCATTTTGGTTGACTGAGTTTAAAAGAGAATGCGAGAGACAGCATGAAGTGTGTTATAGAGTAATGCTGAGAAATGTATAAGCTCAACAGAGGAAGTAAAAGATACTGCAATCAATGGATAAGGTTAAATCTCTGAAGACTCTCCACATCCATTGTTGCAAATGTTAAATGTGACATTTATTATCCAATGATCCAAAGATTACTATCTTCCAAACTGTCTCAGCTGATGAGCGCCATTTGGAAGAAGCATCAAAAGTGCCAAGAGCACAAAATATAATTCACTAAGAGTATAACAGTTATACTAATGATTGATGATAACTGTACTGAAGGAAACAGTGGCCAGCATTAGCATATGGCAGGAGGCAAGAATACCAACATTGTAAGTCTATTTGACTTGTCAACAATAATCTAGCCAGTGGCATACTTTCATGCATCAATTATATTATTAGAAGGAATAATTACTGTCCAGGGTAACAAACCCTCCTCCCAGGTGAAAGAACAGTTTAATTATGGGTAGTATACCCTTACTTAAATGGGAAAAAATGACCATTTCAAACAATATCAGCAAGTGATATCATTTTCCTTATCTAATATTTCCATAGCATGGTCTACAAGGATCAAATTCCATGCTGAATGATTCTATATTCAGGAAGTAACTGACTGGCCATGCCTCTATAGACAAGCTGTGCCAATGCAGTTATAATACTGATACTGACAAAATAGAAAATTACCAAAGCACATTCTATTTATTTTTAACCACATGCCAGCATAGCCCTGAGCTGAAAGATAAGTTAAGAAATATTGCTTTGAGATCAAGGATAAATTTGACCAAGTGTATAATGAAGGAGGCTTGGTAACAACAAACTCCATGCAAATCCAGTGAAAAGTGCCTACAGCTTGGACCATCTGTCATCTAGATCAGATGGACTACACTCCAGGGTTTTGAAAGAGATAGTTGAAGAGATTGTGGAGGCATTAGTAGTGATCTTTCAAGAATCACTAAATTCTACGAAAGTCATGGAAGTTTGGAAAATCACAATTGTCTTTAAGAAGGGAGGAAGGCAAAAGACAGAAAATTATACATCAATTAGCCTGATTTCAATGGTTGGCAAGATGTTAGACCTATTATTGAGAGAAGGTTTAGGAGGAACACAATAAAATAGACCAAAGCCACCTTTGTTTCCTTAAGGGGAAATCTTGCCTAATAAATCTATTGGAATTCTCTGATGAAATAACAGATGGGATAGACAAAGGAGAGCCAATGGATCTTGTTGATTTGGATTTTCAGAAGGCCTTTTACAAGGTGCCACACATGAGGTTGCTAAACAAGATAAGAACCCATGGTATTACAAGAAAGTTAGTTGTCAGAATGGACAAAAGATTGGCTGACAGGCAAGAGGCACAGAGTGTGAATTAAGGGGGCCTTTCTGTTTGGCTGCCAATGACTAGTGATATTTTGCAGAGGTATTGACTTGGGCCTGTTTCTTTTCATGTTATATGCTAATAATGTGGATGACAGAATCGCAGCTTTGTGGCCAAATGTAATGTTAGCATTATTTGAGGAGGAAAACAAGGATGTAATGTTGAGACTTTATAAGGCATTGGTCAGATCACTTTTGGAGCATTGTCAGCAGTTTTTGGCTCTCTATCTAAGAAAGGATGTGCTGGCATTGATTGGAGAGAATCCAAGAAAAGGTTTATACGAATGCTCCCAGGAATGGAAATGTTAATGTATGAGGAGTTTATAATGGCTCTCGGCCTGTAGCTGCTGGAGCTTAGAATAATGAGAAACCTATTGAATATTGAAAGGCCTAGACAGAGTGGACTTGAAGGGGTGTTTCCAATAATGGGAAAGTCTAGGACCAGAGGGTACAGACTCTAAGTATAAGAATGTCCCTTTAGAACAGAGATAAGGAGGAATTTTTTAGCTAGAGGGTGGTGAATCTGTAGAGTTCATTGCTACAGTTAGCTGTGGCGGTCAAGCCATTAGGTATAATTAAAGTGGAAATAGATAGGTTATTGATAGAAAGGGTGTCAAAGGCTATGGGGAGATGGCAGGAGAATGGGGTTGAGAGAGAACATAACTCAGCCATGATTGAATGGTGAAGCAGATATGATAAGCTGATTGGCCTAATTCTGCTCCCATGTCTTATGGTCTTACGTTTTAACATACCAGCAGAAGTCAAACTTGGTATAAAGGAAGAAGAAGGTTTCTAGAAAACAACCATCTTAGTCTCCCTTACCTGAAGAAATTCCTCAGGAAAGGGTTTTAAGCTCACTAGTTTAAAGTTCAGTTGCTTTGTCCATAACCTTCCTTCCTTCAAGTCAAAAGGAGATATATCTGCTGAATATTCAACAGTTCCTTATTCCATTCATGTTTCTTCAGATAATAAACTAATTCATGGCAGCACAGTGCACAACCTGGACAAGGTTTGTGTTTGAACTAATAAGTGGACAACATGCACTACCTTGTTCTAGCCAGCCTCTCCCCACTTCACTATGAAATCCAATGTCATTACTTTCATCTCACATCTAGGAATTCAAAATTCACCCAAAATGTTAACTGCTCAAATTACATATACTGTCCCTGCAGCAACAGGCTGGATTTTTGGTAAGCAGTTCAGTTCTTGACTCCTAAGAACTATTTTATCATTTTCTTATCACACCAAAAAGCTGATAATTTTTTTGTATTTCCCAAAGTAAGTACAGCTCGAACAGCAAAAGAGAATTCCAGGAAAAAAAATTCACTTGATTGGCTCTCTGTCTACTAACTTCCAAATTCACTTCTTTCGCAGTTGGAAGACTGGCTTGCAACATCTACCATCTAGAGAAAAAAAAACACCGCAGCAATTCACCCTGACTTCTTACACAGTATCTCTGAACTTGCAAATTTTATTGCCCATAAAGAAAAGAGCAGACATTTGGACTGCTACCTGATCTTCCGCTGCCTTGGCTAATTGACTAATCTATTTCACCTTTGCTGGATGAAAATACTGGAATCCTAAGCTTGTGAATTTTTCTGCCAAAAACAGATGGTCAATAAAGATCAGCCTTGTCACTGATGCTTGATATGTTTGTGTTACTATTTTAAGAACTGTAGCATAAAAACAACTACACTTTGGTGTAGAATTTGCAAGAACTAGTCTACCTCTGTAGGAATAAACATGTTGGCTACATACACCAATTCATAGTGGTACTGTCCTAAGCTCTTGTACTTTGCTCAGCATACTGTCCTTGAAGATCAAGTCCTATGCCTTCCTCTCTTTTGTTATGATCTCAAATGATATGTGAGATAGTACATATTGACCCCATTTGCTTCCTTCTTGTATGATTTCTTGTTTAGGAAGCACTTTGTCCAATTAAATTCCAGATAATTGTAGCTTTACAGATTTTAAGGAGTTGCTCATCAGAGTAAATGTTATCATTGAATTCAGCCTTCAGGGACAGCTGGCAGTGAGAGAGTTAGAAAAGTTAATTTATAGGTTGAGTCTGTGTTAAAGAAGGCAAATGCAATGTTGCCATTATTGCAAGATGAATAGAATATAAGTGCAAGGAGATAACGCTGAGCTTTTATAAGACACTAGTCAGGCCACACTTGGAGTACAGTATAGTCAACAGTTTTGGGCCCATCTCAGAAAGGATGTGTTGTCATTGGAGAGAGTACAGAGGAAGTTCATGAGTATGATTCTGGGAATGAAGGGGTTAACATATGATGAGCATTTGGCAGCTTTGGGCCTGTTCTCACTGGAATTTAGAAGAATGCAGAGATATCTCATTGAAACCTACCGAATATTGAAAGGACTGAATAGGGTGGATGCGGAGTGTGTTTCCTATGGTGGGAGTATCCAAAACTAGATGGCACAGCCTCAAAGTTGAGAGGTGACCCTTTAGAATAGAGGTAAGGAGGATTTTTTTTAGCCAGAGATTAGTGAATCTGTGGAATGCTCTGCCAGACTGCAGTGGAGGCAAAGTCCATGCATATATTTAAAGCAGAAATTGACTATTTCCTGATCGGTCAGGGCATCAAAGGTTATGGTGAGAAAGCATGTGTATGGGTTTGAGTGGGATCCATGATAAGCCATGATGGAATAGCGGAGCAGACTTGATCAGCTGAATGGTCTAATTCTGCTCCTATGTCTTATGGTTTAAAAGTTCAAGTAGCTGTGCAAACTGGGGAGCTACCAATAGCCAGGCTAAAAATGTTGATAGACAACATCACAAGATAAAGACACCACAGGGAAAGTATAGTCAAGGCAGCTTAAGCATAGTATAACTATGCCAACAAAAGTGGCTGAGAAAGAAATGTGCTAAATATGAGAAAAGAAGTATACAATGTTGCATGAGAAATCAATTCTACGAACAATAGAGAATGAAGACAATATTGAAAGTCCCTGGAGTGGATGAAATGAGTCATGCAGGACAGTCAAAAAAAAAAATCAGACTTAGATATCCAGCTGAACACACTAAGTATCTGATGGCAAACACAGTGTGGAAGGAATACCTGCTAGATGTATCTGTGCCAAGATGTTTGTACAAGAATAGTTAGTGACAGTTCAGTTTGACTGAAAGTAACATGCAATGCCCTCAAGATGAAATCTATCAGTGGTGGTGTAGTTAGAATCAAAGCACCATGTGATTTTGGCATACAGGAAAACTACTTTAAAGCCAGCTAGAATGGTTCTGAGTAGCTGGTGAGCCAAAGGAATCATGTAGTTTTTATGAGTATGCCAGAAAATGTTACACCTTTATTGAAAGCAGTATGCCCCTAATAAAGATGCATAACATCAGGACCATTAAGAATGTTCTAATGTAAGCATCATTCTGGCTGGGCAACACACAGATAAATAAGCAGGTGCTGTTCAAGGAACAGGCAAAACAAATGTGAAAAATGATACAGGAGATGGTCAGAAAAGAGTCACTGCTGCCTCATCAGTGCCAAAGAAATGTTGTTATTAAGGGTTGGAAGACTAGTAACAATGATGCTTATTTCAGACAAATGCCAGACATGACTAACAGTGGTATATATTATCTCACATATCATAAGAGATCACACCAAAGAAGAGGAAGAGGCATAGGACTTGTAGGACAGTATGCTGGCCAAAGTACACAGAGCTGGGACAGTCTTTAATCACAGTTTATTTTTAATGAGGGACATAAGATACGAGTTCTCATTAGTACCACTTTAAGAATTATTCTACGACCGACTACTACCTGTTATATTTTAGCATATAGTGTAAATTTCTAAAGGCTTTCGATAAGGTGCTGCATAAAAGACTTATCCATAAGATAAGGATGCATAGAGTTGGGGGGTGCTTTATTAGCGTGGATACAGGATTGGTTAACTAATAGAAAGCAGAGAGTTGGGATACATTGGTGTTACTCTGCTTGACAATCAGTGATCAGTGGTGCGCTGCAGGGATTAGTGCAGGGCCCGCAACTGTTCACGATATACATTAACGATCTGGAAGAGGGGACTGAATGTCCTGTATCCAAGTTTGCTGATGATACTAGATAGAATGGAAAAGCAAATTGTGCAGAAGATATGCAGAGTCTGCAGAAAGATATAGATAGGAGAGTGGGCAAGGGTCTGGCAGATGGAGTACAATGTTGGTAAATGCAACGTCATCTACTTTTGATGGAAAAGTGGAAGAGCAGATTATTATTTAAATGGTAAAAAATTGCAGCATGCTGCTGTGCAGAGGGATTTGGGAGTGCTTGTACATGAATCACAAAAGGTTGGTTTGCAGGTGCAACAGGCTATCAAGAAGGCAAATGGAATGTTGCCCTTTGTTGTTAGAGAGACTGAATTTAAGAGCAGGGAGGTTATGCTGCAACTGCACAGGGTACTGGTGAGGCCACACCTGGAGTACTGTGTGCAGTTCTGGTCTCCTTACTTGAGGAAGGACATACTGGCTTTGAAAGCAGTGCAGAGGAAGTTGATTCCAGAGATGATGGGGTTAGACTATGAGGACAGATTGAGTCACCTGGGATTGTACTCACTGGAATTCAGAATTGAGAGGAGATCTTATTTTTTCTTCAAAAGTGGATGGCCTCGCATTTACCAACATTGTGCGCACCTTGCTTAAAGTAAACACAAAGTTGGACTTGAATTTTCAGACTTCTGTGACTTTCTTTGAAGTAGTTTAATGTTTTGAAGTTACAAAACATAGAAGTGGGGAGAAGAGGCAAGCTGTAGTGATAAGGGATTTGTTCATTGGGGGAACAGAAAGAAGGTTCTGTGGATGAGAATGAGATTCCTAGATAGTTTGTTGTCTGTAGGGTGCCATGGTCAGGGACATCTTGGATTGAGTTCTTAATTTTTCATTGGGAGTATGAGCAGCCAGAGATCATGATCCATGTCAGTACCAATAACATGAGTAGGACGGGTGACGAGGTCCTGCAAAGTGAGTTCAGGAGTTAGGTGCTAAGTTAAAGGACAGGACCTCCAGGATTCTGATCTCAGGATTGTGACCCGTGGCACATGCTAGTGAGGCTAGAAATAGGAACATCATACAATTTAATACATGGCTAAAGAGTTGGAGCAGGAGGAAGGGCATCAAATTTTTGGATCATTTCTTTTTTTTCCGGGAAGGTGGGACCTGTACAAAAGGGATGGTTTGCACCTGAACTGGAGGGAGACTAATAACCCAGCAGAAAAGTTTGCTAGTGCTGCAGGGGGGGAGGGAGGGGGTTTAAAACTAGCGTTGCAGGGAGATGGGAACCAGAACACTAGTCAGATCATGAAGTGATCGTGGAGGAAGATGCTAAACCTACGTATAAAGTCAGGTATCGATGGGTTGAGCATGGCAAGACCTATGTTCTAAGCAACATACCTCTCAGTGCTAGGGGTAATGTAGGAAAAGCGGATGAGCTAAGCACATGAATCAGCACATGGAAATATGACACTCTAGTCAGTGAAACTTGGACTCACAGTTCAATGTTCCGCGATTCCATTGTTTTAGACTTGATAGAGCAGGAGGGATTAAAGAGGGAAGGGTGGAATTACTTGTCAGGGAAAGTGTCACATCAGTGCTCGGTGTGAATAGACTGGAGAGACCTGTCTAGTGAGGCTTTATGGGTAGAACTGAGGAATAAGAGAGGTATGATCATGTTAATGGCATTATATTATAGACCACCTAACAGTGAGGAATTTAGAGGAGCAAATTTATAGAGAGATCAGACTGCTGCAAGAAACATAAGGGAGTCTGACAAAAGTTATTGGAAGATATTCTAAGGGACTGCATATATAAGTATTTGGATAGTCAGGGACTAGGGACTGATTAGGGATAGTCATGGCTTTGTGCGAGGCAAGTTGTGTCTAACCAATCTTATAAAGTTTTTTGAGGAAGTTATTAGGAAAGTTGATGAAGACAATGTGTGGATGTTGTCTACATGGACTTTAGCAAGGCCTTTGACAAGGTCCCGCATGGAATATTGGTGCAAGAAGGTTCAGACACTTGGTATTCAAGATGAGGTATTAAATTGGATTTAACATTTGTTTCATAGAAGAAGCCAGAGAGTGGTTGTAGATGATTGCCTCCCTGACTGAAGACTAGTAATTAGTTGATTGCCTCCCTGACTAGAGACTGTGACTATGGTGTACTGCAGGGATTGGTGCTGGGTTCATTGTTGTTTGTTGTCTATACCAATGATCTGTATGATAATATAGTAAACTAATTATAGTAATAAATTAATATAATGAGTACAGAAGTTGGGATGTTATAGACCTGTGCAAGTCCGTCTGCAGATTCTCTGCTTTCTCACTACTATCTGCCCCTCTACCTTCATTTGTATTGTCCATAAAAGTGGCCACAAAGCCATCAATTCCATCATCCAAATCATTGACAAATAACGTGAAAAGAAATGGTCCCATACCAACACTTGCAGAGCACCACTAGTACATAGCAGCTAAACAGCAAAGACCCCCTGTTATTCCCACTCTTTGCCTCCTGCTAGTCAACCAGTTTTCTATCCATGCCAGTATCTTTCCTGTAATATCATGGGCTCTTATCTTGTTAAGCAGTTTCATGTCAAAGCACCTTGTTAAGCAACTTATCAAAGTCCTTCTGAAAATCCAAGTATTCAACATTCATTGATTCTCCTTTGACTACCCTGCCTGTTATTTACTCAAATAATTCCAACAGATTTTTCAGGCAAGATTTCCACGTAAGGAAACCATGCTGACTTTGGCCATTTTTACCCTGTGCCTCCAAGTACCCTGAAATCTCATAATTAAAAATGAACTCCAGCATCTTCTCAACCACTGAGGTCAGGCTAACTAGCTTATAATTCCTTTTTGTCTGCCTCTCTCCCTTCCTAAAGAATGGAGTGACACTTGCAATTTTTCAGTCCTTCAGAACCATTCCAGAATCTAGTGATGGTCCCACAATCACTTCAGCCACCTTTATCAGAACCCAGATGTAGTTCACCTGGTTCCAGGTAACTTATCTACCTTCAGACCTTTCAGCTTCCCAAGCTCCTTTTCCCTAATAATAGCAACTACACTCACTTCTGATTTAATGCTCCCAAATTTCTGGCATACTACTAGTGTCTTCCATTGTGAAGTCTGACACAAAATGCTTAAGTTTTGTCTGCCATTTCTTTGTCCTCACTATTACATCTCCAGCATCATTTTCCAGCACTTTGATATCCACTCACACTTCTCTTTTATTCTTTGAATAGGTAAAACTACTTTTAGTAACCTCTTTTATATTATTGGCTAACTGGCCTTCATATTTCTTTTCACTCCTTATGGCTTCTGCTAGTGTTTACAAGCTTCCCAGTCTTTTAACTTCCCCACTAATTTTAGCTTCAATTTTGGGATGTGCCTTACGAATTGCTCCCAGAAACTCCAGCCACTTCTGTTCTACCATCATCCCTGCTAGTGTCTAACTCCAAACATCATCTAACTTCTAAAAGACCTGATGACATCTTTAGATATTACGTGTTTAGACTTACAAAAGGCATTTGACAACATGCCACCTAAGAGACTGGTGCATAAATTAAGATTCCTCAACACTAGATGAAGTATGTTGGTGTGAATTGAATACTGGCTGTCAAATAGTAATCAAAGAGTTGGAATAAAGGAGAGCTTTTCAGTCTGAAGAAATATAACTGGTGGAGTACCCAGAGATCAGAGCAGTTGTAAATAATGTTAATGAGGGCACACTTGGAATATTGTGTACAGTTTTGTTATCTTTACAAAATAAAAGATATAGAAGTATTTGAGGCCATCCAAAAGAGATTCATCAGGCTAATTCCTGGAGTGACATTATGAAGAAAGACTAAATATTTTGTATCTGTATTCCTTTGGAGTTTAGAATAATGAAGGGTGACCTTTTCAAACATAACATCCTAAAGGGACCACAGAGTATACGCTAAATTGATCTCATTGATGGGAATGTCGTGAACACTGAGACAGAGGTACAAATTAAAGGTATTTAAAACAAAGGTGCATAGAAATTTCTTCCCCCAGTAGATAATGAATCTCTGGAATTTCTACTCCTAGAGATGGTGACGCCATAACATTTAGACATACGTAAGAAGCAAATAAATAAGTATTTGATCAATAAAGAGATTGAGGGGTATGTGAAACAGGCAATGGAAGATGAGTTGAGGCCAACAATGATCCACTATTATCGTATTGAATGGTAGGACAGGTTTGAGGGTCCTGGTGACCTACTCCTGCTCCTATTATCTTGCATTATTATTTTACAGTCTTTGATATCATCAGGTCTTTTAGAAATTAGATGATGTTAGAAGTTCAAATAACAATGGCTGGAGTTTCTGGGAGCAACTCAGAAAATGCAGTATAGCTTCATATCAAAGATGAAGTATTCATCATGTAGTATTCTAAATGAGGCATAATGCAACCGTAGTTGACAAGGTAAGTCAAACACAGCACAAAAGCAATAGAGATTGCATATAATATAGCAAACATTAGATAGATAGATGGGTAGAAACTTTATTGATCCCAAAGGAAATTACAGTGTCACAGTAGTGTTTCAAGTCCACAGATATACTAATATACTAATAAAACATTAGAAGGGAAGTAAGAATGAATAAAAAGTTACCTTAAAAATAAGATGTACAAGATATATAAGTTCACTCTGATAAGATGGTAGTGCAAGAATTACATTAATATTATAGAGTAATGGGTGCACATTCATACCATCCAGATAAGAAGTGATGGTACCGGTAATATTGCACAGTGTGTCCATGATGGCAGGGTGTGGTAAACAGAGCTAAACCAAGCTTAAACAGAGCCTTGGTAAACAGACGTTAATAATAGACTAACAAAAGGAGATCATCACCTCCCTAGCTATAGGGTGACTCATTATAGAGCCTAATGGCTGAGGATAAGAATTACCTCATACAGCGCTCTTTAGAGCAGCGCAATTGTCTTAGTCTGCACTAAAAGTGCTCCTTTGTTTAAGTAAAGTGGTATGCAGAGGGTGAGAAACACTGTACAGAATTGTTAAGATTTTCCACAGAGTCCTTTGTTCTACCACAGCCTCCAGTGTGTCCACTTTGACTCCTATAACAGAGCCAGCCTTTCTAATCAGTTTATTGAGCCTGTGACATCGTCCATGTTAATGCCATTGCCCCAGCACACCACCGCATAGAAGATTGTACTAGCAACAACAGATTGGTAGAACATGTGAAGGAGAGAGGCCTGCATACTCCAAAAGACCTCAAGTCTCCTAAGAAAGTAGAGACAACTCTGGCCCTTCTTGTTGACAGCTTCTGTGTTGGTGGTCAACTCAAGTCTGTCATCCAGGCGCACCTCCATGTACTTGTAGGTCCTCACCACACCCATGTCATCACCATCAACAGCAACAGGGAGCAGCGCAGGCATGGTCTTCCTAAAGTGCATCACCATCTCCTTTGTCTTACTGATGTTAAGCTGTAGGTGATTCAGCTTGTGCCATTCGACTAAGTCCTCCACCAGGGCACTCATGTCCTCCCTTTATACACCCAACTATTGCTGAGTGATCAGAGAATTTCTGCAGATGACATGACTCAGTATTGTATCTGAGTCTGAAATATACAGGGTAAACAGGAAGGGAGCCAAAACCATTCCCTTTGGGGCCCCAGTGCTGCTTGTAGCCATATCCGACACAGAGCTCTGAAGCCACACCAACTGTGGTCTTCCAGTTAGGTAGTCCATTATCCAGGATACAATGGAAGTGCCAATCTGTATTGAATGGAGCTTTTTTCCCAGCACTGAGGACTGTATGGTATTGAAGGCACTTCAGAAATTAGAGAACATGATCCTCACAGTGCTGCCCTGCTTATCCAGATGGGAGTAGGCTCTGTTCAGCAGGTAGATAACAGCATCATCAATTCTGATGTGCTCCTGTTAGGCAAACTGCAAGAGATTGGGTACTGCTCTGACAAGGGGTCGGAGGTGAGCCAGGACCAGCCTCTCCAGGGTCTTCATGATGTGTGAGGTCAGGGCCACTGGATGGTAGTCATTCAAGACTTTCGGTTGGCCCTTCTTGGGTACTGGGACCACACATGACGTTTTCCATACAGTCGGGATCCTTTCCAGGCTGAGACTCGGATTGAAAATGCGCTGGAGAACTCCACACAACTGCTCAGCAAACTCCTTCAGGACCTTGGGATTCACACCATCGGGTTCCGATGCACTGCCATGTCTGAGTTTCCTCACAGCCCTTCTAATCTGCTCAGTAGTGAAAGGTGAGTCTATGATGAGTGGGAAGGTGAAGATCAGGACAACAGCAGTTGGTATGTGGAGTTGTGGATGGTAGGTGCAGGGGAAGGAGGGGGTGTAGACAGTGGTAGCCTGTGTTGCTCATCCACATGTGGAACTGGAGGGGAGAGGGGAGAGGAGGGAGGAGGGGAGGCATTGGTGCTGAGGGGGGTGTGAACAGGAGTGCAATTGTCAAACCTATCGAAGAATTGGTTTAACCCATCAGCCCATTTACAGGTGCCTTCCAAAGGCTTTACAGCTAGGGTAATTGAAACCAGTGATATTCTTCATGCCTCTCCACACCTCCCGTGTGCTACTCTGCCCGCTTGTTCTCTAGCTCTCTCCTTATCCTCTCTAGCCACCTTGATCTTCTCCTTTAGCACCCTCTGCACATGTTTCAATATCTACCTGTCTCCTGATCTAAAGGCTCTGTTTTTGTGGTTGAGAAAAGGCTTCAGATCACTGGTGACCCACGGTTTGTCATTTGGGAAGCAGCCAATAGACCTTGCTGATATTACAGTGTCCACACAGAAGCTGATATAGCGAGTGATGCAATCAGTCCTCCCCATATAGTTCACAAAACACATTCCGGTCAGTAAACTCAAAGCAGCCCTTCAAGGCATTGATGGCCTTTGGAAACCATTTCTTTACTCTCTTAGTGGTAACTAGCTGTGACTGTACTTTGGGCTTATACAAGGGCATGAGGTGAACCAGGTTGTGATCTGATCTTCCAAGTGGGGGAAGAGCTGTGGAGCTGTATGCATCTTTAACATTTGCGTGCAAGAGGTCCAGTGTTTTATTTTCTCTTGTATGACACTTGACAAACTGATTGAAGGTGGGTAGGGTTGTCGAGAGAGAAACATGGTTGAAATCTCTCGATAATGCAATGAAATTGTTGAGGTATTGAGTCTGGAGTCCTGTGATGGTAGTGTCACACACTTAGTGGGAAGTTTGAGGACTGGGAAGCTTTTAAATACCAGGAAAAGGCAAAGGGAAACCCATAAGGAGAGAAAGGATGCACCATGAAGGTAAACTAGCCAATAATATAAAAGAGGGTACCAAAAGATTTTTCAGATACATAAAGAGTAAAAGAGAGATTAAAGTGGATATTGGACCACTGCAAAATAGTGCTGGAGAGTTAGTAATCACTGATGAACTTAGTAAGTACACTTATAGCTAAATGGAAAAGCTGTATACATGTGTATGGTTGAATGGTAATTAAACTTGATCTTGTGTCAGAGGTAGGAAAGGCAAATGCAAAGTCAGGGTACATTTCAAGAGGACTAGAATATAAAAGTAAGGATGAAATGCTGAGGCTTTAAAATATTCAACCTGCAAGTTAATCTTTAGGGAACCCAAGTTCCTTTGCACCTCCGATTTCTGAATTCATTCTCCATTTAAAAAACAGTCTATGCCTTTATTCGTTCTATCTAGTGGAACGCTACTAGCAACTGGCAGCCAACCAGAAAAGCCCCCTTGATTTGCACTCTTTGCCTCCTTCCAGTCAGCCAATCTTCTATCAATGTTAGTGTCTTTCCTACAATATCATGGGTTGTTACCTTATTCAGCAGATTCATGTGCAGCACCTTGTCAAAGGCCTTCTGAACATCCAAGTAAACAACATCAACTGATTCTTCTTTGTCTACCCTGCCTATTATTTCCTTAAATAATTCCAACAGATTAGTCAAGTAAGATTTCACCTTAAGGAAATCATGTTGACTAGGGCCTATTTTTCCACGTACCTCTAAGTACCCTGAAACCTCATCATTAATAACACACTCTAACATCTTCCCAACCACTGAAGTCAGGTTAACTGACCTAAAATTTTCTGTCTTTGGCCTCTCTCCCTTCTTAAAAGGTAGAGTTGTGGCGGCCCACACACGTGGGACTCGAACCACCATCGGGAGCCGCGGGCAGACACGCAGTAATGTGTTTGGTACTACCCACTCAGGGCGGACTTTCTGGGGACCGTCTGACGTCACGTCCGCCCCGCGGGTCGCAGGGGCCCATGGAAGGAGAGATTTAAGCGTGTTATTTTGAATCAGTAAAGGCATTCTGAGTTCAGCTCTCTCTGCCTCCTTGTGTTCCTTTAGTAGCACGTTGCGCACGACTACAGAGTGACATTTGCAATTTTCCAGTCCTCTGGAATGATGGGTTGGTACACTTCATGGTAAAGATATAGTGAAACAGAAAATCTTTTCCCTGCATAATTATCACCAATGTAGGAAGAACAATGATTAATTTAATTTGATGAATGCTGAACATAGATCACATATTCTTCTGTTATCAATTAGTAGAGATTTTAACCCTGTAAAATATTATTTTTCATCAACATCATTTACAGTAAATCTTCAAGATAACATCTGCAACAATGTGGTGCCTTTGTTTTTAAAATATATTTGCACAGTTCATTGTAGCTGCTAGTGTCCAAATATTTGGCTAGGTTGTATTTTCTATGTGCTTAAGGAGACAAAATAACTTCAAACATATGGAAGAAATCATGTTTTTCAAAATGCTCTGTTGCATGAAGATGTTACTTAATTTCATTATTCATGGAAATAACTCAATATATTAATTTTTCCTATTTTGCACTTACTAAGTTTACAAAAACTTGCACATATATTAAAATGCATTTAGAAATTTCTTTCCTGAATGCCTTCTGTAGTTTGCAGTTATGCTTAGCTATATATTACATTTGTGATAACCATGAAGTGCTGCGCATTTTAATGAAAAAATGTGTTTTAAGAAAATTCCATTGGAGGCCTTAAAGAGTTAATTTATTTTCTCCAAAAACTGATTTCCTTAGTCTCAATACTGACGAGAGATGGGCATACTCTATTTGTATATCAAGGTGTTTCCAATTTCCAGCTGGAGAAACAGGACTCTTAACACCCTTATCCCCTGACAACTGTCCAATTATGTACATCACACACAGCCTACTGTTTGCAGAAGAAGTAATCAATAAAGGATGTGGTTGAGTGAACACAGATTTTGGCTGAACCAATGCATGAAAACTTAATCATTTGTTCAGTGTGGAGAAATCAAATATAGCAGAGATGAAAACAGTCACTCTGGGGGGTTGCCAATTGTGCCACCAAGTTTGAGGAGCAAAGCTTTTAGCAAGAGGAAAATGGGACTGGTGACAGGTGGAAATTTAAACGACTTCCTTCATTTCATGAATTAATGTAAACACTTTCAATTAAAATTTTTTTCTTTGGTCATTTCCAAAATTTAATCTAGGAAAGAACCAGTTTAATTTAATAAATTTGGATGCTTACTGGACTGTTGAATTGCATTTAATATAAATTCAGTATATATAATGCTAGAGTTGTGATACTGTAGAAACATTTGTAACAAAAAAAAACACACCTGCTCCCTGTGGGAATGCATTTAATCATCTCTGGCTGACCAAGAAAATAGACAGGATGCTAAGATAATGAGAAATTACTTTTAAATTAAAGCATGTTTATAAAAGTGAAACCAAAAATATTTTTGGAGTTTGTAACATTTTGATGCCTAACCTTACACATAAAATACATTTGCAGGAATGGATATATCAGTTAGACTTTTGCTATACTCTGTGTTTCATATTTTATATATTTTGAGTTGTGCTTTAAAATATATGGATAGTTTTATGAAAGAATCATTCAAAATGGGAAATGTTTCAGATTTTATCACTTTGTAATGTTTGGCAACATACCTGTAACAATTTGTTTTTTTTGCAGCTGAATGAGTTTGTGATAGCAAAATACAACATACCTTACTAAAGCCATGGCCAGAGCTTCATAGGCTTTGCCTAAGCCAACATCATCATCCATAGAACTGGACAGCTCCAAGTATGTTTGTAAGTACTGAGAGAAAGAGACAGAAATTACTTAGAAAAAGTTGGAGTTAAAAGACAACCATCATAATCAATTATTCTTATTCATAATCAACCATTTTCACATCACTCCAGGAAGTATTTATTGCTATCTGAGTAAGTGAACCTCTGGTACTGCTGAATAGAATTATTACAAATGGCCTGCAATAACTTACTTATATGTGATCTTTGTATACAGATTTTTTATACTTTCAACAAGGATGAATTAAGATTATTGTGCTGACCTAAGTAAATTAACAGAAGTTATGAAAAGCCTTTAATTCATTGTATTTTTTTTTACATAATTTCAGACTCTGACCTATTCATACTGGAGACTTGTGTTGTAATGAATATGAGGAAAATGTCAAAAGGATGTTCATATTCCTGGCAAGTCCACTTAGAGCGAACAGGCCTCATGTGTAGTCTAACTCCCTAAAGTCCCCAACAGCAGATCAGACAAAAGATACTGGAACTGAAACAGTTGTGAAGACAAATAAGGAATGCAACAAGGTAGGGCTGTCTAGTTTTCTTCAAAACTAACTCACCCTTTTAGCATGTTTGTGTGGGGCCTGTTCATACACCAGAATTCTTATGTTAAGAAGTTACATCATCTGCCACTGGAATCAACATCCACCAAACCAGCTATAAAAACTGTAGAAAAACTTGAAGGAAAAATGATTGCATGAGAGCATTTGAGCACCAAGGCTCCTGCACTAGGAACTTTGGTTGAGGCAGTAGAAAAGCACACAAGAATACTCTTCTCTCCCAATTAGCATGAAGCCCCCAGCATCTACAGAACTGACTGTTACAGGAAGTTACAGAATTCATCAATATCAAAAGCAATGCCTTAAGAAGAGAGAAGGAAAAAACTACAGTCAAGGCAAGAAGACGACCAGAATACTTACTGATCAAAGTTACATCGCTCACAGTATCATTAGCTATAGCATTCACAGCACTTTCAACTCTGCCTTCCCAAAACTCAGTACTAATATAATCACTACAAAACACTCAATTAAATCCCCTTTTTCTTCTTGTTCTTAGACAGCATGATTAGATGCTCACTTAGTCATAATGTTCAAACTTCTCATTGCTATTCTGTTATGACAGCAACTTTCTCTCTCATGATACTCAAAAATGCACAGCTTTCTTGCTTGCAATAGAAGTTTGCCCACAATATAATTTAACAGTACACCACAAAAGAACCCATCTATTTTCAAACTACTTAAAGACAAAATTTTTCCATCTTGGGAAATGTCAGATCAAAAGCTATGATGAGGCAGTGGCTGGAGGAATTGCCACATGAGACTTCTTTGCAACTAAAGTTCTTATTCTTTTCCAACTTCCTCACTGTACACTACCCAATAAATTTCAGATATTTTCAACATCTAATTCTATCTCCCAGTTAAACTGTTGAATGATTATTGACAAGTAACATTAAATCTTTCTCTCTTGTCAAAGGTGCAGCCTGAAGTACTGAGTATTTCCAGAATATTTTGTTTGTATTTACAATTGTCAACATCTGTAGTATTTTGCTTTTGGATATCTCGTTCTACTCTTCTTCATCTATCAAGCTTTTTTTTCCCCAGAGACTACTGAAGTTCAAACTATGATGAAGACTATTTTCCATAGAAACACCAGGGATCATAAAAGCCAGCCAACATGAATTTTCATTACTAACTTTATGTTTGATAAATTTCATGTGAATTTGGTATTAGTTAAGTGAGCATGATATTTGTAAATATTAGATGAAGCAATTGAATTTTGATATGACAAGATTGGTGAAATTGGTGTTTGTGTTCATGATTGACAAATAATGATGACGAATTTGGCTGAAATCAGAAGACTATGTTTCTCAAGGTCATGATCACTCTTCTCTCCGTTCTTTTTGCTTGTGAGCTATTAAATGCTACCTATCATACAAGCAGTCTGTATGTACTTTAGAGTTTCAATAGGTGAGAAGGGCTTCTTAGCTGTTATCCATGGCTATTCTGTGTAAGGTCAATACAATAATTGAAGCATTGGAGTATTTTGAAATGAGAAATGGAGACTCCAAAAAAAACAAAGAACCATAAACTGAATAATTAACACAAAGCTGATAATGCTATGACATGCATTCCTGCTACCAGTATAACTTCTCCAACGAATATAATGTATGACATTCAGCTAGCTGTAAATGTGTCCACGTTTCCTAATTGCGATCTTTGGGATCGCGCAAGCAGGACAGCCCACAAAACGCAAGTACTATGCAGCTGAATTGTTGCATAGAACCTGATACATGTAAAAATGTTGGCAAAATCTAGATTGCTGACTTATCAATGTATGTATTCTCAATGAAAATAAGTGCCATTAGGTTAGAGCCAATATATGTCTTTTTTCAGTATGGGAGCCACAAATAACTACAACTTTATGCTGCTTCTCTGTGGAAAGCAACTTCCTGAAATAACCTCTTCCTTCTCCAATTGAGTGTCATTAGATTCTGGGTATCATCACAATAGCACTGGCATTAATGGAAGAGTGAACCTGCAGTTCAGAAGAGGAAGCAACGTTCAGCTGGGACCATGGTCATTCTTCTTTCAAACATTCTGCCAGTCTCTTCCTGGAGTGAAAATGCAGCCCTAATCAAATTATTTACTTAAAAATAAAAAAGACATTTCACTGCTCACTCTGTTTTTCTTACTTTATTTATCTTTCTACCTCCGTTTCACTTTTGTAATAATTTAGACTACAGTATTTTTTTAAAAAAATTCTCAAAACATGCAAGTACCCTAATTTTTCTTAGCCCACACTATTAACTTTGAATGCAAAAATATTTTGTAAGACAATTAACTACAGGTTGATTTTCCAGGTAAATGACATTATATTTATTCAGATTAATATTTCCAGAATATGAAAGACAACAAACATAAACAGAACCCTGAATGCTAAAAACACTGTGAAGAAACCTAAACAAAAATTACGTGGAATTTTTAAAAAAATCACAAGCCAGATTAAGAAAATCCACAAAACATTGATGTAGCTTTGAATTTCTATGATAGTTACTAGCAATTTCACAGCATATTCTAAAAAATATGAAGTATTAGGTAGAGTACAAGTACAGAGTATGAGTTTCATTTTTAAGGATCCTTGGCGATCCGTACCATAGCTTTTATGTTGCTGCTGTGTGTACTATATTCATTTTAAATTGCTTTCTAAATTCTTTAAAGAATATTTCCTTCACGGGAACAGTTGACAAACACTTTGTTTTGGTTGGGAATGGAGAACTATATATTAATTAATCATATGTAAATCATAGTATGTTTCAACATTACTCATGTCATCTCTGTATGAAAGCATAGGTAATCATTTACTCACAGAAAGCCATTTATCTTTTATAGCTTATTTCCTGCACAGTCCAAGTGCAAACCAGCATATAATGGATTTTATCCCACTACTTAATGGCATGACATAAAGCACTACAAAATTTTATCTTGAAACTGAAGTCTGGTAGAAGACGTCAATTTACATTTAAAGCTGTTAATAATGAAATCAGGGGAGTTGTTTTCGAAAGAAAACGCCTGTAGTTCAAGCAGTATGGATATAATTGTATTGCATGGGTTATCTACATTGTTCTATTCAGTATAAACAGGTAAAATACACTCAATGGCCATTTTATTAGGTACACCTGCCAATGAATCTGATCAGCCAATCAACTCAATGCACAAACCATACAGACATAGTCAAGAGGTTCAGTTGTTGTTGAGACCAAACAGTAGAATGGGGAAGGAATATAATCTAAGTGACTTTGACCAGGGAATGATTGATGGTGTCAGACGGGGTGGGTTGAGTATCTCAGAAACTGATGATTTCCTGCAATTTTCACGTATAACAGTCTCCAGAGTTTACAGAGAATGGTGAGAAAAACAAAAAAACTAAATCCAGTGAGCGGCAGTTCTGCGGGTGAAAATGCCTTGTTAATGAGAGAGGTCAGAGGAGAATGGCCAGACTAGTCCAACTTGACAGGAAGATGACAGTAACTCTAATAAACATACGTTACTGCAGAAGAGGATTTCTGAATACACAATACATCAGAACTTGAAGTGGATTGGCTACAGCAGCAGAATACCATAAACATGCACTCTATGGCCACTATATATTAAGTGCAAGAGGTACCTATTAAATTGGCCACTAAGTGTATCTATAGCTTTTCCAGCACATACCACTTCTGCCCAAATTCAGTTATATACATTAGCAATTTGAATATGCATGTAAAAGACATTCAGAGAACAAAGGAAAACTGTTGGTAGCAATTCTCAAGCTGTAGGACGATATTAATGACTTTGCAAGATAGGCTTGGCAATGACAAATGATATGTAAGGTGATAGATTTTGGGAAAACTAGTAAGGCTAGGAAATACATGATAAGTGGTGGGGCTCTAGAATAAGTTCAAAAATCCCTGAGAGCTGTAGTAAAGGCAGATGAGGTGGTTAAGAAGGTGCACTTTCTCATCTATCTATGCCTCTCATACCTGCGTTCTGAAGCTGCATCATAGCCTATGAAAACGGGAAGGTTATGAATGCAATTCCATAAAACATTGGTTAGGTCATATTATAGGAAATAATGTGAATGCACTGGAGAGAATGAAGATGAATTTCATCAGAATAGTATAAAACAGAAAATGCTGGAAATAAACAGATCAGACAGTTTCAGGGTGATTCTCTTTTACTGACTTTCGCTACTATGCTGGCTGGGATGGAATGTTTCAGATATGATCAGAGACGGGATAGACTGACTTTATTTTCATAAATTGAGGAAGGCTGAGTGGGGATTTGACCAAAACATACAAATTTATGAAGGTCTCTGGGACTATAATACTCAATTGTGAGAATCTTATTTTCCACCAATTGGCCCAGAGTGTTCTGAGCACTGATGATTCATCTAGATACTCATCTAGATACCGCTTAAATGTTGCAGGAGTATCTATCTCCAACCCACTCAGCCCAAGCAAACAGATTCTTCTTCTGATCTCTTTTGAACCTCATATTCCTGACTTTTAACTTTTCTCCATACATAACTGTAAATAACTGTATAAGTTTATTGTTTTTAAACTTTTCTCCATACAGAACTGAAAAGAACTGTGTAAGTTTATTGTTTTTAAACTTTTCTCTATACAGAACTGTAAAGAACTGTATAAGTTTATTGTTTCTAAACTTTTCCCCATACAGAACTGTAAAGAACTGTATAAGTTTATTGTTTTTAAACTTTTCTCCATACAGAACTGTAAAGAACTGTATAAGTTTATTGTTTTGTATCAACCCATGGGACTTGATGGTTGACATGAACAGGATGAGCCAAATCACCTGTTTCAATGTTACATCTCTTCTCAAGCTAAGCTGGAGAATGCCAGTAACTTCAGGTCTGCAAGAGAGTGGTGGTGGGGGAATGAGGCTAAAGTTTGGGAAAGATAGCTAGGCTTCTTATTTTTGTCAAATGATCCAAGATCAAAATTTCCCTCTGCTCATATCACATTTTGCCTATACGCAAGTATTGCCTGTTTACTTCTTATATGGTATCAATGAATAGATTGTTATTTTACAGCATTTTGTTTGTGTAAGTTCAACTTAAATAAAGGCAACTGATAATCACTTTATAATTCTTTATGTATTTTTTCGGTGAAATTCTATAGTTTTTTTATTTTTCCTATAGATATCTGAAAGAAAGTGAATCTCAAGGTAGCCTACAGATATGGTAATATATACAATATGTACATTGATATAAATTTATTTTGAACTTTGAACTTCAGAAATTTTATTTCAAAGGTGAATATGAAAGAGTTACTTGTATTGCTAACTATCAAAACTGCCCAAAGCTTTGACTGTTTCTCAGTAGTAGGGAAATCAGAAGTATTTATAAGTATTAAAAAAATAAACTACTGAAACATTAAAAAGGATTAAACATAACTGAGGTACAATACAATTAAAACATTAATAAAATTTAAATCATACATATCCTTCTGCCTTGGTGCAATTTCTGTTTATACAATTAAATGGGAACAATGATCATGCATCTAGCACATGTTTATAGAAACATAGAAAACTGGGACGAGAATTAGGCTATTAAGCCTTTTGAACCTATTGTGTCTTTGATACAATCATGGCTAATTTTCTATCTCAGCACTATATTACCTTCTCTCCCAATATTCTTTGATAATTTTGTATCTAAGAATCTACCTACTTCCTTCATACTTTGGTCATATGGTCTGTAACCTTTGATGGTGGAGAATTCCGCAGATTCACCACCTTCTGAGTGAAGAAATTTCTCCTCATTTCAGTCCGAAATATCCAAACCTGTGCCCTGAGACAGCGACCCTAACCAGACATAATCTGTGCAATCATTCTAACATAGCCTGTAAAAATGTGTATGCTTCAGTTAGATATCCTTTCATTCTTCTCAACTGCATTGTATACACACCTTGTCAACCCAATCTCTCCTCATATATAAGAGCCAGTCTGGTGAACATCCATGACATTTTCTCTGCAGCAGTTATGTCCTTTCCAAGATATAGAGTCCAAAACTGCACATGGTGCTCTAGCTCTCATCTCGCCAAATTCATGTATAACTGTAGTAAGACACTCCTGCTCCCATAATCAAAACATCTTGCACATAGGCCAACATACCATTTGCTTTTTTCTCTACTTCCTACATCTACATAGATCCTGTAAAGATTGATGTACAAGGTTACTTATATCCCTTTGAACAAGAACATTACCTGTTCTATCACCTTCTAAAATTATATTCTGTCATTATATTTATCCTAACAAAGAAGATAATTTCCACTTATCAGGTTGTATCATATGTGCTATATGTTAGCCTACATATACAACTTATCAAGTGCAGATCTCCATCCTTGGGAAATTACATCAAGCTCTTGTTCTGCTGCTGTACTTATGTGAGTTCCAATATCGCAGTGTAGCTACTAAACAGCAGAGCTCAACCAACAGTACTAAATTTAATATGCTCACGCAAGTGTCTTAAACTTGTGGATACTTAAGGGGATAAATACTGGCATTTCCTTGCATTCACTTCTAACCTAACATTCACTTAAGGATGGGATGTGAAGGGAGCAGATGAGTGGTGATAAATGCTCACTGTTCAGCATGGAATTGTAGATTTTCCAGCATGACCCTCCTGACATTTAAGTGATTAAAAGAGCATGGAAGTAAAAAAATAAATCATTAAGATTAAAAAATGATCTGAATGTGAAAAGCATTGAATTTAGGTAGATTAAAAGAATGAAGTTACACTGAAAGTGTTGTGCTGTTGAATGGATAAATACATAGAATGTTCTTCTGGAACTATTTCAATGTAGGCATTCATTTCCTCAGTTCAAATGGCTGAACACTTTTTTAAAAATCACATCAACAGCAGTTTAATAGATTAAAGGTTCAAATTCAAGTGGCATAAGTGAGACATTCCGACTGTTAATGCCACAGTTACACTTCACAGTACTGGAGTTTGGGAAAGCTAACAACTTGAATACTCCAAAACATGCAATGGGTTTTGGTCTACAGCCAATCCTAGGGCTTGCTCAAGAGATAGTTTTCATTGGTTTTCTTCCTGATGGATACTAACTGCACAGAAATTACTTTTTACAAACTCAAATCTTCTTATGTATTTCCACTCAGTTTTCTTTTGGTTGATAGTGCTCAGCATCTGGGCAATTCTTCAGCCAGATGAAAATATAGGTAAGCAGTAAAATGGTGAACAAATCAGTTGCTTTATGTGTGCTATAAGGTATATTTTGAAATTGTCACCCACACCAATGACGTGGTCAGTCAAAGCAAATTCTCTCTCATAACTATGTAAATTATTCAGGCATTGTATTGTTACCATCAAGTAAAACAATAATTGAAATGAGCACCATATTCATTTTATTCCAGCAGCTGTAATTAACCCTGAAATTACACAGTGAATCATCCCCTTTGAATCCTTAAACAGTAAGGATAATTTTATTTCTCCAAAGTTGGCTCTCAGGAGAATTATCTGAATCTTCTGAGATCTCAAACATCTTTCTCTCTTGCTATCAAAAATTTCAAAATAAAACCTAGAATGCAAGTCATTGTTTTCAATATAGTAAAGAGGCTACGCAGCTTAGGCTTAACGTAAACACAAAATATTCTGCAGATGCTGGGGTCAAAGCAACACGCACAACACGCTGGAGAAACTCAACAGGACGGGCAGCATCCATGGAAACAAGCAGTCAACGTTTCCACAGATGCTGCCCGATCTGCTGAGTTCCTCCAGCGTGTTGTGTGTGTTACAATCCAGGCTTGATGTCTTTTCTAGTGTTTTGTAGGGCTGCTGGTTATCCAGGCCTTGCAAAACCTATCAAACAAGTGCCTGTCAGATGTTCCATGTAAACCACTTACATGGAACATATGAGCACATGCTTAATACTGCTTCTGGTTTAGAAACAGCAGTTTCTCTTTTTTCTCCAGTACATGTGAATAGATTTCCCACAATTACCAAAATCACCAACTCCTTCTCTCCAATTCCTGAAATCATTAAAGTCCATGATCACCAAAGACTACTACCCCCATTGCTGCTCTATCTATCTGCTACATGAAATATCCATTAGGACACCAAAACCAACCCATACAATTCAGACCCCATAGCACCTTATGGGTTACAACTTATTCTGGTGTTTCCAACCTAATAGAAAGACAAACTGGCTGACTTAAGGAAAAACAGCTTAAAAACGCATCTTGTGCAGTTTTGTTCAACAGAATCCTTCACCCCTCCCCCCATGGGTTGAAAATATTACCCATTAAACATCAAGGGCATTAAGACTGTATTCTCTTTGCATTTTGTCAGCGGTACTAAGGGCATCCATCTTTTCTCATAAGCTGGGATGTAACTGCACATATTTACTTACAGGTGGCCCCCGTTTTCGAATGTTCATTTTACGACACCTCACTGTTACAAAAGAGATACATTACTTACCTGTTTTCACTAACAGAAGGTGTTTTCACTGTTATGAAAAGAGGCAGCGTGCAAAAAAGGCAGCACACTTCCCGATCAGCCAAGCTCCTCCCCCGGAAATGCATTCCAGCCGCCATTGCTTAAACACATGCCTGTGAACATCTGTGCTTTATGTCAATTTATTTTGTGCATCTGTTAGCAAGATGAGTTCTAAGATATCGGAAAAGCCTAAAAGAGCGTGTAAGGGTGTTATCGCTTAGCGTAAAACTAGACATAATTGTTTCGATCGTGGTCAACAAAGTAAGGACATTGTCCACGCGTTGAACCATTCGCACTATTTATACGCAGAGAGAAAGAATCTTGAAAGCTGCCAATGTTACTGTTGGTTCTGCTCGTAGCAAAGTGGTCTCTCTTAGTCGGCATCCAAAAATGGATAAAATAGAAAGTCTATTGCTTGAGTGGATTGATGGGTGTACCAAGCATGGTGTTCCATTAAGTTACCTTATACTAAAAGGAGAAATCAGTCAGTCTTGTTAATAAGCTGAAACAGAAAGCACTGGACGATGGTGATGAAAGTGTTGTGAAAGTGGAATTTAAAGATAGTCATGGGTGGTTTGATTGGTTTCTGAGGTGAGGGCAGCTTCATAGCTTAAAGTTTACTGGAGAGAGTGTTTCGGCTGATACTGAAGCTGCCGAAAAGTTCCCAGCAGAACTGAAGAAAATAATTACAGAAGATGGTTATTTTTCTAAGCAAGTGTTTAACTGTGACAAAACTGCAATTGATTGGAAAAAATGCCGAGCACCCCAACCTCCGACGACTCAGCCTAACACACCATCATCAGTGTGCAGTACTCACTCTCTTCCTGACTGCAGTAAGTGAAACTACACTGTACATACATTATCAGACACGAGGAAATCTACAGATGCTGTAAATTCCAGCAACACATACAAAATGCTGGTGGAAGCATCCATAGGAAGAAGCATTGTCGACGTTTCGGGCCGAGACCCTTCGTCAGGACTAATTGAAAGGAAAGATAGTAAGAGATTTGAAAGTAGGAGGGGGAGGGGGAAATACGAAATGATAGGAGAAGACTGGAGTGGGTGGGGTGAAGCTAAGAGCCAATCACCTTTCCAGCTCTTAGCTTCACCCCACCCACTCCGGTCTTCTCCTATCATTTTGCATTTCCCCCTCCCCCTCCTTTATATCTTTTTATACCTTTTAAATATTTCTATAAAATTTTAGCTAATTGGGTCAGCCGCTTAATTGGGCTGAAATGTACTGGAGCCGAGGTGTCCCAATTAACTAGAATCCACTGTATCATAGCGTCAGCCACAGCTACCACTAGTTTAGTAGACTCTCATTTGAACTTACATTGGAAAACTATCATAATGGCTGAAAAACTTTAGAACCAATTGTTTCTTAAATATTTTTTCAGATACAGTATATAGTGATGTCCATGGATCAACAATATTAATTTTTCAATTAAGTGGGTTATCATTTGTAGAGAATGCAAATCATGTCCTTTGCCATAAATTTTTTATTCTTATAAACAAAGTTCATCAAAACTAGCTGCTTGTTTAAAAATTGTAGAGCTTTCAAAATTGTTTCTTGCTCTCACAAATTTAATTAATTTTTGATATTGCATGCCTTTTGAATCTGTGCACACAGTGGATTTACATGACTCAGCCAATCAATTACCAAATCAATCAAACACATCACAGCCTAATGACTCGTGACAAGTGCCACAGTAACATGGACTGAGACTAGTCTTGACATTGGCATGTTATGATGCAGTGGAGCCAGCACACCAGGGTTATGAAGAGCAGGTGGTGATATGGTGAATTAGTGCTGGACACTTTTAGATGTAGCACTTAATGTCACAAAAATTTGTCCTACGACCAAAGAGGTATAGGGAAATATATGAAGTGCAATGATCATTAGTAAATTAAACATGTTTTAGTTAACCTTTCATCCCTCCATTCCCACAAAAATAACAACAATAAATCAGCATCTGTAGATTTACAGTGATTGGTTATAGGAACATTATCTATTGGGTAATATTGTTTTAATATTGGGTAACTGATTTATGGTAGTTGAATCAGTCAAGTTGTATTATTAATATGCAGGTCAGATAAAACTATTTAAAACATGAACTCTGTTTTGCTTTCTCTACAAATGATGTCTAATGTATAAATTATATCTGGCATATTTCAGATTTCTAACATCTGCACCATGTAGCTTTTGAATTTTATGTCATTGTAATATTAACTTCAGTTTTATTTTCACGTTTGAATTCTGTATACTTATTTTCACTTAGGACTTGGAAATAAGATGGTGTAATGTTGTCATTATCATAGGCTCCAATATTTCTGTTATCCAGAATAGGGTGTGCTGTACTTCACAAGCAAAGAAAGTGGAGTTCATTTTGCATTGGGAATCAATAAAATTGCATCAATAGTAATATGGCCTAACATGGAATGTCTTTAAAAAAAACTTGGAACTTATCATACTAGTTTGTTAGAAATGACAGAAGGCAGCTTAAATACCTTCTGAGGTTCAGTGTACTACAACTAACAGGGAATGATTAGCGATTCTCATTAAGAACATAAGATCCTCATTCAATGCGTGCCCTAGTGGTTTCACGGCTGGCTACACTCTGTTGTTGGAGAAATTGTTATGGCCAAATGTATTAGCAACTGTGATACAGCAGACAAAGATGCCCATCAGCAAAGTGCCTAGTCCCAGGAAGTCTTCAGAGAGTCCACTTCCTACCTGAACTTGTCTGATGAGCAATGGCTTTACAGATACAGGTTCTAAAGTCTGTTATTATTCAATATCCTACATGCTGTTAAAAGATCTTCCACCATGCTCTCATGCCCAAGTTGCTCTCAGTGAAGGCCAAGTTCCAATTGACTCTTAGTATCCTTCTAAACCACTGTAGATCTCTGTTATATCTCAGAATTTTCTCCTCAGCACAGTATCAGAAATGTCACTCAAATACTGTAAAAACAGATTCCAGGCACTTTTAGGACTTCAGTGGTGTTGGACTTGCAGATGTTTCAGATGACTAGACGTTACTCCTATTGATATCAAAGCACAGAATTTTGTTTCACAGTAGTATAATAACATTTTCCAGTCAATACAGTGATTTTAAAGGAAGTGGGAATTATACAAGCACTCCAGGCCCTGGCACTGGCTCCAAACCTACTGAACTTGCTGACCCCTGGTGTTCCAGGACCCCTCCGTAGTGCCATTCACACAGTTGGCCCACAGTCTGGATTCTGGTCCTGCCTGTAATCCAGATTTCCAATGATGGCTGCACACACTTCTTGCACTATTAATCTCTCATCTTACATTCTGTACAAACGAGTGAGTCAGATACAAGACTTATAAGGACTTCGAATTAATCACCTACCAGACTATCAGTATTTTCCTGTATTTTGGTTTCAGTTAGACTTTCTAGCTTCCCACGGGGATAGACAGCTATTTATTGTAGTGATGTCTGTACGGATTCCCATTACAACAACTTTGACTCACTGCAGTTTGCCTCCTGCATAAACAGCTCTATGGTGGACACCACCTTCCTCATCCTACACTGATCTCTGAAGCACATGGTTAGTAAAGAGATTTATATCAGACTATTGTTATAATTCCAAGCAAACTCATTACCAAACTCTGGACCCTGGAAGTCAGCACTTCATTCTGCAACTAGATCTTTGAATTCCAGTAAGGATAGACAGCATCAGCTCTGCTAAGGTTGTTCAAAACATTGGTCTCTACAAGGTTGTGTCCTCAGCCCCCTCTCTACTCCCTCTACACTCATGGCTGTATGGCCTGATCCTGCTCTAACTCTGTCTACAAGTTTGCAGAGGACACCACCTTTGTGGGCTGTATCTAAAATAATGATGAATCGGAGTACAGGAGGGAGATAGAAAGCTGAGTAACATGGCATCATATCCTGACTGGGTGCATAATGGATTGGTGTGCAAATTGCTTTGACTGCAAGAAGCTGCAGACAGCTGTGGACAGTGCTCAGCACACAACAGAAATCAGCCTCCTCTCTATGGACTCTGTCTTTTCTTCTTGCTGCCTAGGTGACTCCACCATTCTTGACATTCTCTCTTCTCTCCTCGTCCACTGAGCAGAAGATACCAAAGCCTGAATGTAAGTACCACCAGTTTCAAGGACAGCTTCTCCCCTGCTCTTGTAAGACTGGTTGCTTAGCACAGCAATATAGATTTTTGACTTCACAATCTACCTTGTTATGATCTTGCACTTTATTGTTTTACCTGCACTGCACTTTCTCTGTAGCTATTACACTTTATCTGCATTGTTATTGCGTTACCTTGTTCTAACTCAATGCACTATGTAATGATTCGATCCAATGAACAGTATGCAAGACAAGCTAGGTACATGTGACAATAATAAACTAATTCCAATAACCCTGAAGTAGACTAACTAAAGCAAAGTTTGGGTACAATTATTGTGGGTATGGAGAAATAGAATCTGGAAGATTGGTATAAACTTTACCCATCTGACACCTCTTCACTTATCTTCTTTCTCTTCCAAATAACTTTATAATGTGGAAACTGCATTGAGAAGCCCTTTGGCACTTCAAAGTAAGTAAAATTAAAGTTTTAAATTAACTATATACTTTGAATTCACAATTGGATGCACTTTAGATATGAGACACCAGAATTTCCTTTGTTGGGTATCAGACTAAATTTCCATGAAGCTCAAACATGAGGAAATCTGCAGATGCTGGAAATTCAAACAACACACACTAAATGCTGGTGGAACACAGCAGGTCAGGCAGCATCTATAAGGAGAAGCACTGTCGACGTTTCAGGCCGAGACCCTTCGTCAGGACCCTTCTCGGCCCGAAACGTCGACAGTGCTTCTCCTAATAGATGCTGCCTGACCTGCTGTGTTCCACCAGTATTTAGTGTGTGTTCCATGAAGCTCAACCAGTTCTGTGGCCCCATACTGATCCTATCCTATCGGTAACTCCTAAGTCAAATTTACAGTATTTTTGGTGTGCTCTTGATACTTCAATCAGTAAAATTAAAATATTACAGGAGGGCATATATTTTGTAATATTGATTTCACAGACCTGTTCTCAAGAGTACAGATCTTTATCAAGAGCCTCAAATCACTGATTCATTTTTTTCTGCCAAGTAGTACTACCAGCTCAATATTTTCCTTTAAGACTGTCATCTCCATTTCTTATTCCCACTTGATCAGAAGGATATATACATGAGTACTGAATGTTAATACTTTTGACCTAATATTGTATGTTTTATAATAGATGAACTTCTAATTCTGGAAAGACAACATTGTTAAAATATTGTTCTTTGCCTCATTGCTCACAACTGTAAAATAAAGACTTCCCATTGTCTAGAACAACCTTTAACAACAGTTACAATATGGCATTCCAACTTTACAACAATAAATTTAAATATGGAAAAAATACTATTGAAATCTGAATCAATACAAAAGATAAACAACACAAAAGGTAAAAAGATTCATTCTGAAAATAACTGTCACTGTTGCTTTCTTAATGTTGCATAGGGCTATGAATGCCAACCCATCAAGCTATATTTATCCACACCAATGACTTCAGAGTTTATTGATTAAACAAATATGTTCCTCCCTAGAGAACAACCTCTCCTCCACTGATGGTTCTTCAACCTGTAGATCTGGCACTCCAGAGAGCTAGCCCAGCTTATCTTTGGCTTGTCTCTTCAGGTCATTGCATTTATTTCGAATACCCTCCACTGCCCTTGCAGTGGTGCGTACAAAAACTGAGGTTTAAGCAATTGAATGTTATTTTCATTGGGCTTGAAAGAGGATTTTAAAAAGCTTGAGCTTTATATCTGAAGAGAATTTATGATCCAATAACCTTCAAATTACTATGGTATTAGTATAAATATTAATATTTTGCTATTGTTGTTTTACAATTATAGCTGCCAAACAGTTTACTATATGATACAAATTCTGGCATTTATAATGAGATTATAACATAATATTGATTTCAGCACTAAATTTTAATTGCAACTTTAAATATCATAGTTGTAGAATTGTAGTGTCACTGGTATAGTTAAAGAGACCTCATGTGACCCAAAATGAACGCTATTTCAGTTTGAGGGATAGAGATTTGCATTAATAAATGATTTCAATAAGTCCTGCACTGGGCTTCAGGCCAGCTGGGGCCAGCACTGCAACGTAAGTACCTACTCTTAAAACATGTGCAGAGGGAATTCTACATACATCTATGGTTCAGTTGTGTATATCAGTAACAGAAAAGGTTCCTTCATATGAGACAGTCTCAAAAAATTACTTATAACATTGCTACAAATATGCTAGGCTGTGTAAATGGTAAATGCTGCCTTCTGCTATCTAATATAAACTACACATTTGTTATATATGTTCTGATACTAATTCATTTTAACAATCTTCATTTCAAATTGTACATTTACATCCCACTTGAAAGGACTTCAAATCCTGTAAATCAGACATACTGAGACATACATTAATGGTCAACAGCCATATATGGTTACAATTTTATGACATTCTACCTCAATAGCATTTAAAATTTCGTAGCCTCTAGGATGATTTCATTTTTAAATGAAAATTATCTCCGCAGATTTTTGTCAACCTTTTGAGATATGAGAGAAATAATCTTAATTTTTGATGTTAAATTTGGAGTAAAATGTACTGATATGCAATCAAAAGAACATGGTGTGAATTGAGACATGTTTAGCATTTAATTCCAATCACGTGTTTATCAAAGCAAAACTCTGCAATCCAATTAGCAGCACTAAGGACAATTCAACTGGTAAATAATTGTTTCATGTGGCAAATAGAGCAAATAGTCTTGTGATCAGGTCATCTAATTAGACTGGTCTAACAGCTAATACAAATTATAGATTTTTGAAAGGTCAAGATTACAAATAATGTCTGTTTGCTATACTCAAACTCAAATAACTGGACAAAGTTGACAATAGGTTCTACAATTTTTACTCCTACTTTTGTGAATGGTTGTTTATTGGACGGGGAGTAAGTGCACTGTGAGATTCTTCAGAAATCAGTATTGGGGTCATTGCTTTCTTTGATCTACATTGCAGAATAGACTTAACCATATAACCATATAACAATTACAGCACAGAAACAGGCTATCTTGGCCCTTCTAGTCCGTGCCGAACACTTACTCTCACCTAGTCCCACCGACCTGCACTCAGCCCATAACCCTCCATTCCTTTCCTGTCCATATACCTATCCAATTTTACTTTAAATGACAATATCCAACCTGCCCCCACCACTTCTACTGGAAACTCATTCCACACAGCTACCACTCTCTGAGTAAAGAAGTTCTACCTTGTGTTACCCCTAAACTTTTGCCCCCAACTCTCAACTCATGTCCTCTTGTATGAATCTCCCCTACTTCCAATGGAAAATATGGCCTTCCCAACACCTTGTACAATTTTAACATTACATCCCAACTCCTATACTCAATGCTCTGATTTATAAAGGCCAGCATACCAAAAGTTTTCTTCACCATCCTATCCACATGAGATTCCACCTTCAGGGAACTATGCACCATTATTCCTAGATCACTCTGTTGTACTGCATTCTTCAATGCCCTACCATTTACCATGTATGTCTTATTTTGATTAGTCCTACCAAAGTGTAGCACCTCACACTTATCAGCATTAAACCCCATCTGCCATCTTTCAGCCCACTCTTCTAGCTGGCCTAAACCTCTCTGCAAGCTTTGAAAACCTACTTCATTATCCACAACACCACCTATCTTAGTATCATCTGCATACTTACTAATCCAGTTTACCACCCCATCATCCAGATCATTAAAGTATATGACAAATAACATACCCTGTACCCTGAGGCACACCACTAGTCACCGGCCTCCAACCTGACAAACAGTTATCCACCACCACTCTCTGGCATCTCCCATCCAGCCACTGTTGAATCCATTTTACTACTTCAGTATTAACAGCTAACGATTGAACCTTCCTAACTAACCTTCCGTGTGGAAACTTGTCAAAGACTTCATGGGCAAGCCACAACTTTAAATTCGTGGATGACATAAAACATGGCTTTTTATTGTGGACTGAGAAACTGACAGAGATAAATTTTGGTAGGAAGAATTATGAGAGACAAAATATAATAAAATACACAGTTCTAAAAGGGGTGCAAGGGCAGAAAGATATGGGGTAATTGAGAGTGGGAGGGCAGACAGAGATAGTAGTTAATAAAGCATACACAATTTTAGGTTTTATCAATTAAGGTATGATGCATAAAACTTGAAGTTATGCTGAAAATTTATATTACACTGGTTATCAAATGGAGTACTGTTTACAGTTTTGGTTGTTTTTTTATTGGAATGATGTGAATGTATCAGACAGGGTCCAAAAATATATATATGAGAATGGTTCCTGTAATGAGGGATTACAATTACAAGGATAGTTTACAGAAGTTAGAACTGCGCACTTTAGGTGCTGAGTAGAAGTCTGATAAAAACATATAAAATGATGAATGCTCTAGATAGAATGCAGTGGGACCATTCCAAATGGTAGAGAGTCCAAGGACGAAAAGTAACTGGTAATAAAATAAAGGGGAATACAGTTAATAGTGACATGAGGGAAAACCTTTTATTATATAGTGTGACTGGAATCTGAAATACATTGTTTGCAAATGTAGTGGAGACAGGTTACACTGTAGATTTCAAAAGAGAAAATGGATAAATACATAGTGAAGGAAAATTCTCTGAATTATATAGAAGAGCTCCGGGGATGGAACTGGTGAGTAGCGGTGGCATGAATTGAATAGCATTTGTTCTGTAAGTAGTTATGGCAGACAGTAAGCAAGGAATTATTGTCACCCTCCTGTAAGTAGCCATTCTATGACTTTGTAATGTACAACTTTGTCCAAGTACAGCTCTGTCCACTTTTTAATTGTCTTCTAATTGTATGCCTCTTCCAAGCTGAGAGTTCCAGTATTGTAATCCTACACAATTCTATTTGATAGATCATCAACAACAGTTACACGGGAAAGGTATACAAACTTCTTGTTCTTTACTTTAGAGCAAGTTATATGCTTCTGTTGAACCAGGAAACTCTTAGGTAAACCAGGCACTAAATAATTGAGGTAAGAATCCACAGGTTTGCCAAAGCTATTTACTTTAAGTGTTTATGACTACAAATATAGGAGAAGCCAGAAAAGGAAATACAGGAGCTAAGACAGGAACTTAACTGCCATATACTCTCACCTGAAAGTCAGTCATCCAACAGGGAAAATCAAGGCAATCTTCTCGTCTTTCCTTTTATTTATACAACCCTTTCTGATCTAATTTTCAGATAGCCTTGAGAACGTTCAAGGTAAAAGCTAATAACATATTAAGGTATATTAATATCTTAATATTACCACCATTCAAGGCCACAAACAGTCCTTCCAGGTGAGGTAACACTCCACATGTAGGTTTGTCAGATCATCTACTGTATCTGGTGTTCTCAGTGTAGCATTCTCTATATTAGTGAGACCCAACATAGATTTTTCAACCACTTTGTCATGTACTTTAGCTCTGTCTGCATCAAGCCAACCATTTTAATTCCACTGCCCATTCCCATGCCTACGAGTCAGTCCATGGCCTCTTTTACTGCTATGATGAGGCCACTCTTAGGTTGGAGGAGCAACATCTCATAGTCAGCTGCTAACCTCAGCAAGAATACCAATTTCTCTAACTTCTGGTAACTTCTCCCCCTTCCCCTTCTCTCTTTTTCCACTCCCCACTTACCCCTTCTCATTTCCTCACACCTGCTTATCACCTTCCACTGATGTCCCTTCTCCTTCCCTTTCTCTCATAGTCCACTCTCTGCTCTTAACAGATTGTTTCTTCTTCAGTCTTTTACCTTTTCCACCTATCACCTAGCTTCTCACTCACCTCCACCCCCACACACCTTCATATTCTGGCTTCTTCACCTGTCCTTTCCAGTCCCAATGAAGGAACTTAGCCCAAATCATTGACTGTTTATTCCTTTCCACAGATACTGCCTGACCTGTTGAGTTCCTCCAGCATTTTGTGTGTATTACTCTGAAGTTCCACCATCTGCATATTAAGATCGGGTTTGTGTTTTGTTTGTATAAGTCTATTTGGAAAGTTTCATGAGAAACCTACCTAATTATCCTGAAAGGATATCCCCTGGGTAAGTTTGGAACTTTCAGATAAATCTGATAGTGCATGAATGCAAACCCCGGCAGCAAAAAGATACCAAATCATGCTGTCAGCCTTTTAATGCTCCTTGCAGCACATTTAATTGTTATGTAAGAATTGCAGATCTATAAATAATTCTGTTTCAAAATATAGCTCACTTGCTTAAGGTTTTCCTGTGTCAGAGAGCCACTTTTAATCAGCATTACATTTATTTTGCTGATCCCAGCCTTGACCCTCTCATCCCAGCCATAACTCTACATATTAATAGTGTTGTGAGGGCAGCTGGAGAATATGCTCCAACAGTCCCTGAAACTTTGGCTTAAGACAGGGACCCAATATATCCAACTAAATTCCTGGCTATCCTGGTGTACTCCTGCTGAATTTGCAAGAAGAAACTTAGGATTAGGAAGATAGCTCTATTCTTAACTTTTTTCAATTCTAATCAGGAAATGACAGCTTTGGGTTGTTAGGAACACTGCTAGAAATACTGTTGTAGCATTGGCAGTAAAGAAATCAAGAAAGAGGATGTGTTACTAACTGTAATGGATTCAGAAAATTTGCCACAAGGAACAGCAATTTACAATAGGATTGAGTCAATGGACTTTACTTCCAAAGTTAGCGCCTGAGATAGAAACCAGTTCAACATTCAAAATTAGTTTGGAGAAGCAGATTGACATAAAGCGGTTGAAAGAAAAGGGGAAATGGATTGAAAAATATGATTGTAATTGTTTGTTTAATGAATACACTCTAGCACTGAATACTTGAGTTGAAGAGCTTCTTTTGCATTTTAGGAGTATATCTTTCTTTCTAATAAAACCTGATTTCTCTCTCTTTGATGTTTCTCACCCATTTCCTGCATTACCCTCCATAACCACCAAGGAGAAAATGAAGAAACTGGGTGCAAGGGTGCAAGTTCTCTTTCGAGTACTGTGCTCTGGTCTGGGTGTTTGCTTTACTTTTATCATAGTTATGTCAATGGCAATAAACCACGCACTAATGCCAATATGTTAGTGCACTTACTGTAGTTCTTGGCTACCAAAACTAAAGATAGGAATTCCCAAAATTATGTAATATTTGTGTTTTTATGGTATCCTTAACATGATTGAGAGGGCTGTGTTGAAAGGGTAAGTGGTTGATAATTACACTTCTCAAGCTACAAGTTCACATCTGTAGCCGATTTGGTTTGTTTTCTGAATTCATAGGGCTATAATTCAGCAGCTCATGGGCTAGAGTTTTCATATTTTCATGAAGGTATTCAGAGCTTAACAAGATTAAATGAAGAAATTCCTGCTGTCGCTACTGCTCAGTAAAGGCTCTAAGCAAGTTTAGTTGCTTGCCATTGGGAATGTTTTTGTTTCCTTAAATTGTTCAGTCATTCCACTAGGGTTTGGTCTGACAACAAACACAGGTTTAATACTTTATCTAATGCCAGCCAGAAGGTGATTCTAACTGCAAGGTTTTGCAGATGTTCCTATCCAATAATCTATTCATAATTGATGAAACAGAGAGGTCAGATGTAATGGTTGCTTCTATTTCAGCAACAAATAAATGATTATTGACAAAACAAGCTAGTGCACTGCTGAACGTAAGCATACATGAAACCAGCAGCCACACATGAGCAGTAATGGAAGGAGGTGTACGGCACATCAAATGGAGAATTTTGGGCATCTGTATTGTTTAGGAATGGAAACATGGAGGAAGTGGAAGTCGTAGGGAACATAAAAGATGCAAGGTGTATAACTGCCAAGGAGAAAATAAAGGAACTGCTAAAGGCAAGTGACTGGTGAGTGGAAGTGCAGAACATATCCAGAGTTCTCTTTTGAAAATAGTGCTCTGGTCTGGGTGTCTGCTTTACTTTTATCTTACAGTTATGTCAATGGCAATAAACTTTGCTGTCAAATTCCAATATCCTCCCAAGACCTCAAAATCATAGTATATGCAACTACATACTTCAGCACCAACCAGTACCTAGAACTAAACCTTCATTGGTGCATTGCACATTAGGAAATACCTTTATTCTCACACATCATAAAGTTTTTTTTTAATGCTGCATAGAATTATACATGAAAAATCACATTATTTTGAGCACATTACATTCTAAAATTAAATTTGTAAGGCATCTTCTATGCATCCACTATGACTAAAAACATTCAAATCTTATGTACTTGGCAGGTTTTTTTTAAAACGCAGGGTTTAAAGTCTTACATACTATTAATTTATTCTGAATTTTTTTCATTTGTAATTATGACAATGAATTAATCAAATTAATCAATACATCGAAATGAATCAAATAATGAAAGAGCATTTCTTAAAACTGGGAGTACATTCAGATACTGGACCAAAAGAATTGTTATCAGATTCACAATAAAGAGAGTCCTACCAAATACCTTTTCAATTCTTGAAAACCTTCAAACATATCTCATATAAAACGTGATGTCTCATCTTTGCAATTTCTGATATTATAACAAAGAACAGAAACAAATACTTTTTCTATTATATAAATGATCACAATTACAGAATTAAGCCCAAGAGGTAAGCAGGTGCCACATCTATGGTTAAAAAAATTTGTTACTTTTTCATTTTATCTACAGTTAATTTTATTGGAGTAATTTGCACTCTCTGATTAAATCAAACATGCAGAGTTTTGAACGTTTCTCTTATTCAGCTGGGTTTTGGTGAAATAAAAAAATTTGTAATTTCAGGAAACAAAATACTATACTTTTCATTAAAAGTTCTTTTTGTGGATGTTGTGTTAAAGCAATTACAGTATTGTAAGATCATTGAATTATTGGGTTACCCAACAATTGCTTTAATCTACATTGTAGAAATGCTTTAATTGCTGAATCTTGAAATGTAATTCAAAATATACTAGGTTATGTTTAAAAATATGGAAATTTTATGCTGAAGTTCAGCATAGATAAGTAATAAGTATAAGCTTATATTTTTATATTATTAAATAGTTGTGAGATATTTTCTGTCATATTTTGCTGGACAAGTATTGTGTTAGAAAGGGAAATATTGGGTTAGTCACAGATACCATGATCCAGGTAAATTGCTCTAATTCAATTAAATAATGGATTCAATAGCATAGGCATATATTTCATAAAATACTGTATCTGTCAATGCTTTTGTTTACACATCAAATGACTCAGATCATAAAAATATTGCACTAATTTTTAAAAATCACAAAATAAATTATATATTATCTTAAACAAACTATATACAATGATACCGTGAACATTCTACTTAGTAGCAAATATCTTCAATAAGCATTCTTCCTCGATATTCAATTGTAGCTATGTTTTTGCACTTGAATGGGAAAACACTAATGAGGTAACAGTGGGAGGAAATGGTTGTCTTTTACAACAGCTGTTGCTGTTAGATCCTGACCGTAGCCTTCCGTAGAAAGACAGCCTGAGGTGGGCACATTACAACAGGATAACGGAGATGAAACTCTGATGGAAAAGCAGGGAAACAACCACAGAGACCCCAGAGCACAGACCCCAGGAGTCTTGAGCTGCGTGGCAGGACCTCTTTAGCATGTCTCTGAGGCTTGGCCTGGCAATGAACAGCATATTACCACAAGGCAAAGTAGAAAGCTAGCAAGCTCAGTATAATGATAAGCAGATGTCCTAAGGGAGGAGGGAACTATGATCTAAGGCCTCTATACATCTGAGCTCCACTCAGAAGGAGAGATGATTAATATAATAAAATATAAATGAAAATTATACACAATGGCTCTTAAAAATAAAACATTTGCTTTTTTTCTTTGTTGTCATTATTGGATTCTACAGTATATTCTACTTTAAGTATTCATTGGCAACATTGTGCAATACAAACATAAAAGACCAATAAAATTACAGTATGCAGATAATAAATAATGCTACAAAGTTAAATCTAGGAACTATTAGGTAATTAAAATATTAAATATTGTGTTACTTAAAATGAACTTTGCTTGCATGTGGGCAATGTTGTTTATTCTTTCACTAACAAAATAAAGCATAGATTGTTTCTCTTTGCTAAATTTCCAAGTATTTTGAAATTAGCAATATAGCAAAATGAAGTTTGATCTATTGTAATGTTTACCAGGGACACTTCCTTGATACATATACAGAAAAAGTACAAATTATTTTGATATAATTGAAAACTTAAATATATTGTTCATCGATATACAGTAAAAATTGTATCTCACTACTTCTGTCTGGTTTTCTCTATGCTCAAACTTTCCTGCTCCCCTATTTCTTGTCTCATTTTTTTCCTTTTGTGCAGTTTTATCCTGTGTGTAATTACTTTTGCATTTATTTTCCTGCATTCCATAGACTTTGTTTTCACCAGATTTTTCTCCCACCAGATCTCTCGTGCAGTCTCCATTCTTTTCTGTTTATCTCTCACATTTCTTAGACATGTTTGTCGCTTTAAAAAGTTATCCAATTTGTACTAATTTTAAAGACAGGCACAAAGACAAATAACAAACAAGAATTACCAAGATGTATAGGGTTCTCAACCCATAATTAGCTCGAATAATAGCCAATGGAGAAGGAGAATTCAGGAGTTAGCAGTGAAACCATCACAAAATTGCTCTAATAAATCTCAGTGGCAAAAAACGGAAAGTGGGATTGCTACTTCGGCTAGCAGAGAACTTGGAATTATAGATATCTGAAAGAAAGTACTATATCCTAGGTAGTCACTGTCCACTTCTTTTCTTCCTTTGCAGCATAGTTTGCCTTATCCTTGTAAGAATCTATATTTCTTTTGGAGTTCCACCCTAGTTTTATAACACATTTGCTCTGTTTACTCTCCTTAACAGATTTTCTTCAATTTTTTTGTACATTAACAAGATCTCTGGTAAAAACATTACAGTAAATACACAAAATCCAATAAAAAGAGCTTTGGAAGCTATGAAGATAAACTGCAATACAAAATGAAATAAAATGAAGTAGAATCAACAGCCCTTTCAACAACATACCAACTTAACTTTCACAATGCTTTTCATTTTAACTATCAGAATAATAATGTGATACATCATCAAAAGATGAACTATGTACTTGTACTAAACAATTATAGATATATTTTGGCCTGGAAACTTGTTCAAGGAGTATCACTGTTTAACTTTTCAGCACCACACAGATGGATATCAGTTATCTTCAAAGTGAAAAGCAACTGCAATGATTTTGGATCAATTCACCTCTTTCCAGAAATGCTAGAAATTAAGTATATTTTTTAAGTTAATAGGAATAAGGAACACCATGTTAACTAAAACTCTTCTTTAAAGTGTTTACAGGACAGCAAATATATTCATGTTTTCATTGCCAGTTCATTGCTCAAAAATATAATGTACTGAACAAAGGTTGAATGTTCAAAGAGCCAAAGATCAAATACCAACATAGTACTTACAGCTATTGCTGTGCCTGATTCTCCAGCACTAAGATAACCTAAAGCCGCTCGATATAAGGCTGCTAGTTCCATCTTTCTATCGCCCCCTGGTGGAAAGAAATGCAAGTGTTTCCAATTTCATTTAGTTGTCTCAAAACTCAAAATCTAAATTTGCTTTAGTTACGAACAAAATATATTGAACTAGAAGTTTTTTTCATAATGCCTGATCTTCTTTGTACATTAGGAGGATGAAGTTAAAAGGATTTATGTTAAATTCACAGTTATAATAACACAAGAGATAGAAGCAGAAATGCTATGATCACATTTCATTACTTGTTCCATTGTTCAATGGGATCATGGCTTATCTGATTTTGCCTCATCCACACTTCCACAACTATGTTCACAATTCTTGACTCCTCTATATTCCAAAAATCTATTGAACTTCAAATAAGTTCATTGCTTCACTCTCCACAGCTCTTCAAGTAAACATTTCCAAAGATTTATTGACTCTTAAAAGGGTGCGGCACACACAAAATGCTGGAGAAACTCAGCAGGTCAGGTAGCATCTATGGAAAAAAGCAAAAAATAGACATTTTGGACTGAGACCCTTCTTCAGGACTGGAAAAAAAGATGAGAAGTTAGAACAAGAAGGAAAAGAGGAAGAAATACAAGGTGGTAGATGGTTGGTGAAACTGGGAATGGGGGAGGGGTGAAGTAAAGAGGTGGAAAGTTGATAGGTGAAAGAGATAAAGGGCTGGGGAAGGGGGTAATCTGATAGGAGAGTGTAGAAGACCATGGAAGAAAGAGAAGGGGGAGGAGCACCAGAGGGAGGTGATGGGCAGGTAAGGAGATAAGGTGAGAGAGGGAAACAGGATTAGGGGAATGGTGAAGGGGGAACATTATCAGAAGTTCGAGAAATTGAAGGCTTCCCAAATGGAATACAAGGTGTTGCTCCTCCATCCTGAGTGTGGTCTCATTGCAGCAGTAGAGAAGCCAAAGATTGATAAGCCAGAATGGAAATGGGAAGTAGAATTGAAATGGGTGGTCATCAGATTTCACATTTTCTGCTGGACAGAGTGTAGTTGCTGAGTGAAGCAGTTTCCCAATTTACGTTACGTCTCATCGATATACAGAGGCAACACTGGGAGCACCAGATACAGTAGATGACCCCAACAGACTAACAGGTGAAGTGTCGTCTCACCTGGAAGGAATGTTTGGGGCGCTGAATGATAGTGAGGGAGGGGGTATGGGGCAGATATGGCACTTGTTCTGCTTGCAAGGATAAGTATCAGGAGGGAGATCAGTGGGGAGAGAGGAATGGACAAGGGAATTACGTAGGGAGCAATCCCTGTGGAATGCAGAAAGCAGGGGGAGGGAAAGGTGTGTTTGGTGGTGGGATCCTATTGGAGATTATGGAAATTACAGAGAATTATGTGCTAGATCAGAAGGTAGTGGGGTGGTAGGTGAGGACAAGAGGAACCCTATCTTTGGTGGGGTAGTGGGAAGATGGGGTTAGGCCAGATGTGTGCAAAATGGAAGAGATGCAGTTGAGGGCAGCATGGATGGTGGAGGAAGGGAAGCCCCTTTCTTTGGCTGAGGATCTCTTCTTAGTTCTGGAATGAAAAGTCTGATCCTGAGAGCAGATGCAGCTGAGACGGAGGAACTGTGAAATGGGTGGTCACTTATTCTGAACTGCTTAGTTTAGTAACAAGTAACCAGCATTTCATAGTTCCTTTTTCACAGGCCCTCACCAGTTTAAAGAGTCACTGAGACCTTTTCAGTTGCATTGATGTTTGATGACTGTGGATGACAACAGGAATAAAGTTCAAACAGCGTATAGTCATTTGCAAATTGCTTCAATCATGATTCAACTGGGTTTTGTGCAAAATAGAAGATAGAAGAGAGGTGGGGTGGGTAGGAATGGCTAGAAACATTAAAAATATCTGAGACTCAAACATGCAGATCTTATCTGCTCCAACAGAAGTTAGTGGAAGGACTGGAATGGTTGTGACACTAGTGGTAATTTGGAAACTTCCATCTGGAGTTCCTGCATTAACTTCTTGTAATTGCAATAATCAGTGCATCATTTTTTCTTTTGTCAATTTTGTTTCCAAGGTGAACTTTGATATCCAACTTCCTCCACTCTCCTCAGAACATTATAGTTGCAGCTCAACATTCAACATAACACTGAGTTCCATTAGCTGACATTGCTTCCAACATGTAATATAGGGCTTCACACATCTCACAGTGATTAAACAAGAAATCAGGAAATATGTCATATCTCTGTTTTCAGAATAATATCAAAAAATCCAGTCTAACACTCTCAGGTCAGCGCTCACCACTTGACTGTTTTACGGACCATTTCGAGGTAACGAACAAGTTCAATTTTTATGGATATCCACAGTATGATTTTGTCCACAAGGTGGAAAAAACACAAAATCCACTTGATGTGGGAACCATACCTCCACAGCTTTGTAAGTTATGGCATCAGAATCACATGTAAGGGGTTTCTTCTTTATGTTACTGCGTATGTTAATCAAAATGGCTTCTTTGTTATGTTAATCTTTTATGTTTCTGCGTATGTTAATTAAAATGGCTTCTTGGTTATGTTAAATGCCGAGAAGGCTCCCTCGCTGCCATTTGCTTGGGTTATCCTATTGATAAGAGGGCGAATGAACCAATGAGTATCCATGTTATTCTTCTTTTGGGGTGATATGCTGTCTCATATGGCTGGGAAATGGGTTTTGGTGGGGAGTTGGAGGGGAGATCGAGAGGAAGACAGATGTGCTGGGAGTGCTCTGGTCGATCACTTCGGGTAGTCCCGAGCTACGAGTCGGAAGGTCAGAGCGGATCACAGGGGAAGAAGGAAGGTCCCGAGCTCCAATTGTGTATGCACTAAGAAGCTGAACTTTGGTAAGTCTGGCACCTTTTTTTGTTTCCATTCATTCCTTTTTGTATTGTATCTTTATTAATCTCATAGTCCAAGTAAGATTTATAAAGTGTAATTTGTAAAATGTACATTGTGTGCTGGCTGTTTGAGGCCGTATCAGGTGGCATTGCACAGCAACCGACGCAACTGTGAGACAAGATCGGGCAGGGGACAGGGTCTCCTCTAGACGCGTATGAGCTGACACAGCTGACTGTTACACTTGTGGGGGCTGACGTCTGGGATTGAATTTTCGGTAAGCAGTGTAAATTGCCACGTCAAGTAGTGTGGAGATGGATCGAGATAAGATTGTAAACTGGTGTGAGTTAGAGGACTTACCGGTGATTCATGCGTGCGCGTTAAGTGGGGTGGGTTTCCGCATTTCGGGAGATGCGTTAGTGCGGGGGTTGAGTTTGGTCAAAGGTATGGGGTAGGTAGAACTGGTAGCTAGAAGGTGCGGTAAAAAAGTGGAGTCTAACTGGGTGTTGGTCCGTACAAGTGCTGACAGCATGACGTTGGAACTGCCAGCGATGGTCAGCGTCCTGGGGGAGGCGGGGCCGTGGGGCTCCACACCCTCCCGGAGGACGAAAGTGAGGAGACACCAGAGGAGGAGCTAGATGAGACCCCAGGGGAGGTGCCAGTAACCAGTAAGGGGGGGGGGGGGGGTCAGAGTGGGAAGGCTTGGCCAGGCCCCCCCCCCCCAGCTAGACCTCCGAGCTAGCAGCCGCCATTACCTCCTGGTGAGGAGGGCCGAGGGGCCAAGGCCGAAGCTGAGAATTTTCTCAGGAACCACGTCTACCCCGGAAGGGGAGGATGACTACGAGACCTGGATCGAAAACACGTCCCCAATGTTAGAGGCGTGGCCAGGCTCAGATAAGGAGAAGAGACAGCGACTGGTGGGAAGTTTGAGGGGAGTTGTCCGGGAGCTGAAAGCTGAACAGCCCTCAGCTTCACTAGCGGAGTATTTAGAAGCTTTGGAGGGAGCGTTTGGAATGTCAGGGGATCCCTGGGAGCTTTTAGCGGAGTTTCACCACATGGAGCAGGGTAGAGGGGAAAAGCTCTCAGAATACATATTTCGGCTGGAGGGAATGCTTACTGGGTTGCGGTGCCGGGGGGGGGTAGTGAAGGCAAACAAAGTGGCAAGAGTGAGGATGAGTCAGATATTCAGTGGTTCCCTGGAGGAGGACAAGGTGGCATAGAGTCTCTGGCAGTCCTATAAAAAGAGCCCCCCTCCATCTTTCAGGCAGCTGATTAGAGAGGTGCGGGAGGAAGAGACTCATTGGGCCAATAAAAGGGGCTCGGGCCACCAGGGGCGATCCTCAGCAGTACAGGAAGTGGTGGCCGGGTTGAGGACCGAGAAATCCAAGGGGTCCCAGGGGAGTAGGGACCCCCCCCCCCCCGTTTGAGGGGATGGACAGGGAGAGTACCCACCTTCGGGGGATGACCTGCGCAATGGGCTGGGAGTGGCGGGCGTCCCGGGAGAAGAGGGGTGGCGGGTAGCGTGTGCTACAGCTGTGGGGAAGAGGGACACTTTTGGAGGGATTGTGAGAGACAAGGCACCCCGCGGAGGGCAAGCCCCTGGGCGACTAAGAAGGGAGTGGTGTTGGGAAACTTAGGAGAGACTCAGTGAGGGAACGGACTGGAGTCTCTGGAGGAACACATTCCCAGAAATCAGCCAGGGGACCACCGAAAGCCCAAGCCTTTATTCTGGCTGGACTGGTGGGACCTCGTTCCAGCGTGTGCCTACGGATAGAGGGAATTTATGCAAAAGCCATCCTCAACACAGGATTGCAGGTTACCTTATTGTACTGGTCGGTCTACAACAAATATCTAAAGCACTTGCCAGTAACCCCATTTGACGCACTGGAGATTTGGGGTGTAAGTGAGGGTGAATATCCGTACGATGGGTACCTGTCAGTGAGATTGGAATTCTCGGAGGGTGATGTGGGAGTGTCTGAAGCTCTTTGGTGTTGGTTTGTCCGGATCCGGTGGAAACAGGTGGCGCTGCCCTTCTGGTGGGAACTAATTCCCTTCTTGTGTGACGGCTCCTGGGAGCCTGTAAGGAGAAGGCGGGGGAGAACTTTCTGGAGACCCTCTCGGTACACCCAGTGTTTCGAGTGGTGTTCGAGGAAGTGGTTGACCCCCAAGGGCTGGATCCTGAGTGCAAACGAGGGACTGTGTGGTGTACTCAGGCGAGGCCTAAAGTGATACAGCTAGGGGAGGTGGCACTAGTGTGGGGACCCCCAGATTCCCCGGGGTGCTGGCAGGCAAGGCCCTGTTAGTAGACGCCCCGGAAGACCTTGAGGGGGAGTCCTGGTTCCCAGCTGGGGTGCTGGTGAGACCTGAATTGCAGAGGCCCTCAGTTCTACAGGCACTCCGGATGGGGGTGATTGTAAGGAACACAATGGAGAGAGAGATCACCTTTAAGCATGGGATGCCTCTCGCGCACTTGTTCCCAGTGAAGGTGATGTCTAGCGCCCCCGTGAGGCTCACTGGACGAAAACTATTGGAGAACTGGGGGCAGCTGACCGAGGAGGCCTTTAATTTTGAGGACTCCACTGTACCACCGGAGTATAAGAGCAGGCTAGTGGAGAAGATGCTGAAGCTAGGGGATGTCTTTTCTCAGGGCGAGTTTGATGTGGGCTGTTCCAAGAGCACTCGTCACACTATCCGGGTGACAAATGACACCCCGTTTAGAGAAAGGTCGCGGCGGTTGGCCCCAGCAGATGTGGAAGATGTGCGGCAGCACTTGCGGCAGTTGAAGGATGCAGGGATTATCGAGGAGTCCCGGAGCCCCTATGTGTCCCCCATAGTCGTGGCTAGGAAGAAAAACGGGAAGGTATGCATGTGCATGGACTATAGGACTCCGAACCGGCGCACTGTCCCCGATCAGGATACGATCCCGAGGGTTGAAGATGCATTGGCCTGTCTGAGCGGTCGCGCAGTGGTTTGCTGTTTTGGATTTGCAGAGTGGGTATTACCAGATTCCGATGAGTGAGGCCGATAAAGAGAAGATGGCCTTTATCTGCCCCCGGGATTCTTTCAGTTCGAACGAATGCCCCAAGGCATATCAGGGGCCCCAGACACCTTCCAGAGGCTCATGGAGAGGACTGTGGGGGATATGAACCTGCTCGAGGGGTTGGTGTATCTGGAGGATCTGATAGTGTTTGGATCTACTTTGGAGGAACATGAGGAGCGGCTGCTGAAGTTGTTAAGCCAGCTGAAAGAGGAAGGGTTGAAACTTTCCCTGAACAAATGCCAGTTCTGTAAGCTGTCAGTCGGCTATGTTGGCCACATAATTTCACAAGAAGGAGTGGCTACTGATCCAGCTAAGATAGACGCAGTGACCTCCTAGCTGAGACCCCAGAAGGTGAGCCGTTTTTGGGGTTCTGTGGGCATTACTGGCGATTCGTGAAAGGATATGCTAAAATGAGTCACCCATTGACCCAGCTATTGCGTGGCTATTCACCTGTGGGGAAGGGGGACCGAGGGCAGGAAGCAGGAGAATACTTGAACCCGGCGGAGCCTTTTGGATCGAGATGGGATGCTCAATGTGAGGAGGCGTTCCAATCTCTGAAAAGGGCGCTGACACAGGCCCCAGTGTTGGCTTTTGCTGATCCCCGGAAGCCATATGTGCTGCACACTGATGCCAGCCGAGAGGGTCTAGGGGCTGTCCTGTACTGGGAACAGGGCAACGAATTGAGGCCAGTGGTGTTTGTCAGTCGAAGTTTGTCACCATCTGAGAGAAACTATCCCACTCACAAGTTGGAGTTCCTGGTGCTGAAATGGGTGGTGGTGGACAAGTTGAGCGACTATCTATACAGGGCCAAGTTTGAGGTGAGAACGGATAACAATCCTCTCACTTATATTCTGACCTTGGCAAAACTGGACGCTACTGGGCATCGGTGGCTGGTGGCCTTGTCTGTCTATGAGTTCAGCTTGAAGTACCGGTCGGGAAGTCAGAACATCAATGCAGACACTTTATCTCGTCGGGTGCATGAGGGGTTGGGCACGGATGAGGAGTGGGGGAGTGTCCCTGCCCCGGGAGTGAAGGCCATGTGTCACTTTGCGAGCGACGCTGAAGCAGGAATCCCGATGGGGCTGGATCGGGCAGTGGATCAACTGGGGGCTGATGAAGACGCACTACCCACTGTGTACTGTGATTTGACTGCTCTGAGGAACAGGCAGCTGCTGGAGGTGAGCCCCCAGGAAGTGGGGGCGGCTCAGCGTGATGACCCGAGCATTGGCACTATCTGGTACGCAGTTAGAAAGGGGGATATGGCCCAGGCGGAAAAGGCGAAGCACGCCTCCGTGCCCTTACTACTGAAGGAGTGGCCTCGGTTAAAGTTGAAGAAACAAGTCTTGTACCGGGTCACGTCGCCCCCAGACCACCCCCGGCATTGGCAGCTGGTCATGCCTGAGAAATATCGGAAGACTGTGCTCCAGGCACTTAGGGGTGGAAAAGACCTATGGATTACTCAAGGACCAGTTTTACTGGCCCCGGATGAGGGGGGAGGTTGAAGAATATTGTAGGAAGTGCAGTCGTTGCATCAAGAGGAAGACCCTGCCTGCACCGGCTGCTCCTTTGTCACACTTACAGAGTGCGGGATCCCTGGACCTGGTGTGTATGGATTTCCTGTCTATTGAGCCAGACACCAGCAAAACCGCAAATGTCTTAGTTATCACGGATCACTACACTCAATATGCTCAGGCGTTTCCCACTAAGGACCAGAAAGCGACTACAATGGAGAAGGTGTTATGGGAGAAGTACTTTGTTCATTATGGCCTCCCCAGGCGGATCCATAGTAATCAGGGACGGGACTTCGAGAGCCGGCTTATCCATGAATTACTGGGTATGCTTGGGGTTGAGAAATCCAGGACCACACCCTATCACCCACAGGGTGATCCTCAGCCTGAAAGGTTTAACCGGACCCTGTTGGATATGCTCAGGACTCTGGAGATTGGTCAGAAAAGTAAGTGGAGTCAGCACATTAGGCATTTGATTCACTGTTACAATTGTACTCGCAATGATGCTACAGGGTACTCGCCTTAATATCTGATGTTCGGGCGGGAAGCGAGGTTGCCCGTTCACTTGTGCTTTGGGACTGAAGCGGGTGAATTACCTTCGAAGCCATATCTGAAGTATGTGTCCGATATGAGGAGAGAGTTGAAAAGGGCATACGAGTTGGCTGAGGCGGCGGCCACCAAGCAGAATCAGAGGAACAAGAGGAGGTATGATCAGAAAGTGAAGTTCGCCCAACTATTGCCGGGAGACCGGGTCCTTATACAGAATTTAGGACTACTTGGTAAGCACAAGTTGGCAAATCGCTGGGCAGCCACGCCCTATGTTGTAGAGAGCCAGATGCTGAATCTACCTGTTTACCGGGTGAGACCAGAGGATGGGAAGGGGCCTATCAAGGTACTCCATCGGAACCACCTGTTGCCCCTGGGTCAAGAAGTGCAGGTGGATCAGGAGTCCGAATGGGAGATGACGCCTAGTATGAGGACTCTGCGAGGGCGTGGGGCGAGGGAAGAGCACGCTGCGAAAGAGACGGGACCGGTCCTCACCCCGGAAAGGGATACTGCTTCGGAAGACGGCGATTCAGATGTGTAGACCTGTTTCAGTTTGCTAATTCCCCAGTACTGGAAAAACAGGCTCCTGGCCCTTCCCCCACTGAGTTAGGTGAGAGGAGGGAGGGTGTTGAGGGGCAGACTGAGATACAGCCGGCATTGGGGGGAGAGAGGGTGGAACCCAAACACGAGACAGAGGGCTCTCAGGTGAAGAAGGATCCCAGTGAGGGCGAGGGTCCGACAGGTAGACCCAGGATGTCCCCAGTGGTGTCTGAGCCAGAAGGGTCGGCAGAGAAGGTATGGAGGTCTCAGAGAAGTAGGCACCCCCCAGACCTATGCAGCGCCAGGAGAACTGAGTGTGGTCTCTACCGCCCTGGGTAGTTATGTCACTGCTTTATGCACCTGGGTTGGGTTTTGTGTCTTGCAAGGAGCATTGGGGAACTCTGTTAACGTCATGAGGGCATGACTTTTGTTGCTGGGGGGGAGAGTGTAAGCGATTTCTTCTTTATGTTACTGCGTATGTTAATCAAAATGGCTTCTTTGTTATGACAATCTTTTATGTTTCTGCGTATGTTAATTACAATGGCTTCTTGGTTATGTTAAATGCTGAGAAGGCTCCTTCGCTGCTGTTTGCTTGGGTTATCCTATTGATAAGAGGGTGAATGAACCAATCAGTATCCAGGTTATTCTTCTTTTGGGGTGATATGCTGTCTCATATGGCTGGGAAACGGGTTTTGGCAGGGAGTTGGAGGGGAGATCGAGAGGAAGACATACGTGCTGGGAGTGCTCTGGTCGATCACTTCAGGTAGTCCCGAGCTACGAGTCGGAAGGTCAGAGCGGATCGCAGGGGAAGAAGAAAGGTCCCGAGCTCCAACTGTGTATGCACGAAGAAACTGAACTTTGATAAGTCTGGCGCCTTTTTTTGTTTCCATTCATTCCTTTTTGTATTGTATCTTTATTAATCTCATAGTCCAAGAAAGATTTATAAAGTGTAATTTGTAAAATGTACATTGTGTGCTGGCTGATGATTGATGTTTGAGGCCGTATCAGGTGGCACTGCACACAGCAACCGACGCAACGGTGAGACAAAGTCGGGCAGGGGACGGGGTCTCCCCTAGATACATGCGAGCCAATATAGCTGAGCGTTACACACACAAGGCCAATAAGAAACAATAATCATTAAAAGTGAAGAGAGAAAGGAAACTATTCTACCAATCATAGGACAAACACATGTTCATACTTTGGACTTACGAATTTAATAATATGGCAGCTGATTCAGTACTGGGGGAAGATCAGTGGGGAGGGATGAATGGACAAGGGAGTCAAATAGGGAGCGACCATTGTGGAAAGTAGAAAGTCGCGGAGGGGGGAACATATGCTTGGTGCTGGAATCCTACTGGAGAGGGCAGAAGTTATGGAGAGTTATGTGCTGGGTGCGGAGGCTGGTTGGGTGGTAGGTGAGGACAAGAGGAACTCTATCCTTGGTTGGGTGGCAGGTGGATGGGGTGAGGGCAAATGTGGGTTAAATGGAAGAGATGCAGGTGAGGGCAGTGTTGATGGTGGAGGAAGGAAAGCCCTTTATTCGAATAAGGAGGACAACAGGTATAGTCCAGGTAGTTATGAGAATCAGTGGGTTTGTAAAACACATCAGTTGATAAGCAGTCTCCAGAGATAGAGATAGATAGATTGAGAAAGGGGAGGAAGGTGTCAGAAATAGACCAGATAAATATGAGGGCAAGGTGGAAGTTGGACACAAAGTTGATGAAGTCTACAAGCTCAGCATGGGTGCAGGAAGCAGTACCAATGCAGTCATCGATATAGCATAGGAAAAGTTAGAGAGTGATACTGGTGTAAGCCCAGAACATAGACTATTCCACGTAGCTGACTAAAAGGCAGGCTTAGTGGGGATCCATGCGAGTGCCTATGACAGTACCTTTTGCTTGAAGGAAGTAGGAAGAGCCAAAGGAGAAGTTATTGAGACAGAGCACCTGTTCCACCAGATGGAGCAGAGTGGTGGCGGGAGGGGAACTGGTTGGATCTGGTGTCGAGAAAGAAGCAGAGGGCTCTGAGACCTTCCTCATGGGGTTGGACATGCATAGGGACTGGAGATCCATAGTGAAAATGAGACGAAGGCCAGGGAATTTCAAGTCACTGAAAAGATCAAGACCGTGTTAAGTGTCATGGATGTAGGTAGGACGAGACTGAACCAGGGGTGGGGGGAGGGAGGAGGAATAAAATAGAGTCAAGGTATGCAGATACAAGTTCAGTGGGGCAGGAACTAACAGAAACAACGGGTCTACCTGGACAGGCAAGTTTATGAATTCTGGGAAGAAGATGGAAACAAGAGGTGTGGGCTAAGGGAAATATGAGGTTGGAGGCAGTGGATGTGAGATCCCCAGAGTTAATAAGGTCAGTGACAATGGCCTGGTGCTCCTTAGTGGGGTCTTGTAAGAAGAGGTGTCTGAGAGTTATCGCCTGACCTCAGCTAGGAGGAGGTCAGTCCGTCCACCAGACAACTGGATTTGATGGTGAGGTTAGGATTAGTGCAGAGAGAGTGGAGAGCATTCTTCTGTTTACAGACATTTTTAATCTCTCTCTCCCACTGTAGAGTTCCCTCCTACTTCAAAACATGCATCATTGTCCCTGTACTTAAAAAGACCAAGGTAACATGTCTGAATGACTGGCATCCTGCCACACTCACCTCAATAATAAGCAAATGCTTCAGGAAGCTGGTCAAGGACCGCATCTGCAGCATTCTACCACTCACACTGAACCCCCTACAATTCGCCTACCGACACAACTGATTGACAGTTGACACAATAGCAACAGCTCTACACACCAGGAGAAGAGGAATGCTTATGTGAGAATGCTGTTCTTGGACTACAGTTCAGCATGCAACTCCATAATTCCTACTAGGCTTGACAAGAAGCTCAGAGACCTTGGCCTTCACCCTGCCTTGTGCAGCTGGATCCTGGACTTCCTGTCAGATCGCAGCTGGTAAAAGTGGACTCCCTCACCTCTGACCCTCAACAAAGGAGCACCTCAGGACTATATCCTAAGTCCCCTCCTTTACTCTTTGTATACCTATAACTGTGTCACCACCCACAGCTCCAATCTGCTAATTAAATTTGCTGATGATATTACATTGATTGGCCTTATCTCAAATAATAACGGAGCAGCCTATAGAGAAGTCATTACCCTGATATAGGGGTATCAAGAAAACAACCTCTCCCTCAATGTCGCAAAAACAAAGGAGCTGGTTGTGGATTACAGGAGGAAGGATTCAGGCTACACCCTATTGACATCAATGTATCTGTCTTGAGAGGATGAACAGCTTTAAGTTCCTCAGCAAACACATCACCAAGGATCTCACGTGGTCTGTACATGCTGGCTATGTGATGAAAAAAGCACTCTCCTGCACCTCAGATGGCTGAAGAAGTTTGGCAAGAGTCCCCATATCCCAAGGACTTTCTGCAGGGGCACAATTGAGAGCATCCTGACTGGCTGCATCACTGCCTGGTATGGGAACTGTACTTCCCTCAATTGCAGGACTCTGCAGAGAGTGGTGCGGACAGCCCAGCACATCTGTAAATGTGAACTTCCCACTATTCAGGACATTTACAAAGGCAGGTGTGTAAAAAGGGCCCGAAGAATCACTGGGGACCTGAGTCACCCCAACCACAAACTATTCCATCTGCTACCATCTGGGAAACGGTACTGCAGCATTAAAGCCAGGACCAACAGGCCCTGGGACAGGCTCTTCCACCAGGCCATCAGACTGATTATTCACGCTGATGCAATTGTATTTCTATGCTATAATCACTGTCCTGTTGTACATGCTATTTATTACAAATTACTATAAATTGCATATTGCACATTCAGGTGGAGATGTAATATAAAGATTTTTACTCCTCATGTATGTGAAGGATGTAAGAAATAAAGTCAATTTAATTCAATTCAATGTCAACTTTTCAACTTTTGTGGAATGTTCATGTAGTCCTAATTATCCTAAACAACCAAAACACATTTAGCACATACAAACATACTGGAGGAACACAGCAGGTCGGGCAGCATCTGTGGAAATGAGCAGTCAACGTTTCGGGCCGAGATCCTTCATCAAGAAGGGTCTCGGCCCAAAACGTTGACTGCTCGTTTCCATGGATGCTGCCCGACGTGCTGAATTCCTCCAACGTGTTTGTACATGTTGATTTGACCACAGCATCAGCAGTGTACTTTGTGTTTAAAACATATTTAGGTTGCACCCTAAAAATGGATCTTACCGTTTCCGGGATGTGACACTGATTCCACGCTCATGCTGAAATATCCCCGTAAAATATAAACTGAGTAACTCCATAATGAAATGGATGATATGCCCATATGTTTTAGATGTTACTGCCATGTTTTTTTTTGTGAGTGAGGGGGGCAAGAATTGTTGTTTTCTCTGTAGAGGAGGGTTTGGAGATTTGTTGCTATTGTTGCTGTTTGTTCTGCAAGGGAGGGGTTGGGTCTGCAAGTTTTGTTTCTTTTTCTTTTTCATGTGGGAGGAGTTGATGTATGATCTTTCTGTGTTCCATAGCTATCCAGATAAGGCCAATATCAGAGTTGTATTGCACATGCATACTTTGACAATAAAATAAACCTTCGAACCTTTGATAAGACCACCGAATGTTTTAATTACTGGTAGGATGCTGTATTTCTGTGTGATTCCTGGTAAAGGCACACAAAACTAGTTTGCATTTAGAATGTCTGCTACAAGGGGAAATTAGATTAATACATAGTGTAGCGCTCCAGTAGTGTTGTGGCCGACAGCCTGCCCCAGCATTTCTAGTAGCCAGCTCTATTTATTGTTCTTGTTTTAAAAATGCTTTTGTAAGATTTTGGTGGGATGTTCAAGTTCGGGTTATATAGTTATTTGCTTTTGAGCTTGTGGGTCACCCTGACTGTAACTGGAGTGTGTAATAAACACCTCCACCATCCGTATGTGACTGAGTGGGTTTCCCTTCTGGGTCAAAACACCCAGTCTGTTTTTGTGATTGTCACAATAAAAACAGCTGTTGAGTTAAACAAGCTTTTCTCATCTGTCATCATGGACTGAATGCTCTCCACAGTACTTCAGTAAACCACTTTGGTTAGTTGCAGTCTTCTGTAACATGCATCCTTTTCATCTTATTCCCATTAGTACTAAATCACACTCACTAGTCAAGCTCCTTAAGAAGTAAACAACACAACTAGTTCACTGGGGTATATGGAACTTCACATGAGCTGGCATTATCTCTAAAATGACTTTATTGTTAAATTTTTGAAACATCATTGCTATGTTCTTACTATAGTGGCTGGAGTTCTTTCACCATTTTGAAAATTGTCCTTTACTATATGTAAAGGCATTATACTCATGTACATGTGATAAAGGACAATTTTTGATTTCTATTTTATCATGTGCACTTTTGTGACAACAACAAATCTTCACATGGAGAAGGGTTTCACCCTCTTTATGAATGACCAATGATTATAGACTACACTATCTTTGAAGCACTGCAATCTAATGATTATATAACTTCATAATAACCTAGGCATCAGAAATAATCTTTACTCCAATTATTCACTAGATGCCCCAGTGCTCTGAAAGACCCTTCAACATTATTGTTTAAAGCTGGAGTATGGTGTTGCATTTTTACATTAGAAACCAAAGTAAGTTGCCTGCACTTTACGCCCAGAGTGTCTGTACTTATTTAGTGCATGGATCTGTCGAGAAACACTATGGAGATGTGAAAAAGGAATGATTGAATATTCTGGTGCATTATATTGACAGACACATAATCAACAGGAAGCTTATTTCCACATGACTGAAATGATAGAGAAATGTTGAATTTAGGGTTCAAGGTGACAAGTGTAATGGCAAAAATGCCACTGTATGCTTCTGGGCCACATTGTCACTCTTGGTGCACATACTATTTAAGATGTTAGACGTTATAATGACAAAAATGTAATTAAAACAAACGTGACAAATAATGAAGTTAATGGAACCCTTAAGTTCAATAACAACGATATGAATTAAACATCCTTGTTTCTCTTCAGTGATACCTTTCCAGCTCGGTTTGTTCAGCCTACAGATTCTAACTACTGCCAACCCCCATCCCCCCAATTAGGCAGGGAGGTTGGCAGTATGTAGAGCAACAAACAATTTGCTATAGGAACTCAATGGGTGAAGCAGCATCAGTGGAAGGAAAGGAACTGTCAATGAAACACTGCATTAGGATCCTTTTCTCCTTCCATAGATGCTGCTTGGCCTCCTGAGTTTCTCCAGCATATTATCTGGAATCACTATATTCCAACATCTGCAGCCTCTTATGTTTCCATGGTAGTAGTGGATGATTGCTTCTTTTCAATGGATTAGGGATGATTAAAAGCCACCTGTGTGTAGCCTTGGCCAAAATGGCCCTGCTAGTGACGGTCAGGAGATGCTTACTCAATGCACACAGAAACACACAACCTTGCCCTACGTCAAAAATATCTCAGAAATAACAGCTCAACTACTCGCACCACATGGCAACACAATCACTCACAAACCAACAGGGACCTTGAGAAAGCTTGTCTCAAGAACCAGGGTACCAGTAAAGATAACTGACAAAAGCAATCTGGTGTACAGGATCTTCTGTGGAGACTGCAACAAGAACGACATTGGCCAGACAGTAAACTCTCAACTTGCTTACAGGAAAATAAACTGATGATATAGAGACATGATCCACTGTTGCCGATACATGAAGACTGAGAAGGACACACAGTGGAAGTTCTGGTGCAGGCGAATACAAAGCAGGCACAAGAATTTTTAGAAGCCTAGTTCTCCTCTGATGACTCCGTAAACAAGCATATTGAAATAGACACCGTCTAAGAACCCCTAAGTGCCAAAGAAATATGAGCCAATAGAATTCAAAGCTCAACTGAAGGAGTAGCCAATCAGGTCTGAGGCAAGTGAACGGGGGCCTATAAATGCAAGCACTACCAGAGAAAAACACCAACAACTGTGCACTGAGGATGTCACCTTGACTGGTGATGAAATGTCTGAAAGTTAATTGCCAAGCTCAGCGAACACCGCAACATTGTGACTATAGTCTCAACACGAGCCATTAGTCTTAATTAGCTGGATGTTCTTAACCAGATGGTGATGAAAGGGCATACAGGACGAGATATACCAGTTAGCTGAGTGGTGTTGCAGCAACCACATTGCAGTAAACGTCAGTAAGATCAAAGAGCTATTTGTGGATTTTAGGAAGAGTAAAATGAGGGAACTCAAACCAATCCTCATAGAGGAACCATAAGTGGAGAGAGTGAGCAATTTTAAGTTCCTGGTGTCAACATCTCTGAGGACCTAACCTGGATGCAACATATTGATGCAGCTATAAATAAGGCAAGACAGTTGTTATATTTCATGCTCTCTGCTCTCTCTGCACAAATCCCAATCTCACCATCAAATCTGCTGATAAGGGGGAGTGCAGCGGTAGTCTGGCAGACTGACCTCTGCCTTGCTGAGGCCAGGCGATAACCCTCAGACACCTTCTCTTACTTACCCCTCGAACAGAATCTGACTAAGGAGTACCACACCATCACCAATCTTATTACATCCAGGGATCTCCTATCTACTATCACCAGCCTCATAGTTTCCTCATCCTGTACCTTCTGTATCTACTTCCTACTCAAGATCCACAAACCTGTCTGTCCAGGTAGACCCATTGTTTCTGCTTGTTCTTGCTCCAGCAAACTTATATCTGCATACCTTGATTCAATTTTATACCCCCTGGCTCAGTCCCTTCCTACCCACATCCATGATACTTAACACACTCTTGATATTTTCAATTATTTCAAGTTCTCTGGCCCCAATCATCCTATCTTCACTATGGACGTCCAGTCCTTATACACATCCATCCTCCATCAGGAAGGCCTCAAAGCCCTCCGTTTCTTTCTGAACACCAGATGCAACCAGTTCCCCTCTATCAACTCTCTCCTCCGTCTGCCAGGAATGGTTCTTACTCTCAATAAATTTCTTTCAGCTCCTCCCACTTCCTTCACACAAAAGGTGTAACCATAGGCACTTTCGCAGGTCCCAGCTATGCCTGCCTTTTTGTCAGCTACGTGGAACAGTCTATGTTCCAAGGCTAAACTCCACAACTTTTCCAATGCTACATTGATGACTGCTTCCTGCACCCATGTAGAGCGTGTCGACTTCATCAACTTTGCCTCCAACTTCCATCCTGCCCTCAAATTTACCTGGTCCATTTATGACACCTTCCTCCCTTTTTTCAATCTCTCTGCCTCTATCTCTGGAGTCAGCTTATCTACTGATATGTTCTACAAACCCCCTGATTCTCACAGCTACCTGGACTGTACATCTTCCTACCATTACTTGTAAAACGGCATCTACTTCTCTCAATTGCCCAGTCTCCACCGCAGCTGCTCTCAGGATGCGACTTTCATTCCAGAACTAAGGAGATGTCCTCCTTCTTCAAAGAAAGCTGCTTCACTTCTTTTACCATCAACACTGTCTTCAACTGAATGTCTTCCATTTTGCACATGCCTGCCCTCACCCTATCCTCCAGCCACCCCACCAGAGATAGGGTTCCTCTTTACCTCACCTAGCACTCTACTACCCTCTGAATTCAGCACATAATTCTTTGCAACTTACACCATTTCAAACGGGATCCCACTCCTGGCACTTATCCTTGCAAGCAAAACAGGTGCTACATCTCCCCTACATGCCCCTACACCTCCTTCCTCACTACCATTCAGGGCCCAAACAGTCCTCCCAGGTGAGGCAACACTTCACCTGTAAGTCTGTTGGGGTCACCTACTGTATCCAGTATGGCCTCCTGTATATCGGTGAGACCCGACGTAGATTGGGAGACTGCTTCACTGAGCATCTACGTTTTATCCGCCAGAAAAAGCGGGATCTCCCTGCGGCCATCCATTTTAATTCCACTTCTCATTCCCATCCCAACATTTCAGTTCATGGCCTCCTCTACTTCCACAGTGAGGCCAAACTCAGGATGGAGGAGCAACACATTATATTGGGTCGGGGTAGTCTCCAACCTGATGGCATGAACATCGATTTCTCAAACTTACAGTAATGTCCCCACCCCTCCTTCACTTTTCCCCATTCCTATTTCCCTCCTTCACCTTATTTCCTTACCTGCCCATCACCTCTCTCTGGTGCTCTTCCCACTTTTCTTTCTTCCAAGGCCTTCTGTCCTCTCCTATCAGATTTCCCCTTCTCCAGCCCTGTATTCCTTTCAACAAACAACTTCCCAGCTCTTTACTTCAACCCTCCCCCTGCAGGTTTCACTTAACACCTTGTGTTTCCTCCTCCCCTCCCCCACCTTCTTACTCTAATCCTTATCTTCTTTTTCTCCAGTCCTGATGAAGGGGCTTGGCTCTAAACGCCAACTATTCTCTTTTCCACAGGTACTGCCTGACCTGCTGAGTTTCCCAGCAATTTGTGTGTGTACATAAGTTTAGCTTATAAACGTTGACTGATTGTATGTATATAAATTGACACTAGATGCAGGAGTAATTCTGACAGGAAATGATAAAGTGACACAGTGACTCCCGACAAGAGGCACTCTTCTAGGTAGCAGCAGGACTTATGAAAACAGACAACAGTGACCATATCCATGTAGGTATGAGGTGTGGAGTATGAGAGTAAAATGGCAATGCATGGGGTCATAAAGGGTGCCAAGAGGTTGCAGACAGGAGTGGCTGATGTGTACATAGTGGTGGTGGTGGGATTGCAGGGGTGAGTTAATGGGTAGAAGTGCTAATCACCCTGATGGCCTGGAGAAAATGACTGTTTTTGATCCTGGCATGACTGCTGCGTAGTCTCTTCCCTGATGGGAGTTGGACAAACAGTCCATAAGCAGGGAGGATAGGATCCTTCATGATATTGTTGCCTTTTTCTGGCACCTTTATGATATTGCTGATCCTTCATTAGTATTTTTTAGACTGGCAAACAGGGACTGATGGGATTTCAGTGCTTGGGCCTCAACTATTCATAATGTGAATTGACACCCTGGATGAAGGGCCAAAAAAATTGGGATAGTAAGTTGTGAGGAAAACAAAGAGGCAGCAAAAGATATATAGATAAGTTAAGTAAATGGGAAAGAAGTTAGCAGGTGAAGTATAACTTGCGAAAATCTGAGAAGATTCATTTTGTAGTGAAAATGCCTTGCCAGCTATCTTGATCGCTGCTTTGAGATCTGCCCTCCACATACACTCCATAATCCTACTTCCACCCCATAATTTCTCCCATTGTAAGACATGCAGCTTCTGGTGTAACACTCTATTATGCAACACCATCACCATTCCTCTGTTTGCCACCCTACCCAATCTTATCTCCACAGACAGAAATTTGGATATACAATCTTAAGAACAGTGGATTTTCTTTGTTTTATTTTTCTCTGTCGGATGTATCAGAGGAAATGGACAGAAAAAAAACAAATACAGAATGGAACTCTGTTTGAAGTGGCCAAATCATTAAATGGACCAGAGCCAAAATCTGATTATTTGGTTCACCATCATCTTCCTCTGAACATGTGCCGTAATTATATTTGCACAGAGGGTCCTTTGGAAGCTAATTGCTTTTAGGTAAATTTAATATCTGATTTTGCATCAGCACTAATGGAATACTCATTTCCTTGTTGCAGTTAATTTTCAAGACATAACATATTATACCAAAATCTTTATTCACATGTGTTAATATATATCTTCTACAACTTATTTGAATGCATGCACTTTTAAGCCAACTGGAATGAAGAATTACTCCCAGAAATATAGCCAGCCAGGCAATTATTAGGTTTCTTATCATACAGCTGAATATACAGTAAGGCTGATAATTTGCAATCAAACTATGGATCAAACTAACTTGTGATTCAAATATGCCGATGGCTCTGCACTTAGCTCAGCAGGTGAAGTTTACTGTGATCCTTTGAAAATCAAAGGAGACCCTATTCCCAAACTTCCTTTTATCCCACTAGATTCCTGGTTCCCATGTTTCCTTTCACCTCAAAAGAGGTCCAGGTTCCAATGCTCATTTTCAACACACTGGGGACCTGGTTCCCATACTTCTTTTCAATTCACAATTGACTCAGTTCCCGGTGTTCCCTTTCAACTCACTAAGGTCAAGGTTCCCACATTTCATTTAATTTCAAATCACTAGGGCCCTGATATCCATGCTCCCTTTCAGCTCAAGAAGACTCTAGTTCATGTATTTCCTTCTCAACTCCCCAAGGCCTAGGTTCAGTGCTCCCTTTAAACTCAACAAGGATTTGACTATAACAGTATGTGTGTTACTACAGCTATATTAAACTCTAGTAGGACTATACCTGGAATATTATGTACAGGGTCTAGTTTCTTTACTGAAAGAAGAATATGCTTACAGCAGAATCCAATACAGTTTAACTAAAATGGCATTATATGAAGAGAGAATAAACATTCTGGGCCTATAGTCTCTTGAGTTTATTCAAACAAGAGGTGATGTCATTGACTGACTCTCTCACAATCACATCCCCCAACTACAGCTTACTACCCAAGCTTTGACCTCAATGTTGATAACACACTTCAATTTAAATACATATAATCTAATGTAAGAAGAAATAAAAATCATCCAGTTCAGCATTCTAGTTGCAGAAATTTTCTTAAGCACTTCATAGGATGAAATTCCAGGAGAAAATTAAGAACTGTCAAGTAAAATGGTAGATAATGAAGAAAAATTAGCATAGTAAACTATTCCTGTATGGTCATGTTCTCTAACTCCACCATAATTAATGAGTGGTTTCTGGTTCAGTGAGCAATTGACATAGTATATACAAACTTAAGCACTTACTACACCAATAGACAATAGGTGCAGGAGTAGGCCCTTCGGCCCTTTGAGCTAGCACTGCCATTCAACATGATCATGCCTGATCATCCACAATCTTGCCTTCTCCCCATATCCCTTGACTCCGCTATCTTTAGAGCTCTAACTCTTTCTTGAAAGCATCCAGAGAATTGGCCTTCACTGCCTTCTGAGGCAGAGCATTCCATAGATCCACAACTCTCTGGGTGAAAAAGTTTTTCCTGAACTCCGTTCTAAATGGCCTACCCCTTATTCTTAAATAAGAGGTACACCAGTACACCAGCACTGTAGGAAGCATTCAAAGGAGAAATAGCAAGAGCTCAAGTCTAACATGTAAGTGTCAGGCTGAACACATCAGGTAACATGTATAGAGAACCCTGAATGGATATCAGGGGTTGGAGAAAGAGGAAGAAAAGGAAGCATATAACAAGGATAGGAAGTAATGATTGGGTAGATCTGTTAACAGTACAAGAAATGTTGGAAGGCACTTGAAAAGGAAATTAGGAAGGTTAATAGGGGTCATAAAAAGTCACTAGCAGACAGAATTAAGGTAAATCCAAAGGCATTCTTTAAATATATTAGGGACAAAAGAGTAACCAGGGAACTATGAGGCCCATCAGGGTCAACGTGGGCTATCTGTGTATGAAGGAACAAGATATAGTGAGGTTCTAAATGAATATTTAGGTGAAAGACCAATGCAAGTCTTCATAAATAAAAAGGAGGCTCTCAATGCTTTACCAGGCTGAAAGGTCCCCAGAGCCAATTGACACATATCCCAGGCTGCAACAGAAGGCAAAGGGAGAGATTGCTGGTACTTTTTGCCAGACATGTGAGTTACCACATGAATGGAGGAGAGCAAATGTGGCCCCCTTTTCTAGAAAGGCAGCAAGGAAAAAACTAGTAACTATCAACCTGTGAGCTTAACAGCAGTGTTAGAGAAGACACTGGAAGAAATACTGAGAGAGATGAATCATCACTTGGAAAGGCAAGCACTAATCCGAAACATCCAACACGGCTTTCTCAAGGGCTGATACTTTCTGGCCGATTTGATCAAATGTTTTGAAGATGTAACAAAGGAGATCAGTAAGATCTGTGCAGGAGTTGTGATTTACCTGGACGTTAGTAAGGCCTTTGACAAGGTTTCACATTTATGATTGGATCAAAAGGTTATGACCCATTGGATCCAGGACAAGTTGGCAACTGGATCCAAAACTGCTGATGGTAGAAGGTTGATTTTGTGATTGTGTGCCTGGGACTAGTGGTGTCGCACAAGGATCACTACTTAAACCATTGTTGTTTGTAATATATGTTAATGATCTTGATGTGGATGTAGGAGGCAAAATCTGTAAGATTGTAGATGACACAAAGGTTAGCACAGTTGTTGATGGTGTGGAAATGGACAGGCTGCAGAGAGATATTGCTATGTTGAAGTGAAATAGGTTGAAAAATGGCAGATGGACTTTATCCAGACAAATATGAGCTTTTGTATTTTGGGGACACTATTGAAGCTACGAATACATCATGAATGTTGGGTCTTAGGGAGTACTGAGGAACAGAAGGAGCTTGAAATACCAGTCCATAGGTAATTGAAAGTGTCTGCAAAGGACAGATAATGTAGTTAGGAAGACATGTGGGATACTGGCCTCTGTAAGTTGGAACACTGAATGCAGAATTACAGAAGTAATGACCCAACTTTATATAAGCTTGGTCAGACTTCAGCAGGTTTCCTGAGTGCAGTTCTGATTACTGTGCTATAGGAAGTATTTGATAATGTTGGACAGCGTGCAGAGGAGATTCACCAGGCTGTTGGTTGAGATAGAGCAGCTTAATTATGAGGAGAGAATGGAGAAGCTGAGTCTGTTCACCCTAAATAATTTTATTAAGGTACATAAAATTATGAGGAGTAGAAAATAGGACACAGACTGAAAGAAATTATTTTCTCATATCACAGGTAGATAAAAATAGAGGACATAGTTTTAGGGCAAGGGATGATATTTAGAGGAGATAAGAAGGGGAGCTTCTTCAACCAGAGAGTGGGAAGTATCTGGAATGCACGACCTGAGACAGTGGCTGAAGCTGGATCACTGATAGCATGTAAAAAGTGTCTGAATAAGCACATGAATTGCTTAGGCATAGAGGACGATGGACCAAATGCTGGGTGATAGGGTTAGGTAGAAACCTGCAGTTCTTCCAATTCATTTGGGAGAAGTGCGCAAAGCTAGTAGCTATCATTGCACAAGATCGTTCAGAGAATTTAAAAAGCAAGGAGTTTCTTTCAGTGAGAGATTCGATTGGGAGAAGTGCACAGACACAGTAGCTTGTCATCATGCAAGGCTGTTGAGAAGATTTAAAAAGTGAGGTGTTTCTTTCAGCAGGAGATTCGATTGAGAAGTGCACAGACGCAGAAGCTCGTCATCGCACAAGGCAACTGAGAAGGTTCCAGAATAAAATGGAGACACTGCCCAGTGGAGCTGTCGTTGGAGTAGTGTGAGTCAGAGTAGTAAGGCTTTGGCACATCAGCGCTTCAATGAAGTAAGGAGGTGAGTTACTTTCATATCTCTTTTTTCTTCTAACTTAAAAATAGTGGGTATGACTGGAAAGCCAGTTTTCTGTTCTGGGTGTCAGATGTGGGATATCTGGGAGACTTCCAGCCTCCCGGATGGTTACATCTGCCCCAGGTGCATCAAGCTGCAGCTCCTTAGAGACTGAGTTAGGGAACTAGAGCTGCAGCTCAATGACCTTCAACTCGTTTGGGAAAGTGAGGGGAAGATCGATAGGATCTACAGGCAGGTAGTCAAATTGATGCCACAGGAGTCAAATAAGTGGGTGATTATCAGGACAGGAAGGGAGAGCATCAGGTAGTGGAGGACACACCTGTCGGCATCCCCATTAACAATAAGTAGTCCATTTTGAGTACTGTTGCGGGTGACAACTTACCTGGGGGAAGCAACAGTGGCCTTGGCTCTGGCACTGAGTCTGGCCCTGTGGCTCGGAAGGGTAGGGAACGGAAGAGCATGGCAACAGTAATAGGGGACTATAGTAGGGGGACAGATAGGTGATTCTGTGGGCACAAAAAAGAAAATAATAGAAAAAGGTAGTTTGTCTCCCAAGTACCAGGGCTGGTGATGTTTCTGAATACATCCAAAATATCCTGAAATTGGTGGGTCAGCAGCCAGAGCTTGTGGTACAAATTGGTATTAACGGCATAGGTAGAAAAAGGGAAGAGGTCCTGAAAGCAAAATACAGGGAGTAGGGAAGGAAGCTGAGAAGCAGGACCTCGAGAGTAGTAATCTCGGGATTGCTGCTTGTATCACGTGACAGTGAGTATAGGAATAGGATGAGGTAGCAGATAAATGCATGGCTGAAGGATTGGAGCAGGGGGCAGGGATTCAGAATTCTGAATAATTGGGACCACTTGTGGGGCAGGGGTGACCTGTACAAAAAGTCAAGTCAAGTCAACTTTTATTGTCATTTCGACCATAACTGCTGGTACAATGCATAGTAAAAATGAGACAATGTTTTTCAGGACCATGGTTTACATGACACAGTACAAAACACTAGACTGAACTACGTAATAAAAAAAAACACAGAGAAAGCTACACTAGACTACAGACCTACACTGGACTGCATAAAGTGCACAAAAACAGTACCGGCATTACAATAAATAATAAACAGGACAGTAGGGCAAGGTGTCAGTCCAGGCTTCGGGTATTGAGGAGTCTGATAGCTTTGGGGAAGAAACTGTTATATAGTTTGGTCATGAGAGCCCGAATGCTTCGGAGCCTTTTCCCAGACGGCAGGAGGGAGAAGAGATTGTACAAGGGGTGCATGGGGTCCTTCATAATGCTGTTTCCTTTACGGTTGCAGCGTGTAGTGTAAAAGTCCGTGATGGTGGGAAGAGAGACCCCGATGATCTTCTCAGCTGACCTCACTATCCGCTGCAGGGTCTTGCGATCCGAGATGGTGCAATTTCTGAACCAGGCAGTGATGCAGCTGCTCAGGATGCTCTCAATACAACCCCTGTAGAATGTGGTGAGGATGGGGGTGGGAGATGGAATTTCCTCAGCCTTCACAAAAAGTAGAGACGCTGCTGGGCTTTCTTTGCTATGGAGCTGGTGTTGAGGGACCAAGTGATATTCTCCGTCAGGTGAACACCAAGAAATTTGATGCTCTTTACGATCTCTACTGAGGAGCCATCGATGTTCAGCGGGGAGTGGTCGCTCCATGCCCTCCTGAAGTCAACAACCATCTCTTTTGTTTTGTTCACATTAAGAGACAGGTTGTTGGCTCTGCACCAGTCCATTAGCCGCTGCACCTCCTCTCTGTAAGCTTACTCGTCGTTCTTGCTGATGAGATCCACCACGGTCGTGTCATCAGCGAACTTGATGATGTGGTTCGAGCTGTGTGTTACAGCACAGTCATGGGTCAGCAGAGTGAACAGCAGTGGACTGAGCATGCAGCCCTGGGGAACCCCCGTGCTCAGTGTGATGATGTTGGAGATGCTGCTCCTGATCCGGACTGACTAAGGTCTCCCAGTCAGGAAGTCTAGGATCCAGTTACAGAGGGAGGTGTTCAGGCCCAATAGGCTCAGCTTAAAGAACAGGTTGTATTTGAATGTGAGGGGGTGCCAACCAACTAGTGGGAGTATGCAAAGACATTTTCAACCTCTCACTGCTACAGGTGGAAGTTCTCACTTCTTTCAAAAAGGCAACAATACCAGTGCCCAAGAAGAATAAAGTGAGCTGCCCTAATGACCATCACCCGGTAACACTCACATCTACAGTGATGAAATGCTCTGAGAAGTAGTCATGTCTAGACTGAACTCCTGCCTCAGCAAGGACCTGGACCCATTGCAATTTGCCTATCACCACAATAGGTCAACGGCAGATGCAATCTCAGAGGCTCTTTACATGGACTTAGACAACCTGGAAAACACAAACACCAATGTCAGGATATTGTTCATCGACTAGCTCAGCATTTAATACCATTATTCCCACAATTCTGATTGACATGTTACAGAACCTGGGTCTCTGTACCTCCCTCTGCAATTGGATCGACTTCCTAACCGGAAGACCACAATCTGTGCAGATTGGTGATAACATCTCCTCCTCGCTGGCAATCAACACTGGTGCACCTCAGTGGTGTGTGCTTAGCCCACTGCTCTGCACTCTCTATACCAATGACTGTATGGCTAGGCATAGCTTAAATACCATCTACAGATTTGCTGATGATACAACCATTGTTGGTGGAATCTCAGATGGAAACGAGAGGGCATACAGGAGCAAGATATGCCAACTAGTGGAGTGGTGTCGCAGCAACAAACTTGCACTCAATGCCAGTAAGATGAAAGAGCTGATTGTGGACTTCAGAAAGGGTAAGACGAAGGAACACATACCAATCCTCATAGAGGGATCAGAAGTGGAGAGAGTGAGCAGTTTCAAGTTCCTGAGTGTCAAGATCTCTGAGGACCTAACCTTGTCTGAATATATCAATGCAGTTATAAAGAAGACAAGACAGCAACTATACTTCATCAGGAGTCTGAAGAGATTTGGTATGTCAATAAATACACTGAAAAGCTTCTGTGGATGTACCATGGAGAGCACCCTGACAGGCTGCATCACTGTCTGGTATTCAGGGGGGTGGGTGGCTACTGCACAGGACTGGAAGAAGGTGCCGTGGGTTATAGATTTTGTTGGCTTCATCTTGGGTACTAGCCTACAAAGTACCCGGGACATCTTCAAGGAGCAGTGTCTCAGAAAGGCAGCGCCCATTATTAAAGACCTCCAGCACCCAGGGCATGCCCTTTTCTCACTGTTAGCATCGGGTAGGAGGTACAGAAGCCTGGGGTCATGCACTCAGCAATTCAAGAACAGCCTCTTCCCCTCTGCCATCCAATTCCTAGGTGGATGTTGAACCTGTGAACACTACCTCACTTTTTAAATATATATTATTTCTGTTTTTTGCATGATTTTTAATCTATTCAATATACATATACTGTGATTGATTTACTCATTTATTATTTTATTTCTTCTTCTATATTATGTATTGCATTGAACTGCTGCTGCAAAGTCGTCAAATTTCACGACACATGACGGTGATAATAAACCTGATTCTGATATGCTGGCAGGGAGGTTTGCTAATGCTATTAAGGAGTGTTTAAACTAGATTTGCAAGAGGGTGTGAACCAAAGTGAAGAGTCTGAGGATGGGGTAGTTGGCGCACAAGTAGAAACAACTTGTAGGGAGTTTGTGAGGAAAGATAAGCAGATGATAGAGCAAAGATGCACTCAGTCTGATGGCTTGAGATATGTCTATTTTAGTGCAAGGAGTATCATAAACAAGGTGGATGAACCTAGAGTGTGGATCAATATGTGGAACTATGATGTTGAGGTCATTACAGAGACTTGGATGACTCAGGGGCAGGAATGGCTGCTGAGTGTGCCAGGAGCAGATAGACTCTGGAATGGTGCAATAATAACAGGGTTGTTGTAATGGGAGATCTTAACATTCCTAATATTGGCTGGCATCTCCTTAGAGCAAGGGGTTTAGGTGGGGTGGAGTTTCCTGACATAATATGTAGATAAGCCAACTAGAGGAAAGGCTGCACTTGATCTGGTATTGGGAAATGAGCCTGGTCAGGCTTCAGATCTCTTGGTGGGAGAGCATTTTGGAGCAATACCGAACCTGCCTCTACCACTTCTACTGGAAGCTCATTCCACACAGCTACCGATCTCTGAATAAAGAAATTCCCCCTCGTGTTACCCCTAAACTTTTGCCACTTAACTCTCAACACGTCCTCTTGTTTGAATCTCCCCTACTCTCAAAGGAAAAAGCCTATCCACGTCAACTCTATCTATCCCCCTCATAATTTTAAATACCTTTATCAAGTCCCCCCTCAACCTTCTTTGCTCCAAAGAATACAGACCTAACTTGTTCAACCTTTCTCTGTAACTTAGGTGCTGAAACCCAGGTAACATTCTAGTAAATCTTCGCTGTACTCTCTCTATTTTGTTGACATCTTTCCTATAATTCAGTGACCAGAACTGTACACAATACTCCAAATTCGGCCTCACCAATGTCTTGTATAATTTTAACATTACATCCCAACTCCTATACTCAATGCTCTGATTTATACCCTTCACCACCCTATCCACATGAGATTCAAACTTCAGGGAACTATGCACCATTATTCCTAGATCACTCTGTTCTACTGCATTCTTCAATGCCCTACCATTTACCATGTATGTCCTATTTTGATTATTCCTACCAAAATGTAGCACCTCACACTTATCAGCATTAAACTCCATCTGCCATCTTTCAGCCCACTCTTCTAACTGACCTAAATCTCTCTGCAAGCTTTGAAAACCTACTTCATTATCCACAACGCCACCTATCACTACTACTTCATTATCCACAACACCACTAGTCACTGGCCACCAACCTGACAAACAGTTATCCACCACCACTACTCTCTGGGATCTCCCATCCAGCCACTGTTGAATCCATTTTACTACTTCAATATTAATACCTAATTATTGAACCTTCCTAACTAACCTTCTGTGTAGAACCTTGTCTGGGTTTAGTCCTATCCTTGCCTGGGTTCAGTCCTATCCTTCTCCATAATTATATTGAAACTAAAGTCATTGTGATCACTGGACCCAAAGTGCTCCCCAACACATACCTCCATCACCTGACCTGTCTCATTCCCTAACAGGAGATCCAACACTGCCCCTTCTCTAGTTGGTACCGCTATGTATTGCTGCAAAAAAACTATCCTGCACACATTTTAAACTCCAAACCATCCATCCCTTTTACAGAATGGGCTTCCCAGTCTATGTATGGAAAATTAAAATCTCCCACAATCATAACCTTGTGCTTACTACAAATATCTCCTATCTCCTTACAAATTTGCTCCTCCAATTCTCGCTCCCCATTAGGTGGTCTATAATACACCCCTATAAGTGTTACTACACCTTTCCCATTCCTCAATTCCACCCAAATAGCCTCCCTAAATGAGCCCTCTAATCTATCCTGCCTGAGCACCGCTGTAATATTTTCTCTGACTAGCAATGCAACACCTCCTCCTCTTGTCCCTCCAATTCTATCAAACCTGAAGCAACAAAATTCAGGAATATTTAGTTGCCAATCACACCCCTCCTGCAACCATGTTTCACTAATAGCTACAACATCATATTTCCAGGTATCAACCCATGCTCTAAGCTCATCCACCTTTCTTACAATGCTCCTAGCATTAAAATACGGTAAGTGCATTTAAGAAATTCTCCACCTCTTCCTCTCTGTTTATCTCTAATGGTACAAACAGCTTTACTATCTTCTTTTTCTTCCTTCTCCCATACATCTGTTCCTACACTCTGGTTCCCCCCTTGTATCTAGTGTAAATCCACTAGAGCCTCTCTAGCAAACCTACCTGCAAGAATATTTGTCTCCCTCCAGTTCAGATGTAAACCGTTCTGCCGGAACAGGTCCCACCTTCCCTGGAAAACTGCCCAATTATCTATTAATCTGAAGCCCTCCCTCCTGCTCCATATCTTCAGCCACATGTTGATCTGTGCTATCTTACTATTTCTAAATCTGCCCGCACGTGGCACTGGCAGCAATCCTGAGATTGTTATCCTGAAGTTCCTGTCCTTTAACTTGGCACCTAACTCCCTAATCTCACCTTTCAGGACCTCCTCACTCTTCCTACCCATGTTATTGGTCCCTACATGGACCACGACATCCCGCTACTCACCCTCCCTCTTGAGAATACTGAGAACTCGATCCAAGATGTCGCAGACCCTTGCAGCAGGGAGGCAACAGACCATCCGAGATTCTCGATCTCTTCCACAGAACCTCCTATCTGCCCCCCAAACTATTGAATCCCCTATCACTACTGCTGTCCTCTTTTCCCTCCTTCCCTTCTGAGCTGAGGGTCCAGTCTCGGTGCCAAAGACGCAACCACTGCAACTTGTCCCTGGTAGGTCATCCCCACCAACGGTATCCAAAACGGTATACTTATTATTGATGGGAACAGCCACAGGGATGCTCTGCTCTGCTCATTTTTTCTAATCCCCTTCCCTCTCCTGACAGTCACCCAGCTACCTGTCTCCTGACTCTTAGGGGTGACTATCTCCCTATAACTCCTGTTTATTTCTGCCTCTGCTTCCCGAATGATCGGAAGTTCATCCAGCTCCAGTTCCCTAACACGGTTTGTCAGGAGCTGCAGCTGGATGCACCTTTTGCAGGTGTAGTCATCAGGGACAGTTGTGCTCGCCTTGACTTCCCACATACTGCAAACGGAGCACTCAACTGCCCTAACTGCTGCCTCCATTACCTACTCCTAAGGTAATTAAATTAATTAAAGGAGCTTACCCGGCCTTACCTCACTTGGAGTGAAGCTCGTCCTGTACAGTCCATTTCTGTCTACTCTTGTAGTGTCCCACCTTGTTCAGTCCACTTCTATATCCTGCCCAAAATCCACAAACTTTACTGCTTTGGCAGATCTGCAGTTTCACCCTGGTTGCATGTTGCCAAACTTATTTCTTCACACATTATCTGCTCTTTCTTATTTGGTCCAGTTCCTTCCCACCTGCATCTGAGATATCTCTGAAACCTTTTGCCTCTTTGAGAGTTTCCAATTCCCTGGATGCACAGGCTCATCTTTAACATCAATCCCTTTACACCTCTACCTCATTTCAGGATGTTCGCCACTTCTTCCTTGAGCAGAGGACCAACTACTTTCACTCCACTAACACACTTATTCACCTGATCGAACCGATTTTCATATTAAATAATTTATCCTTCAACTCCACTCACATTCTCCAGATAAAACTGTAGCTCTGGGCACTTGTGTGGGTCCAGGTTATGCTGTGTTTTTTTTTCTGTGGGATACTTGGAACAGTTTTAGTTTCAGTCCCAATGAGGTCCACTCTCTCAATTTTATTTCAGGTACATCAATGACTGCACTCATGCTGTCTTCTGTACTCATACAGAACTCAACAATTTCACTACTTTATTTCCAATTCCTACTTTGCTGTCACCTTCACAGTCAATCTCTGACTCTTTGCTTCCTTTTCTGGCTTTCTATGCATCTCGGGAGTTAGGCTAGATACCAATAACCATTGCTAAACTACTGATTCCCACAGCTATCTTGATTATTCTTTGTCCCATCATGCATCCAGTAAAGACTGTATTCTATGTCTCCATTGTCTATGATCTAATGATGAGACTTGCCATGCAGGTGCCACTGAAATGTCTTCCTTCTTTCTGAATCAGGACTCGCCTCTACCATTGTTATCATAGCTCTTGACAATATCCCACCAACTTCTTGTGCCTCTGCTCTCACATGCTCTCCTCTGAGAAAAAAATAAGAATAGAGTTCTTGTCTCTCTCATTCCACTTTACCAGTCTCCACATTCATTCTCCACCATTTCTACTAACTTCAAAGAGATTACACCACCAGCCACAACTTTCCCTCTCTTCCCCTTCTAACATTTTGCAGAGGTCTATTCCCCAGCCTACTTTTCTATTTGCACTAACGTCAACCCCCCACCACAGAACATCACCTTGAAACCGCTAGAAATGCATCATTTGTCCTTTCACCTCTTCCTTTCTCACTATTCAAGGGCAGTCTTTCCAGGTGAGGCACAATTCACTTACACTTCTTCTCATCTGATGTACTGCATTCAGTGTTCACAATGTGGTGAACATTGTGAAACCACATATAGAATGGATGATTATGATGTCTGCAGGGGCAACCCTGAGCTTTCCATTGCCTGCCACTTTAATTCCCCGCCCTACTCCCATGCTGACTTATTGGTCTGGGGTCTCCTGTATTGCTACAATGAGAGCCAACCCAATTCTAACTATCAATCCTATCTGAATGCTTCATAAATTTTATAAAACTTTATAAGGTCACCCTTCAGCCTCCTATGTACCAGTAAGAATAAATTCAGCCAATCCATTCTCTCCTTTTAACTACAGCCTTCCATCAAGTTCATGTTTATTGTTATCTGATGGTACATATATAGAACCAAATGAAACCAATGTTCCCCTGGACCACCGCACACCACAAAACATCACACATAGCACATAAAACAAGTTAATAAAATATTATTCAAAGTCCATGTAGTGCACAGCATTGGTAAACAGTAGGCAGCTTGGTGTCCTAGTGTCGAGCTGCTAGGACAGCAGCTACCTTGGAAGCAAGGTATTCGGTAGTTTTACAGCCTGAGGGAAGAAGTTGTTACCCAGTCTGACAGTCCTAGTTCTGATGCCTTTGTACCTCCTTCCTAATGGTAGCTGGTCAAAAAGATTGTGGGATGGATGGTAGGGATCCTCAACAATTCTTTGGACCCTTCATATATAATGCTCCTGGTAAATATCACAAATAAGGGGGAGGGAGATCCCAGTGATCCTTTTGGCAGTGTTTACTGTCCTCTGTAGGGTCTTGCCATCCAATGCCTTGCAGTTTCCATAGCACACAGTGATGTAGCCAGGCAGAACACTCTCAATGGTGCTCCTGTGGAAAGTTGTTAGAATGGGAGCAGTGAGTCTTGCATGCCTCAGTCTCCTCAGAAAGTGTAGACACTGCTGAGTCTTCTTGACTAATGAGCAGGTGTTGCGGATCCAGGTTAGATCATCCATTATGAGCACACCAAGGAACTTCGTGTTCTTCACTATCTCTATGGTAGAGCCATTGATATGCAATGGAGAATAGTCAACCTGCACCTTCTTGAAGTCTACAGTGATCTCTTTTGACTTGTCCACATTGAGGCTCCAGTTGTTGTTCTCACACTAGGTGGTGTCCTGGTGAATCTTGTCTGCATTCTCCCTTGTGTTACCACACCTTTCCTATAGTGGAGTGTCTAGGATACTCTAAGTGAAATCTAACTAATGTTTTGTACATCTGCAACATGACATCCTAACTCCTAAAGCTATTGGCATATGAAGGCAAGCATACCAAATGCCTTTTTCACTACCTTATACCTCTGTGTCACCATTTCCAAAGATCTATACCCCTGCACCCCAAGGGCTCACTATAAATTAATGTTCCTAAGATCCTTGCTGTTCATTCTGTATGTTCTGCCAGAAGTTTATCTCCCAAAATATTGTCAGTAAACTTACTATCTATCCCTGCCACCTAAATTCTCATCTAAGTGATCCTATTACAAATAACAAAGTTCCCATCTCTATTCCCTGTCATGTACCAGTTTTTACAGACCACCAGTCAGAAAAGTGCCCATTCTTCTACTACTCTCTGCCTATTACCACCACACCAATGTAAGACAAGATTTGCCAATAAACCTCAGGTCCCTGTGTCTTAATTGTCTGGACTAATCTACCACACAGGATCTTGTCAAAAGCTTTCTTATTGGACATCTCCACTTTACCCTCTTCAATTCAAGGAACATTAAGATCAATCGATCTGAAATGTTTTGATTCCTGCTGATTCCCATCATGAACCTCTTCTGGATTCTAAAAAATGACAGAAGTAATAGTACACAGCTGAAAGGACCACCACAAATTACTTTCAACAGAATCACTCAAGAAAATAGTCATGATATTTAGTTTATTATTGACAGGTCATAACTTCTCATTTTTAATGCCATAAGGAGAGAAAAAAATGAAATATTAAGGTAAGCTAGCTAATTATATAAAAGAGGATATCAAAAGATTTTTCAGATAGATAAAGAGTAAAAGAGACGAGAGTTGATATCAGACCACTGGAAAATTACTTTGGAGAGGTAGTAATGAGGGACAAAGAAATGGCGGACAAACTTAATAAGTATTTTGGTAATAAGTATTTTGGAACATCTACCATAGCATCTAGTAGTACAGTAGATGTTCCAGGAGTCAGGGGTCATGAAGTTACCATAGCTAGAGAGAAGTTTCTTGGGAAACTGAAAGGTCTAAACATAGATAGAAACCTGGACCAGAAAGTGTACACCTCAGGGTTCTGACAGAGGTGGCTGAAGAGATTGTGAAGGAATTAGTATTGATCTTTCAAGAATTACTTGATTCTGGAATGGGTCCCAAGGACTGGAAAATTGAAAATTTTCTTTGAAAAGGGTGGTAGGTAGAAGAAATGAAATTATAGGCCAGCTAGCAGAACTTTAGTAGTTGGGAAGATGTTGGAGCTAATGCATGGAACATCAGTTTCAACATAAAGAGACATAAAATAAAATAGTACCTCATGAACAGTTACAAAGTCAGAAGAGCAGCTTTGGCCAATAAAGAAGACCAGCAGGTACTCACTGTCCCACGTACCATTAGAAAGGAGGATATCTGCAGTTATGAAGAGCCAACAACTGGCTGCAAATCATTAATAGGTCAATTAAAACTGAAATGAGGAGAACTTCTAAATTTGTTATTCTCCATCCTGTGTGGATTTGAAATTTCCTGTCCTGGGAAGCTAAGATTCCTTTGGGATGCAGGCAGGAAAGTTGATAATATACCTGCTGGCATTCAGTCATAAAGTTATTGAATGGCAGAACAAGTTTGAGGATACATGTGTGTTAATCCTGTTTTCATGTTTTACGTTTCTATAACAAATAACTTTTGCTGAAAACAATCCCTGTTTTGTTATTTCTCTTGCTAAAAGGACTATGTGAAATCCAAATTCCAGTTAGGCATAACTTGACCTGGAAAATTTTACAACTATATTCCATTCCACTAAATGAAATTATTTTTGCACTTTGAGTATTGAAAATAACCATGCTATGCTTGTGAATATCTTTTTACAGATGAATTTCTAACTACCATAACTTCAATTGGCTCAAAAATATTTACATCAACAGTATGTTGTCTTTAACATTGTAATTCAGAAGGGATGTTGTACTTTTGAGGATCTAAGAAAAAGCAGTAGCACTAAACAAAGAAGCTTACCTTACTCAATGACAAACTCGTAATAACTGACCACGGAAGCTTTGAGACTGGTTATAAAATCTATCCATATTATCCTTTGGCCTTAACAGTCACATACTTACAGATACTGAAACCCATAATGACATAATTTTGTTCATCATGAACTGCAGCAGAAGATTATGAAGATAGAGACTGCAAGATTTGTTGTAGAAAATGTAGCTGCCTATCAGCAGATGGTTTATGGTTTTAGAGGCTGGGGTTAGATCAGGTCAGGATGAAAAAATTGTGATTAGGACCTGGAGGGTGTAGACTGAATGGGCCTTAGTAAAAGATTTATTGGCAGCCGAGGAAGATTGCACACACTCCTTGGTGACAGGAGGGATGCTGGGTTGGTGTACGCAAGGACTGCTGATCAGGATGGGAAAGTTATGGGGATTGGAAACAGGGTTTGCAAAGGAAAAGGTCAGAGATCAGGATCAAGTACCAAAACTTGGGGACCATAAAACTAGCAGCAACATCATTTAAAATACATTAAATAAATCACCTGTTTTAAATTGGGAAGGGTATCCAGAATGTGGCTATGGACAGAAAGTTTAAGCAGAGTAGACCCTCTGTTCACAAGTACAAGTAGTCTACTGCCTGCTTCAGCTAATAATAGAGGATATCTCTTCCCTCAGAGCCTTTGGAAGATGTGCAGCACCTGGAGAATTTTCATTTATATGCTGTAAGGTTATTTTCTAGTTTCAACAAAAGGTTAATTTCATAGGGAAACCTACAAGAATAATTTGTTTTGAAAATTCACTTTTAAAATCAATCTGGTTGCTTCAATTTCTCAGATGCATTTTTCCATATTTTTTTGTATTCACCTAAGTATATGTACTGTGATTTTCTAACTTCTGCAGTGAGAAGGTTACCATATAAAACATGGGATCTAAAAATGTTATCTTGCACGCACCTTCTTTGGCAATGTCATAAGCTTTTCCGAGAAATCTTTTTGCCTCTTTGTATTGCTCATTTTCAAGCTTTTTGTCTGCCAGTGATGTGTAAATCCTCCAGAGATTTTTACATGCATGTGCAAAGTGGAGACAGCAATTCTCATCTTGCCACGTCTTCCCTGTAGAGAGTTGATGGAATATCTCATAATGCTCAGCAGCCTTATCCAGCTGACCTGCAACATTGAAGTCATTGATAAACGTTAACTCAATCTAGTGACAGATTCTAGCTTTCAAAGAGGTTTGATTTCTGACAATTCCATGTAAACTGGTCTTAAAATATAATCAGAAAATAAAGATTCAATAACATACCCAGCCCTTATAAATGTACGTTATATCTTTAAGAATAGAGCTTAAACCTTTAATAACACTTCAAATATGGTCTTCAATTGGCATTTTTGTGAACATTTTACTAAAATAATGTGCTGTGAAATACACACTATAAACTGAACTATAGCCAGAGAACTTCTCAATTTATGAATGGTCTTTGATGCAATATAAATTATCAGCAAGTTCATCTCATCTTGATTTTAATAGTACAATACAAGTTGAATTTTTATATTTATTCTGAAAATATGAAGCAAAATTTAATTGGTGGATGTGGAACATATATTCAGAAATTTAAAATACTTTGTAAGTTAAGTACCATTCCACAACTAACCAGTCATTGTTCTTTGACTTGTTTTGCTGAGGTTAAATTCAGGCACTACTTAACATGTTTGAAGATAGAAAGGCATTTAATCTTCACATTAAGATCTGAATATATGAATGAACTGTAACACTGAACTTACAAATACTGAGTATAATTGCAACAATTAATGCTATAAGACTTCACTACAAGTCTCGATTTCAACAGAGGGCAAAGAACATATAGTGAATCCTTGATAACCATTGAAGCAGGGTTCCCTGTAAGGCCTGAAAATGCACTTACTAAAAGAAACTAACAAGAGAGTACAGCAAGATGATAGCTAAAATTTGCATTGGAATATCCAACAATAAGCAATGAAATAAAGCAACCAGAATTGAAGTTTACTTTGTCTACTTTTAATAGCATCAATGCATCTTTTATGTCTAACCAAAAAAAGTCTTAAATTAGCCCTCAGCAGAAAATTAAAACCTCTGTCAATGGAGTGCTCCCTCAGTTTCTTCACTAGTTTGCAGATGCAAGGTGATCGTCTCTCCAAAGCAGGGGCTGAAATCCTACCACTGCTACCAGTGATCCAAGGAGGATATCTGAGAAACAGGTCTCATGTTACATTTTAAATTTAATTTGGTAAGCATTTGCATGGATAAACCTTTTTGCGCACATTAGATCAATCTGGTAATTATTTCCTGGTTGATTAGCAACCATTGGGAAACTGGTTACAGACATAAATTAGTGGGAAAAAATGTAACTTATGACCTGTGCTTTTTACTCATGATAAAGCAAGGAACAAACTAGGAAATAAAGCAAATTAGTGAAGTTAAACATCAATGTTCAGTCCATAGCCTCTGCCAGATAAATTTTTCTAAGCTCCACTTTCGTTTACAAGCATCACTGATAAATATTGCAGTATCCTCATTATGCTCCTCCATTACAGTCATAGGCTCATAATTAGACCACACATTGCAATGGTTTTGAATTATTTTCAGCATGCTAATTGATTTGATTAGTCTTTAGTATGGGGTAGTGTACAGACATTCAATTGAGCACTATCACCTCCCTACACCCCAATGTAGAGCAGCAAATTAAAAAAATGGCTGGCCTGGCAGGAAGGAAAAGATGGGAGAGGCATGATTCAGATTTCTTCTATGTGTCTGGATACTCAGCATGTGATTGGACAGATCTATTCACTTGACATGAATGGCCCAATCCATTGCAAAGTGCACACTGAGCAAAGGGTTAGTGATTGTAATAAACATCAAAAAATTGATTTGAATCAAGAGACTATGATCTGTGAATGGAGCACCTCTGAATCATTTACTGTAACACTGGCCATTGAAAACCAATGCTGGATATATAACAACTTCCTACTCCTGATAGTGTGATAATACAGACCTTTCTGAGCAGTATATTTCTGATCCCTACACAATATGCCTCTAGTTTCTCACAGAATGAACAGCATAAATTGTAAAAAAAAAAATAAACAGATGGAAAACCTCAGTGATTCTCGACATTTTTGGTCAAGGTCCTACATCAGGACTAAGAGTGCAAAGGAAAGAATGCCAGTATATAATGTAGTAGTGAAAGGGAGAGGTTAGGCAGAGGTTGGTTTGTGATAGCTTGAAACAGATGTGGGGAGGGGCTGATGTGCATATGAAGCCTGGAGGGGGTGTGGATGGGGGTGCATTTGTTGAGACAGTGGCTAGCAGATAATAGGAAGCTATAAAGTAAAAGAAAAAATAGACAGATAGAGCCAAGTACAAGAATGGAGAGGGGAGGATAGAGACAGAAGCTGGTAGGTGATATGTGGGAACAGATGGAACTAGTAGAGAAAAGGTAAGCCACAAGTGAAGAAGCCTAGCTAGGTAGGTTATATATGCTGTATATAAATGATTTAGATGATGAAATAGATGGTTTTGTTGCCAAGTTTGCAGATGATACGAAGATTGGTGGAGGGGCAGGTAGAGTTGAGGAAACAGGTAGGGTGCAGAAGGACTTAAGACAGATTAGAGAATGGGCAAGAAAGTGGCAAATGAAATAAAATGTTGGAATATGCATGGTCATGCACTTTTGTAGTAGAAATAAATGTACAGACTATTTTCTAAATGGGGAGAAAATCCAAAATCTGAGATGCAAAGGGACTTGGGAGTCCTTACGCAGAACACCCCAAAGGTTAACTCGTAGGTTCAGTCAGTGGTGAGGAAGGCAAATGCAATGTTAGCATTCATTTCAAGAGGTCTAGAGTACAAGAGCAGTGATGTGATGCTGAGGCTTTATAAGACACTGGTGAGGCCTCACCTTGAGTATTGTGAACAGATTTGGCACTGGAGAGGCAAATCCTGGTAAATTTTCTCTCCACCCTCTCTAAAGCTTCCACATCCTTCCTATAATGAGGTGATCAGAATTGAACACAGTACACCAAGTGTGATCTAACCAGAGTTTTATAGAGCAGCAACATTACTTCACGGCTCTTGAACTCAGTTTTACAATTAATGAAAGCCAACATATCATACACATTCTTAATCACCCTATCACCTTGTGTGGCAACTTTAAAGGATCCATGGACATGGATCCCAAGATCCTGCTGTTCCTCCACATTGCTAATAATCCTGCCATTAACCTTGTATTCTGCCTTCAAGATTAACCTTCACACTTTGCTGGATTACCACCAGAAAGGAAAACAGAGACATTTGGGAAAACCAGGTTAACTGCTGACTATGAAACATATTCCTTTCCTTCATTGTTCCTGGTCCTAATTTTCAAATTCACTAACCAGCAGCACTGTGGAACAACAGTGGTTCAAGGTGACATGTAAGTACCACCTACTCAATGACGATTAAGTATAGACAATAAATGCTTACCTTGCTCGAGATACCCATATCCAGAAGAATTAACAAATAAACACACGTGTCTAGAGGATTCCCTGCAAGTACGGGGTATGCATTCTCCTCATGAGGAAAATTTTGGCACTGCTCCAATTCATGTTTAGCCCTGGCATCCATAAAGATGTCACAACTTCAAAATCACCATTATAGCCACAAAACACATCTCTTTGAAAGAGAAAGGCTAGCTTCAATCAGCAATTGGTAGACAGAACCTATCGCAGCTTCTCCTGAGAGTTGTATAATGATGCAATGACAGTAAATAATAGTAAGCTCTCATTCCTAGAATCACAATAATGAACAGCATCCAGTATTTCATGTGGGGTAGAATGGACCTGTGGCAATCATATTGGGCTGTTGAAGCAGCTCTGGAAAATTTTGTGAGTGGTAACTTCTCTTTATTTATTCATTTTCTGGGATTTATATGTTTTTAGCAAGGCCAAAAGTAATTTCTGACTGCCATGACAAGACTCCGCTGGGGTCACTTGCTTGAACTGAAGACGTCAGTGAAAAGACTCCTACGGTAGCGTTGGGCAAATTCTACGAATGGGACACAGGGACTATAGAAGACCTGTTGATACATATTTCCAGATCAGGATAATGTGCATCATGACTGTAGCATGCAGGTAGTGATGATTCCATGTGCACAGAGTCTTGTCCTTCTTGATGTTTGAGCTTGAAAATTTTAGAGTCACTGTTGACTGTTGGAGCAGCAAAGCTACAACATATTTTGTAGACGGCACACACTACAGCAAACGTATACTGTTGAGGCATCTTAAGAGTTGGAATTAGTAAGGCAAGTACTTTTGACTTATCCTTTGCACTTACTTAATTAAGCCCATCACCCCTACTGGAACATAGGCGACCGATAGCACCTTGCCTGAGTCTTCTGTTCTGAGCTAGTTTTTCAAGTTGCCCACAGATGTTGCCCATCTTTTTGAAATCAGCTTCAAGGTCATATTGCCAGGTGTTCCTCTTCCACTTTTCCTGGGGATTCAACATTAGTGCTTGCCTGGTGGTGTTTGTATTTGCCTTAACACAGCATGCGTCCTATCCATCCTCAACTTCTTTTCCTTAATTCCTTTTCTGCTGATAGCTGGTGTGTTTTTTGACATAGATCAGGTTTGCTGATGACTTCGGGCCAGTGGATCCAGAGAATTTTTCTTAGACAGCTGTAAATAAAGGTCTGAACTTCCTTGCTGATATTCTTTGTTGTCACTGCCTCATACAGAAGAACCGATTTCACAATGGAGTTGAACAACCCGATTTTAGTGTGCTGTGACAGCTCCTTGGAGCACCAGATATTCTTGAGCTGAATAAAAGCTGCCCTAGCGTTGTCAATCCTCACCTTAACATCAGCATTGGTGCCATGCCGTCCGTCAATGACAGTACCTAGATAGGTAAAGGCTTCTACCTCTTCAAGTAGACTTCCCTTGAGAGTGACTGGGTCAATGCAGGTTGAGTTGATCTTGAGGACTTTAGTTTTCCCTTTATTAATGGTAAGGTAAACTTGTGCAGATGTGGCTGCCAGGCCTTTTGGTCTTTATCCTGCATCTGCTTGCGGGTAAGGGTCAGGAAAGCTAGATCATCAGCAAAGTCATCCAGTTGTTTCCATAGGGTTCAATGGATTCCATTCATTTTCTGTGCTGTAGATGTCTCCATGACCCAGTCTATGACCAGAAGGAACAGGATAGGGGACATCAGGCACCGGGCACCACTGTCTGACTTTTGCCTGTACCTGAAAGCTGCCAGAGAGCTTCCACCATGACTGACTCAGCAGGATATTCCCTTGCTTGAATTCTTGATGAGTCTGACTATCTTGCCTGGTCCTCATAGAGCCACAGTATTCTCCATAGGGTCTCTTTGTCTGTACTGTTGAAGACTAATTGATGAAGCTGATGTACAGAGATGAATTCTGCTCAAGTGACTCCTCATTTATGATGCATACTATGGCTTTCTGGTTAGCACACAATCTGTTCCTGCAGAAGCTTGCCTGTTGATCTTTTAGTTTGGTGTCTAAAGAATCCTTCATCTTCTTTAGTTTTATCTTAAAGAAAACATTTTCTGACAAGAATGTGATGCCTCTGTAGTTGGAGCAGTTGCTATGGTCTCCCTTCTTTGGAATCTTTATAGGCAGCCCTTTTTCCAGTCTGTTGGTACTTGCTCTTTTTCCCAGATCTTCTGAAAGACATGGTATAGCATCTCTACTGTAGTGTCCAGGACTGTCTTAAGAGCTTCTTCAGGAATTTCAACAGGACCAGTTATTTTACCATCCTTTAGCTGCTTTATTGCTTTCCTGATCTTCTCCCTGGTAGGTTTGTTACAGTTTACAGGTATGCCAGCATTGGCTGGAGGGATGTCAGGTGGGTTTAGAGGTATGAGTCTGTTCAGCAGATCTTCAAAGTGTTCAGCTGCTACTTTGTTCCCACTATAGCTTTTCCATCCTTATCTTTGACTGACCTCTTAGGCTTATTGTACTTTTCAACTGTTTACTGGTGATTTCATACAGCTTTCTCATTTTGACACACCCATTGCTTGTCTGCTTTAATGCTTTTCTTTCACTGCCTTATGAGCCTGTGTATGCACTTTCTGTGCTTTCATCTTTCCCACTCTAGTCCTGCTGATTTTCATTGACTGTTATCATCTGCCTGCTCACCTCGACCACTTCAACTGAGATCTATTCTTCCTGCTGGTTCTTTTCAGTACCTAGCACTGCTTGGCACATTGAGACTAGAGTCCCCTTAACTTTCTACCTTCACTGTGCAGATCCTTTTCCTTGTGGAAGTCTTGTAGCACTTGGAACTTGCCGAAGACCAATTTGAATGCTTCGTGGGTCTGCGTGTCTCTCAAAATGTTGACACTGAATCTCTGCCTCATTCATGCTGATTCCATCCAATTTTTCTTCAGTTTGTGTTTCAACTTCGCAATCAAGAGATGATGGTCAAATGCAACATCTGCTCCTCTTCTCACTTTGATATCTTAAAGTAATCTGAAATTCTTGGATATACAGATGCAGCCTATTTGATGCTCTTTTTTATGGACAGGTGATATTCAGGTGTTATTGTGAATCCTTTTGTGGGGGAAGATGCTGCCCTCCAGTGATAATGTTACTAAATGCACACGTCCGCAAAGCACTCTCCATTCTCGCTCATTATATCCAGTCCATGTGTTCTCATCAAGTCTTTGTAGCCAGTGTTATGCGATCCTATTTTGCATTGAAACCTCCCATGAGAATGTTAATATCTATTTCAGGATACACTTCTGGGATGTTCCGGAGTCTATTGTAGAAAGCATTCTTAGTTTCATTGTCACGGTCATTAGATGGCACATAACAACATATGAAATTCATCTTCATCATTTTTTCTTTGTTCTGAAGGATGCTAAGATGATACAGGGACCTTGGGCTTCCTATCCTATCAATGCCTTCTGTGCTAATTTTGATAGCATGAGTACCATTCTTTGTGTGTGCAGTCATCTCCCTTACGTCCTGAATAAAACATTAGTTCCTCTGTCATCAGCTGACCCTGCCCCTGGGGTGGTCTGGCTCTACTGGTAAAGAATGGCATCAAATCAGTAGAAAGATGTGAATTGGAATATGTTGAATCCTTGTGGATTGAGTTAAGAAACTGCAAGGGTAAAAGGAAGTTAATGGCAGTTATATACAGACCTCCCAACAGTGGCTGGGAGGTGGACCACAGGTTACAACAGGAAATCGAAAAGGCAAATCAAAAGGGCAATGTTATGGTAGTCAAGGGAGATTTTAACATGCAGGTTGATTGGGAAAATCAAGTTGGTAATGGATCTCAAGAGAGTGAGTTTGCTGAAAGCCTTAGAGATAGCTTTTTAGAACAGTTTGTCGTTGAGCCTACTAGGGGATCAGCTATACTGGATTGGGTGTTTTGTAATGAACTGGAGGCGATTAGGGAGCTTAAGGTAAAAGAACCCTTAGGAACTAGTGATCACAATATGATTGTGTTCAACTTGAAATTTGATAGGGCGAAAGTAAAGTCTGATGTAGCAGCATTTCAGTGGAGTAAGGGAAATTACAGTGTTATGAGAGAGGAGCTGGCCAAAGTAAAATGGAAGCAGCTGCTGGCAGGGAGGTCAGCAGAGCAGCAATGGCATGCATTTCTGGGGAAAATGAGGAAGGTACAGGACATGAGGATTCCAAAAATGAAGAAATACTCAAATGGTAAAATAGTACAACCGTGGCTGACAAGGGAAGTCAAAGTTATTGCAAAAGCAAAAGAAAGGGCATACAACAAAGCAAAAATTAGTGGCAACATAAAAGATTGGGAAGTTTTAAAAAATGTACATAGAGCAACTAAAATAAACATTAGGAGGGAAAAGATGAAATATGAAAGCAAGCTAGCAAATAATATCAAAGTGGATAGTAAAAGTTTTTTCAAGTATGTTAAAAATAAAATAGAAATGAGAGTGGATATAGGACCGCTAGAAAATGAGACAGGAGAAATAATAAGAGGGGACAAGGAAATGGCTGATGAACTAAATGAGTATTCTGCATCAGTCCTCACTGTGGAAGACAAAAACAGTATGCCTGATATTGTAGTGTGTGAAGGAAGGGAAGTGGATGAAGTTACTGTTACAAGAGAGAAGGTGCTCAAAAAGCTGAAAGACCTAAAGGTACACAAGTCACCCGTCAGAAATCACTGGACTCTGCCATGGTGCCAAAGGACTGGAAAATTGCAAATGTCACTCCACTCTGTAAGAAAAGAAATTTTAGGCCAGTTAGCCTGACCTCAGTGGTTGGGAAAACATTAAAGTCATTGTTAATGATGAGGTGATGGAGTACTTGGTGACACAGGACAAGATAGTACAAAGTCAGCATGGTTTCCTTCAGGGAAAATCCTGCCTGACGAACTTGTTGGAATTTGAGGAGATTACAAGTAGGGTAGATAAAGGGAATGCAGTGGATGTTGTATATTTGGACTTTCAGAAGGCCTTTGACAAGGTGCCACACATGAGGCTGCTTACCAAGTTAAGAGCCCATGATATTACATGGAAGTTACTAACATGGTTAGAGCATTGGCTGATTGGTAGAAGGTAGTGAGTGGGAATAAAAGAATTCCTTTTCTGGTTGGCCTGCCAGTGACTAGTGGTGTTCTGCAGGGGTTGGTGTTGGGACCACTTCTTTTTATACTGTACAGGAGGCACCCGTTTTACAAACTTTCGCTTTACGACACCTCGCTGTTACGGAAGATCTACATTAGTTACCTGTTTTCGTTATCAGAAGGTGTTTTCGCTGTTACGAGAAAAGGCAGCGTGCAAAAAAAAGGCAGCCAAGCTCCTTCCCCAGAAATGCATTCTAGCCGCCATTGCTTAAACATGTGCCTGTGAGATTCTGTGCTTTATGACGATTTATTTTGTGCATCTGTTAGAAAGATGAGTTCTAAGGTATTGGAAAAGCCTAAAAGAGCTTGTAAGGGTGTTACACTTAGCATAAAACAAGACATAATTAAGTGTTTCAATCGTGGTGAACGAAGTAAGGACATTGTCCGCGCGTTGAACCATTTGCACTATTTATACGCAGAAAGAAAGAATCTTGAAAGCTGCCGATGTTACTGTTGGTTCTGCTCGTAGCAAAGTGATCTCTCTTAGTCGGCATCCAATAATGGATAAAATAGAAAGTCTATTGCTTGAGTGGATTGATGGGTGCACCAAGCATGGTGTTCCATTAAGTTACCTTATACTTAAAGGAGAAATCAGTCAGTCTTGTTAATAAGCTGAAACAGAAAGCACTGGACGATGGTGATGAAAGTGTTGCAAAAGTGGAATTTAAAGGTAGTCATGGGTGGTTTGATCGGTTTCTGAGGCGAGGGCAGCTTCATAGCTTAAAGTTTACTGGAGAGAGTGCTTCAGCTGATACTGAAGCTGCCGAAAAGTTCCCAGCAGAACTGAAGAAAATAATTACAGAAGGTGGTTATTCTTCTAAGCAAGTGTTTAACTGTGACAAAACTGCAATTGATTGGAAAAAATGCCGAGCACCCCAACCTCCGACGACTCAGCCTAACACACTATCATCAGTGTGCTCGCTGTCTTCCCGATTCTGGTAAGTGAAACTACACTGTACATACATTATTTCTACTTTATATAGGCTGTGTATTTTTGTGTTATTTGGTATGATTTGGCAGCTTCATAGCTTAAAAGTACTGGAGAGACTGCTTCCAGTGAGATTGCTTCAGCTGAGACTACTTCCGCTACGTAGTGAGATTATACGCTACGCTAGACAGGGCTGCAATGATTGCAGAAAAGTATTTCTACTTTATATAGACTGTGTATTTATCATATCATTCCTGCTTTTACTATATGTTACTGTTATTTTAGGTTTTTTGTGTTATTTGGCATGATTTTGTAGGTTAATTTTTGGGTCTGGGAACGCTCACAAATTTTTCCCATATAAATAAATGGTAATTGCTTTTTCACTTTACGATATTCTGGCTTATGAACCGTTTCATAGGAACACTGTACCTTCGGATAGCAGGGGATACCTGTATATAAATGATTTAGATGATGGAAATTTTGTTGCCAAGTTTGTAGATGATATGAAGATTGGTGGAGGGGCAGGTAGTGTTGAGGTAACAGGTAGGATGCAGAAGGATTAGAATATAAAAATATGGATGCAATGTTGAGGCTTAATGAGATATGTTCATCTGCATCTGGAGTACTGACAGCAGTTTTGGGCCCTTTATCTAAGAAAGGATGTGCTGGCTTTGGAGAGGAAATTTAGAAGAATGTTCCCAGGAATGAAAGGGTTAACATATGAGAAGTGGTTGATGGTTCTGCATCTGTACTAGTTGGAGTTTAGAAGAATGAAGGGGGAGATCTCATTAAAACATATGGAAAGTCCCAAGAGTGGATGCAGAGACATGTTTCCAGTCGTGGGAGAGTCTAGCATCAGAAGGCACAGCATCAGAATAGAAGATGTCCCTTTGGAAAAGAAATGAGGAATATCTTTAGCTAGAGGGTGGTGGATCTATTGAATTCATTTCCACAGTTGGTTGTAGAGGCCAAATCAATGGGCATATTTAAAGCAGAGGTTAATTAGTAAGGGTGCCAAAGGTTACAGGTACAAGGCAGGAGAATGGGGCTGAGAGAGAAAACAATCAGCCAAGATCGAATGCTGGAGCAGACTCACTGCGCCAAATGGTCCTATGTTTTTATATGTGACAGAATATGCAGTCCCAGGTCTTCACCTGGAATTCCAACACAGACAATTTTCACTGTGGCTTGGCTTGGTTTGAATTGCTACCTGACCCAAGTGCATTCTCTTAAGCTGAAGGGAATTGAATTATGAGAATAGTTTTCACACAGAGAAACACCTAGTACAGTATCATTTTAAAAAAGCTTGATCCTGAGATGAATACCCTGTATAAGTCAATTATAGGAGAGTAGTAGGGGCAACTAATGTCTCTAGACTAATGTCTCAAGATATTGCATCCTTGTTTTATATTCTAGTCCTAACTAAACAGACAGACATACTTTATTGATCCCCAGGGAAATTGGGTTTCGTTACGATCGCATCAACCAAGAATAGTGTAGAAATATAGCAATATAAAACCATAAATAATTAAATAATAATAAGTAAGTTATTCCAAGTGGAAATAAGTCCAGGACCAGGCTCAGGGTGTCTGACACTCTGGGGGAGGAGTTGTAAAGTTTGATGGCCACAGGCAGGAATGACTTCCTATGCCACTCAGTGTTGCATCTCAGTGGAATGAGTCTCTGGCTGAACATACTCCTGTGCCTAACCAGTACATTATGCAGTGGATGGAATACATTGTCCAAGATGGCATGCAACTTGGACAGCATCCTCTTTTCAGGCACCACCTAGTCACCACCAACTAGTCCTTTCTGCCTACACAGGGTTCAGAACCCTTCATTCTGCACGTATTCATGTGCTTATCTAAGAGCCTCTTAAACACCTCTATCATATTTGCCTTCACTACCACCGCTGGAAGCACAATCCAAGCAGCCACCCTTCCATATAAAATACTTGCCCCACATATCTCCTTTGAGCTTAATCCCCTCATCTTAAATGCATGTCCTCTCGTACTAAAAAAGATACCAGCTCTTCACTTAAACATACTTAATCTTTTTCCAAATTCTTTGATTTTATACATACTAGAATAGTGTATTGGATGCCTAGAGAAAACCATATCATTTTCTAAAGTAGACTTTATAACAAGATTCTGCTTACTTTCCTTTAGTCACTTATTAACTCTTGATACCCAGTTTAATCAATAAAAAGATCTTACTAAAAGCCACGGTGTCTTTAATACAGCTTTGGGTTATTACCTCCTTAGAAACTTGTGGAACATGCTGCAGGGTTTCACTGCTGTCTAACATGCTGTAAGGTGTCACTGATAATGTAATGGTTTCTCTGTAGCAGCAATGTTTTGGGTTATGACTAGAGATAACAGGGTTTGGAATGCTATTGTTCTTTCTTGTGAGTTTGGAAGAGAGATTTTTGTGGCCTTTTGCCAGGGAGAGATGAGGAGAGAAGACGCGAATGGAGAGAGTTGGTAGACCACCGGATGGGATGGACTTGGACTGAGGGACTGAAGGGCAGCGACGATCGGAGGAGACTGATGGTAGATGATCATCTTATCAGTGAGCTCCAACAATGCACAACAGACTGTTTAATAAGATTGGGCCTTTTTTTCCCCATTTCTTTAATAACCATAGAGTCAAAGTAAGAATTATAAAGCTTAATCGTTTAATTGCATATTGTGTACTGTTTGTTATTTCAGGGTACTGATTTGTAACAGGGGACATATCGGGCAGCATCCACCCAAACAGATTTCTTAAGTTTGGCCGGGCTGGGGTCTATAACCCCCTATATTAAGCCGCTAACTGAAGCGAGAATTACACTTCTACAAGCTCAGCTGAGCAACCTTCTAAGGTACATCATTTAGATTTTTGCTAATTTTCTGTCAATGATTATCAACAAGATCTCTAGTGCCAGGGTAAGGATATAGAACATTTTGTACAAGTAAATAAATCAGTCAGAAATAATGCCTGTGTTTTAAGTAACAATACCACTGAGGAATCAGAATAAAAGTTAGAAAGCAAGACCTCAAAGATAGTAGTCCCTTGTCTACTCAACTACCACATGTTTGCGAACGAAGTAGAAAAATAAAGCAGGTTAATGTATAGCTGTATATTTAGCCTAGAAATGAAGATTCAGATTCTTTGGATATGAGATCAGTACTGAGGTGGCAAGAACAGTTTCAACTTTGATTTAATTTCCAAAGACCATAAGACATAGGAACAGAATTAGGCTATTCAGCCCAACAAGTCTGCTCTGCCATTCCATCATTGCTGATTTGTTATCCCAATCTACCCCATGTCATTTATTATCCAACTCTGTTCTAAATCGGCATCTTTCTATTTTGAGGCTGTGCCCTCTAGTCCAAGAATCCTCCACTATTGGAAATACCCTCTCCACATCCACTTTATCTTGCCCTTTCAATATTCAATAGGTTTCAATGAGATCTTCCTTCATTCTTCTAAACTCCAACAAGTACACGCCTAGTGCTATCAAATGGTCCTTATACATTCACACTTTCATTACCAGAATTATTCTTGTGAACTTCCTCTAAGCCCTCTTCAATGCCAGCACATCTTTTCTCAGATAAGGGTCCCAGAACTGTTCACGTACTCCATGTGGTTTGACCAATGCCTTAAGACCTCAGCATTACATCCTAGCTTTTATATTCGAATCCTCTTGAAATGAATGCTACCTTTGCATTTGCCTTCCTTTCCACTGACTCAACCTGAGAGATAACCTTCAGGGAATCCTGCACTAGGACTCCCAAGTCCCTTTACACTTCTGATTTTTGAATTTCCTCCTGCTTTAGAAAATAGTCTACACCTCTATTCCTTCTGTCAGAGTGCATGACCATACACTTTTCTATGCTATATTCCACTGCCACTTCTTTGACCATTCTCCCAATCTGTCTAATTCCTTCTGCAGACTCTCTGCTTCCTCACCACTATCTACCCATACATCTATCATTCACAAACATACCCACAAAGCCATCACTTCCATAATTCAAATCATTAATATATAACATGAAAACAAGCAATCCCAACACCAACTCCTGTGGAATTCCAGCAACCAACAAAAAATACCCCCTTTATTGCCACACTTCCCTCCTGCCAGTCAGCCAATCTTTTATTCATGCTGGGATATTTACTGTCATGCCATGAGCTCCTATCTTGTTAAGCAGGTTCATGTGCCACACCTTGTCAAAGGGCTTCTGAACATGCAAGTAAACAACATGGACTCTCTTTCATCTATTCTGCCTGTTATTTCCTCAAAGGATTTCAATAAATTTGTCAGACAAGATTTTTCCTTAAGGAAACGATGTTGACTTTGGCCTACTTTATCATGTGCATCCAAATACCCTAACACCTCGCCTTTGATAATGGATTCCAACATCTCCCCAACTACTGATGTCAGGTTAACTGACCTACAATTTCCCCAGGGGGTAGAAACATTTACAATCATACTCAACCAGATTTGCTAAGTAGATGCTCCATTTTGGCTTCCAAGTTCTTTATCATCACAGAAACAAGCCCTCATCTACGTTTGTACTTTAAAGAACAAACTCTTTTAAAAAAAACTCTGCTCTCAAATGCATCTCTCCCATTTCCCGCACATCTGCCCTCACCCCATCAGCCCGCCACCCCACTCGGGATAGGGATCTCCCTTGTCCTCACCTACCACCCCACCAGCCTCCAGGTCCAACGTATAATTCTCCGTAACTTTTGCCACCTCCAACGGGATCCCACTACCAAGCACATCTTTCCCTCCCCCCTTCTTTGTGCTTTCCGCAGGGATCACTCCCTACATGACTCCCTTGTCCACTCATCCCCCACATCCCTTCCCACTGATCTCCCTCTTGGCACTTATCCTTGTAAACGGAACAAGTGCTACACCTGCCCTTACACTTCCTCCCTCACCACCATTCAGGGCCCAAGACAGTCCTTCCAGGTGAGGCGACACTTCACCTGTGAGTCCGCTGGTGTGGTATACTGTGTCCGGTGCTCCCGGTGTGGCCTTTTATATATTGGTGAGACCCGATGCAGACTGGGAGACTGTTTCGCTGAACACCTACACTCTGTCCACCAGAGAAAGCAGGATCTCCCAGTGGCCACACATTTTAATTCCACGTCCCATTCCCATTCTGATATGCACTCAGGTTGGAGGAACAACACCTTATATACTGGCTGGGTAGCCTCCAACCTGATGGCATGAACGTTGACTTCTCTAACTTCCGTTAATGCCCCTCTTCCCCTTCTTACCCCATCCCTGACATATTTAGTTGTTTGTTTTTTTCTCTCTCTCTGCCCATCACTCTGCCTGTTCTCCATCTCCCTCTGGTGCTCCCCACCCCCTTTCTTTCTCCCTATGCCTCCCGTCCCATGATCCTTTCCCTTCTCCAGCTCTGTATCACTTTTGCCAATCACCTTTCCAGCTCTTAGCTTCATCCCACCCCCTCCGGTCTTCTCCTATCATTTCGCATTTCCCCCTCCCCCTCCTGCTTTCAAATCTCTTAGTATCTTTCCTTTCAGTTAGTCCTGATGAAGGGTCTCGGCTCGAAACATCGACAGTGCTTCTCCCTATAGATGCTGCCTGGCCTGCTGTGTTCAACCAGCATTTTGTGTGTGTTGTCCTCATCTACCTTAATTCACTTCATGTAACATCGAGAAACTGGTGTAGCAAATAACATGGAAAATGATACCATCCCACATGTAATACCAAAGATGAAGGTATATTGTTAATTCAAGATGCAAATTATTGTTAATCCTACTGACACAACTGATCGACAGATGATGCAATAGCCACAGCTCTACACGCCGTCTTTACACATCTGGAGAAGTCAAGTAACTTTTTACTGTCGTTTCAACCATAACTGCTGGTACAGTACACAGTAGAAATGAGACAAATGTTTTCAGGACCATGGTGCTACTTGAAACAGTACAAAAACTACACTGAACTACATAAAAACAACACAGAAAAAAAACTACACTAGACTACAGACCTACCCAGGACTGCATAAAGTGCACAAAACAGTGCAGGCATTACAATAAATAATAAACAAGACAATAGGCACAGTAGAGGGCAGTAAGTTGCTGTCAGTCCAGGCTCTGGGTATTGAGGAGTCTGATGGCTTGGGGGAAGAAACTGTTACATAGTCTAGTCGTGAGAACCCGAGTGCTCTGATGCCTTTTCCCAGATGGCAGGAGGGAGAAGAGTTTGTATGAGGGGTGCGTGGGGTCCTTCATAATGCTGTTTGCTTTGCAGGTGTAATGTGTAGTGTAAATGTCTGTAATGGCAGGAAGAGAGACCCCAATGACCTCAGCTGACTTCACTATCTGCTGCAGGGTCTTGCGATCTGAAAATGGTGCAATTTCTGCAGTGATGCAGCTGCTCAGGATGCTCTCAGTACAACCCCTGTAGAATGTGATGAGGATGGGAGGTGGGAGATGGACGTTCCTCAGCCTTCTCAGAAAGTAGAGACACTGCTGGGCTTTCTTTGTTATAGAGTTGGTGTTGAGGGACCAGGTGAGATTTTCCGCCAGGTGAACACCAAGAAATTTGGTGCTCTTAACGACCTCTACTGACGAGCTGTCGTTGTTTGGCGGGATGCTTACGTGAGAATGCTGTTCTTGGATTACTGTTCAGCATTCAACACCATTATTCCCTCCAGGCTCAACAAGAAGTTCAGAGACCTTGGCCTTCACCCTGCCTTATGTAGCTGGATCCTGGACTTCCTGTCAGATTGCCAGCAGGTGGCAAGAGTAGGCTCCCTCACCTCTGACCCTCAACATAGGTGCCCCTCAGGGCTGTGTCCTAAGCCCCCTCCTATACGCTCTGTATACCCATGACTGTGTTTCCACCCACAGCTCCAATCTGCTAATTAAATTTGCTGATGATACCACATTGACTAGCCTAATCTCAAATAATAACGAGACAGCCTACAGAGAAGAAGTCAACACCCTGACACAGTGGTGTCAAGAAAACAACCTCTCCCTCAATGTTGCAAAAACAATGGAGCTGGTGGACTACAGAAGGAATGGCTAACCCCTATTGACATCAATAGATCTGGGTTTGAGAGGGTGAAGAGCTTCAAGTTCCTCGACATACACATCACCGAGGATCTCATATGGTCTGTACGTACTGGCTGTGTGGTGAAAAAAAAGCACAATAGCACCTCTTCCACCTCAGACGGTTGAAGAAGTTTGGTATGGGCTCCCAAATCCTAAGAAATTTCGACAAGGGCAAAATTGAGAGCATCCTGACTGGCTGCATCACTGCCTGGATTGGGAGCTGTACTTCCCTCAATGGCAGGATTCCGCAAAGAGTGGTGCGGACAGCCCAATGCATCTGTAGATGCGAACATCCCACTATTCAGGGCATTTACAAAGACAGGTACAGTGATTCAGATCGACGGGTTTACTATACACCGTCAGGATAGATCTATAGAGTCTCTCAAAAGCAGAGGTGGAGGAGTATGCCTCATGATCAGCTCTTCTTGGTGCATAAATATATCAGTGCTGTCTCAATTCTGCTCACTAGACCTGGAATATCTAGCAGTTAAGTGCTGTCCATTTTACCCACCAAGGGAGATTTCTGGGATCATTTTGGTAGCAGTATACATTCCACTTTAGGCCAATGTCAATCAGGCTTTAGATGATCTGAGCAACGGGATCAACATGCATGAAACAGCGCACCCTAACACCTTCACCATCATATTGGGGTATTTTAACCAGGCCAGTCTGGAAAAAAATCACTAAGCAATTACCATCAACAGATCACTTGCAATAGCAGAGGAAACAACACACTGGACCACTGTTACACCACTATAAAGAATGCCTACCATGTTATTCCATATCCTCACTTGCGGAAGTCTGATCAGCTGGCTGTACTTCTACTCCGAGTATAGGCAGAGACTGAAGACTGCAGCACCAGTAGTGAGGACCAAGAAGATACTGACAAGGGAAGCACAGAAGCGCTTACAGGACTGCTTTGAATCTGTGGACTGGACTGTATTCAGAGATTCATCTTCGAATCTGGATGAGTATGCTGCAGTTGTTACCGACTTCACTAAAACCTGTGTGGATGACTGTGTGCCTACAAAGACTTACTGTACATTCCCAAACCAAAATCCATGGAGGAACCAGGAGGTACGTCATCTGCTGAAGGCTAGATCTGTGGCATTCAAGTGTGGCAACCCCAGCCTGTACCAGAAAACCAGGTATGATTTGTGGAGGGCTATTTCAAGGGCGAAGAGACAATTTTGAATGAGGTTGGAGGCGACATTGGATGTATGACAATTCTGGCAAGGTTTGCAAGACATTACTTCCTACAAAGTGAATGGCAACGATGCTTCACTACCAGATGAACTCAACGCCTTCTATGCCCACTTTGAAAGGGAGAATATAAATACAGCTGTGAAGATCTCTGCTGCACCTGGTGACCCTGTGATCTCTGTCTCAGGGGCCAATGTTAATCTGTCTTTTAAGAGGGTGAACCCTTGCAAGGTGGAAGGTCCAGATGGAGAACCTGTAAGGCTCTGAAAACTTGTGCCAACCAACTGGGTGGGGGTGTATTCAAGGACATTTTCAACCTCTCACTGCTACAGGCGGAAGTTTTCCCAGTTGCTTCAGAAAGGCAACAATTATACCAATGCCTAAGAAGAGTAAGGCCGTGAGATGCCTTACATCTACAGTGATGAAATGCTTTGAGAGCTTGGTTATGACTGGACTGAATTCCTGCCTCAGTAAGGACCTGGATGCATTGCAATTTGCCTATCACTACAATAGATCAATGGCAGGCACAATCTCAATGGCTCTTCACATGACCCTAGACCACCTGGACAATAAAAACACCTTTGTCAGGATGCTGTTCATCGATCACGGCTCATCATTCAACACCATCAATCCCACAATCCTGATTGATAAGTTATAGAACCTGGGCCTTTGTACCTTCCTCTGTAAATTGATCCTCGACTTCCTAACCGGAAGAACACAGTCTGTGCTGACTGGTAATAACATCTCCCTCCTCGCTGACGATCAACACTGGTGCACCTCAGGGGTGTGCGCTTAGCCCATTGCTCTACTCTTTCTATACTCATGACTGTGTGAGCTAGGCATAGCTCGAATACCATCTATAAATTTGCTGATGATATAACCACTGTTGGTAGAATCTCAGAAGAGAAGGCATACAGGAGCGAGATACGCCAACTGGTGGAGTGGTGTCACAGCAAGAACCTTGCACTCAACGTCAGTAAGACGAATGAGCTGATTGTGGACTTCAAGGGTAGGACAAAGGAACACATACCAATCCTCATAGAAGTGGAGAGAGTGAGCAGTTTCAAGGTCCAGGGTGTCAAGATCTCTGAGGACCTAACCTGGTCCCAACATATTGATGCAGTTATAAAGAGGACAAGACAGCGGCTATATTTCATTAGGAGTTGAAGAGATTTGGCATGCCAACAAGTACACTCAGAAACTTCTACAGATGTGCCATAGAGAGCATTCTGACAGGCTACATCACTGTCTGGTATGGGGGAGGGGGGTGCTACTGCTCAGGACCAAAAGAAGCTGCAGAAGGTTGTAAATCTAGTCAGCTCCATCTTGGGTACTAGCCTACAAAGTACCCAGAACATCTTCAAGGAGCGGTGTCTCAGAGAGGCAGCATCCATTATTAAGGACCTCCAACACCCAGGGCATGCCCTTTTCTCACTGCTACCATCAAGTAGGAGGTACAGAAGTCTGAAGGCACACACACAGCAATTCTGGAACAGTTTCTTCACCTCTGCCATCCAATTTCTAAATGGACATTGAACCTGTGAACACTACCTCACTTTTTTAATATATATAATTTCTGTTTTTTGCACAAATTTTACTCTATTCAATTCTGCTGATACAATTGTATTTCTATGTTATATTGACTGTCCTGTTGTACATACTATTTATTATAAATTACTATAAATTGCACATTGCATGTTTAGACAGACATAATGTAAAGAATTTTACTCATGTATATGAAGGATGCAAGTAATAACATCAATTCAAATTCAATTCAAAGGTCTATGTTCTTCCCATCTGCTTAAATGCCATGTCTTGCTGCCTTATTTGTCTGCTAACATTACAGACATGCTTCACAGTTTCTTTAGAAAGTATTATTATGTTACGTACCCCATAACTGGGTGTCAGACCAGCAGAGAAAGAAGAATCCGTTGGAGTCTGGTGGTACCAAAACTAAAGGTGTTTATTAGTAAACTATACAATACAGTATCAAAAATGCAAATATACATGTAAAACCTAAAAGTGTAGGAATAACAATAAGCAATAATAAACAAGCTCTATCGATGTCTAGGGGTAAATGAATTGTCATAGAGAAGTATAAAGTTCATTTCAGTTCATACGTGCTGAGGTAGTTATGGTTGTTGTGTTGTAATCATTGGAGAGGGAGAGAGAGAGCGAGTGAGATGTAACAGCGGCAACAGGCAAACCTTCTGTTGCTTTCTGATTCCGTCAGGTCATAGTGGCCATTCAGTTATGACCCCTCTGTTCTTCAGCTAGACCGTTCTTCTGTGGTGGACTCATCACTCTGGCATGAGTGGACACACACACAAGTCCCCACCAGCCCTGCTGTAATACTGTGAGCTTTATTGACCGATCTCCTGATTCGGTCTCCGAATCCCCCACCTTCCTGTGGGTTCACAACACTCAGTCAGTGTCCACTGGTGTGTCTGAAGGGTGTCTCCCCAGACCTGTCTTTTATCCCTACTAACTGGGTCTCAGCTATCTATCAACTCTGAATGACTGTGTGCATCAAATCAGGCAACTCCTGCTGTCTCCTGAGGAATGTTAACAAGCAAAGTAAAGCCCTTGTAGTGAAAGGTAAATAATCCAGGAATCAGTCTCTCTCTTTCTCCCTCTTATCTGTAGCAGATGTTCTTGCCTAGGCTTCATCTCTCTCTCTCATTAGCAGCATAGCAACAGCAATAGTTCATAGTTCTTGGGGGGGGGTTGGGAATGGTTAACTCTGCACCCCATTTTCCATCAGGTCTGTTCATCACTCATAACACCCCCATCCTTCTGGGAATTTTCACCAGAGTGAAAATTAACTAATAAAGCATATTACAGAATTACAGAATTTAACAGAATACAGAAGTGGTCTTAACTACAAGAATAATACAGATACACTTTCAAATTAACATCTGGATAAACAATCAACAATTACATTATCACTCCCCTTTACATGTTGTATTTTAATATTGAATTCCTGTAACAACAGACTCCAACTTAATAACCTCCTATTTTTATTTTTCATGTTAGCCAAAAATACAAAGGGGTTGTGATCAGTATAAACAATTAATGGTCTCTGTGCTGAACAAATGTAGACCTCAAAATGCTGTATCTCCAAGATAAGTGCGAACAATTCTTTTTCCATAGTGGAGTAATTTCGCTGATGCACATTGAACTTTCGAGAGAAATACGCCACTGGGTGTTCCAGTCCATCCCCTACTTTCTGCAATAGGACTGTCCCTGCAGCTCATCACTTGCATCAGTCGCCAGGGAGAAAGGTTTTGAGAGATCAGGTGCTTTTAACACAGGTTGGTGGCACAGTATGGTTTTCAACTTCTCAAAAGCTTCCTGATAAGGACTGCTCCATTCAAATTTTTCCTCCTTCTGTAGGAGCTTTGTAAGCCGGAGGGCAATATCCGCAAAGTTCTTACAAAATTTTCGATAGTACCCCACCATGCCCAAAAACCTTCTCAATGCCCTCTTATTTGTTGGGACAGGAACCTCGGAAATAGCCTGTACTTTAGCCCGCACAGGAGCCAACTGCCCCTGTTCTACCACATACCTCAGGTACGTGATCGTGGCATGGCCAAACTCACTCTTTGCGAGGTTCACTGTGAGATGGGCTGCAGACATTCGTTTAAACAGTTTCTCCAGAGTCTTAAGGTGCTCGTCCCATGTATCACTCCAAACCACCACATCGTCAATATAAGCCTTTGTGTTTGTTAACCCTTTAATCACGGCGTCAATCATTCTCTGAAATATCCCTGGAGCATTTTTCATTCCAAATGGCAACACATTGTATTAATAGAACCCTGATGGTGTGACAAAGGCTGAAATTTCTCGAGCCCTGTCAGTTAAAGGAACACACCAGTACCCCTTTAGCAGGTCAATCTTGGTGATGTATCTCGCTTTACCCACTTTATCAATACAATCTTTCACCCTGGGGATAGGGTAAGCATCTGTTTGTGTGATGGCATTCACCTTTCTGTAATCTGTACAGAATCTTATACTACCGTCAGGCTTTGGTACAACCATGCATGGAGATGCCCATGCAGAGGAAGATTCATGAATAATACCAGCAGCTAGCATATGTTCAATTTCTTTTTCCACAAGCTTGCTCTTTTCCAAATTCATCTGATAAGGGGATTGTTTAATAGGCTGGGCTAAGGTAACAATAACATCATGCTCTGTTACTTTGCACCTCCTGGGAACATCTGGGCATAAATCTGCATGCCGGTTAATTAGCTGTGTCAGCTGCTCTCTTTGTTCAGGTTCCAAATGACTGACTTTATCAGCAAAGTTGGCCAAAATAATGGAATTCTCTAGTCTGGTGGGTACTATGCTTATCTTTTCAAAACGTTCGGGCCCCTCCTTATCAACCCTTTCAGCCTCATCAGTCTTCATGACAGCACCGACCACTGTGGGGGTCATGTCATGATAACCCTTTAGCATGTTAACGTGAACCAACTGGCTCAGCTATCATCTATCAGGAGTTTCGATCACATAATTCAGAGAGTCAATTTTCTTGATCACTTTGTACGGCCCTTGAAATCTCGCCTGTAGGGGGTTGGTAACTACGGGGAACAGGACCAAAACCTTATCGCCCACTTGAAATTCTTGCTCTCGGGCTCGATTATCATACCATTGTTTCATTTTAGTCTGGGAGTCTTTAAGATTTTGCTTTGCAAGCTCACAAACTTTGTG